>NW_025964361.1:0-1200000 GCF_023055435.1 Haliotis rufescens
TCTACCCGCATGCAAAGTTTCAATGCGCTGCGAGAATTTTGAATTTTGGTGTCATTGGAGTGCTAGGTGATAGACTTATAGCCTTTTTACAGCATTTTTGACCAAAAGGTCATATCATGGTAGGAGTCTCAGACTTGGCTGGTCGACTCCTTAGGTCATTTGGGGCATACTGAACTGAACATTTTTCACTTTGGAGCCAATGTTGAGATCGTCTTTGATCGCCCATAGCTCCACTCCCAGGGGTGAGCGGGGGTCAAGGACGGTGAAAACGTGACCTCCAGGTCAAGGTCTACCCGCATGCAAAGTTTCAATGCGCTGCGAGAATTTTGAATTTTTGGTGTCATTGGAGTGCTAGGTGATAGACTTATAGCCTTTTTACAGCATTTTTGACCAAAAAGGTCATATCATGGTAGGAGTCTCAGACTTGGCTGGTCGACTCCTTAGGTCATTTGGGGCATACTGAACTGAACATTTTTCACTTTGGAGCCAATGTTGAGATCGTCTTTGATCGCCCATAGCTCCACTCCCAGGGGTGAGCGGGGGTCAAGGACGGTGAAAACGTGACCTCCAGGTCAAGGTCTACCCGCATGCAAAGTTTCAATGCGCTGCGAGAATTTTGAATTTTTGGTGTCATTGGAGTGCTAGGTGATAGACTTATAGCCTTTTTACAGCATTTTTGACCAAAAAGGTCATATCATGGTAGGAGTCTCAGACTTGGCTGGTCGACTCCTTAGGTCATTTGGGGCATACTGAACTGAACATTTTTCACTTTGGAGCCAATGTTGAGATCGTCTTTGATCGCCCATAGCTCCACTCCCAGGGGTGAGCGGGGGTCAAGGACGGTGAAAACGTGACCTCCAGGTCAAGGTCTACCCGCATGCAAAGTTTCAATGCGCTGCGAGAATTTTGAATTTTTGGTGTCATTGGAGTGCTAGGTGATAGACTTATAGCCTTTTTACAGCATTTTTGACCAAAAAGGTCATATCATGGTAGGAGTCTCAGACTTGGCTGGTCGACTCCTTAGGTCATTTGGGGCATACTGAACTGAACATTTTTCACTTTGGAGCCAATGTTGAGATCGTCTTTGATCGCCCATAGCTCCACTCCCAGGGGTGAGCGGGGGTCAAGGACGGTGAAAACGTGACCTCCAGGTCAAGGTCTACCCGCATGCAAAGTTTCAATGCGCTGCGAGAATTTTGAATTTTTGGTGTCATTGGAGTGCTAGGTGATAGACTTATAGCCTTTTTACAGCATTTTTGACCAAAAAGGTCATATCATGGTAGGAGTCTCAGACTTGGCTGGTCGACTCCTTAGGTCATTTGGGGCATACTGAACTGAACATTTTTCACTTTGGAGCCAATGTTGAGATCGTCTTTGATCGCCCATAGCTCCACTCCCAGGGGTGAGCGGGGGTCAAGGACGGTGAAAACGTGACCTCCAGGTCAAGGTCTACCCGCATGCAAAGTTTCAATGCGCTGCGAGAATTTTGAATTTTTGGTGTCATTGGAGTGCTAGGTGATAGACTTATAGCCTTTTTACAGCATTTTTGACCAAAAAGGTCATATCATGGTAGGAGTCTCAGACTTGGCTGGTCGACTCCTTAGGTCATTTGGGGCATACTGAACTGAACATTTTTCACTTTGGAGCCAATGTTGAGATCGTCTTTGATCGCCCATAGCTCCACTCCCAGGGGTGAGCGGGGGTCAAGGACGGTGAAAACGTGACCTCCAGGTCAAGGTCTACCCGCATGCAAAGTTTCAATGCGCTGCGAGAATTTTGAATTTTTGGTGTCATTGGAGTGCTAGGTGATAGACTTATAGCCTTTTTACAGCATTTTTGACCAAAAAGGTCATATCATGGTAGGAGTCTCAGACTTGGCTGGTCGACTCCTTAGGTCATTTGGGGCATACTGAACTGAACATTTTTCACTTTGGAGCCAATGTTGAGATCGTCTTTGATCGCCCATAGCTCCACTCCCAGGGGTGAGCGGGGGTCAAGGACGGTGAAAACGTGACCTCCAGGTCAAGGTCTACCCGCATGCAAAGTTTCAATGCGCTGCGAGAATTTGAATTTTTGGTGTCATTGGAGTGCTAGGTGATAGACTTATAGCCTTTTTACAGCATTTTGACCAAAAAGGTCATATCATGGTAGGAGTCTCAGACTTGGCTGGTCGACTCCTTAGGTCATTTGGGGCATACTGAACTGAACATTTTTCACTTTGGAGCCAATGTTGAGATCGTCTTTGATCGCCCATAGCTCCACTCCCAGGGGTGAGCGGGGGTCAAGGACGGTGAAAACGTGACCTCCAGGTCAAGGTCTACCCGCATGCAAAGTTTCAATGCGCTGCGAGAATTTTGAATTTTTGGTGTCATTGGAGTGCTAGGTGATAGACTTATAGCCTTTTTACAGCATTTTTGACCAAAAAGGTCATATCATGGTAGGAGTCTCAGACTTGGCTGGTCGACTCCTTAGGTCATTTGGGGCATACTGAACTGAACATTTTTCACTTTGGAGCCAATGTTGAGATCGTCTTTGATCGCCCATAGCTCCACTCCCAGGGGTGAGCGGGGGTCAAGGACGGTGAAAACGTGACCTCCAGGTCAAGGTCTACCCGCATGCAAAGTTTCAATGCGCTGCGAGAATTTTGAATTTTTGGTGTCATTGGAGTGCTAGGTGATAGACTTATAGCCTTTTTACAGCATTTTTGACCAAAAAGGTCATATCATGGTAGGAGTCTCAGACTTGGCTGGTCGACTCCTTAGGTCATTTGGGGCATACTGAACTGAACATTTTTCACTTTGGAGCCAATGTTGAGATCGTCTTTGATCGCCCATAGCTCCACTCCCAGGGGTGAGCGGGGGTCAAGGACGGTGAAAACGTGACCTCCAGGTCAAGGTCTACCCGCATGCAAAGTTTCAATGCGCTGCGAGAATTTTGAATTTTTGGTGTCATTGGAGTGCTAGGTGATAGACTTATAGCCTTTTTACAGCATTTTTGACCAAAAAGGTCATATCATGGTAGGAGTCTCAGACTTGGCTGGTCGACTCCTTAGGTCATTTGGGGCATACTGAACTGAACATTTTTCACTTTGGAGCCAATGTTGAGATCGTCTTTGATCGCCCATAGCTCCACTCCCAGGGGTGAGCGGGGGTCAAGGACGGTGAAAACGTGACCTCCAGGTCAAGGTCTACCCGCATGCAAAGTTTCAATGCGCTGCGAGAATTTTGAATTTTTGGTGTCATTGGAGTGCTAGGTGATAGACTTATAGCCTTTTTACAGCATTTTTGACCAAAAAGGTCATATCATGGTAGGAGTCTCAGACTTGGCTGGTCGACTCCTTAGGTCATTTGGGGCATACTGAACTGAACATTTTTCACTTTGGAGCCAATGTTGAGATCGTCTTTGATCGCCCATAGCTCCACTCCCAGGGGTGAGCGGGGGTCAAGGACGGTGAAAACGTGACCTCCAGGTCAAGGTCTACCCGCATGCAAAGTTTCAATGCGCTGCGAGAATTTTGAATTTTTGGTGTCATTGGAGTGCTAGGTGATAGACTTATAGCCTTTTTACAGCATTTTTGACCAAAAAGGTCATATCATGGTAGGAGTCTCAGACTTGGCTGGTCGACTCCTTAGGTCATTTGGGGCATACTGAACTGAACATTTTTCACTTTGGAGCCAATGTTGAGATCGTCTTTGATCGCCCATAGCTCCACTCCCAGGGGTGAGCGGGGGTCAAGGACGGTGAAAACGTGACCTCCAGGTCAAGGTCTACCCGCATGCAAAGTTTCAATGCGCTGCGAGAATTTTGAATTTTTGGTGTCATTGGAGTGCTAGGTGATAGACTTATAGCCTTTTTACAGCATTTTTGACCAAAAAGGTCATATCATGGTAGGAGTCTCAGACTTGGCTGGTCGACTCCTTAGGTCATTTGGGGCATACTGAACTGAACATTTTTCACTTTGGAGCCAATGTTGAGATCGTCTTTGATCGCCCATAGCTCCACTCCCAGGGGTGAGCGGGGGTCAAGGACGGTGAAAACGTGACCTCCAGGTCAAGGTCTACCCGCATGCAAAGTTTCAATGCGCTGCGAGAATTTTGAATTTTTGGTGTCATTGGAGTGCTAGGTGATAGACTTATAGCCTTTTTACAGCATTTTTGACCAAAAAGGTCATATCATGGTAGGAGTCTCAGACTTGGCTGGTCGACTCCTTAGGTCATTTGGGGCATACTGAACTGAACATTTTTCACTTTGGAGCCAATGTTGAGATCGTCTTTGATCGCCCATAGCTCCACTCCCAGGGGTGAGCGGGGGTCAAGGACGGTGAAAACGTGACCTCCAGGTCAAGGTCTACCCGCATGCAAAGTTTCAATGCGCTGCGAGAATTTTGAATTTTTGGTGTCATTGGAGTGCTAGGTGATAGACTTATAGCCTTTTTACAGCATTTTTGACCAAAAAGGTCATATCATGGTAGGAGTCTCAGACTTGGCTGGTCGACTCCTTAGGTCATTTGGGGCATACTGAACTGAACATTTTTCACTTTGGAGCCAATGTTGAGATCGTCTTTGATCGCCCATAGCTCCACTCCCAGGGGTGAGCGGGGGTCAAGGACGGTGAAAACGTGACCTCCAGGTCAAGGTCTACCCGCATGCAAAGTTTCAATGCGCTGCGAGAATTTTGAATTTTTGGTGTCATTGGAGTGCTAGGTGATAGACTTATAGCCTTTTTACAGCATTTTTGACCAAAAAGGTCATATCATGGTAGGAGTCTCAGACTTGGCTGGTCGACTCCTTAGGTCATTTGGGGCATACTGAACTGAACATTTTTCACTTTGGAGCCAATGTTGAGATCGTCTTTGATCGCCCATAGCTCCACTCCCAGGGGTGAGCGGGGGTCAAGGACGGTGAAAACGTGACCTCCAGGTCAAGGTCTACCCGCATGCAAAGTTTCAATGCGCTGCGAGAATTTTGAATTTTTGGTGTCATTGGAGTGCTAGGTGATAGACTTATAGCCTTTTTACAGCATTTTTGACCAAAAAGGTCATATCATGGTAGGAGTCTCAGACTTGGCTGGTCGACTCCTTAGGTCATTTGGGGCATACTGAACTGAACATTTTTCACTTTGGAGCCAATGTTGAGATCGTCTTTGATCGCCCATAGCTCCACTCCCAGGGGTGAGCGGGGGTCAAGGACGGTGAAAACGTGACCTCCAGGTCAAGGTCTACCCGCATGCAAAGTTTCAATGCGCTGCGAGAATTTTGAATTTTTGGTGTCATTGGAGTGCTAGGTGATAGACTTATAGCCTTTTTACAGCATTTTTGACCAAAAAGGTCATATCATGGTAGGAGTCTCAGACTTGGCTGGTCGACTCCTTAGGTCATTTGGGGCATACTGAACTGAACATTTTTCACTTTGGAGCCAATGTTGAGATCGTCTTTGATCGCCCATAGCTCCACTCCCAGGGGTGAGCGGGGGTCAAGGACGGTGAAAACGTGACCTCCAGGTCAAGGTCTACCCGCATGCAAAGTTTCAATGCGCTGCGAGAATTTTGAATTTTTGGTGTCATTGGAGTGCTAGGTGATAGACTTATAGCCTTTTTACAGCATTTTTGACCAAAAAGGTCATATCATGGTAGGAGTCTCAGACTTGGCTGGTCGACTCCTTAGGTCATTTGGGGCATACTGAACTGAACATTTTTCACTTTGGAGCCAATGTTGAGATCGTCTTTGATCGCCCATAGCTCCACTCCCAGGGGTGAGCGGGGGTCAAGGACGGTGAAAACGTGACCTCCAGGTCAAGGTCTACCCGCATGCAAAGTTTCAATGCGCTGCGAGAATTTTGAATTTTTGGTGTCATTGGAGTGCTAGGTGATAGACTTATAGCCTTTTTACAGCATTTTTGACCAAAAAGGTCATATCATGGTAGGAGTCTCAGACTTGGCTGGTCGACTCCTTAGGTCATTTGGGGCATACTGAACTGAACATTTTTCACTTTGGAGCCAATGTTGAGATCGTCTTTGATCGCCCATAGCTCCACTCCCAGGGGTGAGCGGGGGTCAAGGACGGTGAAAACGTGACCTCCAGGTCAAGGTCTACCCGCATGCAAAGTTTCAATGCGCTGCGAGAATTTTGAATTTTTGGTGTCATTGGAGTGCTAGGTGATAGACTTATAGCCTTTTTACAGCATTTTTGACCAAAAAGGTCATATCATGGTAGGAGTCTCAGACTTGGCTGGTCGACTCCTTAGGTCATTTGGGGCATACTGAACTGAACATTTTTCACTTTGGAGCCAATGTTGAGATCGTCTTTGATCGCCCATAGCTCCACTCCCAGGGGTGAGCGGGGGTCAAGGACGGTGAAAACGTGACCTCCAGGTCAAGGTCTACCCGCATGCAAAGTTTCAATGCGCTGCGAGAATTTTGAATTTTTGGTGTCATTGGAGTGCTAGGTGATAGACTTATAGCCTTTTTACAGCATTTTTGACCAAAAAGGTCATATCATGGTAGGAGTCTCAGACTTGGCTGGTCGACTCCTTAGGTCATTTGGGGCATACTGAACTGAACATTTTTCACTTTGGAGCCAATGTTGAGATCGTCTTTGATCGCCCATAGCTCCACTCCCAGGGGTGAGCGGGGGTCAAGGACGGTGAAAACGTGACCTCCAGGTCAAGGTCTACCCGCATGCAAAGTTTCAATGCGCTGCGAGAATTTTGAATTTTTGGTGTCATTGGAGTGCTAGGTGATAGACTTATAGCCTTTTTACAGCATTTTTGACCAAAAAGGTCATATCATGGTAGGAGTCTCAGACTTGGCTGGTCGACTCCTTAGGTCATTTGGGGCATACTGAACTGAACATTTTTCACTTTGGAGCCAATGTTGAGATCGTCTTTGATCGCCCATAGCTCCACTCCCAGGGGTGAGCGGGGGTCAAGGACGGTGAAAACGTGACCTCCAGGTCAAGGTCTACCCGCATGCAAAGTTTCAATGCGCTGCGAGAATTTTGAATTTTTGGTGTCATTGGAGTGCTAGGTGATAGACTTATAGCCTTTTTACAGCATTTTTGACCAAAAAGGTCATATCATGGTAGGAGTCTCAGACTTGGCTGGTCGACTCCTTAGGTCATTTGGGGCATACTGAACTGAACATTTTTCACTTTGGAGCCAATGTTGAGATCGTCTTTGATCGCCCATAGCTCCACTCCCAGGGGTGAGCGGGGGTCAAGGACGGTGAAAACGTGACCTCCAGGTCAAGGTCTACCCGCATGCAAAGTTTCAATGCGCTGCGAGAATTTTGAATTTTTGGTGTCATTGGAGTGCTAGGTGATAGACTTATAGCCTTTTTACAGCATTTTTGACCAAAAAGGTCATATCATGGTAGGAGTCTCAGACTTGGCTGGTCGACTCCTTAGGTCATTTGGGGCATACTGAACTGAACATTTTTCACTTTGGAGCCAATGTTGAGATCGTCTTTGATCGCCCATAGCTCCACTCCCAGGGGTGAGCGGGGGTCAAGGACGGTGAAAACGTGACCTCCAGGTCAAGGTCTACCCGCATGCAAAGTTTCAATGCGCTGCGAGAATTTTGAATTTTTGGTGTCATTGGAGTGCTAGGTGATAGACTTATAGCCTTTTTACAGCATTTTTGACCAAAAAGGTCATATCATGGTAGGAGTCTCAGACTTGGCTGGTCGACTCCTTAGGTCATTTGGGGCATACTGAACTGAACATTTTTCACTTTGGAGCCAATGTTGAGATCGTCTTTGATCGCCCATAGCTCCACTCCCAGGGGTGAGCGGGGGTCAAGGACGGTGAAAACGTGACCTCCAGGTCAAGGTCTACCCGCATGCAAAGTTTCAATGCGCTGCGAGAATTTTGAATTTTTGGTGTCATTGGAGTGCTAGGTGATAGACTTATAGCCTTTTTACAGCATTTTTGACCAAAAAGGTCATATCATGGTAGGAGTCTCAGACTTGGCTGGTCGACTCCTTAGGTCATTTGGGGCATACTGAACTGAACATTTTTCACTTTGGAGCCAATGTTGAGATCGTCTTTGATCGCCCATAGCTCCACTCCCAGGGGTGAGCGGGGGTCAAGGACGGTGAAAACGTGACCTCCAGGTCAAGGTCTACCCGCATGCAAAGTTTCAATGCGCTGCGAGAATTTTGAATTTTTGGTGTCATTGGAGTGCTAGGTGATAGACTTATAGCCTTTTTACAGCATTTTTGACCAAAAAGGTCATATCATGGTAGGAGTCTCAGACTTGGCTGGTCGACTCCTTAGGTCATTTGGGGCATACTGAACTGAACATTTTTCACTTTGGAGCCAATGTTGAGATCGTCTTTGATCGCCCATAGCTCCACTCCCAGGGGTGAGCGGGGGTCAAGGACGGTGAAAACGTGACCTCCAGGTCAAGGTCTACCCGCATGCAAAGTTTCAATGCGCTGCGAGAATTTTGAATTTTTGGTGTCATTGGAGTGCTAGGTGATAGACTTATAGCCTTTTTACAGCATTTTTGACCAAAAAGGTCATATCATGGTAGGAGTCTCAGACTTGGCTGGTCGACTCCTTAGGTCATTTGGGGCATACTGAACTGAACATTTTTCACTTTGGAGCCAATGTTGAGATCGTCTTTGATCGCCCATAGCTCCACTCCCAGGGGTGAGCGGGGGTCAAGGACGGTGAAAACGTGACCTCCAGGTCAAGGTCTACCCGCATGCAAAGTTTCAATGCGCTGCGAGAATTTTGAATTTTTGGTGTCATTGGAGTGCTAGGTGATAGACTTATAGCCTTTTTACAGCATTTTTGACCAAAAAGGTCATATCATGGTAGGAGTCTCAGACTTGGCTGGTCGACTCCTTAGGTCATTTGGGGCATACTGAACTGAACATTTTTCACTTTGGAGCCAATGTTGAGATCGTCTTTGATCGCCCATAGCTCCACTCCCAGGGGTGAGCGGGGGTCAAGGACGGTGAAAACGTGACCTCCAGGTCAAGGTCTACCCGCATGCAAAGTTTCAATGCGCTGCGAGAATTTTGAATTTTTGGTGTCATTGGAGTGCTAGGTGATAGACTTATAGCCTTTTTACAGCATTTTTGACCAAAAAGGTCATATCATGGTAGGAGTCTCAGACTTGGCTGGTCGACTCCTTAGGTCATTTGGGGCATACTGAACTGAACATTTTTCACTTTGGAGCCAATGTTGAGATCGTCTTTGATCGCCCATAGCTCCACTCCCAGGGGTGAGCGGGGGTCAAGGACGGTGAAAACGTGACCTCCAGGTCAAGGTCTACCCGCATGCAAAGTTTCAATGCGCTGCGAGAATTTTGAATTTTTGGTGTCATTGGAGTGCTAGGTGATAGACTTATAGCCTTTTTACAGCATTTTTGACCAAAAAGGTCATATCATGGTAGGAGTCTCAGACTTGGCTGGTCGACTCCTTAGGTCATTTGGGGCATACTGAACTGAACATTTTTCACTTTGGAGCCAATGTTGAGATCGTCTTTGATCGCCCATAGCTCCACTCCCAGGGGTGAGCGGGGGTCAAGGACGGTGAAAACGTGACCTCCAGGTCAAGGTCTACCCGCATGCAAAGTTTCAATGCGCTGCGAGAATTTTGAATTTTTGGTGTCATTGGAGTGCTAGGTGATAGACTTATAGCCTTTTTACAGCATTTTTGACCAAAAAGGTCATATCATGGTAGGAGTCTCAGACTTGGCTGGTCGACTCCTTAGGTCATTTGGGGCATACTGAACTGAACATTTTTCACTTTGGAGCCAATGTTGAGATCGTCTTTGATCGCCCATAGCTCCACTCCCAGGGGTGAGCGGGGGTCAAGGACGGTGAAAACGTGACCTCCAGGTCAAGGTCTACCCGCATGCAAAGTTTCAATGCGCTGCGAGAATTTTGAATTTTTGGTGTCATTGGAGTGCTAGGTGATAGACTTATAGCCTTTTTACAGCATTTTTGACCAAAAAGGTCATATCATGGTAGGAGTCTCAGACTTGGCTGGTCGACTCCTTAGGTCATTTGGGGCATACTGAACTGAACATTTTTCACTTTGGAGCCAATGTTGAGATCGTCTTTGATCGCCCATAGCTCCACTCCCAGGGGTGAGCGGGGGTCAAGGACGGTGAAAACGTGACCTCCAGGTCAAGGTCTACCCGCATGCAAAGTTTCAATGCGCTGCGAGAATTTTGAATTTTTGGTGTCATTGGAGTGCTAGGTGATAGACTTATAGCCTTTTTACAGCATTTTTGACCAAAAAGGTCATATCATGGTAGGAGTCTCAGACTTGGCTGGTCGACTCCTTAGGTCATTTGGGGCATACTGAACTGAACATTTTTCACTTTGGAGCCAATGTTGAGATCGTCTTTGATCGCCCATAGCTCCACTCCCAGGGGTGAGCGGGGGTCAAGGACGGTGAAAACGTGACCTCCAGGTCAAGGTCTACCCGCATGCAAAGTTTCAATGCGCTGCGAGAATTTTGAATTTTTGGTGTCATTGGAGTGCTAGGTGATAGACTTATAGCCTTTTTACAGCATTTTTGACCAAAAAGGTCATATCATGGTAGGAGTCTCAGACTTGGCTGGTCGACTCCTTAGGTCATTTGGGGCATACTGAACTGAACATTTTTCACTTTGGAGCCAATGTTGAGATCGTCTTTGATCGCCCATAGCTCCACTCCCAGGGGTGAGCGGGGGTCAAGGACGGTGAAAACGTGACCTCCAGGTCAAGGTCTACCCGCATGCAAAGTTTCAATGCGCTGCGAGAATTTTGAATTTTTGGTGTCATTGGAGTGCTAGGTGATAGACTTATAGCCTTTTTACAGCATTTTTGACCAAAAAGGTCATATCATGGTAGGAGTCTCAGACTTGGCTGGTCGACTCCTTAGGTCATTTGGGGCATACTGAACTGAACATTTTTCACTTTGGAGCCAATGTTGAGATCGTCTTTGATCGCCCATAGCTCCACTCCCAGGGGTGAGCGGGGGTCAAGGACGGTGAAAACGTGACCTCCAGGTCAAGGTCTACCCGCATGCAAAGTTTCAATGCGCTGCGAGAATTTTGAATTTTTGGTGTCATTGGAGTGCTAGGTGATAGACTTATAGCCTTTTTACAGCATTTTTGACCAAAAAGGTCATATCATGGTAGGAGTCTCAGACTTGGCTGGTCGACTCCTTAGGTCATTTGGGGCATACTGAACTGAACATTTTTCACTTTGGAGCCAATGTTGAGATCGTCTTTGATCGCCCATAGCTCCACTCCCAGGGGTGAGCGGGGGTCAAGGACGGTGAAAACGTGACCTCCAGGTCAAGGTCTACCCGCATGCAAAGTTTCAATGCGCTGCGAGAATTTTGAATTTTTGGTGTCATTGGAGTGCTAGGTGATAGACTTATAGCCTTTTTACAGCATTTTTGACCAAAAAGGTCATATCATGGTAGGAGTCTCAGACTTGGCTGGTCGACTCCTTAGGTCATTTGGGGCATACTGAACTGAACATTTTTCACTTTGGAGCCAATGTTGAGATCGTCTTTGATCGCCCATAGCTCCACTCCCAGGGGTGAGCGGGGGTCAAGGACGGTGAAAACGTGACCTCCAGGTCAAGGTCTACCCGCATGCAAAGTTTCAATGCGCTGCGAGAATTTTGAATTTTTGGTGTCATTGGAGTGCTAGGTGATAGACTTATAGCCTTTTTACAGCATTTTTGACCAAAAAGGTCATATCATGGTAGGAGTCTCAGACTTGGCTGGTCGACTCCTTAGGTCATTTGGGGCATACTGAACTGAACATTTTTCACTTTGGAGCCAATGTTGAGATCGTCTTTGATCGCCCATAGCTCCACTCCCAGGGGTGAGCGGGGGTCAAGGACGGTGAAAACGTGACCTCCAGGTCAAGGTCTACCCGCATGCAAAGTTTCAATGCGCTGCGAGAATTTTGAATTTTTGGTGTCATTGGAGTGCTAGGTGATAGACTTATAGCCTTTTTACAGCATTTTTGACCAAAAAGGTCATATCATGGTAGGAGTCTCAGACTTGGCTGGTCGACTCCTTAGGTCATTTGGGGCATACTGAACTGAACATTTTTCACTTTGGAGCCAATGTTGAGATCGTCTTTGATCGCCCATAGCTCCACTCCCAGGGGTGAGCGGGGGTCAAGGACGGTGAAAACGTGACCTCCAGGTCAAGGTCTACCCGCATGCAAAGTTTCAATGCGCTGCGAGAATTTTGAATTTTTGGTGTCATTGGAGTGCTAGGTGATAGACTTATAGCCTTTTTACAGCATTTTTGACCAAAAAGGTCATATCATGGTAGGAGTCTCAGACTTGGCTGGTCGACTCCTTAGGTCATTTGGGGCATACTGAACTGAACATTTTTCACTTTGGAGCCAATGTTGAGATCGTCTTTGATCGCCCATAGCTCCACTCCCAGGGGTGAGCGGGGGTCAAGGACGGTGAAAACGTGACCTCCAGGTCAAGGTCTACCCGCATGCAAAGTTTCAATGCGCTGCGAGAATTTTGAATTTTTGGTGTCATTGGAGTGCTAGGTGATAGACTTATAGCCTTTTTACAGCATTTTTGACCAAAAAGGTCATATCATGGTAGGAGTCTCAGACTTGGCTGGTCGACTCCTTAGGTCATTTGGGGCATACTGAACTGAACATTTTTCACTTTGGAGCCAATGTTGAGATCGTCTTTGATCGCCCATAGCTCCACTCCCAGGGGTGAGCGGGGGTCAAGGACGGTGAAAACGTGACCTCCAGGTCAAGGTCTACCCGCATGCAAAGTTTCAATGCGCTGCGAGAATTTTGAATTTTTGGTGTCATTGGAGTGCTAGGTGATAGACTTATAGCCTTTTTACAGCATTTTTGACCAAAAAGGTCATATCATGGTAGGAGTCTCAGACTTGGCTGGTCGACTCCTTAGGTCATTTGGGGCATACTGAACTGAACATTTTTCACTTTGGAGCCAATGTTGAGATCGTCTTTGATCGCCCATAGCTCCACTCCCAGGGGTGAGCGGGGGTCAAGGACGGTGAAAACGTGACCTCCAGGTCAAGGTCTACCCGCATGCAAAGTTTCAATGCGCTGCGAGAATTTTGAATTTTTGGTGTCATTGGAGTGCTAGGTGATAGACTTATAGCCTTTTTACAGCATTTTTGACCAAAAAGGTCATATCATGGTAGGAGTCTCAGACTTGGCTGGTCGACTCCTTAGGTCATTTGGGGCATACTGAACTGAACATTTTTCACTTTGGAGCCAATGTTGAGATCGTCTTTGATCGCCCATAGCTCCACTCCCAGGGGTGAGCGGGGGTCAAGGACGGTGAAAACGTGACCTCCAGGTCAAGGTCTACCCGCATGCAAAGTTTCAATGCGCTGCGAGAATTTTGAATTTTTGGTGTCATTGGAGTGCTAGGTGATAGACTTATAGCCTTTTTACAGCATTTTTGACCAAAAAGGTCATATCATGGTAGGAGTCTCAGACTTGGCTGGTCGACTCCTTAGGTCATTTGGGGCATACTGAACTGAACATTTTTCACTTTGGAGCCAATGTTGAGATCGTCTTTGATCGCCCATAGCTCCACTCCCAGGGGTGAGCGGGGGTCAAGGACGGTGAAAACGTGACCTCCAGGTCAAGGTCTACCCGCATGCAAAGTTTCAATGCGCTGCGAGAATTTTGAATTTTTGGTGTCATTGGAGTGCTAGGTGATAGACTTATAGCCTTTTTACAGCATTTTTGACCAAAAAGGTCATATCATGGTAGGAGTCTCAGACTTGGCTGGTCGACTCCTTAGGTCATTTGGGGCATACTGAACTGAACATTTTTCACTTTGGAGCCAATGTTGAGATCGTCTTTGATCGCCCATAGCTCCACTCCCAGGGGTGAGCGGGGGTCAAGGACGGTGAAAACGTGACCTCCAGGTCAAGGTCTACCCGCATGCAAAGTTTCAATGCGCTGCGAGAATTTTGAATTTTTGGTGTCATTGGAGTGCTAGGTGATAGACTTATAGCCTTTTTACAGCATTTTTGACCAAAAAGGTCATATCATGGTAGGAGTCTCAGACTTGGCTGGTCGACTCCTTAGGTCATTTGGGGCATACTGAACTGAACATTTTTCACTTTGGAGCCAATGTTGAGATCGTCTTTGATCGCCCATAGCTCCACTCCCAGGGGTGAGCGGGGGTCAAGGACGGTGAAAACGTGACCTCCAGGTCAAGGTCTACCCGCATGCAAAGTTTCAATGCGCTGCGAGAATTTTGAATTTTTGGTGTCATTGGAGTGCTAGGTGATAGACTTATAGCCTTTTTACAGCATTTTTGACCAAAAAGGTCATATCATGGTAGGAGTCTCAGACTTGGCTGGTCGACTCCTTAGGTCATTTGGGGCATACTGAACTGAACATTTTTCACTTTGGAGCCAATGTTGAGATCGTCTTTGATCGCCCATAGCTCCACTCCCAGGGGTGAGCGGGGGTCAAGGACGGTGAAAACGTGACCTCCAGGTCAAGGTCTACCCGCATGCAAAGTTTCAATGCGCTGCGAGAATTTTGAATTTTTGGTGTCATTGGAGTGCTAGGTGATAGACTTATAGCCTTTTTACAGCATTTTTGACCAAAAAGGTCATATCATGGTAGGAGTCTCAGACTTGGCTGGTCGACTCCTTAGGTCATTTGGGGCATACTGAACTGAACATTTTTCACTTTGGAGCCAATGTTGAGATCGTCTTTGATCGCCCATAGCTCCACTCCCAGGGGTGAGCGGGGGTCAAGGACGGTGAAAACGTGACCTCCAGGTCAAGGTCTACCCGCATGCAAAGTTTCAATGCGCTGCGAGAATTTTGAATTTTTGGTGTCATTGGAGTGCTAGGTGATAGACTTATAGCCTTTTTACAGCATTTTTGACCAAAAAGGTCATATCATGGTAGGAGTCTCAGACTTGGCTGGTCGACTCCTTAGGTCATTTGGGGCATACTGAACTGAACATTTTTCACTTTGGAGCCAATGTTGAGATCGTCTTTGATCGCCCATAGCTCCACTCCCAGGGGTGAGCGGGGGTCAAGGACGGTGAAAACGTGACCTCCAGGTCAAGGTCTACCCGCATGCAAAGTTTCAATGCGCTGCGAGAATTTTGAATTTTTGGTGTCATTGGAGTGCTAGGTGATAGACTTATAGCCTTTTTACAGCATTTTTGACCAAAAAGGTCATATCATGGTAGGAGTCTCAGACTTGGCTGGTCGACTCCTTAGGTCATTTGGGGCATACTGAACTGAACATTTTTCACTTTGGAGCCAATGTTGAGATCGTCTTTGATCGCCCATAGCTCCACTCCCAGGGGTGAGCGGGGGTCAAGGACGGTGAAAACGTGACCTCCAGGTCAAGGTCTACCCGCATGCAAAGTTTCAATGCGCTGCGAGAATTTTGAATTTTTGGTGTCATTGGAGTGCTAGGTGATAGACTTATAGCCTTTTTACAGCATTTTTGACCAAAAAGGTCATATCATGGTAGGAGTCTCAGACTTGGCTGGTCGACTCCTTAGGTCATTTGGGGCATACTGAACTGAACATTTTTCACTTTGGAGCCAATGTTGAGATCGTCTTTGATCGCCCATAGCTCCACTCCCAGGGGTGAGCGGGGGTCAAGGACGGTGAAAACGTGACCTCCAGGTCAAGGTCTACCCGCATGCAAAGTTTCAATGCGCTGCGAGAATTTTGAATTTTTGGTGTCATTGGAGTGCTAGGTGATAGACTTATAGCCTTTTTACAGCATTTTTGACCAAAAAGGTCATATCATGGTAGGAGTCTCAGACTTGGCTGGTCGACTCCTTAGGTCATTTGGGGCATACTGAACTGAACATTTTTCACTTTGGAGCCAATGTTGAGATCGTCTTTGATCGCCCATAGCTCCACTCCCAGGGGTGAGCGGGGGTCAAGGACGGTGAAAACGTGACCTCCAGGTCAAGGTCTACCCGCATGCAAAGTTTCAATGCGCTGCGAGAATTTTGAATTTTTGGTGTCATTGGAGTGCTAGGTGATAGACTTATAGCCTTTTTACAGCATTTTTGACCAAAAAGGTCATATCATGGTAGGAGTCTCAGACTTGGCTGGTCGACTCCTTAGGTCATTTGGGGCATACTGAACTGAACATTTTTCACTTTGGAGCCAATGTTGAGATCGTCTTTGATCGCCCATAGCTCCACTCCCAGGGGTGAGCGGGGGTCAAGGACGGTGAAAACGTGACCTCCAGGTCAAGGTCTACCCGCATGCAAAGTTTCAATGCGCTGCGAGAATTTTGAATTTTTGGTGTCATTGGAGTGCTAGGTGATAGACTTATAGCCTTTTTACAGCATTTTTGACCAAAAAGGTCATATCATGGTAGGAGTCTCAGACTTGGCTGGTCGACTCCTTAGGTCATTTGGGGCATACTGAACTGAACATTTTTCACTTTGGAGCCAATGTTGAGATCGTCTTTGATCGCCCATAGCTCCACTCCCAGGGGTGAGCGGGGGTCAAGGACGGTGAAAACGTGACCTCCAGGTCAAGGTCTACCCGCATGCAAAGTTTCAATGCGCTGCGAGAATTTTGAATTTTTGGTGTCATTGGAGTGCTAGGTGATAGACTTATAGCCTTTTTACAGCATTTTTGACCAAAAAGGTCATATCATGGTAGGAGTCTCAGACTTGGCTGGTCGACTCCTTAGGTCATTTGGGGCATACTGAACTGAACATTTTTCACTTTGGAGCCAATGTTGAGATCGTCTTTGATCGCCCATAGCTCCACTCCCAGGGGTGAGCGGGGGTCAAGGACGGTGAAAACGTGACCTCCAGGTCAAGGTCTACCCGCATGCAAAGTTTCAATGCGCTGCGAGAATTTTGAATTTTTGGTGTCATTGGAGTGCTAGGTGATAGACTTATAGCCTTTTTACAGCATTTTTGACCAAAAAGGTCATATCATGGTAGGAGTCTCAGACTTGGCTGGTCGACTCCTTAGGTCATTTGGGGCATACTGAACTGAACATTTTTCACTTTGGAGCCAATGTTGAGATCGTCTTTGATCGCCCATAGCTCCACTCCCAGGGGTGAGCGGGGGTCAAGGACGGTGAAAACGTGACCTCCAGGTCAAGGTCTACCCGCATGCAAAGTTTCAATGCGCTGCGAGAATTTTGAATTTTTGGTGTCATTGGAGTGCTAGGTGATAGACTTATAGCCTTTTTACAGCATTTTTGACCAAAAAGGTCATATCATGGTAGGAGTCTCAGACTTGGCTGGTCGACTCCTTAGGTCATTTGGGGCATACTGAACTGAACATTTTTCACTTTGGAGCCAATGTTGAGATCGTCTTTGATCGCCCATAGCTCCACTCCCAGGGGTGAGCGGGGGTCAAGGACGGTGAAAACGTGACCTCCAGGTCAAGGTCTACCCGCATGCAAAGTTTCAATGCGCTGCGAGAATTTTGAATTTTTGGTGTCATTGGAGTGCTAGGTGATAGACTTATAGCCTTTTTACAGCATTTTTGACCAAAAAGGTCATATCATGGTAGGAGTCTCAGACTTGGCTGGTCGACTCCTTAGGTCATTTGGGGCATACTGAACTGAACATTTTTCACTTTGGAGCCAATGTTGAGATCGTCTTTGATCGCCCATAGCTCCACTCCCAGGGGTGAGCGGGGGTCAAGGACGGTGAAAACGTGACCTCCAGGTCAAGGTCTACCCGCATGCAAAGTTTCAATGCGTATATCTGAATACTGAACAATATTCATGAACTTTGTAAAACATATTGTACCAACTCTTCGTATACTAGAATGCGTGGGGAAAAAAACAATTCAATTGTAGTATGGGCCTGAGGCTTTACATTACTGAAATAAATGTATGTGTATGTGTTTCTGTATGTCTATGTCCGATATGCATTTACACCAATCAAACACACTTGCTATGCTGCGCCCGTGTACGAGGTATACCTTATTAGAAGAAAGACCTCATAACTTCGGCAACAGATGAACTTTGGACCTTGTGTTTCATACGTCAAATGTTCTAAACTCGAAGACAAGAAATGAAACGTTTGCTTTCTTTATGGATTTTTTCACACCTTGCTGTTTAGTTCGTCCTCGCCCTTATGTCTTACCACCGTCTCACACAAACAATGTATTTCACTTTATGGCCCTCAGTATACACCTTGAAACATTTATTGGAACAAACAAAAAGTCAAGAGAATGTTGGTGATGGTCCCCAGAAAAGAGAAAATAGTGCAAACTTTCGCACAGCACCGCGTTGCGACTAGACACAGTTTGGACAAAGAACGGCCGCGGGATAATTCCACAGAACGTTCCGTACACTACTGACAATGCAAACATGGGGAACGATCGTTTGCATTTTTTTGGAACTAGTTTTTATCAACGACGGCCCACTAATATGCCACGTCAGGGAGAATTCATTTCACAAAATTTCACAAAAAGCTTTACTACTAGCTTGCGTGCTATTTACATTGGTCTGCGTCCTTAGCTTTTGTTCCTAACATATTTATTTGTCTCTTCGGAGACCATCTTAACGCTGCCAACGTCCTCTTGCGTTCATTTCCTTCCAGTCAGAATTGTACGACTTCCTTGCAGCCATTGCAGCCATGGCTCCCTCGCGCCAGTCACCTAAAGTCGCCGATTGCATATTATACAAGAGAGGAATATGACTAGTCCTTTTCACATTGTGTAGGTAAGTTATATTAAGGTTGTATTGAGCAGAACGTGCAAAGGTAAATTGTCTTTGCAGCAACAGAAAATCGAAAAAAAGCTCTGTCCACGAGAGAGCTTCAGTTTCTGTTCACTCTTTCTGCCACGCCAAATTAAACAACAGGGTTGTCGGCATCTTAATTGTGGGTAAATGTATGTTTTGGACAGGTGGGATTTTTGAATAAATGCATACAAAATATGATTTGAATCTTTCATGTTTTGTTTTATCATGTTTATTGAACTGAGTAGCATCATACACTCAGCTGGGATGCTGACAGATTTGCACATTGATGCTCACTGTAACCATTATGGCACAGCTAGTAAGACAAGCATGTTGGACAATCTGAGGATAGAACTAGTGGGTTTGCAGTGTAGAGCAATGACCAATAGGTATATCCAGCAGTATAGGTCAGCACTGTGTACTGGGTAAAGTGACACACAGTGAGCCAGCTCACACATCCCGACCACCGGGCTAGAGTTGACTGACTACATGGGTATGGACCTGACATACAGCAATCACCCTAAGATGATTGGATAGTCACAGAGAATGAGACAAGCCTTTCTGGGTACCTTTTTATTTGTTTTTTTTATTAAAACCTGCACCTGTGGAGGAATACAATAAACTGGTGCTGTATTTGGTATATGATTTCATGCGCACTCTTTGTTTTGTCCAACAGTTTATGTCACTGAAAAGGTATTGAGTTGAACTTGAATCTGATGTGGTTGTCTTCCTCATGAAAATAGTAGTAGTCAGCCTCAGTGTCTCCTGGTAGCCTCAGGGTTAAAGTGTCCACTTGTCATGCCAGGTACAGGTTCAACTGAGTATAATGTGTGAAGCCCATTTCTGGTTTCCTCCACCATGATATTAATGTAGTATTGTCTAAAGTCACATTAAACCACTGACTGACTGACTGACTGACTGACTGACTGACTGTAATTGTGGCTAAGGACATTGTTGGTGTATCTGGCACCTTCAGTAGGGTGAGCATACAGTTATACTTACACAAATACCTCATTAATTTCACCTTGTCAAGCAAACTTAGAATACATCTTTCTTGTAAAACTCAGGTCAGGGGGTTTAGAGTTAATCAGATTACCATGTACGAGACAATGGTCACCACTCACAGGTCCAAGAACACCTGAAGAGTAAAATACTAATAAATGTTCAGGGGTGCTGAGTAATCCTTGTGGGTTCAATAATAATTTGATGAAGACCAAAAGTTGCCTGCAAATATTCTAATGGTTTAAAGATACTAAGGTAATCAGTCTGTATTAATATTACCTGCTAGCATTGAATCAATACCATTAACATATCAATCAAGCCCCAGCATTGACTACTTTAAGTATGTTACAACATCCCTATCACAGATCAACAGGTGTTTCTTCTTACAAGTGATTTTCATCCAAAATGTCTTGAGTCCTATTAATAAGTTATCAATGCATTTAGTAAATAAGTTGTCATTAATATAGATGGCAACATCCGCGACCCTTGTAGATATATCTGGAGTAAATGCACTGCGGAAACCTGGTAGTAATTTCTTCATTTAAAATATGAGAGTGCAGCCATGTTTTTGTAATATATATTATATTATATTACATTATATCATTAAATTTGATGTTAATAATATGAATCTTGTAATTGGGACTTCCTATACTAGTCAGCTGTATCCCCTCTTGCTGAAAGTACAGATGAACTAGATAATATAATATAGATGTAGTCTGTGTTTAAATCTCTTTGTACAAAGAACCTTACAATTAAATGCCCTGATTCTATGTTGATACTGTACAATACCTACTCCTATCAAACACTTTCATAGGATCAATTTGGATAGAAACTCAGAGTCTGCAAAGTAAAGTGTCAAGATAGTTGTTTTAATATAAGAATTATGGATCATTTATCATATCTGTATCAGAACGCATGAGCTGGTGGCATGTGGTCCTGTGCACAGTGCACAGGTCACAAATCATGTCAAGTTAAGCAACACTGGTCGTGGGGAGTAGTTGGATCGACTTTGTTCAGCAGCTTGGCTGCTGAGATTTTCTTGGACTTTGGTACTGCCTCACTCTGAAGCACATTTAACGTTTGTGGTGTCCCCTTGGGCAAGTGACTGTTTGAAATGTGACTCTGTTCACCCAGCAGTGAATGGGTACCCAGTAGGATGAGATGTCAATGTGACGGTTAACCTGCAAGTGCCTCAAAGCAGTTTGGGTTGTATACTCCCTAGGGAGCTGAGTATGTTTGTTAAGTGCACACTGATCCATTGAACGGGTAATAAGTGTGCTTTTAGCAACCACAGAGTGGATGGAAAACAGCGCCTAACAAATGCACTTGTGTTGTATGAAATGTGAATGCAGTATAGATTTTCAAATGTGAAAAAAAATTAATGCAAAACAGGCATAATAAATATAGTAAAATGAAAGATTTTCACATCATCTGTATATAATCTGCATGTTAACATCTCACACTAGACATGTCAGCACAATAGAGGTCACCCATAAGGCATTTGTCCAGTAACCATGACAAAATAGAGTTCAGAATAAATAATCATAATAACTAAAGATATGCACTGAAAGTCAAGTCACAGTTTAGATGATTGATTGATGGCAGTAAAGCCGCTCTAGAGATCAGAATTATGTTGACAAATAGAGTGAGGCACCTAATCACAAGCTCACAAACTCAGCGATCTAACCCACTCAGCCACCGAGGCTTAGAAAGTGTTATCCCAAATATAACATTTTTAACATTATGAATATCATTGTATGTTCACGTTTCAAATTGTTATGGTTCTTAGTATTAAGCTATCATTACAAGTTAAAAATGTAGATATATATTATATAAAACATGTCTCACTGTATTGTCACTTTAACACCTATCTTTAAAGTCACATGTCAATAGAGTTATTTGGTAGTCCAGCAGCACTAAGGAATTCAAGGGAAGTCTTAATCCTTCTATGAATTTGTCCGCAACCTCTGGTCCTTCTCAGTGTAAGTCCTCTTAAGGGATTGGGACGGGCACCATGAACCATCTGGGCTAACTTTGTACCGACCCACTGGGGTACACTTGCCCAGGCAGCCACCCTGTGCCATTACACGCATCCGCGTTCGCTGTTGTTTATTCCAACTTTTGGTTGAACCGGGCCTTCCGGTTTTTCTGTCGATGTCATGGTTGCAGAATAAACTGCATTGAGTTGACTCTGCGGTGTTGACTAATCCTTGGCACTGTGCATATTTCCAGTGTACACAAGTCAGTCGCTGGTTGTTGAGTCTGTATCTGAAGCCATGGAGGAGGACTTGCCTACCGCCTTTCTGCCACGTGAAGTATTCAACTTTCTTTGGATTTGTCATAGTTTAAAGATTCCATGATAGGCATTTTATAACTATACATTTCCTTCTCCATTTTGAGTAAAGAAAACCAAATTCTTATTTCTCATGAATTATCTCAAACTTGACTCTAAATTGCCATCAAAATACTGATATATCAAACAGATTCCAAAGAGGTGCCCTTTGCTATTTTACAGATTTGGGACATTTTTCATTTTCTTGTTTCCATGGAAACAATTTGGAGTTAGTGTCAAAAGGTGGGGGTAGGTGTCGTTTCCAGAACACAACTTGAAAACTGGGAAAGACTTTTCATGTAAACCTGGTACATGTATTAATCAAGGGCTGAAGTGGTGCTTTTTGCTATTTTTGAATTTAAAAAGAACAAGTTCCTGTTTCCAAGGCAACAAGATTGACTGATTGTTGATAGTGGTGTATGTGTTTGTTCTAACCATATATCTAATACTAAAAGGTATTGGAGGTTTGGTGAAAAGGGATTTTCTCCAGTTGGAGTTATATGTTTTAATAAGTGATTGAAAATCTAATTTTTAATGCTTCGGCCTTAGAGAGGTGGAAAAGTTTAATTTGGGGGATGGATTTATCATTGCTTATCCATTTTCTGTCGAATCTCTTAATACTACTATTTTCATTGCGATGAATTTTTCTATGCATACATCTCTCAACATTTTATGAAAAAAGGAAAGCATAATGGAGTTTTCTTAGTGCTTGACTGGTGAATGTATTTTTTTGCAAGAAGAATTATGAGGTTGAATAGGTAGTTGTTTTTGTTTTAGCAAAATAACTTATCCAGAATGCTAATATGAATATCATAAGCAAGTTTCGAGTTAAAGTACATTTCAATTTCTAACCAAAATTCCTTTACAAAAACACATTCTACATACACATGGTATTAACTTCATTTTCCATAATTCCTTTTTGGTATATACAGCTCTATTTTTAAATCTGTACTGGAAATCTATTAGTTTAACATCATTGGTACACAATCTACAATTAGAGAAAGCGTTATTCAATAAAATGCTTTGATTAAGTTAATTTTCCCATTTATCACACATCAGAGGAAAGTTAGTTTATAGCTATGAGTTTATCATAAAATATTCTCGAGCCCTTTGTTCTTATCAACAAGTCTCTCAAAAAAACTTTAATGTATAAGTTAGCTGTGATAGAAGATCTGCCATTTATTGCTTTTTTCCATGATTTAGGGATATTTAGCATTACTCTGTTGTAGTCAAGTATAGTACCTTTAATTTGAAATTGGTTTTGTAATTCTTCAAATATTCAAAATCTGTTGTTGCTATATAAAACTTTTAAACTATGAATACCCTTATTAAACCAAAGTTTTAGAATGAAATTATTTTTATATTGGTGATTGAACCATTATGGTTCTGATAAAATTTTGTCAATACTTTGTTTGTCAACTTTGTTTTCTGTAGTAATTACCCCAAATACTCAATATGTCCCCCCAAAAGGGAATTTTCAAAGTAATACACTTATCAATATTTGCTCCCAATAGGAATGTCTGTTTTGATTGGAAGTTCTTTAATGTTGACGAAGTCAGTTTTTGTAAACTTGTCCTTAAAAATGATAATTTCAATGAATCAATAGATTGGCTGGTATCTATCATTCTCAGACCACCTTCTTCATATTTCCTTATCGAGGCACATCTTTTTATTTTGTCTGGTTTTTTTATTCCAAATGAATGTATAAAATAGTTTATTAAATTTTCCAATAAATTTATCAGGTGGGTTTGGAAGTGCTGAAAATATATGAACTAATGTTGAACAAGACAGAGTCTTAAAAACTGTGATTTTACCTGTTAATGTTAGATGTCTTTTTTTCCAGCTTCCCAGTAATCTATTAATATGTTCCAGTCTTTTTCTTGTATTTATTACCCATGGATCAAGTAATGTGGGATTAAATATTATTCCCAAGACTTCCAAGTTTCCCTCATGCCAGTCTAATATCATGTCTTCATGTCTTCTAGTATGTGATGTTGCTTCCTGCCATTGAACCTATCCATGTAGCTTTAGTTTTGTCAATATTTACCTTAAGACTGGATATTCTATAAAATTTATTCAAAGTATCAATTGCAGCTCTCCAGATCCATCTAAACATAACTGTGTATCATCTGCATATTGACCTAATTTATACTCCATACCATTTATTGTTATTCCTTTTATGCCGGCATCCTCTTTGGTTCAGAAAAGGGTGGAGAGATGTCAATTTTGTATTACACAAGATGATGCATTCTTAGTTAAGATATTAATCCATTTAATTATGTTTGGTCCAAAACCAAATTTTTTCATAACCATTTTTTCATAATTATAAGAAAGTTGGTTTTGTTCAGGGTTTTCGCTTGGTGTAGTGCTGCTGATATGGCCAGAAATTCTGCTGTATTTGAATTTTTGTGATGATAATTAGTGGTTATTGTGGGGTTGGTCTACATGGATACCTATGCTGGTGTTGTTTGTGTCTTGTGATGCATCGGTGTATGTGTGGTACGTGACGGCCAGTTTGTGTCTTGTGATGCATCGGTGTATGTGTGGTACGTGACGGCCAGTTTGTGTCTTGTGATGCATCGGTGTATGTGTGGTACGTGATGGCCAGTTTGTGTCTTGTGATTCATCGGTGTATGTGTGGTACGTGATGGCCAGTTTGTGTCTTGTGATGCATCGGTGTATGTGTGGTATGTGATGGCCAGTTTGTGTCTTGTGATGCATCGGTGTATGTGTGGTATGTGATGGCCAGTTTGTGTCTTGTGATGCATCGATGTATGTGTGGGTATGTGATGGCCAGTTTGTGTCTTGTGATGCATTGGTGTATGTGTGGTACGTGATGGCCAGTTTGTGTCTTGTGATGCATCGGTGTATGTGTGGTATGTGATGGCCAGTTTGTGTCTTGTGATGCATTGGTGTATGTGTGGTACATGATGGCCAGTTTGTGTCTTGTGATTCATCGGTGTATGTGTGGTATGTGATGGCCAGTTTGTGTCTTGGGATGCATCGATGTAATTGTGGTATGTGATGGCCAGTTTGTGTCTTGTGATGCATTGGTGTATGTGTGGTACGTGATGGCCAGTTTGTGTCTTGTGATGCATCGGTGTATGTATGTGTGGGTATGTGATGGCCAGTTTGTGTTGGTGTGGTTGAGATGGGACGGTAGGAGTCAGGCTTGTTTGGGGTTTTTCCTCATTTGAGGACTGGTACTATATCAGAATGTTTCCATTGTAGGGGTATAGTGCCTGTTGTCTATATTTAGTTTTTGTATTCTAATTGGGATTTTGTTGATGATTATGTAACTGATATTATCTTGTCCTGTGGCTAAGGCTGTGTTTTGGTGTTGGCTGAGCAGCTTGTTTTAAAAAAGTTGGCAGCGATTGCAATAGTTTTGGCCTTATTTGTGGTGAGATTCTTAATGTTGGGGTAAATAGATTTTAGGGAATTAGCTTTTATTGCTTTAAATTTGTTCCACAATAGCCCAGTGTTTTGTTTGCTAATGTTTAAGTTTTTACTGAAAGTATGCCAATGTATTCTCTTTGTGCTGCCATGATTATTTGTTTAGTTTTTTTTTCTTAGATTTATAACTACAGGTAGTTTAGAACGGTCTCTCTTAAAATGATTGGGAGCCTTTTTTCTTTGTTTTCTAGCCTTGATTATTTTGTTGCTCCACCACGGGACTGGGTTGTGTAAGAAGTTATTTATTTAGGTGGGTATACTTTTGTGTTAAAAGTGTCTGTGTTGGTGTTTTGTATTTGTGATCATGTGATGTGTCAGATTGATGGCAGAGTTTGATGAACAGTGGCCAGTTTATTTCTTTTAAATTGAAATTTGTTTGCTGGGTGTTTCCTCAAGTTTGATCGTTAGTTAAAAGGGATTTGTTTATTATATTAAGTATGATTTTGAGGACCAGTGATCACTGCCATTATAAACTTCCCAGCTTGTTTTTGTAACAGATTTGCTGTCAAAGAGATAGTTATGAATGACATGGTGTTGGGTCTAACTTTGAGATAATTTTAGTTTAGTGATATGACTTTAGTTTATTTTTCAACTGTGGGTGGCAGTTAGGAAACTGGCATAAGATTTGTTATCCCCCGCCGCGCGAAAGCGCGAAGCGGGGGATATAGTATTCACGACCGTCCGTACGTCCGTCCGTACGTCCGTCTGTCCGTCCGTCCGTCCGTACGTCCGTCCGTACGTCCCACCTGTTTGTTGCCGCGATATCTCAAGAACTAAACACTGGATTGTCTTCATATTTGGAACTATGGTGTATATACAGACTCCGCAGACACCAGTCGGTTTTGGTGACCTTGATCCCATTTTCAAGGTCACAGCAGACAAATCTGCTTTTAGAGTTGGAAAACGGTGTTGCCGCGATATCTCAAGAACTAAACACTGGATTGTCTTCATATTTGGAACTATGGTGTATATACAGACTCCGCAGACACCAGTCGGTTTTGGTGACCTTGATCCCATTTTCAAGGTCACAGCAGACAAATCTGCTTTTAGAGTTGGAAAACGGTGTTGCCGCGATATCTCAAGAACTAAACACTGGATTGTCTTCATATTTGGAACTATGGTGTATATACAGACACCGCAGACACCAGTCGGTTTTGGTGACCTTGACCCCATTTTCAAGGTCACAGCAGGCAAATCTGCTTTTGGAGTTGGAAAACGGTGTTGCCGCGATATCTCAAGAACTAAACACTGGATTGTCTTCATATTTGGAACTATAGTGTATATACAGACTCCGCAGACACCAGTCGGTTTTGGTGACCTTGATCCCATTTTCAAGGTCACAGCAGGCAAATCTGCTTTTAGAGTTAGAAAACGGTGTTGCCGCGATATCTCAAGAACTAAACCTCTCGATTGTCTTCATATTTGGAACTATGGTGTATATACAGACACCGCAGACACCAGTCGGTTTTGGTGACCTTGACCCCATTTTCAAGGTCACAGCAGGCAAATCTGCTTTTGGAGTTAGAAAACGGTGTTGCCGCGATATCTCAAGAACTAATCGCTGGATTGTCTTCATATTTGGAACTATAGTGTATATACAGACACCGCATACACCTGTCAGATTTGGTGACCTTGACCCCATTTTCAAGGTCACAGCAGGCAAATCTGTTTTTGGAGTTGGAAAACGGTGTTGCCACAATATCTCAAGAACTAATCGCTGGATTGTCTTCATATTTGGTACTATGGTGTATATGGCGGGGGATATTTCGTCACTCTGTGACAAATACTTGTTGTAGTTTGAATTTGTGAGCAAGGCTATTGTATTTTTTACAATATAATAAGAAGGGCAGCTGCTATGAACTTTATAAGTTTGTTATGTTGTTATATTTTTGTTGAGTTATGGTTGCTGAAGGTGCTGTTTTTAAGTTTTGATTTTTTTTGCTTTTCTGTTTTTTTGCTGAGTAATGTGGGTGGTGGTGTGGTTGTATGGGTGTTTGAGTGGTTGGGCGTGCTGACGGGATTTGGGGTTTCTGATGGTTGATGGTTGTATGGGTGTTTGAGTGGATGAGCGTGCTGATGGGATTGGGGGTTGTGATGGTGGATGGTTGTATTGGTGTTTGAGTGGTTGGGCGTGCTGACGGGATTGGGGGTTGTGATGGTGGATGGTTGTATGGGTGTTTGAGTGGTTGGGCGTGCTGACGGGATTGGGGGTTGTGATGGTGGATGGTTGTATGGGTGTTTGAGTGGTTGGGCGTGCTGACGGGATTGGGGGTTGTGATGGTGGATGGATGGTTGGGTGGTAGTGGTATGGGGAGGGTGGATTTAAATTGTGGTTTGGGCCTGGGTATTGACTGTAGTAGGGGCCGGGGTTGGGAGTTGGTGTGGTTTAAGGGGTAGGGTAGGATAGGATAGGATGTGTATGTGTATTAGGTTTGGTTGGGGGTGGGGGGTAGGGGGTGGGGGATGTGTCTACTATGGTTTCTGTGTGTTTGGAGGTGGGTTGTGAAGTTGCGAGTATCTGTTTTGGTTTAGGTTTTGTCTTTGAGGTTGTGGTTTCTGGTTGTTTGGGGGAGTGGGGGGAGGGGTTGGAAGGAACTAACTGTAGAGTCTAGGGTTTGGTCTGACAGTCGTAGGAATTCCTCGTCTATTGGTAATGTGGTGTTGTATGATTGCTGGTACATGTGACTGTTTTATGTTTTTATCAAGTTTAAAAATATCTTGTTTGATCGGACAGGTGTTTTGGTTTGCTGTATGTCCTTCGGCGTTACACTTCCAACAGAAAGGAGCCCACGTGCACTCCTGAATTAGATGGTTTTCAGAGTCACATTTTCGACATAGTGGGTCATTTTTGCATGTAGTAGAGTGCATCAAAAGAGTGGCACTGGTCACATTGGATTGGTTTTTTTTCTGATGGGGTGGACTTTATCATTTAGTGCGCAGAAGGTTATGTGAGTGGGGAGTGATGTGGCTTTGAATGTTACGAAAATTGTTTGGGTGGATGTTCTGCCTGTGATGGGTTGTTTCCTCTTTACTGTTATGTATTCTGGTATTTTTGGTTGTGTTGGGTATTGGTTTGCTAATTGTATCTATTCTTCCATGTCTTGTGTCCAGGTAAATGACTCTTTGTATTTGTGTTTGCCTTCTAGGGGCTGCCAGTGTATGTTTAAACCATCAATGATGGGGGCTCTTAGTGCGTTATGGAGTGCTGATTGGTTTGGGTGATTTGAAGCCTAGGCCGCAAAAGTTAACATATTAAATTTTATATTCTAAATTTGGGGGTGCTTTTTTGGTGCATACTTTTTTTGCTGTTTTATGCAGTTCCGTAGGTGATATATATATGATCTCATGTTATTTCTGTTTGTTTTAGGTTGTGTGAGTTGGGCGGATTTGTCGGTGGTGGTTATATATTACTGTTTTCTAAATGTAGTGTATATATAAAATTAACAATCTCTCGTTTACTCATTTTGCCTTAGTTTTTAATTGTCTAATTTAGTAATTACCATAACACTAATTTATGCGTTTATTTCACTCAACTTGAGGGCATATTTGAAGCAGATGATGTAAATAAGACAGGGATTTTTCGAGGAGTAGTCAAAATGTAGTGAAAAAGATATCAGTATTTTGTAGAGCTGAGTATCGCCTGGTATCTTGCAATATGAATTGCGTCATGGTATGGACTGACGATACCGGTACTACTGGTAAGAAAGGATGAAGTCAATGAAATACAGCTTTAAAACCTCTTTCTCCGGACATTTATTCATAGTTATCTGAAAAACTTTGACATAGAAAACCACAACATCAAAACAGTTCTAAATAAAGGATGGTTATTAAAGGTGACAGTTAGTTGGCCCGTCCTCGTGTTCTGCGATGGGTTGCGATGTTCTGCTTTTACCATTACAGGAGGTAACTCTATCAGTTCCTGTACTATTTATAGAGTATTGCGATCTCACAAACTGACAATTCAAGTATCGTGTGTACCTAACTATCGATGATATGGTAGGTACCAGTGAATCATTAACACCCTAGTATTTTCTTCATATGTTGATGAAGTCATGTTTTGGTGAGGTGAGGTGAGATGGGGTTTACCGTCGCGTCCAAGTTTATTGCACTTACATAATGGTGTGTGTGTGTGTGGGGGTGTGGGTGTGGGTGGGTGTGAGTGAGTGTGGGTGTGAGTGAGTGGGTGGGTGTGTGTGTGTGTGTGTGTGGGTGGTTTGGTGGGTGGGTGTGAGTGTGTGTGGGGGTGTGGGTGGGGGTGGGTGGGTGTGAGTGAGTGTGGGTGTGAGTGAGTGGGTGGGTGTGTGTGTGTGTGTGTGGGGGTGGGTGGGTGGGTGTGAGTGTGTGTGTGGGTGTGGGTGGGTGGGTGGGTGTGAGTGTGGGTGTGTGTGTGTGTGTGGGTGGGTGTGGGTGTGAGTGTGTGAATGTGGGTGTGAGTGGGAGTGGGTGTGTGTGTGTGTGAGTGTGAGTGTGTGAATGTGGGTGTGTGGGTGGGTGGGTGTGTGTGGGTACATGCTTGTAGTAGTCTGGACTGATGCCGATTTACAGTGCCGAGATATCATGGGGCAGTTTAACATGAATACCCCACTCAGAAACAGTATGCTGACTCCGAGTCAACCAGTCCTTAGTATGTATGCCAGACAAGGCAACAACAACAACCATGGTATGACACGGCTGGGGATCCAGGCTTCTGCTCTCCAGGCAGATGCTATACCACTAGGCCACTGAGGTGGTCGAAGTCATGTTTGGTGTTCATGGTTGTTGGACATACTTTTGTGAACATTCCATGGACTTCTATCCAGTAAAAAAACAAATGGCAATCTGCTTTAGAATTGGGAATAAACTGTTCATCAACATGTCCATTTGCCGTAGTGGAATACTGCTTCTTGTCTGTAATTCTTGTATTCTAAAGCCCAAATCATGCTGATTGAATAATGTTTTTTGTGCACTCACTCATTGATTTGTATTTTAGAAGTTTTCACTCTGTACAGTGTCTGTAAATATAGTTCACTGATTTGTTGTCTTATTCGAGAGATGTTCAGCAATTAGTTGTTTCAAATGTGATATGCCCCCCTAAACCTCTATTGTCTAACCAACATCATGCTTGGGGGAATTTGTATGTATAACAGTAGGTTCTGGACAAGTAGGAATGCCCCTATTTTGATGTAAACAAATTTTTATTTCAACTGAAAACTGGGATCGTTAAACAAGACAACGCTTATTTTAATCCCTCTCTTTACATAGAAATCAGGTAAAAAAAGATGGTCAAGGTGTCCACATAATATTTACACAACAAAATACCTTGGTGGTCAGTAAGCCTGTGAAGATCCAGGATAGAATAGGTCTTCACCAACCCATGCTTGCCATAAGAGGTGGCTATTCTTGTCATAAGAGGCGACTAACGGGATCTGGTGGTCAGACTCGCTGACTTCGTGGATGCATGTCATCGAATCTCAATTGTGTGGATCAATGCTCATGATATCAATCACTTGATTGTCTGGTCCAGACTCGATTATTTACTGACCGCCGTCTTATAGCCGGAATATTGCTGAGTGCGGCATTAAACAACAAACAAACAGTTAGCTAGCATGATCAGCAGTGTTTGGTTTGGATAGTCAGAATGATGGGATTGTACGTAATATTAAGCACTACATAATGTCCATCTCCACGAGGCAAGTGAGTTAACTGACTATAAAAGTCCAGTTTCCACCCTTGCCGAACTAGGCTGGTATTATAGAACTAGGCTGGTATTGGTATTATGGAGTTAGATTTTGGCTGTACTAACGAGTCTATGCATAGTCCAATCAAAATCGCGCACCGAAATCGAAATCCGGTTCGTAGAGTGTCATGCAGATTTCGGTCGACTGCAGGATTTTGCAAAGCATGTGCACCGCTAACTCGTTGTCAACAGATATTTTCTAAATCTTTTCATGTTTTTAATCAAGGTGCTCACGTGATTTGATGCACTTCGCGATGTAAGACTCGTTCTATCACAATATAGATCTTGATTATCGATCAGATCATCTTGACTGGGCGCCACCGTTTTGTTTGAAACAAATGCAAGTGATACGAGAGGTTGAATCTGATTGGTCAATAGGAGAGGCATAGAAAGGACATAACTCGTAATAGCCACTGGTGGCGCTACGATCGAGCCAAGGAATTCCAGCCTAGTTCGGCAAGGGTGGAAACTGGACTTTCAAAGTCAGTTAACTCTCTTGCCTCGGGAAGATGCATAATGTCCACAAGGTACGCATATTTGTATTACTTAAGTTTCAATCTACTAGAATTTGCGATGAAAATATTTGACAGATTTGCTTCAGATGATAGGCCTTCACATCCGTAAAGTACTGTATTAATATCATATCATGTATGTAATGTAATAAATTGCTTCTAATTTGATCAGAATTGTAACAAAAAAGAAGTAGTGTAGCAGGTCTTCATAGTAGTGACTTAAGGAAAAAACGGGACTGTCAGTTATGAATCTATCAATTGATGTCCGTTTAGGTCACTGGATCTGAGTGAGGCGGCAGGCGATATTTTGACAGAAACTAGTTAAAAAATTTGTATCATAAAAAAATGTTTGTTATTGTAAGTGCATAATAATACATTTCGAGAATTTGAGTATGAGCCAGTAGATTTAATTTCTTCGTAAAGATTATATGTAAAAGAGTTTTAGTACACAATTATTGTACCTCCAGTCTTTGGCTCGTAAGCTTATAATCACCGGCAATTTCCGGAAGAAATCGTAAATGTCATTTTTTTCCTATTTTAAATAAAGCCTTTCTCTGCAATTTATAAGAATGGCAGAACTAATTAATTTCCATATTCAGTTTATTAATTAGTAGTATTTTCTCTTTCTATATCTCGTAACGAAAATGTTCCACATTTTCCCATGGTGCATTTTTTGTTATCATCTCATCTCGCGCCAAGCTCATGCTGGGTTATAGCGAAAACGGCACCTCAGCAAAACGTCACCGGGTGAAAACGGCACCGATTGGCGAAAACGGCACCTCGACTCGAGCGAAAACGGCACCTTATTATTTTTTTTTACCTTTGTCAATAAATGATATTAAACTTACATTGTAACTTGCAAGCGCCAATAATTGTGAGATGTTAAAACAAGTTTACATTAGATATTAGCCTCTACTCCAACTATAATCCAACTTAGCTTATACGCAACTCAACTTATTGTGAAAACATAACATGCTTTGAAGAAAAATAATAGAAATTAAACTCACATCGTCTCTTACAAACACAAATAATTGTGAAATAAAACAAATAAGAAATTAGCCCCCTACTCCAATTTACTCACCGACTCCGATTGGGAGGCGTAGTTAACTTATTGTGAAAACACTATACGCTTTGAAGTTTTAAGTACCAATACTCAATTTAAGCTGAAACTGTATTTAAGAGGCCAAACATGATGCTGTCAGATCACAATTATTCACAATGGCCTTTCGATGTGTTGCATGCGAGAAGACTGTCAGAAGAAATCAACATGCCGTATCATGTGATAACTGTGACCAGTGGACCCATCGAGTATGTGGAACAGGACTTTCTGTGGCTCGTTACAGAGAAATTTGCCGGAATGAAGAAGACTTCCCTTTCCGCTGTGTAAAATGTCCCGTCATTGAAGAGGTGGTCGGCAACTTTGATATCAGTTTCCAGTCAGAAGATGCTGATGAAATGAGAGTCCCCAACCTATCTGAAATCCACATTACGGCTTCAGATTTGCTCTTAGAAGACGAAGACGACCGTAACAAGTAACTATTTCATTTCAAAGTATTTGCCACACAAAAATGAAATAATGATAATAATAATAATAATAATAATAATAATAATGATAATACCAATAATTCATATATAGTGATATATTATTATATTTTTTTATTATTTTTTTATTATTATTTTTTAGTTCAATAAGAGATGTCACCATGCTGGAGCCCCCTTCTGCCGACATACCAGAGAACACCGCCACTGCCACCCCCCCCAGCCAGGACAGTTGACAACAATTCAAGTCCGAGTTGAGGTATTGATACTGTTGTTATAACTGATTGATGTAATTGTTCTCGGTAATTTACAATAAGCTCTCAATTATAGTTTATTGTTACAGTAAAGTAATTGAACGTATTATGTTTTAGGTAAAGGAACAAGCTGTGGAAAACCTATACAAATCAGGCGCAAGAATAGTTGAAGATGCCCAACAGAGACTAGCTGACCCTGATCAGGCTGGCGGTCGCCAAAACCACTCGACACTGATTCGCATGGCGAACCGAACCAGGGAACTGTTGCGCCCCAAAGAACCGAGGACACTGGACTTCGAGGTACTACTTATAATAAATTGAACTAAACAATGCTATTATTCAAATTCATAGAATAACCGAAATGTTGTAACATAACGAATATTGTATTTTAACACATTTATATTTTTTCAGATTGCCGAGGACTTCTTACCCGAAGGCTTCGTCCGTGGCGACATAATTCACAAGGATGAGAGGCATATCATGCTTGCTACTGACCGGCAATTACAGCACCTAAGTAGGAGTGGTCAATGGTTTATGGACGGAACGTTTAAGATTGTCAAACGTCCGTTCCATCAACTGCTGACCATTCATGCTTTTGTGTGTGCCGGCAGTAACTTCAAGTTGATGCCTCTTGTGTTTGTAATTATGTCAAGGCGTCGAACATCGGACTACGTCAAAGTCTTGAAGAAGCTTTTAGATCTACTCCCCAACGATCCTCAAGTCAAGACGATAATACTGGACTTTGAACAGGCTGCGTGGAAAGCTATTAGCAAGACCCTACCAGAAGCCTGCATCCGTGGATGCCTGTTCCACCTGACTCAGGCAGTCTGGCGGAAATGTCAAGAAATTGGATTGCAGGTATAATATATATTTAATGTATTGTAAAAAAAAGAAGAACTGTAATAGAAATAGATAGTAACATATATCTAATCTAATATATCTTATTTATCTCATATGTCTTACATAATTTTTTCACTTGTTTCTAGGTAGCCTACATGGAGGATGATGCCATCCACAAGTTTGTCCGAAAAATCATGGCACTCCCCTTTCTACCGGCCGCTGACATCACGAGGATGTTTTTGAAGATAACCGAGCGTGTCCCGGCCACTGGCAAACTGCGTGACCTCATCAACTATTTTCAAGCCCAGTGGATTGCTCATCCCACCTTCTCTCCCCGATCCTGGTCTGTGTTCAATGTAGCTGTCAGGACAAACAACTTTGTGGAAGGTAATAAAAAATAATACAAATAGTTCAAATACAAATGCAAACAATAAAAATAAAGTATATTAAACGATAAAAATGTTTTTATTATACATTAAAATTTCTTTCTCTCATGTTTTAGGTTGGCACAGACGCATCAACAACAAGGTGGGTGAGCAGTCCCTGGGGATCTACAGGTTGATCCCAGAGCTGTTCCGAGAGGCCAGTCTGTTGCCTTTACAGTCGCGACTGATTCAGGAGGGACGACTCAGGGCGTATGTTCGGAAATCTTCAACATCTCGTCAAGAGGAGATCTTCGACGTATGGCGGAGATACAAGGATGGGGATCTCTCCCTGAGACAAGTACTTTCACAATGTTCTGTTGTGCATGGACCGATTTTGTGAAGAGGATGATGATGATGATGATGAAGATAGACATGTATATATGAACATATTTACTGAGAAGAGGAAATACAATGTAAATCACCAATGAAATACTATATTAACTTATATCTCTGAAAAGAGGAAATGTTAATACATCACTAATAAAATCCCATGTAAATAAACACTATATATTACTACAAAAATCGTTGTTATCGTTATTAAAAATAGAGGTGCCGTTTTCGCCCGACTCATAGTAGCCGTTTTCGCCAAATGCGGTGCCGTTTTCGCCAGAGAAATCGGTGACGTTTTGCTGAGGTGCCGTTTTAGCCTGCACCCCTCATGCTGATGTAGTGTCTTTTCCCAGCAAGCCATTTTCAACATTTATACTTCATTTCCCAGAAAATAACGAGTAAGTACGCTCCCCATGCTGGCATCCTATTACTGTGATGTTTGTGATTTGTTTGCATAGACAACATAGTTGTATTTTGCTGTAGTTTTATTTTGTGAACCGCAATGCGCCGTGAGACTGCTATCCTCGCGCATCCCGTGCCATGTGACTATTCTGTTTGGTGCATATGTTAGCAGAATTGAGTGTTGTCATCCGAATGTATTTGCGTTTTCATATAGTATTTTAGTTACTGTGTAAAACACAGTACGTAAAATGATTTTAAATGACCATTACCAGTCGCTTAGCATAGGTGTTTCATGAAAAACACGAGTTTATCAGTTAGCTCCCTTTGCCCTTTGTTTACAATTGTTTCACTAGTAATCGCCCTCGTGCACTTTCAGTTGTTAATGTCATCGTCTCATCTAAATTTATATACTTACAAATTGTTTAAAGACTTTATTCCTATTTATCATTAAAGTAATCATAACGTTTTAGCTTTTGTAGTAAACTGTAATCCGATAGCACTTACCACGTTGGCGATGTAAACACAGGAGTTACTTCCCTTAGCTTCAGGAATTGTCAACTGTGTCTCGTGTCGTTTTGGATGATGATGTCGAGGTGTTGCGAAAGTAGGTGAATTAGTTTTCCTTTTTGTATTTTAACCTAGTCCGTGAACCTAAATGTTTTACTTCGTAGACTGATAATAATATCACAATCTAGACTGTGTGGTGTTGCATTACTGATTATTGTTGGAGACAAAACCATAACAGTAGTTTTGTTTTCCTGCATAGGAGTCACCATGGAGATGTGTTGCTCCATCTGAAGTGTCTCAGCTGTTTGTAGACTCCTTGGGGGTGAGTGCTGATCAGCAGCTACATTAACAATATTTCAACTTTTAATTACCAATCTAGTCACTGTCCATTTTTTATTATCAGTATTAAGTCGTATTCAACTATATCATTCTATTTCATCAACCTGTTATTTCATATAACATTCCTTAGTTGTCACCATGTTGGTATGAACTATTCAGTGTAGGATATGTTGGTTTATCATGTAATTGAAATGAATTTTCATCCTGGTGAATGTAACATCCTGACGGGAGAAATATCTACGTCTGAATAATATTGTATGAAGTTTGTTATGAATTGAAAAGCTTTTTCACCATAATAACTTATGTACACTGTTACCATATGGCCATGTTTATAAGAAATGTTATGTGTATTTGTTTTAGGTTACGCCATGGGTGGCTACGATTCTAGCTACTACGGCGAATAAACGAGTTTGAAGAGAGATATTTTGCTTGGTCCTCTTTAACCCCCCACATATACTCTTATTTTGTAGAGTTAGGTGTAAAGGATTTTGTATAATGTTGAATCTTTCATCTAAAAGTTTGTAATCACTACGAGTGTTAGCTTGGTCTGGGATACGGTTGCAGAGATAAGCTGGTGCTGAGTTATTTACCATTTTGTAGAATAAAGATAATGATTGATTTTTGGGTCTTAGTGACAATGCTTTCACATTTGTTTCTGTATACAATTTTTGTGCTTATGCCCTTTGTTGCACAACATGCAGTGTTCCCGCTTGATTTTGAAACTGCCAGTCCTGGTGGACTGTCAACACCACAAATTACAATTCCTCCCTAATTTTTGTTAGTCCCAACTTTCAATAAATTAAAAATGTACAAAATTTACCTGGTTTTAATTCCCTCAACATGTTCAATGCAATGATGTCATCTCTATAGTAACATACTTAGATCTACAAGTCATTCATACAAAGTTCAGTCACACTTTTCTCTCTCTTTTTTGAATATTTCGAGACAAAGTCGCTACACATATTTAACCTCGAAGCAAGGCAAAATGTTATTTCCTTCCACTAAAAGTTGACAAGGGGAAACCCTGATGGTAACAGACAAGCTGACTTTGTTCGGAAAAATTTAAATATTGCTTATGTTTTGTTCAACAACAAAGATTTTTATAAGGTACTAACTATATTTGCCGCTCAACAGGGACTGGCAGTCACATGAATTACCGGTCCAAGCCTAATTTGACCTGTAAAAAACTGGTAATTACCGGTAAATGGGAACACTGATATGGTTCTTAGAGCATCCAGATTTAATCTTTCCAGTGTCAGTTTGTGATTTTGTAGTACAATTATTCCCAATTTAACTACAAATAATCAATTTTTTTGTTTTTTATTGCTTATGAAATGAAGTACCTGTTACATAAAATGGGCTTCCGCCCAGGGCAGCAGAAAGACATGACATGTAGCACAACTTATCAGCACATCTTAGATTTCAATGGAAAATAACATACTTCTTACTCACACATTCACTTTAGTAATACAATCATACTGCATATATTAAGTATGCATTAACTATTAAATCTTGTATATCATATTGCATTGCAGGAAAGTACATGGTCTCAAATATTACATTCTTAAGTATAAAACTGACATTAAAATGAAAGCTGCTACTGGTTTTTGAAAAGTTTAACAAGTGGGTAATTGTTTCCTTTTCATTGTGACAGAAGGAGCACTCATCATTTTAATTAAGTACACACAGAAAAGAATTAGTAGTGAGAATTCTGTGGGTAAGTTTGTATTGAAATCAACACTGTTTTACATCCTGTTTTGTACTAAATATTTTATTACAGATATTGTTCCAATTTCAGTTTTCAAATTGTAACTCCCACTTTTCCTGCCCTTTAGTGTTTACTTCTGTAGCAAGGGGGCTCAGGTAGGGTGAATATTTTTTCATATGTAAAATCTCTTAAAGCCACATGAATAAGGAAACTTGTGTCCCCAGGTGCACCTATTTCAATCTACACATCCTTATATCTGTAACATTTTTTGAGAGAAAGTAATGTGTTTTGGAAAAGTTGGTCATTTATAGTGTTTCATGAAAAAATCAAGCCAGAATCTTTCAGTAGTTTTTTAACTGAAGCAGTTTTTCATAACCCTTATATTAAATGTAGCGCCAAGAAACACAGTGTGAATCTCTCACCGTCAGTTTATTCATGTTTTCTAATTCTCATCGTTGCAGAGTTACCGTTAGCATTATCAAATACCTACGTTGATGAGGAGGAGGTTCAGAAAACTACAAAAAGAAACAAAACACTTGCTCAGTTTTCAACACAAACCTGAACCATTCAAAGTATACAAATATTCAAATTCAAAGTTGCATCATAATAATTACTTAAATGAAATGTTTCTGCTTAGATCATTTGTACATAAAGACAATGTAAAGATGAGAGAACAAAACTCACATCTGTTAACACAGGGTAACAACACGTACCATTGTTTAACATCGTTTGGTATGCTGCGGACGGGGATTGAACCCCGGACCTTCCGCTCACTGGGTGAACGCTAGACCATGGGTGAACGCTAGACCATGGAGTCGGTCACTTAACCAAGGACACTTGTGGACTTTAAAATATTTTAAAATATCATAAATAACTGATACTTTTAATAATGTGAAACGTTAGACTGCTCGTACATTAAAACTATTTGTTTCTGGAAATATTGGATAAGGGTATCCTCAAATTATAAACTTGGTCAAGGCAGATAAGAAGTTTCTATCATATAAGGAATGTAATGAAATTTATGATATCTGTTCATCCTATTTAGAATTTTAACTATTTGTGGTTCCAAGTCATGAATGCATATTTATTGTTCATTTGTTTCTATAGATTTATATAATTTTCACTACTATTTTGCCTTATTTGCTCAATGGAATCTGTTTCAGGGAATATTCAAGACTGGCTATTCTCTGGCATTGACATTTTATATTAACTGTTGGTCATGAAGCAGTAGGATCACCAGTGCAGTTTCTGATTTGCATGTACAATGTATCCTGTGTTCAACAAAGTGTTCAATTCCATTCAGGATGGACAATAAAACACTTCAAAAGTACAGAAGATGGGGCTGTGAGTGGCAGTGGTGAGTGTTGTCTAGGACGGGCTATCAGAGGAGTTATGGGGGTGTCAAATATGGCCAGGTTAATGTTAAATTAACCGCAAATGGCAAATGGAGAGCTGTTCATGTTCACGAGATAGTCTACATGATAGCTACCAGCCAATTCAGTTCAGGTGCAATGTACCTGTGGAAACACCTGTGGGGTGGGGGGCACCTGTTACTGGAGACCCACCCCATGAAGCTCACCCCATGAAGGTCCTGCATGGACAGTGGTGGGGTGCCAAGATGCTTGGTGACCCTCAGACTGTGACAAGGCTTGTTTTTATTTGATGGCTAACAGATGTCTGACTAACTGAGAAGTGGGAATACAAACAAGATTATGATATTTGTCATGACATCATTTGGGTGAGTTGGTGAAGTAGACAGAAAATGATGATAATTTGACTTAGGCTGCAGGATGTGTCTATGTTTGCAGGTCATGTAAACATGCATTTAACTTTTGTCAGGAAGTTTCTTCTTTTTATCTGGTGTTATCAGTGACCAAAGATTATATACATTATTCATGACAAAAGCAAAGACCGGTAAATGACGATACAAGTGTACTTATATTATGTTTTCGGTTTGTGGCTTCTGACTTTGGCCTGGAGATGTTTAATTGTGTTACTATGGTTACATGAAGTGGGAGATCTGTAAACCAACAAACTAAAGTGTTGCCAAATCTTCATGTAAGTGTGTTACCTTCGTTATGTTACAGTTTTTTATGATTTCACCCACATTAGTGTAGAACCAATAAAGTGTGTCTCAAACATGAATGGCAGTTATGTTCATGTCTAGCCTCTTTTGATCACCAGTATGATCAGGGAGAGGTTTTGTAGTTTGTAACTCTCTGAACCCAAACATGACTTGAATAGTGCAGATGATGGGAGAACGGCCTTCCCTCCCCGGACCAGGCCCAGCTCCTATTAAGTAAAGCTTTAGCAGTTGCTACATTTTACAAGCCAAACATGGTGATCCAGTAATGGACATCACATAATTGATAAAACTTAAGACCTCCATGGAACCATTGTCAGGAGCTGGACCTAGTCCAGGGCGGGGTGAGGCCGTACCGCCATCGTCTATACTACTGGTTGTATAACGCTGGGAGACTGCATGAGTGAGTGAGTAATAGAATGTTGTTACAAAAGGAGAGAGTGAGTGAATATTGTTTTCCAACCCTGTTAGTGATATTCCAGCAATATCAGGGAGTGGACACAAACAAGCGGGTGACGAGCGACTGCTTCAACCACTAGGTTACCCTACCACCCATTAAAAGAAAGAAAGATAGGCAAGACATGGTCTGAGATGTGTGTCAGTATCGCATATGGACATGAGATGTGTGTCAGTGTTGTATATAGACATTAGACATACGTGTGTCAGTATATTTCATAGTATGCCACACACTACCATAGGCACCATTCACCATTGTTACAGCTGTTATTGTGTTGTAGGAGGAGTGAGTGAGTTGGGTTTAACGCCGCTTTTAACAGTATTCCAGTTATATCACGGCGTGTCAGCTTAATGTGGGAGGAAAGCCCGAAGTGATGCAGGTCTCAGACGTTTACCACTTCAGTGAAACCCACGAGCACGGGTATGGTGCTGACAAACCTAGAAACATAATCGGGGCGAACCGGGATTCGAACCCACAATCATAGGTTTCTGGCGTGCCCAAGGGACGCAACTCTGCACAGCGAGTCGCGGCGCCTTAGACGACTGGGCCACCCGTGCCCCCTGTTGTAGGGGGAGTATTTGCAGCAACAGACATATGAGGATAATGTTACTGTAAACAGTATGAGGTTTATTCCTCCTATAATGGGTACGGTCCATTGATTTGCTGACAAGTACTCAGCATTTCTCTAAGGGACTGAAAATAAATTAAATATTCACAATAATTGATGACAGCATTGTAGCAGGACTGCCCACAGACCACAGACACTACGGTGTTTCATCAATGGCCAATATTTATTTGCAGAAATTCGAATGTGATTTTAAAGAAAAACCACCCTGAAACAATCAGGTATACAATATAGCACATATAAAACAATACACATATCATAAACACAGATATATGTACATACAATTCATATGCATACTAGTATGATGAGATACAGTACAGGGTATTGTTGTAAATGTACTGGGTAGAATATATTTATGTAAATGTTAATTAGAAACGTATTCTGTCTTGATATATGATCAAATACATACACTAGATAATGACATGTAAACGACAACATGTAAACAACAAGTAAACCTACCAGGTGTGTGGGCCTGGGTTGATATCACACCTGGGGACGATGCCCCGCTAAGTTTCTGCACAGTAGTGCAAAACTCGTCTGCAGAGGAAATAATAATATATACAGTACATGCAGACGTGCCAATAAGAACAAATACTTTCTATCATATATACATGTAGCTGAACATGAAAGAAATATTATAAAATGCCTCATGCATTCATTTATGTTTACCTTCATTCATTCATTTATGCTTACTTTCATTCATTCATATATGCTTACTTTCATTCATTCATTTATGCTTACTTTCATTCATTCATATATTCATACCATGCATGCTTGCTTAGCCTTACCTCTTTTATCACAAGTAACCTCTATCATTTCTAAAACTACTAATCTTACTTTTTAGTTTAAAGCTTATATATGTTTTAATGAATGTAGAATACTTATTTGGTTGAGTAAACTCAATGAAATTACGAATCTACATTCCGTCGTGTCTAAACACACATATGCTCCAAATACAAACAATATCTACAATATTGCAAATACAATTCAATGAATAAAATCCTCAATTCAATAATACAATACTAACCTTGGAATTTGATCTAAGGTTCCCCAATAACGATCCTTGTGAAAAAAAACCGTGAATATATATATATATATCTTTATCCATGGAGAGGTATATGTGGAGTGACCACAGTCCTTAGGTGTCCAGCACACAGCATGGCTGAGTACCCAAGCTGGCCATATAGACAAAAGGCTTGAGTAGGGAGAGGGCTGGGGCTATTGTGTTAGTTCACAGGGTGTGACATTCACAAACAAACCATGCAGTAAGCATGCTTAGTAAGAGTGCTGTGACTGATGGTTTAGTGTTAACAGTAGGCTGAGCAATAAGATAGAATGACTACAACTGCATTTAATTATGTACATGAATTATACTTAAAAGGTAAAATACAAGAAATGGTCACTGCCACAGCATCAGCAGCATTTTCCATAGCCTCAGCTGTGGGTGTAAGAAAGGGTATCAGTGAGTGAGTGAGTTGGGTTTAACCCCTCTTTGAACAGAATTCCAGTTATATCACCCTTGTGTCAGATTAATGTGGGAGGAGACCCAGAAGTGATGCAAGTACCCAGACAAATAGTAGCATTATCCGCATACTTTGACAGGTAACGATTGATGAAACCATATATGCAGCCCTGTGAGTGTACCACGAGGCTACAGAGGTGTTGATAAGCCTCACTGGTTTTTAGAATGTCCTTTTCAAGATCCGTACGCCAGCAACAGATATTTTACGCGCGTTTCCTAAGGTTCATGGAAAGTATGTTCGAAACATAAAAATGTTGATAAATGTTGTTTTAAGTTTCTTTTTTTCGGTTTATAAGCATGGAAAAACACTTCGCCCCCTTGGTTTTTCCCTCTCCCCAGGGCATGCTCTGTCTACCAAAACCTCGTGAGCGTGTTTTCTCCAATACTTATTAACTCCACATGGTTGAACATGATATTTATTGTCAAACTTGGAAATCGGAACTTAAGCACTCTAGGATTTTAATGGTAGATGTTTTTTGTTTTTTTATCAAGTTGTGAGAGAGATGCCGCTTTGTTGATGTGACGCAGTTGTTAATATAGACTGTCAACAGGATGGAAAGGCTATTTTAGATCATTATTGAGTCCCCATGTGGATTTTTGACAAACTAATAGCCAATAAGTAGTCTACTAGTAACCATTGTATATCTATACTCACTAGTGTTTCACAAAATATAAATGCTTTGTGAATTAAGCAAACCATGCTCTCTCAATTATAGGCTCGCGTTAAAATATGATAAAAAAGTAACCATGATATACTGAGAATGAACATGTAAAAACATATGTCTTGGTGAAATGTGTTTATATTACTAGCCTAATAAAAAAATGTAATAAATAAATTACCAATATTTCTTACAAATACAACGTAGCATAAACGGTCTCAAAATGCAGGGAATAGGGTTTAAGAGCATCTTATTTGTGCAATTGCAAAATTGGTATTGCTTACACTTAAAATAAAGCTAGTTGCGCCCCTAGAGGCTCGTGTCCTAATTCTACTCTGATTCCCCGATGTCCTCCATAGCGCACACACTATCACAGCCCTTCTCGTGCAGCCGAGATGTCCCTCACTCAACACCAGCACTGGCTCCGGTCCTAGTTCTACTCTGATTCCACGATGTCCTCCATAGCGCACACACACTATCACAGCCCTTCTCGTGCATCCGAGATGTCCCTCACTCAACACCAGCACTGGCTCCGGTCCTAGTTCTACTCTGATTCCACGATGTCCTCCATAGCGCACACACTATCACAGCCCTTCTCGTGCAGCCGAGATGACCCTGACTCAACACCAGCACTGGCTCCGGTCCTAGTTCTACTCTGATTCCCCGATGTCCTCCATAGCGCACACACTATCACAGCCCTTCTCGTGCAGCCGAGATGTCCCTGACTCAACACCAGCAATGGCTCCGGTCATGCTCCGTGATCGTAACCAAGCAGAGTATTCTTGACACATGAATATATGTTGCGTACATAGTTAACCAGGTTGGAACAGTCTCAACATTTTATACTGAATCTACAGATAATGTCTAACGTACGATGTTACGATACAGCCACTTGACATATGATGAAAACACGCACAAAACAGCGGGTATTAGAGTAGACCAAAAGGCTTATTGTAGCGTTGTCTTTGAAACCAAAGCGTTTGAGTGTCTCCTTAACTGAACGAGAAGTAACCACGGCTGTTGTTCATTGATGTACGAGGAGAAATGGCACATTTACCGTTATATGATAACGTATTCAGTTCGTTTGAGTCATGAAACTTCAGGAAATTAATTAATACAGTTTTTAACTATTTGTTTAACCCATGAAGACCTGGGTTTGGAAAAGGTCTTTAGCAACTAATAATTGCCGTGAAAGGCAACTGTGCTTGTAAGAGGCGACTAACGGACTGGGTGGTCAGGCCCGGTGACATGGTTGATGCATGTCATCGTATCCCATTTGCGTAGATCAATGCTCATGATGCCAGTCACTGGACTGTCTGGTCCAGACTCGATTATTTACAGACCACTGCATTTTGCACATGCAGAACAGTTATATAACAATACATAGCAATCATCTGGCTTTACCAATATGTAACCGTCCTTGTGTTGGCCGATAATGGAGTAGGTGATCTACTGGCCAAATAAGTCACAAACAGCTGTCGGGGGTGAGGCTGATGACGTTTATTTTATAATCAGTACGAATGTACGTACTTAATTTCAGTCTGAAACAATAAAAGTACAACATAAGCAAATATAACATAGAAATAAATATATACAATCCGTTATAGTTACTCTTTAAATTTCTAAAATATATATATATATCACTTCCATTAAAATGAATAACATTTACTTTACATTACACAATACATCAGACGTATCCGTACAATACATCAATACACAGATACAAAATATATTAATATGATATAGAGTGATAACGAACATTACATACCAGATAGGTGATACCTGAACTGGTAATACCGTGACAATGATCAAACGGTGAACGTTGCCACTGAGAAATCTGCATAATAAAGAAATACAAATGCAGAATACTATATACAAGTGATATCCTATGGTAAAATAGTGTATAAAAATATATAGTACAGCAGCCACTCATTTCAGACATACAGTTCTCATACATTTGCACTTACCAACATAAATCAAGCATACAGACATACATTTACTTTCCATTACTGTCCAGAGGGGTTTATATTACTTAGTTTATATATATATATATATATATATATATATATATATATATATATATATATATATATATATATATTTAGGTTTTGTGTTTAATACTGTTTTATACAGATAATTACTCACTGAACTGTAAGTTCATCAAGCACTATAAATATATACAAGATGCATTATGTTTCTAATAAATCAAATTAAGAATGCATTCTACAATATATATTATTTCTAATGACAATAATTAGAAAACAATCATATATACAACATCATAAAATAAATAACCAACTAACCTTAAATATGAATAAATCCTTCTACAAATCCAAATCCTCACATAGAAATGAAAGCAGCAATAAATCTCGCAGAGTCTTTCCTTGAGGTGACAAATAGCAACTGATTTTCTAAAAATTCAAATACAAACATTGTTGTAGCTAAGGCCAGCTTGGCCTATCAACAAGACAATAGACTGGGCCGGGGCGTGCTGGGGCAAAGAGGGCTGTAAGTCAAAAGCATGCAGTGTGACAATTAGTGGAAGTTAGACTGAGAGTAAGCTTACTTAATGTTACAGAGCTATGGAATGAATGTTTAAGGTATAAAATACTAAAGAATAAAACATAACTAATATTATAACTAATAATATCTTCTTATGATATAAATATCGTAATAAACTAATCAGTTAAAATGGTAACAAGGACATATAACCTTACTACTAACTAATAAATCTTAATTAAAAGTATGTACATAATTGAGCCTGCCACAAATATACAAAAAAACATAATTGTGTAAACATCACGTTCAGAATATTGTTTAGGCTTTTGATATCTCATGATATCAAAGCGTATACAAGCTTGTATTGCTGGAGTGTTTTGGTAGCGAATGTACATACAACTCCAGTAAGAATGGATACAACAATCCCGCCGCTCTGGCTGCCCTGGCTGGCGTACGTCTCAACGGGGATACACATACACTGGGGTCGGAAAAGGCAATGATTCGATATATTGTAATTTATTTTTTTCGTAAACTTTATTTTACGCTACTTCAAGGTAAGAATTAGATCGTACACGCCATGTTATTTAAACATGGCGGTATTTACTATCATACTTATCCGTGAAGATTCGGGTTAAAACAGGTCTTCACCAACCAATGCTTGTCGTAAGAGGCGACTAACGGGATTACGTACACGGGATTGCGTCGTCAGGCTCGCTGACTTGGTTTATGCATGTAATCGTATCTAAATTGTTTAGATCGTTGCTCATATTGACAATAAGTGGATTGTTTGGTCCAGACTCGATTTTTGCACAGACCGCCGCCATACAGCTAGAATATTGCTGAGTGCGGCGTTTAATTACCCCCCCCCCCAAAAAAAAAAAAACACAAAAAAAACAAAAAAAAACACAACAAACAAACAAAAAACAAAAACAAATCAAAACAAAACAGAAAAAAACAAAGAAAAAAACAACAAAAATACAAAAGTATACAACAAATACTACCACACATGGCGTCATTTGTTCTCACCAGACATGAACAAACGTATGTTGTGCCCAAAACTACAATGGTCTTAAGTCTACAATATTCATGAGTGGGCGTGGCTTGTGTATGCACGTGACACTATCTTCCTCAAAGCTGTTAATGTCTAACGAACGCATCGCTGTCTCGGCTGTCATTGCGCGATACGATGTTTCCCTCACAATCTCTACATCAGGTATATAACATGTAGTTTATGTGTCTTTGAATATTGTGCTGGACTATATTTGCGAGCCTCGACTTCGGACAGATCGAAAGTTCCGAGAATTACAGAGTCAAACCAACTCGCCTCACTCCGAAACATTCGGTTGTGCACATTAGCCCTGATCGAAACATTGACATGTCTTTGCTATTACTTGCAGATCCAACACATTAAAAACCTCTTGTCATCATGCTCCATACTTATGCAATATACCTTTCTCTACTTGTTATATTCAAGAGCAAAGCAATCTCTGCGTGTGGCAAAAGTTGGTCAACTACAAGATGCAACTATATATTTTTTATTTCCGAAACCCTGAAAAGATTCCAGGGAGTAGATTCACATGGTGTCCCAGAAAAAGAGTTATCATGCTTGTGATATAAATATATAAAATAAAATCCAAATGGTGCCTAGAACAATGTTTATTAATCAGGCCCATGACTCAGGCAATTAGGACTTGCCAAATCATTCTAGACTTGAGTTGGCTCCCTTTCTCCATTTATTCTAATGTGTCTCTGAGACAGAGGTTCAGGAATGTGCAATCTTCTTTCTGGATAAAAATAACCATATGAACAGATTCTGAACAGAAAATGAAGTAAAAAGTATGAAATTCGATTCCATGTATTAAAGTGACACAACTTTAATCTCCAAACAAAAAATATATGATATGATGCCCTATTTGTATAAAATCTGTTTGGAATTTATTTTTCAAATTCAATATACATCTATGAATAACCATTTGGCAAATAATAAAATTAGATAAAATACATGATCAGTGATGATATTTTCCATTATTCCAGATAATAATAGATGAGCATCTAATTGGATCTAATTAGATATGAGCACATGCAGTTTAATGTTACTCAAGATGGAAGATCTGTTGAAAAGTATGAACAACATGAAATTAAAAAAACCCAGGTAAAATAGACATAACCGCATTGATCATGATCTGACAGTTTCATCAGAAATAAAAACAGATTTGTTGGTATTAATCATTGCAGAAGTCTTTACTGGAACTTTCTAAGTCTCAAGTAACTTGAAATGCTTTGACATAAGTTTAGTCCCAGTCAAGACTTCTATTTTTGTAAAGGTGCAATTTTTTCATCTAAATTGTTATTATGACATTCACTCTCTCTCCCATTTCAGAGAAAAAAATTGTGGCTTCCTTGGTGTATCAACGGAAACCCTTAAACCTGCTGAAAGTCTTAAGTCTACAATGATGGGATGGCCCCTCCCTGGACCCCCCAGGCAGTCATGGGCTGTTGCATAGGCTCCTCCTGATCCCTTTGACCATGCAAAACCCCATCTTGGCTGAAAAATTTCATTCACTCTCTCTCCCATTTCAGAAAAAATGGGTGGCTTCCTCGGCGCGTCAAGGCGACAGTCAGTGTACACCTCAGAGGTTCTTCCAGCTTGCCAGGTGAGCTTCAAACAGCCCAAGGCACCCTAGGAAACTGGTCAAAAATCAAATCCACCTTCTTTTTCTCTCTGTCCTTTTTTAAAGAGCTTGTGTAGACTTAAGACTTTCAGCAGGTTTAAGGGCAGCTATAGGAGCCCTTAAACCTGCTGAAAGTCTTAAGTCTACAATGATGGGGTGGCCCTTCCCTGGACCCCCCAGGCAGTCATGGGCTGTTGCATAGGCCCCTCCTGATCCCTTTGACCATGCAAAACCCCATCTAGACTGAAAAATTTCATTCACTCTCTCTCCCATTTTAGAAAAAATGGGCGGCTTCCTCGACGCGTCAAGACAACAGCCAGTGTACACCTCAGAGGTTCTTCCAGCTTGCCAGGTGAGCTTCAAACAGCCCAAGGCACCCTAGGAAACTGGTCAAAAATCAAATCCACCTTCTTTTTCTCTCTGTCTTTTTTTAAAGAGCTTGTGTAGACTTAAGACTTTCAGCAGGTTTAAGGGCAGCTATAGGAGCCCTTAAACCTGCTGAAAGTCTTAAGTCTACAATGATGGGGTGGCCCCTCCCTGGACCCCCCAGGCAGTCATGGGCTGTTGCAAAGGCCCCTCCTGATCCCTTTGACCATGCAAAACCCCATCTAGACTGAAAAATTTCATTCACTCTCTCTCCCATTTCAGAAAAAAAATTTAATTGAATAATTACCCCAGACACAATAAATGCCAAATGGGAACCTTTGTCAGGTAATCTAAGTAGTGCTACCACTAATTGTACCTGTAATAAATTCATTAACTGAGCATCAAGTGAATGACGACAAATACACAAGTGTAGGGTTATACGAGAAAACGTGGATGACAACAAGGGAGTAGTAATCGTATTATCGACGCAAGCCGAAATCCGAAAATGCTTTCACTGCATGAATACTTTTTTTAGTATTAAACTATAACCATCTGGGGTATTTCCAAATGACGACATCCGATGAGCTCCGCCGTTCTTTTTGTCTGTTTGTTTAGGCTGAAGAAATTAATTAACATGCGCCCTTTGTCAAAATCTTTATAGATCACAGTTAACCAATCAGTGTTTATGCAAAAATACGTAAAACAAATATTGCCTCCAGGCCTCCAAGTTTATTTAACTGTCCTTGCAGACGGTAGCCCAGTCTCTGGTCACGCTCAGTTGCGTTGCTTATCATCCGCGTACTCACGGGGAAAAAAACAATAACAAAGGCAACAACCAGTCCGGGGAATTGCGTTAGATCAGTGCCCCTTTAAGGGGCTCTTTACTTTTTATTGTTGTATCCAGCAAGTGATATCATTTGATTGATAACGGTGTTAGAACCTACACTGAAACGTCGCTCTTAATTGTAATAAAGAAGTTGTTCATCCAAAAATTCTTAACCTTGCTCACTATACAGTTTATATATTTTATGCATGTCATTATGTCATAAGAGTCAGTATTACACTAACAGTCAATATGTAGTCACACATAGTTATATAATAATGGATAGCAGGGGTAAAGTAAACAACTGCATCATTTCTAGTTTGATATAACTTATCTTGGTACATCAAGATTGTATTAAGTTTACTGAACAGAGTGTTTTCTATTTATCAATGAACAGTTTTTAAAAACAAATATTCATAAGACTGAAAATGCAATCTGTATATATTGGGGACATAATAAATGCACATAAAGTGTGTGTGTGTGTGTGGGGGGGGGGGGGGGGGTGAGGGTCTCATCTAAATATGGTGCTCTCACATGGGGGCAATGTGTTCTTTCATTCAATACACAACATGCTTTTGATCTCATTAATACAGAGAGCTGGCAGATTGTAAAAACCAATATTCATAAGACTTGTATACTTCATACTGATATTTCCACACTGAAGAGAGGTACTGCCAGAGACTATGGCAGGATGGGGACCCCAGCAACTGATAAATGGCGATCATATTACAAGTGTTCTCCCTGGGTCTGGGCAAAAAACACAAAGCACACATATTCAACAATTGTCAACAATTTAGGAAAACTAGTTTAATGTAGTATCATTTGTTTGCAGATGAGATTCCTGAATATCTGTCAGAATGTCAGATGATTTGAGGAAACAGACAGAGTCCAGTACATCCCAACCAATGGCAGGAGTAAGTACCAACACTAGGAATTCATACAATGATATGTATATGTTACTTTTTTTAACTCTATGTTTAGATCAAAGTTAATTTGATTAGGTACTTATGTTTACAAGTTCTACTTACATTAGATATCTAATGTTTTGGTCATTATTGTAAGATAGGATTTGTAGGTCCAGAATGAAATATATTCCTTTCCATTTTGTAAGGCATTGTAATGATTACTGTCAGGACATCATTTACTTCAGTTCCCACGGGTTTGTTTGTTCAATATTATTAGAACTGACATGCAATGTAACTAAAACAAGTAATGCAAAGTGCATGGTGGAACCAGGCCTTTATTTCTTAGTCTGAAGAAAAGTGATAACTTAATTGTTTCATGTAACTACTTCGTACACAGCAATATTTAAAATTCGGCAATAGCTGAACTATTGTGTCATGATGACATCTTGATATGTTTGTTAAGAATGGTATAATTAGTTTGTTCAATAATCATTAGAACAGAACAGGTACTCATACATCTCATGTTCATCTATTTTCCTGAAGTAATATTGCTTAGCCTTTGTATGATGTGGTGATAACTTCATGGTGTGACATTCTGTCCATTATACCATACTGTGAGTATGTATACCCAAATAAAGACACAAACTAAAGAGGAATCTTAGAAGATTTATCATTAGCTCACCCTGGGGTTAGGCTGTGTGTCTGCTACTGATCTATATAACACATTCTGCATGTAATTAGCTACAAACCACATGGACATTTCCCCACACAGACAGTTCCCTACATGACAATCTGTTCTTGTATATTGAGGGTCCTTCTACTTCTACAACATATGCTAAATAACTTGTTAATTTTTATGATTTTCCCATTACCATGAGCCTATGATGTGTACTTTTTATAGTGAGCATGACATTCCATTACAGTTCTGTATACCGTAATCTAGTGTTTTAAGTATGAATACTTGGCACTAAAATAGGGGCCATTTCTGCAAGTAGTAAACATTTTGAAAAGTTCTTTTCCAAGATGTGATTATGGGAAGGTTTTCTTTTCCTTCTTTACAATCATTAGGATAACCTGGTATTCTGAAAAACTGAAATAATGCATAGAATTAAGGGTTACATGTTTACATTGCCTGATTGTCTTTGGCTTTATTTACCATATAAAATACAATTTGAACACATTTCCGTGAATCTTGTGATTTGAAAGGCTGATATGGCAGTTATTATGAAAACAGTTACTCTATATGCAGTTTATTTTAAGACTAGCACCATGTTCCACATTCACAATCAATAAGAAAGAAATAGTTCTGAGTGTCTGTTTATTTGAATTTTCCTTGAATCCTAGAAATATGATTGTGGAAAATAGATTGTTAGTCATCATTCTTTTGTCAGCATCAGCAACCAAATATGAGGTGATGTAGAAGAACGTTATCACAAATTTTCAATGAACACTCGAGTACTTATTGGGAATTACAGTATGTGTTTTGAACAAATCATGTACTATTTCTCTTCTCTGGCTCAGCCTAACATGTTTCACTGCACATTGCCCAATGAGGGTGAGTTTCTGTATCTTTGATAATGTGTTTTTGTAGGATGACTAATGCACATAGTCAATAAATTTAGTAATATGAAAGAAAAGCCTGGTAAATATGATTATGGACATCATGTATGACATACAATTGAACATGATGTAATAGGTTTGCTTTTAATACATTTCAGGTAAAATGTTCAAGAAAAAGAAGTATTGGTGTGATTTCAAAGGAAAATTACGACTGCCTTAGATTAAAACTTGAAGGAGGTGACATTCCCAAGGATAGCAAGACTGTCAAGTTTTACTATGTCTGCCAAAAAATACGGAAGTTCAATTTATCTTTGACAGAAATTCACAACCCTGTCCAAGGAGAATATAGACTGGAGATTATTGATCGGGACAGGAAAATAGTGATATCAAAGTCAGAACTTGATAATGTCATCTGCAAATTTTACACTGAGTTGCGGGGTTCTGGAGCAAAGAAAATAAGAACATTGATAAACCAGTATTATGCTGGCATTTCTCAGGAAGCCATACAAGACTTTATAGACAGGCAAGATGACAGGCAACTGTTACGTCCTAAATTTGTTAATGCTGCCAAACTAAAGCCGGTGATCTCAAGAACACCAATGGGGCGACATCAGGTTGACCTTGTGGAACTAACTGGAATGCCTGCAGAAAATGATGGTGAAACATTCATTTACATCTTGTCTGTAATTGATGTTTTCACAAGAATCTTGTGGCTTCGGCCTCTTTCCAACAAAAGAGCCTGTTCAGTGGCATTGGAACTCCACAAAATCTACTTTGAGTATGGATTGGGAAATCCAAGAATCTTACAGTGCGATAAAGGCTCTGAGTTTAAAGGAGCAGTCAACCAACTCTGCATTGAAATGGGAACGAAGATTGTCCGAAGTCGGGCTCACCATCCCCAATCTCAGGGAAAGGTGGGTGACAAATTTCAATCAAAACATGCACACTATAAACGTTGAGGTAATAGATGTAGATACTTAATAGTAAGAACATTAATGTTGATGTTATTTGGAACATGTCATCTTTAGGGCAGAGCCACACTTGCATGTGTGTGACAGATGACACCGGTGGGGCAGGATACACTAACCTTCGTGAACACCTGCTACTATCACTATTTTATGTTGATTCATAACACATGCTTATGATATTGATGGAATCATTCAGTGGACCCAGCTTTTAGAAGAGGTGTCTTATGATTATGGAAACTGTTTTTGTTATATATTTCATATATTTCATATACATGGTATAACACTTGTGCACACTTTTTGTGCCTGCCTAATCTGTTTGCTATTTAGATGTTAATTTATTTCAGAGTGAACGATCACACCGGGATTGGAAAAGCCATCTGGAATTTGATCACAGCAAACATGGTGATGGAGAAAGCTTCAACTGGGTGGAAAAGTTGCCAGCATATGCTAGAATACACAATGAAAGCATTCATTCTGCACTTGGTAAAGTTTGAATATATAGCTTTAATTTAATGTGGGCATATGTCACAAAGTGTGAAGCACATAATGTAAGCATATACTTTTCAGACTGTAAGCATCGTAAATGTTGATGTGTGACATTGAATTTATTTTACTCACTGACAAACAAATAACCATTATGACACAGTTAAATGATGATGGCTCATTACAGAAGGTACAACAGTTTCATAGTTGACCAGGTATTGACCAAAATATAGTTGCATGCACCCTTCAGGCTACTGCAAATTTATAGAACTCTGGAAATATCAATATTGCCACAGTGCAGTTGTGACATTTATTGTTGAAGAAGACATGAGAAACACAGGCTTGTATTTAAACATAATTCCTATGTTAACAGGTTGTTCACCATACAAGGCCATGCTGGGCTGCCCTCCAGTACACTTCAAGAATGTGTTGAGAGCTGGGAATACAGTTGATGCATACTCTTGCTCTGAAGAAGATGAGCAGTGCGAACTATCTGCAGGGAGTGATGAGGTATGGAGGATTTATGTCATTACGCATAACAAGAGACAAACTCATCTATATACCCCGCCCATTGTCTAGTTTTAAATACAATGCTACGTGCAATCAAATGTGACATTGTAAATTATCAGTTTGTCTCACCTCCTTGTAGAAGAGGTTGAATACAAGAGCTAATATAACATCTCCATAAACTTTGTACATCTGCTTTAGTAAAACTTTAATGATAAACAAAGGTTATAATCATCTTCAAGTTTGTGTAAGCTAAGAATATTTAGATATCATGCATGGTATTATAGAGCATTGTTTTCAGGCAGGTATTGTTGCAGCCCTTTATAGGTACATGTAGTTACCAGAGTAAGGTACACGGTACAGATAAGGTACAAAAGTTGTAAGCATGCTGACACCTCAAAACCTGGTGAATTTCTAATACATCTACAATTAATGCTTTTATGGATTTTGTTGCAGTGTCTACTGGTGTGTCATTTAATTAGAATAAGAAAATAAATCATATTTTGAAGTTTTTTAAAGAAAAAAGACTCTATAATAGCCATAGACTGATATTGTACAAAGTTTCATGAAGATATTTTAAACGGTTTTCGGGTTCTGCTCTGGTAAACCCCACTGCTTCCATTCAGTTCAGAGACTAAGTCAAAATTTCAAAACTTTATACAAAATAAAAAGACAAATTTGTAGGTGCAGGGGATAATAACTGTCATCGGGTCCTGTAAACCTGTGCAATAATGACAGGAGATGTGACAAGTAGAGACATGTACATAGAACTATTTCAACTGCAAGATATTAGAAGTAATGATATGTTTAGAATATGAGGTAAAACTACATGTGAAGTGGAAGTGATATTATTTGACGTTTATGTTAGATATGTGGACATTAAAACATGGTAAATGTAATACTTTATTATTCTTTAGGATACTGGAGACGAATATGGCTTTAATGAGAGAATAGAAGCAATCACAAACCTCAGGAAAAATGTGCTGCAGGCGTCACTGACCAAATCATCAGAAATGATTCAAAAACACCACGAAAACAAGGACACATCAGTGTACAAGATAGGGGATGAAGTTCTGGTGAGGGTTCATGGAAAAGATACCAGAGTCAAACGAGGTGGGCCCAAAAAAGGGATGAAAAAATGCAAGGAAGGAACTATTGTCGAAATAGATTCCCAGAACTCCCAATTCAAGGTTGCCTATCCAAACAAGCATGTGCAGTGGGAGCAGGTGTGTGACATTACTTCTCGGACAAGAAAAGAAGAGAAGAGGAGAAGAATGAGGACATATGAAGGTACATATTTCCAGTAGTAGTTTATGAATATTATGTAATTAGCAAGTATGTTTAATAATGTATTTTAAATAAAATAGTTCTTACAGAATAGATGACATCATCTATCTTGGTGGACTGCAAAGACATGATGTTTGTAATGTATTTGCTGTTTTTATCATTTCCTCTACCCAAAGTAAGTGCAGTTGGAGATACAGAAACGAGATCAGTGTGTCCATCTGTCACATTTTGTATCAAGAGCATTCAATATTTCCTCATGGACCCTCACAATTGGTGCCTTTTCCCATGCTGGAATGTTTATAATATTTCATTTGCATTTTCATGGCAAACGGTTGGTTCAAATGAGGGTGGGGTTTGTTTCCAGAGCACAATTCATAAACCATTGCGTATTTCTTCATGAAACTTTATATACACATCAGGCAGGTTCTGTTATTCTGCTATTCAGTTTCTTTGGTAGACTTTTATATTTTGCATTTCTAAGAAAATACCAAGTTGGAAAGCTAAGCAGAACAGTTATCAAAGATGATACAACTCATGTTGCTACTGCAGGTTGAAAAAGGTCTCCAGCAATACATGCTTGAGGTGACTAATTTGACCAGGTGATCGGGTAACTTGGTTTATTCTATGACATGGTACCCAGACAGTGTGGATGTTGCTAATACTGCAGTGTTAATTAAAAGAGAAGTAACAGCATCATACTTAAAATCAGGAACATACATTAATTAATGTTTTTGCTGTTGTGGAATTATGGTTCAGAATTTTGCAAGTATTATATGGATCATAGCAAATGTAATTACATGCAATTACTAATTCACGACTTTGCAAGGCATTGAAATAATTTGGTGTAGTCATTAATTGTTATGTCATTTGTACTAAAATCTTAGGATTAATGTGGTATATGATACTTCCTGTGATATTATACATTACTTACAAGGGACATTCATTGGTTTGTCTTCTTGGAACGAAAGCTAACATTGACACAGGAGGTTAGGTGGTATACAAAACACAACTGATCAAGGGTCTGGAATCAAACTGCAGTCAATGGTTGAAGCATTTGTTGATTTTCAGTTCAGTTCAGTTCCTTAACCAGTTAAATTGGTTGCTCTGTGATATGTTGGTATGTGCAGAAGAAGGCATAAATGTGATAATTTCATATATTTTTCTAACAGATGCTCTGCCAGATGCAAGAGAAGAGGCTAGAAAGCTACTCAAAAGGGGAAAAACACAGGATGAAAAAGGTATTACAATTTGAGACACCTCATAGGAATCTTCTGGAACGGTTAGTCTCCAAAACATTCGGCATATGCATGACCACTTGCATGCATGCATGCACAATAAGAAGGGTAATCAATACTTGTACAAATTTTCCACCTTTCAGAGTACATTTACACATATTGAACACTTCAACGGAATAAATGTTTTCAAAATAAAATAAATGTAAAGCATTACTTTATCCTGAAGGTATATGCTTGCACTTGGCGATGTATGTTTGTACTTTTAAGGAAAGGGAGAACAACAGGCTCAAACCAAGAGGAGAGACAATTCAGAAACAAAAGGTAATATCTGAATACAGATGGGTACGATCAACAAGACTTATCAATCCTAGATGCATAATTATATCTGTTGGAAGGAGTACACAAATTCTCCATATAATGTTGTGTCAGTTGCTCATATGTCTTCCTGTATATCATGCACATCTGAAATGGTTCATTGTCTCAGCTGAAAAATACTACATCAGTACATGTATTGCAGAACATTACAGTTGTTTCCATAAAAAACAATATACTAAGAGATATATTACAGGTCAATTTGTGTTACTTATATAATGCGTCTATGCAGGACGCCAGAAGACGTCAACTATGAAAGAACTGGAGATGGAGGCCTCATTCTATGACCTTGACATTGTGGACAATGAAGGGGCTGGTAACTGCATGTTTATTGCATTGGCTCAACAGCTTCAAATACATGACATTGACATAATCAGCCATAAACATCTGCGAGAAAAGGTTGTGCAATATGTGCAGGTAAGTAAACAATAATGCATACTTTCAATTTTCTTAGGGTAGGAATTTGATATAGTGAATAAAATGTGAAAGCCTAATTGGGCTGAAGCCATGTCCTATTTGTTTGGAATCATGTTATTCTTAGAAATCAGTGGACCAGCTGAAAATTTGGCATGCAAGTTTGTTCAGATTATTACACCTCAATGGATTTAAAAAGTTTATATTTGTTATCATTATGAACATTGATAAGCAATAAGATTGTTTACAATAACGGCAGTACATTTGATTTGGTGAATTTCAATTTTTATCCAGTAATGAATTCCACATATCTTTTTTTGTGTTACTGAAATTTTGGCTTACAGGACGAAACCTCAAAGCTTATGAAGCAAAGGTTTGCCTGAATGGTATTAGTTTTTATTGTCTCTGAAAAGTACTCACATATTTTGGATCTTATGTTAAATATGTCAATGACAATTTGCTCTCAACCTTTCCATCAAATATATTTTCATTAATTCTTCTTACGTTATGTGAGCTAGAGAGTCATGGGGCTCTATTGGTGATGCCCTTGACATTGATTAAACTTCTTTTATTTAAAACAAGATAAACGAATGGTTGTCCCAATGAAGGAAACATCCCTGATCAGGTCAGCCTGTTTAGTAGGGTATATTACTTTCAAATGTTTTGGATATATTATGAGACACCTCTTAATATTGAGAATTTAAGTTTTTAAAAATTGCATGACAGTTGTCAGATAAGGTGTGTAAAATAAGCTGAATATTCACTTTTATCTGCCACATATGTACATGTACAGTTCTAATAGGTTTCATACTTCCGCAGCTGATTTATATTACATTATAAAATTTGTTTTACTTTTGACCTCATAAAGAGTTATCAGGACCTTAAAAGGCATTTAAAACATGTGATGGCTGAAATTTTGTACAGAAAGGCTGTATACACATTCTAAATGAGCAAGTCTAAAATTATTATGCAAAGTGGCTCTTTTAGGTTACAGTATAAACCACTGACTTTATATTCAGTTGGGCTGTATGAATAATTTCTGATACTTTATGTTTACCCCAATAAATAGGTTCAAGTAAATTTTGAAAGGCATATAGATTGGGATGAGGTGAAATGGGACTAAACTTTGCATTTAAGGTAAATGCACTTATACAGCAAGCCAGTGAAAACTGTTTTTTCATTAGCTCATCTTGAATTTTCACTTTTTCCAATTTTGGGCAAACATAAAAACACTTGACCAAATTCATGGAACCTGATGAATTGCACAATTTCAATTCATTATCTATGCATGTTGCATTTAACATAAAGATGCAAGTACCAGTACTTCCCCATGGGGGTCATGCAAAATGGTATCTTCTGACAATGTGAGGTTTGTCACTTGTAGAGATTTTGTACCATTTTAGCTTAGAACTTAGATGACTATACAACACTACATTGAGGCATGTTTTTTGTTGTTGTTTTTTTCATTTTATGTGTATTACATGTAGTATAAGAAGAAAGAAGAACAGTAACATTTCTCAGTCTCACACTAACTGAACATGTTTTAGGGCAAGCAGTGTCTGTTCAAGGACTTCGTGGATAAAAACCATTATCCAACATTCAGAGACTATATCATCAAGATGAAGATGTTGGGGGAATGGGGAGACAACATCATTCTGCAGGCAACAGCTGACCTCTATAAGGTGACCATCAGGATCATTACAACAATTGCAAATGAGCCTACATTCATTCGTCCAGCTGAATACCGAGGAGACATGCCAGTACTAAGCATAGGCCACTTGTGGGGGCTGCATTGTGTGACACTCATACCAATGTCCACAGAAGGAGGTTTGTCCTTTATTGATGGTACAGTTAAAATAATTATGGCAGGTCACCATGTCAAAGCATTCAGAACTTGTGTAAAGTTTTTGCAATATATACCTATAACATTACATATTACTCAAAACGGTTGATTCTGTCTTCACGCTAAAACAAAGCCCAATAATGCCTAGCATTGTGCAAGTGCCAGCATGTGCATGTTCTTTAAGTTAAGAACTAAATTACACTTGGATCGTCACATTGAGACCGTGGCATGTACCTATTATCAGATATAAATTTATGACATCTCTGACCACAGAGACATCAGTATATTACTATATTGGTACTGAACATTTCATATATTCACAGAATCATTGGAAATTAAGGATGGAGAGCTAATATAAGTATACTTCTGACATTAACCATTTCATACTTATCATATACAGAAAAAACATTCTTGTATTCATTCATATGCTTGTTACTTGTACAAGGATTACGCATACTGGTTCCACATCTCACATACAATCATGTTTCATTTTAAGAGAAAGAGACGGAAGCAGCTAATGACACCAAAATGGACACAGAAGATGAATCAGATTCAGATTCAAAGTATCCAATCAACACTGCTGTATGGGAACACAAGGCATGTCCAAACCCAATGCAACACCTACAACAAGACATTTCCTGATTATTGTGTCAGTTGCTTAATGATAGATCCATTAATGTTTTCAGTATGAAATATTAACCAAAGATGATTTCAGATGTACTTTTGTTTTAATATTTTTTTTCTAAAAATTATATCTGAGTAAACAGTACTCTTGTATTACCTTCATAAATGTTTTTGCCATGGTGCCTTCATATTTCACAATACATTATTTGAAAGTTTAGCTTAACAATTGTAAGAGGCACATGTCAGTTGCTGCCATTAGATACCTGATAAGAAGGTATTATTCACTCTCAGTAAGATGTTTTCTTAAACTTGTGTTAATGATGTTTCCCTTTACTAAAATTTATACAGAAAGAAAATGTAGTGGCACACATGCAGAGAATTGCTGCAAGAGATGCACCGTGAGTTTTGTTGGCAGATAACTTGGAATGACTTTCAATCCAGATATAGTAATAACTGGGTTTTTATTCCAGTTGCTTTCTCATAGTGTTTGATTTACTCCTAACCTGTGTTTGTGGGTTTTACCAAAACGAAACAAGTTAAAACAATGAATTATTGAAGTACCATTAAAACACGAAGCACTAATTGAAGTCCTGAATGAATACTGTGTTAGAACAAGTCTCTAGCAACCTATGCTTGTCACACCAGGAGACTTAATGGATACTGTGTTAGAACTAGTCCCTAGCAACCTATGCTTGTCACACCAGGAGACTTAATGGATACTGTGTTAGAACTAGTCCCTAGCAACCTATGCTTGTCACACTAGGAGACTTAATGGATACTGTGTTAGAACTAGTCCCTAGCAACCTATGCTTGTCACACCAGGAGACTTAATGGATACTGTGTTAGAACTAGTCCCTAGCAACCTATGCTTGTCACACCAGGAGACTTAATGGATACTGTGTTAGAACTAGTCGCTAGCAACCTATGCTTGTCACACTAGGAGACTTAATGGATACTGTGTTAGAACTAGTCCCTAGCAACCTATGCTTGTCACACCAGGAGACTTAATGGATACTGTGTTAGAACTAGTCGCTAGCAACCTATGCTTGTCACACCAGGAGACTTAATGGATACTGTGTTAGAACTAGTCCCTAGCAACCTATGCTTGTCACACCAGGAGACTTAATGGATACTGTGTTAGAACTAGTCCTTAGCAACCTATGCTTGTCACACTAGGAGACTTAATGGATACTGTGTTAGAACTAGTCCCTAGCAACCTATGCTTGTCACACTAGGAGACTTAATGGATGCTGTGTTAGAACTAGTCCCTAGCAACCTATGCTTGTCACACTAGGAGACTTAATGGATACTGTGTTAGAACTAGTCCCTAGCAACCTATGCTTGTCACACTAGGAGACTTAATGGATACTGTGTTAGAACTAGTCCCTAGCAACCTATGCTTGTCACACCAGGAGACTTAATGGATACTGTGTTAGAACTAGTCCCTAGCAACCTATGCTTGTCACACCAGAGACTCAATGGATCAGGTGGTAAATCTCTGTGACCCTGGATGAATTTATGACATCATACATTATGACTGTGAGAACTTTGCTCATAACACTGAACAACAAACACTCACTTTAGATATGTTTTTCAGTGAGGAACACTTTAAAGGCATGATGAGTTTGTCAGCGGCTTCCCAACACCAAACCGAAGAGTCAATTTTGCAGAGGGATATCTGTCTCAATATGTATGTACCTTCTCAAATGTGACAGTTGCCTCATATATTATTTTTAACAAACATCCTTCCAATCATTGCTCATGAAAACGTTACATGAAAATTTGTGAGCTATTTCAATGCAAGACCATGCTTTAAGGATTGTGTACATGATAACTTACAGCCCTGTCATTTGGGACTCCTTGAAGGATCTGGTGGAATAGGAGAGCTAATGTTGTCTTCGGGGATATTCTCATGTATATATATTCTGGCAGCTTATTGATTCCTACAATCGATACCACCTCAATTTCAAAGGAATATCAGTCAAGCTGTCCATTCTTTTGATATATAAAAATGGGTTCAATCTGTCATTGTATTCTGTTGAGAACAGTGCACAGATTATTGAACAAATACCCACCTGAAGGTTTTTGGTTACACCTACTGAGAAAGCATTACTACTTCCATCACCAAACGAGACTTGGTAAACTACAATAACATGAAATTTCATGTAGGTAAGAAGATACTATGACAATGCATTGAGATAACCTGTCAGATAGTTTTAAGAGTGAATAATTCATTATAGGTACTTTAGTACATTCAGGTTTGGAAACTGTGGCATAATAAGAATTGTTTTCCTATGAATAACACTGTAGACATAGAAGGAAGTAATCAACCAGTGTGAGAGCATGGAAGTCATACTGCATACTGCATTAAGTATATGTTTTGTCTGACTTCTAGGAACGTCTGTACCATTTTTATTTAGATAATTTAGTTCATGCAATTACTAGGTTAAATTGGAATTGGACCTTCTTGTTGGATCTGTTCCTGTAGTAGCCATGTGCTCAGGTCCTTGCCCATCTGTTTCTTTATGCATATGAATCAGAACTTCTGCTCGGATTGGCAAAATAAAAAACACAGGAATTTAGTCAAGAATTTTTACTTTAGATTCCTGTATATCAATGATCTGAAATTGTTCAATAATGTAAGTAGCCATTCCCTTCCACTGAACTGGAAATAAAAGAGACTAGTACATCTGTTTTATATTTTGGTCTATGCATAAGGATTCAGAGTGACAGTAAAGTATACACAAGGCTAGAACAAATAGGATGACGTCAACTTTCTAGTACTCAACTATGCTTTTATGTCTGACCATTTTCAAACAGCTACAGCCTTTTAAGGTACAACTGAGCGTGCTCTTTCTACAAAGTTTTTCAAAGAGTGCCATACAACTCTTGCTTCAAACTTGTTTGATCAAGGCTACAATATTCAAGGCCTCAGCAAGCTTTCAAAACATTTCATGGTAGACATGTGGAAGCCATTTCCAACTTTAATGCATTAATGACCAAATTGATGTCCCATGCAATTCCTTTTTTTGACTTGTACCATATGTTCCCATATTTATTTAGGTGTCACGAGTCTTGCCTTTGCATGTGTTTGTGATTGGTGTCATAAGTGGGAAATGACACCCTCACCTTTCTTTGAACACCCTGTATTGACAGTTGTTCATAAAAACATGCTTGTGATATGGTGAAACTCGTAAAAAAGACTTCCCTTTAAGCAGAAATTTCACATGATAATAGAAAGGGATTTGTTGATTTATTTTTTTTATGTTTATGAAAATGTTTTTTCCACTTTTATTCCCACACACAGTATTTTTATCTGAAAGTGCATGGTGGTAAGTCATGAGGAAATTGTGGTGCCCCTGTTGTCACAAGTACAATTTAAACACGTTCCAAATTAACTTGTGCTTTTAACTAAAACGAAATGTTATTAGTGTTGCTATATCTGCTTATATTTGCTTAACTACTTACTTCATTACATAACAAGACGTGTATTCCCTATATATTTTGCATACTTTTATTATTGTTTCAGATGCAGCAAAAAATGCTTCAGTACTTGATATCAGCTTTGACATTAACAAGACTGAAAGATACACGGTATTAAATATTAATATTTTATGACACTTTGTGAAACAGGTTGTTTCAAATAATTCCTGATAACATACATTATATTTAAGTTTTGAGGTTATACCAGAGGAATGAGACAGATACCATGATTGGCTTAATGTTACATTTATTTGCATTTACTAAAAATGTATTGTAGGATTGGCTTTCGTTTTCATTCATGGAATGTCATGTAAATTTCTGATGAAGTACTCTACACATGACCCATATTGCCATCAAATAAGCAACAATGCAGGCAGTTAACTGCCAAACACACTGACATATAGACACTTCCACTTGACATGTAATAAACCAAGTCATCGAACCTGACCATCAGATAAATTAGGTATATATGTTGGTATGGACCTATGTTCTGTCCCATGGGGTACTTACCCAACAGTTGACTATGATGAAATGTTGGATTTCTTTGTTGATACAGGAGGATATACTCGGGGAGTATGCGACTGTTCAAGTGCAAGGTTGAAAAGAAGCTGGAACTTTTAACGCAAAAGAACATGATGTAAGAATACCTTTATGTTGAAAAAACACATGATTTACGCCACCATGGTCTAGTGGATAGAGCATCCACCTGGAGAGAAGAGGGTCGTGGGTTCGACCCTCAGCCACGTCATACCAAAAGACGATAAAAGGTTGTACTTGTTTCTACCCTGTCTGGTGCTCGACAATAAGGGGCTAAAACAAGTACTAGTTGGGTCGGAGTCAGCAAACTGTATTAAAGGTTACACAATTTGCGTTAGCAATCTTTTAACGTCTTTTGGTATGAGGCAGCCGGAGATCAAACCCTAATGTTCCTGCTCTCAGGGCAGACAATCTTCCTATAGTCCATGGAGGTGATCAGCTATTTTTCTTTTACTCACCAAAAACCTTATTAAGGTATTGATAAGGAACATAAACTGTCATAATATGTTATGTTATAATGTCTTTCAACAATACACATGAGGAAGAGAATTTATTATGAGGAACACAACGTTTCAGAGTATACACTTACTCCTTCATCAGGTGAATGAATGCTATGAGGCAGAGAATATGTATGTATGTATGTATGTATGTATGTATGTATGTATGTATGTATGTATGTATGTATGTATGTATGTATGTATGTATGTATGTATGTATGTACCTGTAAGAACAACAAAAGTAAAAAGATAACAAAGGTGGTAACTTAACAAGGGAAGCCAACTGATAATTGGTGCTGATAGGTGATTACCAAAGAAAAAATGGAAGCCAACACTTAACAGTAAATTGGCACTGACAGGTAAAAGAATAGAATGTTGCTCATGGGGTACACAGTTCCAGTGACTGTCATGTTCAAATAACAAAAGTCAGTATGAGATGGTCAAATATTTTTGCCTGTCATTGTACCCAGTTAATGTCATGGACTGGTTATCTGTCATCTGAGTAAACATCTTCTCCTTCGGGGTGGTAGGGCAGCCTACTGGTTAAGCATTTACTCATCAAGCTGAAGACCCGGATTCGATTCCCCACATGGGTACAATGTGCGAAGCCCCTTTCTGATGTCTCTCTTCTCCTTAGAAACCACATAAACAATGACACTGAAACATCACATACTTGTTCCAATGATGTCACATGTGTTAACCAAATATTTCAGTAAGGCTGCAATTTCTGGATATATTCATTGCGTTTTCTTTAAATAGTTCTATGACAATGAATGAATGACAATGCTTACAACAAATCCTGTTAGATGACTGGCTTTGTTGATATTTCAAACTGTTGCGTACATGTGTTGATGTCTTTGTGAGCTACGGTGCTTTAGTCAATTGTTTTTACATAAACATATGTTTTTTCACACTTCAGAGCTGCCACAGATTACCTGATGTATGTTGGGGTAAAGGAAGCTATAATTCATATTCTGATGGATGTGCTGAATAAACCCTATGAAGAAGTCAACCATGAATGTAAATCAACAGAATTTGATGCCAGTCAAGTTCCAGGGAGGGGTGTCCACATCACTGTGGATGACGAATAATGATGGCTTGGTTCACACAGGGAGGATTAAAATGCCTCTGTTATACAGGATGACTGACTTGCTGGATGTGTTGTGATGATTGTGCTTGCACACTGATATCAACACCCACATATATTATCTTTACAAGAAAAGTAATTTGATGTACATGAACCACAGTGACATGTCATTTTGTAACATTAGTATTTCTTTGTATGACAATGTGTGAATTTATTAGGGCTGCAACGGGTAACTCGGGTACCTGGGTCGGGTGGGTACTGAGTAGGACCCGGGTACCCACAGGACTGCCTGGACCCATGGTTAGTCATGTGATATATTGTTTAATGACAAAAATTATCTCGAACTCTATGCTTACACTAAAAGTCACTCATGTTCGCATGTTCTGACTATGCACCCATTCCTTCTGACTTAGGCTCTCCTTTTGGCCACTGATAGTAAATCCCATTTCTAAGTTGAGAGCAGAATATGAATGCTATGGGTCAATATTTCTAATTTTAAGAGATTTTTTACTATATTATTACTCATGTCCCCTCGACACGAAAGCCGATAACGCCTATAAACTCGACATATAAAGGAATCTGAAGATTTTCTTTTGGCTACTGATAGTAAATAACATTTCAAACCTGTCAGCATGTTGACTATATTATCACTCATGTCCCCTCGACCAGAAATGGGTTAACGCCTATAAACTTGACATATAATGGAATCTTAAGATTTTCTTTTGGCTACTGATAGTAAAAACAATTTCTAACTCGAGAGAAGAATATGAATCCTATGGGTCAATATTTCTAATTTTAAGAGATATTTTACTATATTATTACTCATGTCCCCTCAACCAGAAATGGGATAACGCCTATAAACTCGACAAATAATGGAATCTGAAGATTTTCTTTTAGCTACTGATAGTAAATACCATTTCAAACCTGTCAGCAAAGCCTAAATGCTATAGGACAATATTTCTAATTTTAAGAGATTTTTGACTATATTATTACTCATGTCCCCTCGACCAGAAATGGGATAACGCCTATAAACTTGACATATAATGGAATCTTAAGATTTTGTTTTGACTACTGATAGTAAATCCCATTTCTAACTTGAGAGCAGAATATGAATGCTATGGGACAATATTTCTAATCTTAAGAGATTTTTGACTATATTATTACTCATGTCCCCTAGACCAGAAATGGGATAACGCCTATAAACTTGACATATAATGAAATCTTAAGATTTTGTTTTGACTACTGATAGTAAATCCCATTTCTAACTTGAGAGCAGAATATGAATGCTATGGGTCAATATTTCTAATTTTAAGAGATTTTTTACTATATTATTACTCATGTCCCCTCGACCAGAAAGCCTATAACGCCTATAAACTCGACATATAAAGGAATCTGAAGATTTTCTTTTGGCTACTGATAGTAAATAACATTTCAAACCTGTCAGCATGTTGACTATATTATCACTCATGTCCCCTCGACCAGAAATGGGTTAACGCCTATAAACTTGACATATAATGGAATCTTAAGATTTTCTTTTGGCTACTGATAGTAAAAACAATTTCTAACTCGAGAGAAGAATATGAATCCTATGGGTCAATATTTCTAATTTTAAGAGATTTTTGACTATATTATTACTCATGTCCCCTCAAACAGAAATGGGATAACGCCTATAAACTCGACAAATAATGGAATCTGAAGATTTTCTTTTAGCTACTGATAGTAAATACCATTTCAAACCTGTCAGCAAAGCCTAAATGCTATAGGACAATATTTCTAATTTTAAGAGATTTTTGACTATATTATTACTCATGTCCCCTAGACCAGAAATGGGATAACGCCTATAAACTTGACATATAATGAAATCTTAAGATTTTGTTTTGACTACTGATAGTAAATCCCATTTCTAACTTGAGAGCAGAATATGAATGCTATGGGTCAATATTTCTAATTTTAAGAGATTTTTTACTATATTATTACTCATGTCCCCTCGACCAGAAAGCCTATAACGCCTATAAACTCGACATATAAAGGAATCTGAAGATTTTCTTTTGGCTACTGATAGTAAATAACATTTCAAACCTGTCAGCATGTTGACTATATTATCACTCATGTCCCCTCGACCAGAAATGGGTTAACGGCTATAAACTTGACATATAATGGAATCTTAAGATTTTCTTTTGGCTACTGATAGTAAAAACAATTTCTAACTCGAGAGAAGAATATGAATCCTATGGGTCAATATTTCTAATTTTAAGAGATTTTTGACTATATTATTACTCATGTCCCCTCAACCAGAAATGGGATAACGCCTATAAACTCGACATATAATGGAATCTTAAGATTTTGTTTTGACTACTGATAGTAAATCCCATTTCTAACTTGAGAGCAGAATATGAATGCTATGGGTCAATATTTCTAATTTTAAGAGATTTTTGACTATATTATTACTCATGTCCCCTCAACCAGAAATGGGATTACGCCTATAAACTCGACAAATAATGGAATCTGAAGATTTTCTTTTAGCTACTGATAGTAAATAACATTTCAAACCTGTCAGCAAAGCCTAAATGCTATAGGACAATATTTCTAATTTTAAGAGATTTTTGACTATATTATTACTTATGTCCCCTCGACTAGAAATGGGATAACGCCTATAAACTTGACATATAATGGAATCTTAAGATTTTCTTTTGGCTACTGATAGTAAGTCCCATTTCTAAGTTGAGAGCAGAATATGAATGCTATGGGTCAATATTTCTAATTTTAAGAGATTTTTGACTATATTATTACTCATGTCCCCTCGACCAGAAAGCGGATAACGCCTATAAACTTGACATATAAAGGAATCTGAAGATTTTCTTTTGGCTACTGATAGTAAATACCATTTCAAACCTGTCAGCATGTTGACTATATTATCACTCATGTCCCCTCGACCAGAAATGGGATAACGCCTATAAACTTGACATATAATGGAATCTTAAGATTTTGTTTTGACTACTGAAAGTAAGTCCCATTTCTAAGTTGAGAGCAGAATATGAATGCTATGGGTCAATATTTCTAATTTTAAGAGATTTTTGACTATATTATTACTTATGTCCCCTCGACTAGAAATGGGATAACGCCTATAAACTTGACATATAATGGAATCTTAAGATTTTCTTTTGGCTACTGATAGTAAGTCCCATTTCTAAGTTGAGAGCAGAATATGAATGCTATGGGTCAATATTTCTAATTTTAAGAGATTTTTGACTATATTATTACTCATGTCCCCTCGACCAGAAAGCGGATAACGCCTATAAACTTGACATATAAAGGAATCTGAAGATTTTCTTTTGGCTACTGATAGTAAATACCATTTCAAACCTGTCAGCATGTTGACTATATTATCACTCATGTCCCCTCGACCAGAAATGGGATAACGCCTATAAACTTGACATATAATGGAATCTTAAGATTTTCTTTTGGCTACTGATAGTAAAAACAATTTCTAACTCGAGAGCAGAATATGAATCCTATGGGTCAATATTTCTAATTTTAAGAGATTTTTGACTATATTATTACTCATGTCCCCTCAACCAGAAATGGGATAACGCCTATAAACTCGACATATAATGGAATCTTAAGATTTTGTTTTGACTACTGATAGTAAATCCCATTTCTAACTTGAGAGCAGAATATGAATGCTATGCGACAATATTTCTAATTTTAAGAGATTTGTGACTATATTATTACTCATGTCCCCTCGACCAGAAATGGGATAACGCCTATAAACTTGACAAATAATGGAATCTGAAGATTTTCTTTTAGCTACTGATAGTAAATACCATTTCAAACCTGTCAGCAAAGCCTGAATGCTATGGGTCAATATTTCTAATTTTAAGAGATTTTTGACTATATTATTACTCATGTCCCCTCGACCAGAAATGGGATAACGCCTTTACACTCGACAAATAATGGAATCTTAAGATTTTGTTTTGACTACTGATAGTAAATCCAATTTGTTACTTGAGAGCAGAATATGAATGCTATGCGACAATATTTCTAATTTTAAGAGATTTTTGACTATATTATTACTCATGTCCCCTAGACCAGAAATGGGATAACGCCTATAAACTTGACATATAATGGAATCTTAAGATTTTGTTTTGACTACTGATATTAAATCCAATTTGTTACTTGAGAGCAGAATATGAATGCTATGCGACAATATTTCTAATTTTAAGAGATTTTTGACTATATTATTACTCATGTCCCCTCGACCAGAAATGGGATAACGCCTATAAACTCGACAAATAATGGAATCTGAAGATTTTCTTTTAGCTACTGATAGTAAATACCATTTCAAACCTGTCAGCAAAGCCTGAATGCTATGGGACAATATTTCTTATTTTAAGAGATTTTTGACTATATTATCACTCATGTCCCCTCGACCAGAAATGGGATATCGCCTATAAACTTGACATATAATGGAATCTTAAGATTTTGTTTTGACTACTGATAGTAAATCCAATTTGTTACTTGAGAGCAGAATATGAATGCTATGCGACAATATTTCTAATTTTAAGAGATTTTTGACTATATTATCACTCATGTCCCCTCGACCAGAAATGGGATAACGCCTATAAACTTGACATATAATGGAATCTTAAGATTTTGTTTTGACTACTGATAGTAAATACCATTTCTAACTTGAGAGCAGAATATGAATGCTATGCGACAATATTTCTAATTTTAAGAGATTTTTGACTATATTATCACTCATGTCCCCTCGACCAGAAATGGGATAACGCCTATAAACTTGACATATAATGGAATCTTTAGATTTTGTTTTGACTACTGATAGTAAATCCAATTTGTTACTTGAGAGCAGAATATGAATGCTATGCGACAATATTTCTAATTTTAAGAGATTTTTGACTATATTATTACTCATGTCCCCTCGACCAGAAATGGGATAACGCCTATAAACTTGACATATAATGGAATCTTAAGATTTTGTTTTGACTACTGATAGTAAATACCATTTCTAACTTGAGAGCAGAATATGAATGCTATGGGACAATATTTCTAATTTTAAGAGATTTTTGACTATATTATTACTCATGTCCCCTCGACCAGAAATGGGATAACGCCTTTTAACTCTACATATAATGGAATCTTCAGGGATGTGAAATCTCCGCGGAAACGCGGAAAATCGCGTTTTTTAAAACAGTAGTCCTCGGGAAAAATCATGTTCCGCGTAAAAATTTAATCATAAATTAAGAAAAAACACTCGGAAAAATATGATCGAAAACCGGACAACCGTCGCTGATTGTCCTGTTTTCGATCAGAGCTTTCACCAGCATAGGTTTTCGGACATCATACGTTTTCTATCACGAATACTTGTACTATAACGTGGGGTGTGGCGTCACACAGAAATTGTAAATACTCAGAGTCAGCTGATGGCTTGTTTTTAAGATAAAGTTGTCTTTTAGCCTGTAAGTGAATGAGATGTTTTACAGTTGTTCATGTGATTAGCGAGAAAACTATGAATGTTTCTTCAGCGTCCAAAACCCCATAACATGTGGATATATGTTTTATTAATGTCTTATGTTTGCAATGAGTTTTGTTTTTTTCATCAAAAGGTAAGTACAAGGTAAGTTTTTTTCAATATGCTTCAACATGGGGAAAGGGTCAGACATTGCACGCTTGTGACAGTTGTCCTTGTGTCTGGGGGATGGGGGTTGAAGTTGATGGCAGTATTGCTCCCAGACCTGGCGGGTAGCCAGGTGTGCGAAAGCTATGCCCAATTTTTTAAAAGTACTGATTTAACTTCGAAATTTTACTGCATCTGCCATCTTGTTTATTTGAGTTTTGCCATTGACTTATTACATTTCTTGGTGTGAATGTTGTCCAAACTGCACGAAATTGCTTAAAATGCAATCAAATGTTTAAAAAAATTCTGGGGGGGCATGCCCCCAGACCCCCCTACACTTTTCCTCTTTTTTCGGGAAAACCTGCTCACATCCCTGAATCTTAAGATTTTCTTCTAGCTACTGATAGTAAAAACAATTTCTAAGTTGAGAGCAGAATATGAATGCTATGGGTCAACATTTCTAATTTTAAGAGATTTTTGACTATACTATTACTCATGTCCCCTCGACCAGAAATGGGATAACGCCTATAAACTTGACATATAATGGAATCTTAAGATTTTGTTTTGGCTACTGATAGTAAATCCCATTTCTAACTTGTGAGCAGAATTAGTTAGTCACATGATATATTGTTTAATAACTAAATTTATCTAGAACTCTATGGTTACACTATATGTCACTAATGTTCGAATTTCTTTTCATATGGTTGAATAAAGATATATAACTTAAGTCACCTTCAGTGTATGCATGACCAGATTGTTTAATTCATGTATCTAAATACGTTTTGCATGTACTGTGGTAAAAAAAATCACAATCGGACATTTTGTATCTCTTGAGACCTTACAGGTCAGATAATAGTGGGGTGGGGCCCCGGGTAGTAAATTTGGACTCGTCCCAGCTCTAGAATTTATGTACAATTATTTGAGAGAGATGGTTTGATATTTGTGTATATTGGATGTTGCCATGTCATGACCATTGGAATAATAAAGTGATGCCACATTTCTAGTCTGTCTGAGTTCTGCTCATGACAGTAGATCATGAAGACTGCACCAACTCTATGCATGTCTGCCAAGGGAAGTGTGGGAAACTGTGGCTTTCTGCCACAACTCAGAAAGTTGTTGATGTGTAATTGTTATATATGCACAGAATGTCTGATGTGTGACATTATGCTGTACATTTTCATATTGTTATGTGTCAGTTTAATAATAATGTAATAATAATGTCTCACATTTTTACATATTTTGTTTCTTTGGACCATTTTCTGAAACGATTACTTACTGGTAAATAACATGGACACTTAATACGAACATGGAAGGTAATACAAGTGGTTGTATGAAAGTAACTATTAAACCACTACACAAAGATTAATTATTTGGGGGATTATTCTTCACAGGAGTTTTTCAAAATGTTCCTGGGGAGTTGTTTTGGTAAAATGTCCATGACACAAGACAAACACATTTGTGGTTACGCTTTGCAAGTAGGGGGTATTCATGCATTTATCAAAATTGTATATGCCTTCTTTATTATGTGTACTTGCTTTGTTTAGGCTTTGGTTAAAATTATTAAAGGTTAAGGTCCGTGTTCTGATATTTGCAAAACACATTTTAATTATTGTATGAGGCATGGTTTTCTCTGTAGACATGAAACTATATATGTACATCCTTACAAATACTGCCACATTAAATGTTAGTGCTATATATGTCAATGTTCAAGGTGACATTTGAGGTTATTGGGACACATGGTCGTATTAACTGTATTACTTGTGTAATGCAGAGACTGGGTTATATTTGGACGAAGAAATTGTGATGGTTTGGACTTGAAATACATGGTAGTTTTTTTAAGACATTTTGAGTAAATGGAAATGTTTCTGATTTTGCAAGTATTTTTAAACATTTGCTAGTTACATTGGTTTGCATTCTAGAAACATTTAATTCCCATGAAAATGACGTGTATAATGGTCTTTGACATATTTATGTAACCTCCAGGTTTATGTTCTTTTAATGTTAAGGAGCCAGTGGCTATCATTATTCATCTGGCATTTCTTGTGTGTTAGATTATTTTGCTGACTTATTTCAACAGCCATAAAAATATATTTGTGTCTACCAAATTAAGCGCTTGAATACCACATATGATTATATTTAACATAATAATCATTTAGTCTACCTTGTTGCAATATGGTTTAGAACAGGACCCCAGCAATCTATTCTTGTGATAACAGGCGACTAAATAGACCTGGTTGTTAGATTTGGTGACTTTATTGATTGTGTGTCATCGTACCCCGATGGTGTGGATCGTTGCTCATAATAGGAATGACTGATTTGTCTGGTCTGAATTTGCATACAGGTGGCTGGAAAATGTCTGAATAAAGCATTAAACAAGAGTGAAAAAAGTATCAAAAATATATGATCATGTAGTTTGCATATGTTGTTGTTAGCTAACAATTTCTTATATGTTTGTTTGTTTGTTTCTTATGTGCCTCAGATTTGTCATCAATAATATACATAGGTTGTTTTGTATTTTTGTAATAAAACAATGAACTTCATTTCTTTTGTCATGTGAAGTGAATACACCAACAACTAACCCCAGGAGGTGATGGATGTCTACAATCTGACTTCTCGGACAATGTCAACCTTGACAAATGTACCTTGAACAGCTTATCTATGTTCAGCTACATACACTTCTTTCTTGTATTAAGTTATCATTGCATGAATGTCCAATCGTATGTCACAAACTAAAAGCCAATGTGAAGCTTACACCATCTCTAATTACACAAACATTATTTAGTTCCTACATAGGAGTATCCTCTTCTTTCTTCAGATTTGAACACAGAATTTAACAGCAGACAAAATGCATGTATAATTTGATGTAAAGAGGTGGTGTTCTATTCATGGTAATACATGTGCTTCACATCCTATGTATAGATGTGAGTGTAAAACTAATAATATACACAGATGTAGGGCACAGGTCCTGCTGACTGGTATGTGACTTCACCCCACCCACATGCAAATGTGTACACTTGGTGCCCTCTACAGTGATGTGACTGGCATTATGCTTATAGCAGCATTAAAACAAACTACCTCACTGCTGCCACACTTTACTTTGTTTATGTTTTCACGGGATGTCCCAAACACTTACATATACTAATGATGTCTTATAAACCAACTGAGACATTTGTACTGTTTAATTTGCCTAACCTGTGCAATGGGTAGCCTGTTACATTTGCACAAGTCTCGAAGGCAAAACGTATTAGTTTTAAATAATAATTTCTAGATTATGTAAAGAGTAAGAACATTTTGAGGTTGGATTCATCTAGACTTGCCCACAATGAGTATAGAATTACAAGGAGCCATATACTAGTAGCCTGTATACAATACTTCTAATGCATACCAAAAATGCAAAACTAAATTCCAGTTTATTGATTAAAAAAAATTATACTTTATCTGACCCTAACATGAACACCAATATAAACACCAGTTCCAACTGGTAAGACCTGCAAACAAAACAAAAACGAATTCAATATAATTTTTATGAATATACAATACTGATATTGATCAATCACATCACTTTCTCGTCCTCTTCAAATTATCTGATGGGGAATGAAAACCACTGACATTTAACCATATTTAATGTAATGAATATGAACACTACCAGTCTGGATTAGAATTTGAATTTTGAATTTAATGTTATACTGGATATTTAGAAAGTTATCGTGTCCATATTAAGCCCATCCAAATACACCACAACTGAAAACGCTGAAGGAAACACGGAGTGCACGAGAAGTAGTTGGTATGGAACTTGATATATACGTTGCTATACGGGAGTTATGACACACTGCTAACGAGAAGGAATATTTCCTATTTTAATGCCCAATTCCCAGTGTTTATTTTCCATGAGACAATGGCAAAGTGGAAGGTGATACTGGGAATAAAATTCCTTAAAATTCCACACTTGCTTACAAAATACACGAACGTTTTACAAACATTTTGATTTATTTCCTCTTAGTTTTGCATAAAATAATGATAGTTTACAGATTGATAAAGAAGGAAAGTTTCTTCAGGTTCTGCTGTACCGCAAACAATGCAGTCTCACTGCACGCTGTGTGCTGTCACAACACGGCAGAAGTTCGATGCACTTCCGGGTTCAATTGAGAAGCAGTGCGTACGAAATAAGTGTCGTGTGCATACACAAGCCACGCCCACTCATGAATATTGTAGACTTAAGACCATTGTAGGTTTAAGGGCACAACATACGTGGACACATCTCGTACGTTTGGATGAGATCAAGCGATATCTACACTTTAGATATCGCTGCAGTGAAAATTACAACACAATGCTTTGCAGACCATTGTGACGTCACTGGTTACCATGACGTCACAATCAAATGACATCACTAATGGCTCTGCTACTGAAGCTGTTAGCAGCACTTTTTACGCTTAATCCACACTTTGGTGCCACGGGACCATATATGGTCCCTCACTTTTCACACCCTTAAAATGTCCCTTTTCAACTGTGAATTAAAATTATTACCATCATCACCCTTATCATCCCAGCTTCAACATCGTCTAACTCATATTTTATACAATGCTACGGATTGCGAAATATGGCGAGATTAGCGAAGTGGTTACCACTCTTCGCGACCTTTTTCTGACATGTTGAATTTTATGCGAATGACGGCGAATTTGTTATTATGCACCAATGCCACACACACGTAACTATTATAATATCACACAGCCAATTTGAAAAAGAAATTGATCAGACGGGTCAGACATATTTAGTATTTAGTAATCGGGATTTCTTCAAGACATACATTCAAAACCGTCATTCATTTTGTCTTTGAAACAGTCTGCGTTTGAACCAATCACGACCACTTCCGTCAATTTTGTTTTGACGTCAAATAACACTGGCAATTTCAACGGGATTTTTTGTCGGCAAATGAAAATCACGGAAAATTCTCAATGAATGCGTACTTCGACAAAAATGCCATATGTCTATCACCGTTTCTTTCCATTATGTTTACAAACAAGTGATGACTGCCGTGACGCCGAATACGCCTACCCCAGCGAAATTAATTTCTTTGTTTGTCAATTTGAATTCTATTTCGTATCAACTATCATATAACTGGAACAGTAGAAATGTAAGGGGGAAGTTGGGTGATTTTATTAAACTGGTTCAACTGTTGATTTGCGACGCAAGCTTAGTGCTTTTCTTTTTTGGTAGACAGGAACCCAGTCTCGTGTTTTTTTTGTTAGTCTGCTGTCTAGTATAAATGTCATTAAACAAATAGAATGGTTAATTTTTTTTTTGAAACCTGGTCAGTCGCAAGTCTTTTCAAAATTCACTATGATGGCATTCCCAAAGACATAATTAAACACAGATATTAACGTGAATACATTCGGGGTTAAAGGGCAAATTTGAAGATTCGTTTCATGGTGCTTCCACACTGACAGTAGCGATGTTACCGAGAGTGTCACGCGCTGGGAAGGAGCCTGATTGAAATAGTTTGAATGGGAGAGATGCATTATTGAATGAACTGTTCTTTACACAAATCTTTTAGTTATACATATATACGTTGTACTGCCTTAAATATAGCTTCATTTTCTGTAGCAACGTGATCCGCATTGCCGTATAACAGTAGGTGTACATCAACAGGTATGTTATGAACAATATTTTTTAAGGTTGTTAAGCATATTTTCACGATGATGACTAAACAATGTACATTCCATGAGATAATGATATGCATTTTCACATGTATTTGAAGATGTACAGTTCGGGTGATCTTTGATACCAATTCTATATAAATCATAATTCAATTGACTGCACATGTATCTCAGTTTTGTGTGTAAGATATTGTATTTTCTTTTTCCATATGCGAAGTACGCAGGTGACGTGTTTACAAACAGTTATTGACACACGATTAATTACCACCTAACGACGTACAACTAACACAGGATCATATGACGTGAAGCGATTACACAACATCAATAATTTCACTCGGTTAACCATTTTCTTACCTGATGGTCATGCGACGTTCCCCAAAACAACCAATGACAAAATGTCTGGAAATGTTTTTTACAAGTTATATTTTGGACATTTGTTAGCCAATGCCGAGTAAATTTTCTTAAATTTAAATTTTCAAGCTACAAAACCCCACTAAACAGTTTAATTTGTTAATATATTCAGTAATTTTACGGGAAATCGCACCTTTTCTTAATGCTTTCGAGAATTGTGTTGAGAAGTATTCTGGTTTCAGAGGTGAGCAATTGAGACAAATCAAATGGTATTTGGAATGCAGAGTTGGCGCTGTGAGAAATGTAGATAAGTAGATCATGCTTGTTTTGTGAATAAAACAAGAGAGTCTTTTCCTGCGGAATCAGACAAGGGTTTAAAGCACGCAAGACCTTTAACTAAATATCGGAATTTATGTACACCAAAATTGTGCCAAAGTGGCATGTTACGACGTAAATTGTAATAAAAAGGTAAATTGTAATACTTGCAGCAAATTGTAATAATTTTGACGTAAATTGTAATAACAACGTAAATTGTAATAAGATTTGACGTAAATTGTAATACGCAAATTGTAATAAAAATTGACGTAAATTGTAATAATCTCAACTTGCGGTAAAATGTAATAACTTTTTACGTAAATTGTAATAACCTTATAAGTTTAGTGTCAAAGGCGTTAAATGACTAGAACCTATCCTTGTCAGGGTTGGTACAGGGTTTATCGTACAATCGTCATTAAAGTATGGGTGTGGGGGAGGATTGAGGTCGTTATCGTAAATTGTTGTATAATTATATGTATATATAAACGCATTGGAATTTCATTTCTATGGTTGTCCAGAAGAGGATTAATTACAAGAATGAACTTCGTTTTCTTATTTATTTGAGAAATACTCTTTGTGTTTTGTACTTAATTGTAATATATCCTATTGACGATTTTCATCATAAATGTTCATATTTAACCTAATGGAATCATATTTCAATTGGTAAAGTAGGTAGTTATATACACAATGGAATAATTATAACGTAACAAACTTACACAAATATATTGATGTGGAAATGTGGAAAGTCTGACTTTTACAGACTGAAGCAAATTTATTTATTTTGCAACTGTATATTTGTACATATTTTATGCGGAGAGTGGTTTACTAAGTTGCAAGAACTTGTCCCCAATACAATTCTCATTTTGTTCTGTGAATAAAATATGTTTAAACTAAACTAAACTAGCAAATGGATGACATGTCATTCTGCAGTAGTCTGTGTGCAAGCTGATTTATACATGTTCATATACATAATATCAATTTATTATTATTCAAGTTTCAAATTTTTTAACGTTGCTCGGAGGATGTAAAGGAAATAATGACAATGTCCTGGGCGATGTACATGTAGGTATGTGAACCCGCAAGGACCACTTTTATCAATTAGTTTACGTGCAGCTTGTGTCATGTCTGTATTGTTAGAATGATACTCTAGCAACTGTACACATCGAAATTTATGACTGAAAGATCCATCCTCGGGTTAAAAATGATGGATTACATTAGGTACATCTATTCGACAAATAGGTTAGTTGATTTATCATCCAATAGTAGCTTAGCTAAGAGTCCATTGCAATAACATTGAGTTACGAGTTACCGGAGAGAGCTCGGTGCAACCGGACCCTGAAATTATGTCGATTTGCATTGGAGGTTTACTTAATTTGATAAGGAGCACATGACCGTTTCCTTGAAACAAACGAGACAATTCAATCGTATTTATACATTATATTTTCACGAAGAATTCAAATACAACAAATGAGTGACAGATCTCCTGTGCAATGTCAAAGAAAAAAAACCAGTCGTCAGCAAATGCAGCATAGATTTCCCATGCATGGGAAATGAGAATACTTAATACATAACATTATATACAATGTTTTTATTAATATCAAAAGAAGGGCGTGGATATAGTTTACCTACATGGCATATACTATTAGATATTGTGTATTCTCGATCTCTGTGAACTTCTCACACATAAAGAAATAATAATAAATAAATGCAAACCATGTTAACTTATGCACTATTTGTAGCAATGTATGATTAACATATGGATCATTAATATAACATAAAATATTTCCTTTCATAGGAAGAAGTATATTTAATGAAATAAATGAATAAATGTAACTGTCTGGATTCCTTTCATATGTCATGAAGAACTAACAACAACTTACTGACAACTTTTGCTGGGATAATAACTCCTTGCCCCAACAACAAAAACAGAATCCATGATGATAACGGCACGAAATCATAATTCAAAGCATACACAAATAATTTCGGGCATGTCTTGTTGAGTTTCAAAGAGCATCAGAATGTATAATAAATTTTTTGCAATCAATTATTGCTGAAATATATCTGTTTTAATAAAAATTGAAAGGATGGAAAATATATTATGAAAAGGGTTTTGTCACTAACGTAAATATTCTCTTTGACCTTATACGAGGAGTATTCTAAGATCAGTAAACTCGGCAATCGTTGGTGGATTGCGTCAAGCAACCTTGATACCAAATTTGGTACCTCACGTATAATGCGCGATACATAGTTTTCGAAACAGATATTAACATTTTTCATAAGTTATCACTAATTTGTGACATATGTGTGTGTGTGTGTGTGTGTGTGTGTGTGTGTGTGTGCCAGTAAATACGACCTCTATATGTCCTTGGTATCAGATCTATGACTGCAATTCTACATGTAGTTCCAAGTGAAAGATGAGTGACACTACTTTGTGAGAGGTCCCACAAAAATGCTGATATGAGCAATTAATGGTTATACAAAATGTAACAAATGAACAAAGTAAGATATTTTAAAAGATAAAATAGAAACACAAACTGTACTCCGAACAGTTGGAGTACATATATATATACAAAGGTACAAAACTGTTTAGGGAAGTTTGGTACAGCATTTATCGTACAATCGTCATTAAATATGACTGAGTGTGGGGTGTGAGAACTTTTTGAAACTTGATATATCGAACATTGTTGTATATATATAAACTCACTGGAGTGTTATTTCTGTAGGTTAAGTACGTGGTTATCAACACAATGTATTTATATATAAAAATAAATGTTTGGGGTGCTTTCCTTGCATTTAAAGTGTGTTAGCAGTAGTTGAAAAGAGCGATTCAGCATGAAACCAAATTTGAAATGGGGTTGTTTCATAGTGTATGAAATACACTCTGAAGACATATATTGCAGTCTCAAATATAGAAGTTTTAACTCAATTTCAGGAAAAGGTGATAAGGGTAGGCAATTAGATCTAGGTAAAAAAATCAGAGCAAAATATAATTTGACTTTTTGGTAAGTCACCAGTCATTTCATTGGAATTTTAAGAGAGTATGTTATTACAGTGCTTGATGTTAGCCCAAATTACTTTAATCCTCCTTATCTTTCAGAGGAGGTTATGTTTTCAGGGGATTATTGTACGTATATATTTCGTATCAAGGTTTCTTGGCGCAATCCACCAACGACTGTCGAGTTTGATGATCTTCAAGTACGTTTCAAGGTCAAAGAGAAAATTTACTTTAGTGACAAACATATTTTCATTATAAATTTTCAATTCCTTTCTCTTTGCATACAAACAGATATATTTCAGCAATTGATTGCAAGAAGTTTATGATAATTCGTATACTCTTTGAAACTGTACAAGAGTTATCCGAAGATACCGGATGTTATTTGTGTATGCACGGGATCTGTCAACTCATTTGTTGTATTTGAATTCTTCGTCAAAATAAAATGAATTGTTACATATGATTAAATTCCCTCGTTTGTTTCAAGAGAAATCATGTACTCCTTATCAACTCGTATAGCGTTTCCACTGCAAATCGACACACTGGTTGACCAGCCGTGTTTGTACCCTTCGTCATCACTCGTTCAGTCGTGTCGAACTGGTCAACGTACTGTTGAAGCAAGTCATGCAAAAACATCTTGAATAGCCTTATAAGGGTATTGAACAATATATCACAATTAAGTTTTTTGTCGTAAATATACGGTTGTGAAACCCATCATTTTGAACCCGAGGATGGATCTTTCAGTCATTTAAATTTATCGATGTTGACACCACCCTTTAATGACGATAGTACGATTAAGCCTATACCAACCATCCCAAACTTAACAGTTTTGTACGGTTGTCATCATACACAGTATTTCTCGAATTGTACATGTGAAACGCAAGCTCAACTGACAAAGATCATTTCTAGTCAATTGGCGTCATGGACACTACGGTAGTAAGGTTATCACAATTTACGTAAGAATTTATTACATTTTACCGCAAGTAGAGATTATTACAATTTACGTCAATTTTTATTACAATTTGCGTATTACAATTTACGTCAAATATTGTTACAATTTACGTTGTTATTACAATTTACGTCAAAATTATTACAATTTGCTGCAAGTATTACAATTTACCTTTTTATTACAATTTACGTCGTAACATGGCATGTCCTGTAGGTTTCCATATTCCTCCTGCTGACATCGCTTTATCCAAACTTTCTTCGTCTCTAAATTGGCGTTTTCTCTTGGAAATGTCAAAAAATGACACTTGGTACTTTTGTTTGATGAACAAGTACACCCCCACGCCCACACAATACCCATTTTTGCGTCTTCAACAGGCTAAGAAAAACAGAAAATCACTTTGTTGTCACGTATATTAATGCAGTGTAAACAAAACTAAATGGCGACCAAGACACTAATTTGACGTCCCACCTACAGACTGGCCTCAGCTAGAGTTTCAATATGCAGACGCGCTAATTGGAGGTCAGGGCAGTCGTTTGTTGCTTTGTGGATACCAATGAAATTACACATGGCTCTTTTTTGGGTGTAATAATGTACTTTGAAATATTATTTTACATGCATTAAAACGCTTCCTTTCGATAGATCCCCTTTGAGCTTCTGTGGCTTCTATGACACATTTAAATCACGAAAAACAACAAATAACATATCGGTTATTTTCATCGTATATATTGTATAAGGAGTCTGAACTGATACCATGGTGTCAGATTCTAAAGTTACAAATACTTAATAATGAATTTATTTCTAAATAACTGTAGAAGTTATTATGGCGTAAATATGGTCAAAGAATACCATTTTCTACGAGGGTGATAGCCATCTAAATTTTGAACTATTTAAATATATTTCCAGTGGCTTGAATTGGCTTTTATAGGGAACCAATAAAATGCCATGCTTTAGAGAATAAGTATTTTAACAAAGTATAACTGATTCATTATTTCCGTGACCTTTCTTGTATATGTTTATGAACGAGGTAAAGACATTAATATAAATGCAATATTGAACTTATTATATCCTTCATCATCGAATAGGATAGAAATGTCTTATTTCTACTGTGTGGGAATTTCTACTTAATATTGAACCCTCTTTTCATCTACATGTTATTAATGTGAATATAGATATAAAACTTTAATGAAACAAACATATATCCCCAAATGCATCAGTGAAGAAACCTATGTACTAAATATAAAACATCAACGCCAAAAAATAACCAATTTCGATTTTTAGCTGACGCCGATTCCTTTGGGGTGGCAAAATAGAGTCATACATTTTTGTTTACTTTATTTTATCATACTTCGGAATGAATCGATGAATCAAAAGCAGTGTATGAAAGGTTAATGTTCACGTTTGTGCTCATCAGATTCCATGCACGTGTTAGGACACATGTTTCATAACAGTTTGTGGGTAGTACTCCAAGCGTGTGCATGTGATGTGGATATTTAGGGTGTTGTGCGAGTTTTGTTTAATATACGTTCCAGGAAGATACGAATACCAACAATCAATAAAATGCACGTTAACGTATGACTCAAAACGGTCGATCGACATATGGCGATAAGGCTGACCCTATTGATGTAATTTGAACAATTCGTATACAAATACAGGACACCAGTTTATATGAAATAATGCAACCCTCATGTTACAATACTGGTACTTGTGGATATGTCCACATGAAGTAACACTTCTGTCACTTTCTAAAGCACAACAATGACATCATGTTGTGTACCATCTCATGCACTGTGTCAGTCTGTGGGTGAAAATCCCGAGATGACCTAGCCATAGTCAAGTCCCAGAAATCTAAATAAACAATCTTGTCTTGCAATGGAGCAAATTCCTGATGCCAGATATCGGTGTACAGAAGACCTCAGTACGATAACACTCCACGCGTCGCTCTGAAAAATGCATGTGGGCCACGAACTGCAATTGTTACATTAGGAGCGCGTGCCAAGAGGTTCTCTGCAGATGGAACAAGTCTTTGAACATGTCGCCTAAACACATCCGGATGGACAAGCGTGAAATGAACGTACATATATAACACTACAATGTCCTTGGTGGTGTTCGGGAGACGGTCCATTATATTATACTGGGCCTGGTTTGTGGACCTTTCATAGTGTCGACTTCCATGAAAGAATGGAAAGAATTCGTGAGAAATTGAGAAATTATGTATCAAATCTGTATCAGTAACAGGTACATGACCATCTGTATGGGAAGGAAAGCGTAATATTGAATGAAGAGCACTTTTAAACTGATTACTCGTGGAATCACCATGAAGCCAGAGCGTTCTTCCTTTCAAGCATTGTCTGTAAGCATCAATGGTGCGAGGCAGTGTGTCACTACACAGAAGCGAATGCCACTTGTTCTGGTGAAAGAAACCATTCGGGGACTTTCGTTGCCATGTCTTTTCCGCCCGTAGTGTATTGCAGGAAGTATTAGGAGCCGATAGTTTTTTCGTTGTTGGAAACTGTGAAGAGAAACGGGTATTTATATGAATAATTCAAAGTTGGCTACGTACATGTTCGTGCTTCGAGTGATGGTTGAACGTAACCTTACATGAAACGGAAATCATTATGCTCATTGTTTCTAATTAGGAAAAAACGAAACCAAACCCTAGGAGCCCCTCACTTCCTGAGATACCTCTTAGTACCTCTTAGTAGCTCTTAGTACCTCTTAGTACCTCGTTTGGACCTCTTAGTACCTCGTTTGGACCTCACGAGATGGAGGTGGCCCAGTCAACAGAAGACAGGTAGAATTACTTCCTCACGATCACGTGAGAGGTCCCCTATTCGACCACCGTGGCTCAATCAGCCAACCTAATTCAATGGAATTGCAAAGGACTCAGAAATCATTTTAATGGCATTTAATGTCTTCAAGAAACATACCTTAAACGTTCAGTTAAATAAATTTGACATTAGGCAGTACAATTGTTATCATTCATAATACCCCCTCCCTCCAGGTGATAAAGTTATTGGAGGGTCTTCTATCTTGGTGGGGCAGGACGTGATTCACAGCCCCGTTACTCTCAATACAAATCTTCCATCTGTCTTTACTCTTTGTTCCCTGTATATTCCCTCTGTATCTTCAAAATCTGTATGATCAGATCCCTAAACCATGTCTCATAATTGTACTTGAGGAATTCATTTCTGATCATAATCTCACAGATTAAAATCTATTTAACGAATTTGAATGGTCAGTCCATGATGACATCTGTTGAAGCTATCTTCATCCAGATGTAATTTTACAAAGGCCAGTTGGTCATTGTATGACATATTTTATACAGCAAACCTTACCCCTGAATATCTTAGAAATATTGAAGATCCGATTGTTTTCAGACCAGCTCAATACAATAGCTTATCACACAGTTCTCAAGTTATCTGCACATCATCATATTCGTAAACAGTGGTTTTATAAACAGGCACGCATGTGCAGTAAGAAAACCGAAAAATAATTCCGCCGGCATCCTATAGTTCATAAGTTAGATCAAGTAAATATTACAAATGCATAGGCCAGGCAAGACAACATATTATGTGTCAATCGTGGAGGAGGTATGTATATAAGATAAATTCACGCACTCCTATGTTTAAGGTCTGAAACATGATACAACAGATAAAAGGAAAAGGATTATATTTGTCTGTTCACCATCTCAAGGAAGATGTTCAGTTATTAACTGTTACATCAGATATTGCCAATACACTTGGTGAAACTTTGGCAAAACATTCGTCCTCGTCTCATTACGTCCCTGAATTTAAAAAAGATCAGAAACAACAGAGAAAAAAACCCTCTGATAACTTGAAAGGCTATAATGAAGTATTTCGTCACATGAACTACATACTGCCATTAGGCAAGCTCATGATGCCGCTGGATGTGCTGATAATATTTCACTATCAGCTCCTGAATTATTTGCCTTAATCACGTCTCGAAACCCTTTTAGATATATTTGACCAAATATGGACTTCAGGGAATTTTCCTCCTTCGTGACATGCATGATGCTATTGTAGTCCCTATCCCGAATCCTGGTCAGGATCATACAGATCCCTATAATTACCGCCCTATATATTTAACAAGCTGTGTCTGTAAAACCATGGATCGAATGGTAAATAATAGATTAGTTAGGTACTTTGAAACCAAACATCTAATAATTAATATTCAATGCAGTTTCTATTAAATCATTTTGTACGATTCGAATCTTTCGTGAAAATTGCTATTGTCAACAAACAACATGCAGTGTTAATATTTTTCAGCCTTGAGAAAGCTTAAGACGACATCTTGAATCATGGCCTTTTTACGGAATTAGCATGATTTGGGTCTGAGAGACTGCTTGCAACACTTTAAATCAAAGTTTTTAACAGACAATTTCAAGACCATTATAATCAGGATCAGCAGTATTGTTGCATCACTTTATTCAGTTCTAGCATTTAAAGGTTTCCTTCAACGGCTTTAAGTGATCCAGTAGATGGCTGCCAGTGGTCTTTAGCCTGGTTTTTATTTATATTAACTAATCTACAGAAATATTCGTTGTTTTAATATCGCTCAGGTTTGCTTTATATCTAAACTGTGACATTTACCTTACTGTTTTACTGTCCTTTGTCGACAGGAATTAAATCATAACTAACTTTATATTCTAATTCACTCACTCATTGTTCCTAAAGGTTCATATATCCTCGGAGTCATATATGTTTACCTGTTACTATATACTGCCTTTGTAGCGCGGTCACGTATGGATTCTGGGTCAGACTAGATTCTCATGGAGCAATGCTTGTACTTATGAAGAACGATAAGTAACAATTTCTGACCTTGCTGCTTGTAGGTCATTGTCCCGACGGTATTGAACATTACTCATCCCATCAACTGATGGCGTTGTATATCGCCGGATTTACAACATTGACTAATCATTTCAACTTCAGTTTAAAGTTTTTGTAACATGGCTACAGAGGTAGCCTAGTGGTAGCCTAGTGGTAGCCTGGTTGACGCCAGTGGTATAAGCACCGAAGACAATGTTTCAGCACCTATCTTACACAATTGTATCCCTCCTTTTAACACTATGAATGGATGATTTGTCCACTGAGAGATACACACACGCAGAATGCTTACCTACTCCAACATATACCCGCACTGGACTCTGTAACATATCTTCTTTTGAAGCCCTCACAGACCTGTGTTCGGAAAAAAGTATATTCATTTGTTTGATTACAAATACTCTGTGGAAAGGTCAATCACAAGGCCTAGGATGTTATTAATAAGGAAACAATTGAGGATCTGATTCACAATGGGATATGTGTAAGGTGTCAGGTGTCAAATCTCCGACTTTTAGGGTTTCGTCTCATATTAGTTGAAATTACCAACATACCCCTCAAAGCAACTTTAAAATGAACTGACTGCCTCCCTTGTCCAGGGATGGAACGTCTGTCAGGATATCGGAAGGTCGCGGGTTCGATTTCCGCTTGCGTCATACCAAAAGACGTTAAAATATTGTATTTGTTATTACCCTGTCTGGCGCTCGGCATTAAGGGGTTAAGCAATAAATAGTCGGCTCGGACTCAGTATACTGTGTCTGAGTGGGGTATTCATGATAAACTGCGACATTGTATCTCAGTGGGCTAGTATTATAAAATCGGCATAGTCCAGTCTAGTAAAAGCATAGACACACACAGACGTACATCCACGTCGCTAGAGAAGTGCAATAACCTTGAACGCCACGTTAAACCATTTTTTACTTCACCTTTAAACTCAACTAACACAGCTGTATTTTGAAGGTGAATGAAGTTAATATGATCAAAATTGAAAAATATAAAATATACATACAAACCAATAATACTTTTCTCGGTGCTGTTGAGCAGAAATCCAATTACATTGACACAAAATGAACGCGACCATGTATCACGTGTTAACTGGTTGATTACGGACTTCTTACAATACCAACTAGCGCCATTGTTCTCATTCGTAAAATTACACCGCTCATTCGTCTTGAAAGAATCCTCTTGTCTAACTGAACACGTTAGTAGAGAGAAAGTAATACCTTCCGGACAAAAGCATTCCTGTGGAGCGTGGAGCACCAACAAAAGCATTCCTGTGGAGCATAGAATTTCAACAAATTCCTGTGGAGCATGGAATTTTTCTAACAAAAGCATTCCTGTGGAGCATGGAATTTTCTAACAAAAGCATTTCTGTGGAGCGTAGAGTAAAGAAACAAACAAAAGCATTCCTGTGGAGCGTAGAGTAAAGAAACAAACAAAAGCATTCTTGTGGAGCATACCACAGAGGTCAGTCAATACCTTTCACATAATAGAAGCAAATTTTGCTAAAGGAGACTAGCAGTAAGGCTGGCTCTGTATATATTCGCTCTGTTCAAACATGTAACTATGGCACCGCTCATTAGTATCAATACACTAGAGGTAGCTCTCTCTCTTACCCACTCTTTACACGCAAGAGTAAATATATTCGTGTGTGGGTTTTAACCGCTGAACCTGTTAACCCTTTCACCGAAGTCAATTCATTTATAATCATTTTTCTCTACTTCATTCACGTTTCACTAAGTGTTAAAGGCGCATAGAGTATTGAAACAAACAAAAGCATTCTTGTGGAGCATACCACAGAGGTCAGTCAATACCTTTCACACAATGGAAGCAAAAGTTTGCTAAAGGAGACCAGCAGTAAGGCTGGCTCTGTATATATTCGCTCTGTTCAAACATGTAACTATGTCACCACCGCACATTAGTATCAATACACTAGAGGTAGCTCTCTCTCACCCCACTCTTTACACGCAAGAGTAAATCTATTCGTGTGTGGGTTTTGACCGCTGAACCTGTTAACCCTTTCACCGGTGTCAATTCATTTATAAACATTTTTTCTCTTCTTCATTCACGTTTCACTAAGTGTTAAAATATTATGTTATTGTTCATAGCGGCATTCATTAACCTTTATCTATTAACATTTCTATCACTCTTTAACTTTTTATCTGTTTCAGTATGCTAACGTAACACTAAGGGTTAAAGGTTGCTTTTAGACGATCACCAACTAGTCGCTGTTACTTGTGTTCGTCATTATGTTAGAACTTGAGTAGAAAGTATACATTATACCCATCGACAGATGTGTAATTCGTATGTTTTCTGCTTTATGACATATAACTAACTGATGTAATAATAATAATGAAAAATAAAAGTGAACTTACCTTTTGACTGATCAACACTGTTTCATTAATCATTTCCTCCATATATTCCGTTTGAATTAACCATCCGCTCAGTTCATATTTGGTTTAATCATATTTATTCCATCAATTGTTCATGACAGTATTTAGCAAACAAGCCGAGCTGGCTTATGAAAATGCTTCTCCTGATTACATATATATATATATATAAACATAAATCAGTCAGGATCAATTAATATATACTTTTAACTAAATCACTAACTAGCCGATCGCTTCCCGATACAGTGTATGACACAAGAAAAAGCTCAGAACATAGCAAATTAGAGTTTAACAATAACTGTTCATATTTCATCGAATATACGAACGAGTGTATGTCTGTCACATTTTTCAACAACCTCAAGTTTTTACTCGTATGTTTCGTAATATCTTCGAGTTTTACTATACATGAAAACAGTTCCCGAAGCGAATCGTTTGCAAGTAAATCACTCTTCAGAGTGCTATTGAATTTTCCCACATCTACTTTTTCTTCTTGTTCTTTGTTATATCCTCAAGTTTTTCTTGCACAAGTTTCGTAATATCCTCGTGTTTTACTGTACACGAAAACAGTTCACTCAGTGAATCGTTGGTACGTAAAACACATAACAGTGTTCTGTTGAATTTTCTCACAACCACTTTCTTGTTCTTTGTTTTTGAATAATGTTTATATTTTCTGCAGAAGGTATGTGTTCTTCTTGCCACTCTTCTCACCTTATTTCGAAGTTTTTCTTTTCTTTTATAATAATCAGCAATTAACGTCTGAGCTTCCAAACAACGAATTTGTTTTTCCACTAAAAGCACTGATCGATTGTTTGGTTCAGCGGTTTCACTTTGTATTCCAAGCGATCTTAAAAAAACCTCTTTAGACGTCATTTTGAAAAATCTAATTTCTGGTGGTGTTTTTTTTTTTTTTTCGAAGTACCCCTTGCTGTACTAAAATGTATAGCTTAACTATTCCTCCGCTCTTTTATAACAACTACGCTTTATACTTCTTTATCCTACTTTTTTTTTTTGTTGACCTGTGTGGGAAAAGTAAATCTTATTCATTTTCAAGCCGCAAACTTATATTTCAACACGTGTGGGAAAAGCAAATATCAATCAGTGGACCAGAGTCTATTCTTTATCTGTTACTATTTACTAACGACGACGGTAGGCTGTAATTATTTATCTTATCTAACGAAATTTGACAACTGATACGGCGGCGGTGGGTTGCTATTATGTATCTTATCTAACGAAATCTGACAACTGATACAATGACAAGATATCCCCAAGCAGAATACGTTCAAATACGATGAATTTGTCACGCGCACTTTGAATAGCACCGGTGTTCGTTGTGTTAGAAAAACCACACAAAAAATGTTTTACAGATTCATATAAATATATAGCGTATGCAATTTATTTATTTTTAGTATTCAGCTGTCTTGTCATGCCGTTCGAAATCTCTTTTAAATCTGATTGGACATATAACATCGAATTTTATAACGGAAATACTTCTATTAGTGTGTGCAATCATCTGAAACCAATTTTGAAATCTTTTTTAATTTATATTTTAGACGAAATTTTAATTTATAGAAATAGTTTTCACCTTCATAACGCTTTGTTAACTTATGATATTTGTTCAATACATTTTACTTTGAACCGGCAGACTGAAGTGTTAACTGTAAATCAGTCAAATGGACAAGTGCAGCTGTCAGTAGGTGAAATTCGGGATATAATTTCATCTGTTAATCTATTGGAGCATTTTTTCCAAGAAAGAGTGTTCCAAAACAAATTCTGAAAAGGTAAGTTTTTATTTTATTATTTAATTTTAACTATATGCATTGCAATCAGTATTAATAGCACATTGTGTAAAGAACGTAAATCTATCACCCATTCACAACTTTATTACATGTTTACGGTATGCAATGAATTTATAAGATATAAGATGATTATATATGTTGGTCAGGACAGAATAGGCAGTTGGAGTGAGGAGAAGGCCAGCTGATAATACATGTTTTATAACAGTCGCAAGGAAATAATGTCTATACCCTATATTCACTGAAACATTTTCATCTCGATCACTCTACACAATGTTTTCATATACGTACACAATGGATGACCTTTCAACTACAAAAGTCCATTCAGACGTCAGATTCTATAAATCTAGCACTGTGCGAACTTTTTCTCTGCCTGTGAAAAAATGTCCGTTTCGTTTGTGCTGAGAAATCCCACTCGCGCAGATTATAATTTCGGTATTAGGCAACTTCGTCATTCTATTTTTTTAAATTTTATTTCATCACGAAATTTGCTTTTAATACTAAAAAATCCACAGTTAGAAAATAATATCAGCAGTTTCTGTCAAATTTATTTTCGCACGGATTTTACAGGAGCACTTATATTTCACGGAGAAGTGTTTATTTATCTAACAAAGAGAGATTTGAAAAACCTTCAAAGTTGCCTGAAATTGTTGTTGCGCTTATCAATGCTGTTGATCACTGGATTGTCTGGTCCAAGCTCGTTTATTGACAGACCACCGTCCTAGACCTGGAATAATGCCGAGTGTGGCGTAAAACTAAATTCACTCACTCACTGATACCAATACATCTAAAAAGTAATGTCATCTTTTAAATGGTGAGTTTAAACGCGTATTTTACCCTTACAAGGACGAGTGCATTCCACACACCCTTCCTGTTATCCAATGTGTCACTGTTTACAGTTCGGGCAAACATAACCCTATAGACATGTGTGCGGGCGAGTTCATTCATCAGAAATCTGTCATTTACGATGTGTTTATAAATATGAACTGCTAACCACGCTCATAGTCATGTTGCGCGTCGTGGCTATAACCGTAATTGATCTATTGAAAGGTGTCATACATTCGTGTTCGGATATAGGTACAACATCTACACGCACATACTTTCCTACATCATTCAAATATATTAAATACCGGATACGTTTAATAGACACCAACGAAAGAAAGGTTTAATGAGGGGAATACCCATATATATACTCTCTATAATAACTCCCTTTTAAAATAACAACACATCTTCCCTAACGTATCATAAATACGAGACACTGGTCACACAATTTATGAATGGGAAGCTTCAGGCGAGGCTGGTATGTTGACATTAATTGTAAGGCCGGGGTATGTTGACATTGTTATGGGCGGTCGGTCACTTAGTCTCTCTGCTATACATTTGCTATGAATAAACCTACTTCGACATATATTTCCAATAAAACATTTTCCTCGTCAAACAATTTTCCATGATAAACTCTGTTCTCTCTTCGAATTAAGGGTGAGTATTGTAAACATGAAAATGTCCTATAGATTGCTTCCATCACTTTCCCAACAAACCTAGCTTCGTGCCGTCACACGGGTACATGTACTTATCAGTTTTCTATCTATTTTCAAAATAGCACTTTCTGAAGTAAAACTGTGCACATCATGTTACAAGGTTAAAACACAAACCGCACGGTTTATTTGTCATCGCGTTAAAAGAAAACGCTAGCGTTGAAACATCAACTATGCAAGTCGGGACAGGGCTGAATAATTCTTAACAAATGGTTCACAATAGTACGCAGCGCGGGTGATTCGAAATCCGGCTGCCTTCAGCGTTATAGTCAATGCACGGTGACGTGACTACCTCGTTCTTGCGCGCTAAATGTAATTAAACGACACCGCTAGCTTGCTGATTGCGTAGTCTTATCTATTTCTTCTATGTTTTGTTTTTTTCTATACAGGTTGTCTCACGTTCATGGTGTACAACGTGTAGTCCGTACAAGATGAATTTAATCCAGCTAGACGTACATTTTTATATATATATATATATTATTATTATTTTTTTTTTTTTTTTCCCTACATTACCCGGCGTATATCGTGTTGACATAACCCGTCTCTATTGTGGTACTTGTACTTTCAACACACACCCTGCATTCATCAAACCAGGGCGCACGCTCTAGCGAGCGCGGGTTAAACAACGAGGCCACGTCAGTTGTCAAGCGCGCTCAATTCAAACTGGGCTGACGGGTACACGTTGTATTTATACTCACTCCTCAAGTAAGGTGATTCAGCATGTTGACACTTGCTCACGGGAAAAACTACTTCATTATGTTACCTTGTTCTTTTCAAATGGTATCAACTGTTACACCCCGCATACAAATGGAGTATACATTTACTTCTGACTCACTATACTTTGCTTGTAAGTGATGGTATACGATTTTTAATTAGTACGTTTTCTAGATACTCCCCTGTTTGATCAGACGGCAGCCCTATAGACTTAACAAGAACGAATCCACAAAGCCACAACTTGTTACTCTCTCATTTTTAATCAATATCGAGTTTTTAGTAACACACTCTCTATACAGCTCTTTCATTAAAGAACATCTGTGCTTTTAAAGTGTAACGTTTTCAGCACCATCCCATGGTAAACACTCAACAACAATAAATTGTATAGCTTGTGTACTCAGTCAAGGTGATTCAGCAGTTCATTTTATGTAGTCTTTCATAAAGAAACACCTGTGCTTTTAAAGAGACACGTTTTCAGTACCATCCCATGGTAAACATTTCTCAACAATAACAAAAATAAAATTAAAAAATTGTATAGCTTGTGTACTCGGTCAAGGTGATTCAGCCGTTCATAGTACTACCCTATTATACACCCCGCTTGATACATCTGTCTTTAAGCAATCTGAAACTGTTTTGAATAGCAGCCAAACCACTCATGTTCATTGTGTGCAGCTGTTTGCACTTAAGTTTGAACTAATATTTCTATAGAGCTCCAAAATGTATAGTTTGGAATAAGAAGTCCATCCACTTTTATATTTTTCACCATTTTCGTCTGAGAAATTGCCAAGGCAACATCAACCAAAAGTGTACCGGAAACGTTAACCCTTAACACGCATCCTTAGGATAGGAATCTCCAGCAAAAGAGCAAGTACTCCACTTTTACTGCATACTTACACTTATACACTTGTTAGATTATTTAAAACTTATACACTTGACGTATTATTTAAAACTTATTATCACAATATAATACTTAAAACTGTTAGTAACCATTTTAGTCTAATGCTTAGTTGATGTTCGTTTTTTGTTTTTTGTTTTCAGGTAACTACCAACTCATACACACTTAGTTGGTGAATACCTATTTTATGACTATGTACACCACGAGTAGAGACTCCTACTGTGAAAATTGTCACACTTGTTTTGGTTTTAAAAGAAATTTAACAAGGCATCAACAAATATGTGGGAAAGTTGGGGATCAATTTTCATGTCAGTATTGTAGAAAATATTTTTCCAGAAAAGATAGTTTAAAACGACATGTGAAAAGCTGTCAAAAAGTAGTCAATCCTTTGGTTTGCCAATGTTCACTGTGTTTTCAACACTTTACCCATGAACTTGCTTTTCAATCACACTTACCACATTGTCTAAACACGACTTCGCAATATGATTCTCCTTCCACCTCATCACCACCTCCCATTCCTTCCTCCTACCCCCCTCCACCACCCATCCCCTCCTCTGATGTTTCTCCTTCTAATCCCAATCCCTACCTCATAAACGAGATTTCACAAAATGATGTAACCTGTCAGACTTGTCAGACGATGTTTCCAACTTCGAAAGCATTGCGACTGCATAAGAATAGAACAGGACATGATATGTGGGGTGTTAGCAAAGGCAAGTTAAGTAGGAAAAAAACGGCTACAGTATCTGCACATCCATCCAACCCTTCTTTGCCTCCCATTCCCTCCCCACCAGGTACTCCTCCCAATCCTGAACCTGTTGGTGACACTTCTGATCATGCTCGCCCATGTACCAGCGAATCTTTAGGGGGAGATGTGAGAGAGTATGAGTTTAAAGGACAGGGTGCTACAGATGCTTTACATTTTATGGTGAATCAACAAGCTGTCATTATTGATGTGATCAAGACAGAACTCAGAGAGAAACAGTCAGTGAAATGGGGATTATGTCTTCACATCAGAATGGTTAAACCTACTGAAGATGAAACAGCTAATATTCACGAGGCTTACTTTCGAAGCACAATGGTCATAGCTACACAAGGAACCAATTTGTCCGATCAATACCTTGAAGCCATGCACAAGATATTGCGTTCACTAGATAATTATCAGGGTGAACATTCTAATTTAAACGTGCTAGACATTGCAATGATGAAAGTGATCATCGTTAAATTTAAGCCTTTTAAAGGCGGTACATACATCCCTCTTCCCAAAGAAATTGCATACAAAACTAAAAGCGTTGTGAATGTAGAAAACAATGATGAGATGTGTTTTATCTATAGCATTTTAGCCAAACTGTTTCCCGCTCTGCATCATCCAACACGGGTGAAGCATTATCAACCTTTTGTGAACAGATTGAATTTGGATGGGTTTACTTTTCCGATGACACTCAAACAAATCCCACGATTTGAACAAGTCAATCAGTTGAGTATCAATGTGTATGGCTTCGAAGATAAGACTCTCTATCCACTTTACATAAGCAACGTATCCAACATAGAACCAGACAGTCAAATTGATTTGTTGATGCTTTCACAAGAGAACGAGCCCGAAGATTTCGAAGGATTCATAGGCTTAGAGGGTCATGAACTTATGGATGTAGAAACGAAAGCAGACACCCATTTTTGTTTGATCACTAAGTTGAAAATTTTTGTCAAAAACCCTGAGAAAAAACGTAGTAACCAGTATTATATTTGCAGAAAATGTTTGTGGACATACAGCTCACAAGAAAGGTTGAATAAGCACAAGGGGTATTGTTTTGATAAAGCTCAGCGTGTCAATATGCCTAAACCCGAGAAAGCAGTCTATCAGTTTGGATTACGATCTGAAGCTAAAACAGAAAGAGCTAAATTTCTTATTGTGGCCGATTTTGAAAGTTTGCTGTTGCCGGTCGAAAATCATGCATCGCGTTTGAACAGACATGTTCCTTGTGCCTATGCTTACAAAGTTATTTGTTCAGAGCAGCGGTATTCGAAATCTGTTCAAACCTATGTAGGTTCAGATGCAGCAGAACACTTTATTCAAGACATTTTAAGAGAATATGATGAAATTAAGGAGATCTTTGCCGATGTTGTTCCCATGCAATTATCTCATCAGGATAGGACAACCATAGCAAACACAACTCAGTGTGGATTATGTGGAAAAGAGTTAGGGAAAGATAGGGTGTTAGATCATGACCATCTCAGTGGTGCTTTTAGACAAGTATTACACAACAAGTGTAACCTAAATTTCCAGCTGCAAAAGAAAGTGTATCTGATGTTGCATAATTCAGAGCGTTATGATACGCATCTTATTCTTGAAGCAGCACGTGAATTTGGAGAGAGAAGTATTCAGATCATACCCCATAATTCTGAACAGTTTCTGTCTTTTACTGTGGACAATGATCTGGTCTTCCTAGATTCTTGCAAATTTTTGCAAAGCTCTTTAGATGCTCTGACTAAGAATCAGATGAATAAAGGATTAGACACATTTGTTTTCTTGAAAGAGCAGTTCCCACAGCATGTTGGTATAATGACTCGAAAGCTTCCTTTTCCTTATGAGTACATGGATTCATGGGAAAAATTAAATGACACACAGTTGCCACCTAAAGAATCCTTCTACAGTTCCTTGAGTGATGAAGGCATTACTGATGAAGACTATGTCTTTGCCCATGAATTGTGGCATACATTCGCATGCAACACAATGTCTGACTTTACACGGTTGTATGTGGTTGTAGACACACTGTTGTTGGCTGATATTGTCGAAACATTCAGAACTGGATGTTTAGCAGATTATGGACTTGACATCTGTCACTACTATTCCATGCCTGGGTTTTGTATTGATGCAGCACTGAAAGTCACCGGGGTCAAGCTTGATCTCTTCACTGATGTAGATAGTTACAATTTTGTGGAAAATTCCATTCGGGGAGGCGTGTCTGTCATCGGTAAGAAATTTGCCGAAAGCAACAATGAATACATGTCTAATTATAACCCAGAAAAAGAGGCCTCAGTGCTTCTGTACATGGACTTTAACAGTCTTTATTCTGGAGTTATGCTGGAACCCCTACCTATTGGTAACTATCAGTTCATGTCAGCACAAGATTATGAAACTATTGATTGGGTTACAATAGATACCCAAGGGGATACAGGTTACATTTTGGAAGTGGACTTGCACTATCCTAAACATTTACACAAACTTCATGCTGCTTTCCCCATGGCTCCTACCCATGACAACATTCCCTTTGAGGACTTTTCACCTTATCACAAAGAGTTACTCAGCCAGTTCTATACCTCCCAGTGTCAAAAACCCTCAGGCAAGAAATTGTTTGCTACTTTAAAAGATCGCTTGAACTATGTGGTTCATTTCAAAACTTTGCAACTGTATTTGAGACATGGGCTAGTCCTCCAACACATTCATAGGGTGTTAAAGTTCAAGCAAGGTCCCTGGTTGAAACCCTATGTTCAGTTAAATTTGGAAAGTCGCAAACACGCAACTGATGCCTGTGACAAGGACCGATATAAACTTATGAATAATTGTGTGTTTGGCAGGTTCTGTATGAATAAACGCAAGCGGAAATCCGTGCACTTAGTGACCCAAAGACAGCAATTTCGCAGTTATGTAGCTAAAACCAATTTCAAGCAGGTGAAAGTGTTTTCAGAAGATGTTGTGTCCGTGGAAATGGAGCAAGTGTCTGTCCATTTAGATCAACCTATCGCTGTTGGTTTCAGTATTTTGGATTTAGCCAAATTTCAAATCCTTTCTTTCTATTATGACGTCATGCAACAGCAATATGGACCAGAACGATTGGACTTGCTCATGACAGACACAGACAGTCTCTTTTTGCACATTCATGCCCCTCCACACGAGACTTTGCTTGATCCCTACATATTCATGAAGCAAAATCTGCATTTGTTTGATACTTCCAATTATGATCAGAACGATCCTAAAGGATTGTATTCGAATGAAAACAAAAAAGTCACAGGAAAGATGAAGGATGAAGCTGCAGGAAAGATCATTTTAGAGTTTGTAGGGTTGAAAAGCAAAATGTATTCCTTTTTGATACAATCAGATGAGAACACTGTATCAAACCAAAAGACAGCTAAAGGAATAAAGAAATCTGTCATTGCTAAGCAATTGACCCATAAGAAATACAAAGACAGTCTCCTAGAGAGGAAACCTTTTTATTGTTCCTATTCACTCATTCGCTCTCACAATAACACTTTATACACTGAGTCATTGAGCAAAATAGCATTATCCCCCTTAGATGATAAACGTTATGTACTAGAGGATGGTATATATAGTTTACCCTATGGGTATTCACCAGTCTAAGAGTATGTGGTAATGCTGTTCAAGTTCCACATTTTAGAGATGGGTGATTGATACAGGTACCCTCCTCCTTTTTTGCCGAATGTTATCCATTTTTAATTTAACAATAATAATAATTCTAATATTAATAGTAATAATTGCTGTTATCATCACACTTAAAGTGTTTCACTCATTTAATTATCTTTATGATTACAGCAACATGAGTACCACCGGATTCATTTACCAGTTAAGACGAAACGGCGGCAATGACATACTGTATTATGAAGGTAGAAGCTTCCGAAGAAGCCATGAGGATGCCATGCAGGCAGGTTTACAGCGTGCAAGAAGAATGTTCCATCAAGACGAGAATCATCAAACACCCAACTATTCAGTAACTGTGCGTGAAATTCACATCAACAGGAGACAAATAACCAATCGCTTACAGCTGCGTCGAAACAAAAGACTTTTTGTAGGCGTCTTGGAAACTCACTATCTCAATGAACTCCAGAGACTTGTTCGGAAGTTATGTTGTGATAATTGTTATGGATGTGAAGTTAATCATCCATCGCAAGTACATCACCAGTGTCTCATGATGAACAGTGACGAGTGTATTACTCAATACTTTGATCGAGCAGTGAATGAGCTGCCCCTTCATACCATCTTGGAAAAAGCCAAGCAACAGAGGGTAAGCCTTGGGCTAGAGTTTCAGGATCAGCACACTGTGCATTACAATGACACGGATTATATGCATAGTCATTTCTTCTGCAATGACAGAAAAGAAAGACTTGAGATGCAGCTCAGAGTCCTTATGAACATGGAAGATAGTAATAACTAAAAGTCGCATGTGTTAGCATTATTTTATTGCTTTACAATCTGAAAGTTACATAGAATACATATCATGAATTCAATGTACATGTACAGTTAGAAAGACTCTAGTTTTCTTAATTTTGCAGTAGTGTTAGCACCGGGTACACCATGTTGTGCTTGTCGTTTTATATATAAAGATGATTTTGCCTTTTTTCTTTTGTCGTTCTTTTTCTTGACATCTGGCTTATACAAAAGCCGCTTCGGTACATGGAGCATTTTTAAAAGATTGAGAAAGTCACGGTAGCCTGAAGGAACAGCCCCACGATGCATCACAGTAAAACGAATGAGGTCAATAACGTTAGTTCCGATCCACACATTCTCATTATCTAAAACAATTTCTAACTGATTATTCAGTCTGAAGTGAGCATTTCTGATCTGATCCTTGATAAAGTACCATAGTTTGGCAAGTTTGCCAATCGTTTTAGTTAATGACACATCCTTAAGAAGTAGATCCAGAATCAAGTTCGTATTCGCTTTAATCTGTGCTTCATCATGGGTGATTTCTTCAGGGGTCTCATTCAGTCTCAGAGGACTCGTCTCCTGATCTGGAGTCACTGTCATTATCTGTTGTTCCTGTGTCACTGTCTTCTCCTTTTCCTGGTTGTCTATTAGACGTTGGTATGTGTTCCTGTTCAGGAGAACCATAGGTCTGCTCATGATGTAGGTAATCTAACAGTGCAGCAATGCAAATAGGCAAGATGGAATGATGTCTTATCAACACCTCCTTTTTAATCCGATTGGGAAAACCTTCTTTGGCAGCCAATGTTCTAATGTGAAACCTATGACGGTGCAAGCGAGTTTTATCCATCAGTGAGAGTGGAATATTCCCTTTCAAAATGTTTAACATCATGCTATTAATAGCATGCATTTGTTCACATGACACATATTGAAGTATAGCTTTTCTCTGCTTCACATTAGCCTGCAGTAGTGTTTGAAGAAAAGACAGATGTTTTTCCAGTAAATCACCCATATTGAAGTGAGGAGATCACAATGTGAAATGATCCAACTAGGTAATTGTGTCTTTTATATATATATATATATGTATGCTTAGACTCTAATATTCCTCATACACCATAGCCAATGTCTCTCATTCAGTATTAGAAGCTATCATGTTTATGTAACTACACTGAGGTGATAACCTGAAATGTTCAGTTAGTGGATCATCTTCTGGCATCCATTTATGTACACGCAATCGACACATGAAACAGTAGACTTTATCTGATTGACCCGTGTAAATGAATCCTGCTTGTGCCATAGTCTTCAGTGACTGTTTCATTTGCATGGGCCAACTGACAAAGGACTTTAATCTCTCACAAAAGCTATGACCATACACTTCAGCATTGGTTGAAATCACTGAACAATCGTTAGCAATATCTTCAAATCGTCCGCAAACATCCATGATGATCTTGGTAAGCAACTGATCTGTTCATTGGTAAGACAGGCAACTGGTGGGTATAACTTTGAGCAGTAGCTTTTATTTGGGTTGGTACACAATACATACTTCATCTGGAAAGACACCACTGCGCAGACGCCCATACTGAGGATCGGAATAGGGTGATACATCAATCATTAAATATTGAAATTTCTTTCCCTCCACTGCATCACGAAATGATTCAGTAAAATATTTGGCTTGACCCGGAAATATTTGAGATGCCAAGATTTTATATTCATGTGCAGAACGTGGGTTAGATAGCAAAATGAAGTAGTGTGTATTCAAGGAAATAGTTCGGTTACAATCCCCCTTAGGATAAGCAGACTGTTGAATATTTATAACACTGATTCCCCAATGATGAGACAATGTAGTGTAGAGATTTAACATCAGTGGACTTTTACATATATCCATCATCATGTCATCCATGACCAACACCATGTTCTTTTCAGATTGTTCAGACCACATTTTCAAATCATTCTCAGTTGGAAGGGAATCCATAAAAAGAATGTTAGAAATGTTTTGCTGCATGTCACTGTAGATGTCTTGCCATACAGCATAGCAGTACACAATAAGGTTGGGAGGTTTGTCAAACATCAGATTAGTCTGCTCTAACAACCTTTTCACCCAAACTGTTTTCCCTGAGGAAGATCCACCAATCACAGATATGGTGGTAGGTGTTTGTATTGGTAAGAGACACTTACGTTCCATGATCACACTCTGAGCACAATAATTCAACTGTGACATTACAGCTGAGTTACTTATATTTATAGAACAAACTCGAATGACTACACTAATTTCTTTTTTATTTTATTTTTTGTAATGGGTTACACAAGTACAGTAGTATGTTACATGACACAGGTATGACAAGATAACAAACAATATCTAAAATAATTACAGATAAACTTTGACACATGCTCATCATTGTTAAAACGGACTTGCACATCAAATATCTGCACAAAGGTTTGAAGGGTAAGTTCTGTTTTGCATTTATACAACAAATAATATAAACAATAATGACCACAAAGGTTGGACGATGAGGACTGTAACTGTCTTCTGTTGTGTTGGTATTGATTGACATAGGTTTTTAAGAACAAGTCAAAAACGGAATTCACTGGCTCACCCAGACTGTCAAACAGTTCCCCTGTATTTCCTTTGAAGTACATAGCCACCCAGTGACGACCCAGTCTTCCAGATGGTTCAGTATTGACAATGAGACCCACTCCACGTGCAAGCATGACACTAGTTAGCACAGGTAAAGTATCTTTGGCAAACACACCTAAGACCTGGTACTTTAAGATGGAGTCACTTTGAATAGCACATGCAAGGTCAGAGGCTTTCATGTTTTTTACTTCACAAACACGTTCCTGGTCTTGTCAATTTCAATGAGGGAATTTCTTTCACTCAGAACAACACAACTGAGTGTTTCAGTGAGGGCGTTTTTGAACTCGATTTCTAATCGGGTGCTACCAGATTTCAACAGATTCAGATATTCGGTTTCACTGCATACTTTATCAATGTCAAAGACGAACAGGGCACTCCCAAGCAAAAAGTCGCTCCGAGTGATTCCGTTTCCTGTATTTTCTTTCCACAGACACATCCCATCAAACATCTGCACATAGGACTCAACATCATCTGCCTGCATGGGACGTCCGGGGACACTGGCACCATTGATGTACAGGCTGATGTTTTTCACCATACTAGATTGGAAGTTGTAGGGGTTACCAGTGTAAGATCCATTCAAGCTGTTGCTGAGTACAAAGCCTACAATGTAACGATTAGCAATAGGATTCGACAGATTGTCAATGGTATGTGTCAGTTGAGTGGTGGGGATGCTTGTCACCTTGACCTCGCTTTTGGTGTAAGGATACAGAGCATTGCTGTCTTGAAACAAGGTGTTGTGAGCCAAAATAAGAGCTGGATTGACTTTCAGTTTACACACCTTCAGGTAGGTATCCAGAATTTCTACCTTGTAATCTTGACCTACTTTGCCACTCATCAAACAGAACTGGGGCGAGGAGCGGTACAGCTTCATTGTCAAATCCACTCCATTGACTAAATGTCTGTTCATGTGAAAGATATCTTCATACAATGGCCCTGACATGGTCAAGACTTTACTATTATTAATGAAGCCACCACGAGATTGCACTCCTGTATTGAGACCAGTGTAGGGATCGGACGATTCTACATCATTGATAGATTCAGACACATCTTTGTAGAAGAGTTGAGATGACAGCTGTGAAGTTTTAGCTTCTGTTCCATAGTTGAGTAGAGTTTTCATCATGCTCTTGTAAGCATAATGGTTGTTTGTAGAAGATACCAACTGATTCTGCAGATACACTGACACCTGGGAAAAGAGAGCCTGCAGAAACAAGTTGACAGGGACAATATGTTCCTTGTCATCGAGATCAGTGCCATCTGCATGTTTCACCTTGAGCTTCACATGTAGGCGGGTACGGTTCAGGTCAATGTAATCACTTCCAGCATTCGTTACTTGAAATTCCAACGGTGAAGAGTCATTGATTTGACTGAGTGGACGCACCTCATCAAAATAATGTTGATGGATGCTGGTCTGGTATGGAGGTAAAATAAACAGATTGAGAGAGGGTGGTATCAGTTCCTCAAAGTCTTTATCATTCAACAGTGACATGATTAACTGAAAACGTCGTTTTCTCGAATAGGGGTACACTGGAGAACCTTAGCGGTCTTGGATGGAATGTTATCTGTCTGACGGATCTTCTTTGAAGTGGTGATTTGGTCACCTGCAGCTCGTTTTAAAGATTTCCGTCGCTTTTCTTTGGCATTGGCTCTCTCAACAATATTCTGCGTCTCTGATGTTACTTCCAGTTTGATCTTGGGTTCTTCAGTCTTCACTTGAAGTCGTGTCGGGATCACTTTCACCTGTGGTTTACCATTCACTAAGGCAGATGTTCCTTTCATGTGTTTCTTGAAATAGTGGGTCCATTTAACATAATCAGGGACATAAAAAGGTGTGGACTCCATGGTTAATCAATGAAGGGATACCGTCTCAAGTGCAGTGTCACATATGTCACTTCCTTTAGAAATGAGTGTGACATGCCGTTACTGGCCTTTATACGTACCTCTATGTGTGGAGATTCTTTGACTTTAATCGGAATATTGTATTCACATGCAAAGCTATAGTAAGGACCTTGTCTGAGATCAAGCCGTCTCAATAAAGGCAACTGCTGTTCACCTGCCAAAGAACTATCACACAGATTGCATAACACGTCCACATATGGATCATTCATGTGGGTGATGTCAAGTTTACCAAAATTAATCTCCGTTAAAGACACAACCCAGAATCCATCAAAATTCAACCTTTGATTTAGTTTAACACGAAAATGATAAGGCGTATTCTCATTAAAATAAGATTGTTTGGAGTCTGAGCTTTTGAGAAATATGTACCTTTCCATCAGATATCTTTCAGTTCACTTTCCTCCACATAAGAATCGAAGGAACTCGGCCAGCCCAACCACCTCACTAACAGGTAGGTCTTCCCTTTCACACGTTTTCTCTTTAAAATCTTCTCTACCTGCCACAAAACATTTTCCTTTTTCTCCACCTTTTGTAACTCATTGCCATAAAACGTACCTTCTATCAGTTTATCATGAAAGTCTTTGATCTTATACTGTGCTATCTCTTGTCTCTTGTATCGTCTAACCACCTTAAACAGCTCTTCAGTCCACTTCAGATCAAGTTCCTTACTGAAAGGTCTCCGTAGGTATGGAATGCGAACAAGATCCCCTACTTTAAATACAAATGCCTTTGACCGGTTGTGTTTGGAGCTTTGTTTTTTAAGTAACAACGGCTTCACATACAAATGTTCCCATACTTTCAGTTCATTCTTCTTCTTGACTTGAACCGGTGAAAGGTTGGGCAAAGAAGAATGTAATGTGTTGTTATAATTGTCCATCAACTTGGGCAGTGCATCTAAATAATACTTGGTGTTATTATGGGTCAAGTAACGAGTAATAAGTGATTTCAGTGTTCTGTTGAATCGTTCCACATAATTACTTTTGATATTTTCATTATGTGCAACAGTCAGAGTGATATTGTGTTTTTCTAAAAAATGTTTAAATACTCCTTTAAACTCTGAACCACCATCCACACGTACTTTCATTGGATTTCGTTCCTGAATAATTTCTTTAAAAGCTTTCAATACTGTCTCTGGTCTCTTATTTGTTAAAGGTAGGGCGAAAGCAAACCTACTCAGTATGTCAATAGCCACCAGTAAATAACGCACGCCATTATTCTCCTTGCTGTAACGAGTCATGTCAGTCAAATCTACATCAAACATTTCATTTATAGAATTCACTCGAACTCTCAGCCTTTTGAATCTCTGTTTGGGTGGCTTGTGTAAACTGTAGGCGTCCTGTTTGTTCAGAAAACGTCTCACAGTGCTCAGTCTGAGATCTGGTTGACGATCTAATTTCAGAACGCTATGAAGTTTCTCAGGCCCATAAAAAGCTCCCGGTTCAAGCGGGTTAAAATAGTAACTTTCTAATATCTTCTCCTGTTTCTTTGTTAGCACCTTTCTCTGTTGTGGCTTCATGATGAAATGAGAGAAGCACTGACAACAGACACCTATTAAAGAACAACCATTTGATAACTATCAAAAGAAGACAAACAAAGATGTAAGCATAATTTATGTTTTATTCATAGTATGAATATTGCTAAAGTACACACACACACACACACACACACACACACACACACACACACACACACACACACACACATTTCATTTGGTACTGATAAAATAATTTGACATGGAAACAGTCTACAAGCGTTTTTGCAACTTCAACATTTTTACAACACATTGCTTCAAACCATTCACCCATTCAGGTGATTTGAATGTATTGTCACGATAGTCCTTACACTGGTAAGGTACTAAATTGAAAGCAGGCATTGTGCACAGATGTGGATCATCAATCACAAGTTTCATCCATTTTCCTATTACCAGTTCATTGTCCATATCCTCAAGTGCCGCGTTGAAGTATTTATCAACCTGCTCCTGCTCCGTCATGCGACAAGAATGATCTCCCAAAAATAATGGATCACTTTCTTCATTAAACAGACAAGGAATACACATTTCACATGCGAGCTGACTGATCATTTTACTCACTTCTAAAGAGTAACTCATCGTGAGAAGATCCTCTGCTTGTTTCAGTTTTGTAGCCATATCTACTTCATCAGCATTGAGTGGTAAGGTTTTCATCTTCTTGATAATGACTCTCTTTGTTGCCTTGTATTCATCTTTAAATTTTCTCTTTGCATCTTTCACGCATTCTTCCTTATCTTGAAACCACTCAGGTGATCGTGTTATGACTGGTTCATTTAGAGTGTGTGGCATCCGCATGACCTGCTTCCATGAGTAGAATGTAGTTTTCTTGCCGCTGTTCAAAATAGCAAGTTACATCACTGTAACACATTTAAAACCATCAGTTTTCACTTGACTCTGTGTTCATTATTTCATTTCTAACCTTCATTAAGATCTGACCAAGTCTATTACTGCCTTTCCATTTAGATGGATTAAGAATATTAGGGTCATGCAGTGATAGACCCACACCCCACACACGATCATATGGACTCGCTTCTACCAAGATCTTGGGAAAAGTGTCTAACAGTTGTTTCTTCAGAAAAACAGACTGTGAGAATTTAGCTGAAGATGCTGCATACACCACATTGGAACTCACAACATCCCATTGGCGTTGATTAAAACATCTCACACTTCTACCTAAACGTTTTTGTTCAGCAGCAGAAACACACTTTAAAATCTTATGCGCAGTTTCCCAATCACTGAACATACAAGCTTTTTTATACATGTAATACTGCTCAGCACAGTTAAATGCTATTCCTTCAATAACAATCTCAGTAGAAAAATGTTGACTAAACACTGAAGTTCTGTTGTAAAAAAATACATACTTGTCAGTTGTTCGGGTTCCCATGATCAGATTCGAGATGTATACTGGCGTGAAGATTTCGTCTTGTTGACAAGATCGCTGTTTAAGCACGAATGAAAGCTTCAACAGTTTAACACTGCTTAACTTCTATAAAATTGAATTTCATTGGTGTACTTTGTCTTCCTTAGCGTTTCATTGGTTACTGAGTATTCATCGTACCATACATTTAATAAGTGGATGACACGTTGATCCTGGAATGTTATTGTTATAGGGTTAACAGGTTCAGCGGCTAAAACCTACACACGAATAGATTTACTCTTGCGTATAAAGAGTGGGTGAGAGAGAGAGCTACCTCTAGTGTATTGATACTAGTGAGCGGTGACATAGTTACATGTTTGAACAGAGCGAATATATACAGAGCCAGCCTTACTGCTGGTCTCCTTTAGCAAAATTTGCTTCTATTGTGTGAAAGGTATTGACTGACCTCTGTGGTATGCTCCACAAGAATGCTTTTGTTTGTTTCTTTACTCTATGCGTCTTTAACACTTAGTGAAACGTGAATGAAGTAGAGAAAAATGTTTATAAACGAATTGATTTCGGTGAAAGGGTTAACAGGTTCAGCGGTTAAAACCCACACACGAGTAGATTTATAGAAATGCTGCTCCACAGGAATGCTTTTGATAGAAATTCAACGCTCCACAGGAATGCTTTTGTTGGAAATTCTTTGCTCCACAGGAATGTTTTTGATGGAAATTCTTTGCTCCACAGGAATGTTTTTGATGGAAATTCTTTGCTCCACAGGAATGTTTTTGATGGAAATTCCACGCTCCACAGGGCTGCTTTTGTCCGGAAGGTGACAGGAATGCTTTTGTTGGAAATTCAATGCTCCACTGGAATGCTTTTGTTGGAAATTCCATGCTCCACAGGAATTTGTTGGAAATTCTATGCTCCACAGGAATGCTTTTGTTAGTGCTCCACGCTCCACAGGAATGCTTTTGTCCGGAAGGTATTACTTTCTCTCTACTCACGTTGTTGCATCTGTCAGCTTGTTTGCCCGGAATTCAGATACAATCTTCCAGAGACTGTTGTGCTGGTGGTATATCATATAGTTGAGAACAATCTCCTCCTTCCTCGTAGCAATGAATGCCTTAATTACAGTGTAACTTCCATTATTGAGGTCCTTCACCTGACTGCCAACGGAAACTGCTGTCTCTCGGTTCTCCATCCAAACTCTCAAAAAATCACCTCCCGTAAATTTGCGGTTGCCATTCAAATCATTCACATCTATTTGCACTTGAATCTGCTCTCCTAAATTGTAGACTTTATGGGCGGGATTGAGATAAATGCGAGATTTGTTCGCACCTGCACATAATGAAGGCACAAAGACTGTTCCATAACGCATAGCCTCTTCTGTGAGATGTGTCGTTCCTCTTCTAGAAAAGTAGCCCCTGAAACCAGTTATATACCATCACATTAATCGCCTCGCACATCCAGAGAATCGCCAAACCAATATATATTTAAACACATGTGGTATATACCAAACGCCAACGCCAACGCCAGAAAATAGTCAGTCTCGATTATCTGTCAAAATAGATTGTATAGTTTTATCTTCATCAGTTCAGTGGTTTCTGAGAAGATGACGTTTTCAGAAGTTTGAGATCATTTAACAGCATGGCCAAACACATGGTCAAACGAAGATCAACATTTGCAATGTTTCAAAATAGTGAATAAATGTGTTGAGGCCCTATACCGGCAAATCATATAGTAAGTTTGATTACGTCTTGCAAATAAATGGTCGTGTATGGCCCTTATTAGTAGACGTCGATCAGGTACAGTGTGTTGGAAGATGTGTCTGTTCATAAAAGTTTGTAAAATACTTCTCTTGTGGCGGTACATGTTACTAAAGTGCCAGTCAAACATGTTTTGCAAGAAAACACGTTAGTGTGTTTTAACATTAAACCTCACTCTAGTCAGCAAGAACACGTTTAACCAAAAATCCCCTGTGAATTATCCAAAGCCGGTGTAAAGAAATATTTTGACTCCCATAGTATTTGTATCCCCCGGTACTTCTACGATAAAAAAATCATAGTAATTGGACCACCCATCCCATAGAACTATGGCTCGTCTGTGGCTATTAGACCCACTCACCTAAAATAGAAACTTGAAACTTAGAAACCCATTGTATTTGAACGCTCCCATAGTAATTAGATCCCCAATTTGGACCCCAATTTGATTTAAACCAGCACAGTGGCTCTGATCAAAACTTTAACATATCCCAAGTTCGAATTTCGCCAGGGCGGCGGAACTCTGTACGTGGCGGGTACTCGTTTTATATTCCGCGATGGCAGGGTACAATATTATACACTGTGGTATACAGCAATGTCCTACTTCGTTATCCTGATATAAGGACTTGATTGCAGGTGAATCTGTATGTGGTGTGGTAAATTCCCCTTAGTTTCTGGCCCGTCATTGAATAACCGAGTCAGCACATCACAGGCACCTGGTGTTAATAAACAAATGATTTTTATAACAGATAATTTTGAAAAAATATTTTAAAAACCTTGACAAGCCTAGCATTTCATTTTTCACTGCATATAATGTGAACACCAGGTGCTTGTGCAGGACATCAATGCCGACTTACCCAGTCGCATATGTCATGTTTTATCACTTGGTGGCCATGTACAACAAGACAGATGGACCGACTGTTTTATTTATGCATCATCAACAATCATGTTATATAATCGTATCCCCGCCGACGCTCCTCCTCGTATACGCGCGGCGGGGCGGATACGATTTTCATGATTGTTGATGATTGATTGAATGCTCTGTCAGTGAACGGTACTGCCTTACAATTCACTAGGATGCCAATTCAAGTAACTACAACACTGTTTGCAAATTTCTAATTGAATGCATATTTATATGAAAGAAGCCCGCCGCTCACCCCTGGGAGTGGAGCTATGGGCGATCAAAGACGATTTTAACATTGGCTCCAAATCGAAAAATGTTCGATTCAGTATGCTCCATGTGACCTAAGGAGTCGTCCTGCAAAGTCTGAGACTCCTACGGCGATTTGACGTTTTTGGTCGAAAATGCATGTAAGGCTAACACCTGGCGCTCAAATGCCACTCCTACGGCGATTTGACCTTTTTGGTCCAAAATACATGTAAGGCTAACACCTGGCGCTCAAATGCCACTCGGATGTCAAAGTTGTCGCAGCGCATTGAAATTTTGCATGCGGGTAGACCTTGACCTGGAGGTCACGTTTCCACCGTTCTTGACCCCCGCTCACCTCTGTGAGTGGAGCTATGGGCGATCAAAGACGATTTTAACATTGGCTCCAAAGTGAAAAATGTTCGGTTCAGTATGCTCCATATGACCTAAGGAGTCGTCCTGCAAAGTCTGAGACTCCTACGGCGATTTGACCTCTTTGGTCGAAAATGCATGTAAGGCTAACACCTGGCGCTCAAATGCCACTCCTACGGCGATTTGACCTTTTTGGTCGAAAATGCATGTAAGGCTAACACCTGGCGCTCAAATGCCACTCGGATGTCAAAGTTGTCGCAGCGCATTGAAATTTTGCATGCGGGTAGACCTTGACCTGGAGGTCACGTTTCCACTGTTCTTGACCCCCGCACACCTCTGTGAGTGGAGCTATGGGCGATCAAAGACGATTTTAACATTGGCTCCAAAGTGAAAAATGTTCGGTTCAGTATGCTCCATGTGACCTAAGGAGTCGTCCTGCAAAGTCTGAGACTCCTACGGCGATTTGACCTTTTTGGTCGAAAATGCATGTAAGGCTAACACCTGGCGTTCAAATGCCACTCGGATGTCAAAGTTGTCGCAGCGCATTGAAATTTTGCATGCGGGTAGACCTTGACCTGGAGGTCACGTTTCCACCGTTCTTGACCCCGCTCACCTCTGTGAGTGGAGCTATGGGCGATCAAAGATGATTTTAACATTGGCTCCAAAGTGAAAAATGTTCGGTTCAGTATGCTCCATATGACCTAAGGAGTCGTCCTGCAAAGTCTGAGACTCCTACGGCGATTTGACCTTTTTGCCGAAAATGCATGTAAGGCTAACACCTGGCGCTCAAATGCCACTCCTACGGCGATTTGACCTTTTTGGTCGAAAATGCATGTAAGGCTAACACCTGGCGCTCAAATGCCACTCGGATGTCAAAGTTGTCGCAGCGCATTGAAATTTTGCATGCGGGTAGACCTTGACCTGGAGGTCACGTTTCCACCGTTCTTGACCCCCGCTCACGTCTGTGAGTGGAGCTATGGGCGATCAAAGACGATTTTAACATTGGCTCCAAAGTGAAAAATGTTCGGTTCAGTATGCTCCATATGACCTAAGGAGTCGTCCTGCAGAGTCTGAGACTCCTACGGCGATTTGACCTTTTTGGTCGAAAATGCATGTAAGGCTAACACCTGGCGCTCAAATGCCACTCCTACGGCGATTTGACCTTTTTGGTCGAAAATGCATGTAAGGCTAACACCTGGCGCTCAAATGCCACTCGGATGTCAAAGTTGTCGCAGCGCATTGAAATTTTGCATGCGGGTAGACCTTGACCTGGAGGTCACGTTTCCACTGTTCTTGACCCCCGCTCACCTCTGTGAGTGGAGCTATGGGCGATCAAAGACGATTTTAACATTGGCTCCAAAGTGAAAAATGTTCGGTTCAGTATGCTCCATATGACCTAAGGAGTCGTCCTGCAAAGTCTGAGACTCCTACGGCGATTTGACGTTTTTGGTCGAAAATGCATGTAAGGCTAACACCTGGCGCTCAAATGCCACTCGGATGTCAAAGTTGTCGCAGCGCATTGAAATTTTGCATGCGGGTAGACCTTGAACTGGAGGTCACGTTTCCACCGTTCTTGATCCCCGCTCACCTCTGTGAGTGGAGCTATGGGCGATCAAAGATGATTTTAACATTGGCTCCAAAGTGAAAAATGTTCGGTTCAGTATGCTCAATATGATCTAAGGAGTCGTCCTGCAAAGTCTGAGACTCCTACGGCGATTTGACCTTTTTGGCCGAAAATGCATGTAAGGCTAAAACCTGGCGCTCAAATGCCACTCCTACGGCGATTTGACCTTTTTGGTCGAAAATGCATGTAAGGCTAACACCTGGCGTTCAAATGCCACTCGGATGTCAAAGTTGTCGCAGCGCATTGAAATTTTGCATGCGGGTAGACCTTGACCTGGAGGTCACGTTTCCACCGTTCTTGACCCCGCTCACCTCTGTGAGTGGAGCTATGGGCGATCAAAGACGATTTTAACATTGGCTCCAAAGTGAAAAATGTTCGGTTCAGTATGCTCCATATGACCTAAGGAGTCGTCCTGCAAAGTCTGAGACTCCTACGGCGATTTGACGTTTTTGGTCGAAAATGCATGTAAGGCTAACACCTGGCGCTCAAATGCCACTCGGATGTCAAAGTTGTAGCAGCGCATTGAAATTTTGCATGCGGGTAGACCTTGACCTGGAGGTCACGTTTCCACCGTTCTTGACCCCCGCTCACCTCTGTGAGTGGAGCTATGGGCGATCAAAGACGATTTTAACATTGGCACCAAAGTGAAAAATGTTCGGTTCAGTATGCTCCATATGACCTAAGGAGTCGTCCTGCAAAGTCTGAGACTCCTACGGCGATTTGAGCTTTTTGGTCGAAAATGCATGTAAGGCTAACACCTGGCGCTCAAATGCCACTCGGATGTCAAAGTTGTCGCAGCGCATTGAAATTTTGCATGCGGGTAGACCTTGACCTGGAGGTCACGTTTCCACCGTTCTTGACCCCGCTCACCTCTGTGAGTGGAGCTATGGGCGATCAAAGACGATTTTATCATTGGCTCCAAAATGAAAAATGTTCGGTTCAGTATGCTCCATATGACCTAAGGCGTCGTCCTGCAAAGTCTGAGACTCCTACGGCGATTTGACCTTTTTGGTCGAAAATGCATGTAAGGCTAACAACACCTGGCGCTCAAATGCCACTCGGATGTCAAAGTTGTCGCAGCGCATTGAAATTTTGCATGCGGGAAGACCTTGACCTGGAGGTCACGTTTCCACCGTTCTTGACCCCGCTCACCTCTGTGAGTGGAGCTATGGGCGATCAAAGATGATTTTAACATTGGCTCCAAAGTGAAAAATGTTCGGTTCAGTATGCTCCATATGACCTAAGGAGTCGTCCTGCAAAGTCTGAGACTCCTACGGCGATTTGACGTTTTTGGTCGAAAATGCATGTAAGGCTAACACCTGGCGCTCAAATGCCACTCGGATGTCAAAGTTGTCGCAGCGCATTGAAATTTTGCATGCGGGTAGACCTTGACCTGGAGGTCACGTTTCCACCGTTCTTGACCCCCGCTCACCTCTGTGAGTGGAGCTATGGGCGATCAAAGATGATTTTAACATTGGCTCCAAAGTGAAAAATGTTCTGTTCAGTATGCTCCATATGACCTAAGGAGTCGTCCTGCAAAGTCTGAGACTCCTACGGCGATTTGACCTTTTTGGTCGAAAATGCATGTAAGGCTAACACCTGGCGCTCAAATGCCACTCGGATGTCAAAGTTGTCGCAGCGCATTGAAATTTTGCATGCGGGTAGACCTTGACCTGGAGGTCACGTTTCCACCGTTCTTGACCCCCGCTCACCTCTGTGAGTGGAGCTATGGGCGATCAAAGACGATTTTAACATTGGCTCCAAAGTGAAAAATGTTCGGTTCAGTATGCTCCATGTGACCTAAGGAGTCGTCCTGCAAAGTCTGAGACTCCTACGGCGATTTGACCTTTTTGGTCGAAAATGCATGTAAGGCTAACACCTGGCGTTGAAATGCCACTCGGATGTCAAAGTTGTCGCAGCGCATTGAAATTTTGCATGCGGGTAGACCTTGACTTGGAGGTCACGTTTCCACCGTTCTTGACCCCGCTCACCTCTGTGAGTGGAGCTATGGGCGATCAAAGACGATTTTAATATTGGCTCCAAAGTGAAAAATGTTCGGTTCAGTATGCTCCATATGACCAAAGGAGTCGTCCTGCAAAGTCTGAGACTCCTACGGCGATTTGACCTTTTTGGTCGAAAATGCATTTAAGGCTAACACCTGGCGCTCAAATGCCACTCGGATGTCAAAGTTGTCGCAGCGCATTGAAACTTTGCATGCGGGTAGACCTTGACCTGGAGGTCACGTTTCCACCGTTCTTGACCCCGCTCACCTCTGTGAGTGGAGCTATGGGCGATCAAAGACGATTTTAACATTGGCTCCAAAGGGAAAAATGTTCGGTTCAGTATGCTCCATATGACCTAAGGAGTCGTCCTGCAAAGTCTGAGACTCCTACGGCGATTTGACCTTTTTGGTCGAAAATGCATGTAAGGCTAACACCTGGCGCTCAAATGCCACTCGGATGTCAAAGTTGTTGCAGCGCATTGAAATTTTGCATGCGGGTAGACCTTGACCTGGAGGTCACGTTTCCACCGTTCTTGACCCCCGCTCACCCCTTTGAGTGGAGCTATGGGCGATCAAAGACGATTTTAACATTGGCTCCAAAGTGAAAAATGTTCGGTTCAGTATGCTCCATATGACCTAAGGAGTCGTCCTGCAAAGTCTGAGACTCCTACGGCGATTTGAACTTTTTGGTCGAAAATGCATGTAAGGCTAACAACACCTGGCGCTCAAATGCCACTCAGATGTCAAAGTTGTCGCAGCGCATTGAAATTTTGCATGCGGGTAGACCTTGACCTGGAGGTCACGTTTCCACCGTTCTTGACCCCGCTCACCTCTGTGAGTGGAGCTATGGGCGATCAAAGATGATTTTAACATTGGCTCCAAAGTGAAAATTGTTCGGTTCAGTATGCTCCATATGACCTAAGGAGTCGTCCTGCAAAGTCTGAGACTCCTACGGCGATTTGACCTTTTTGGTCGAAAATGCATGTAAGGCTAACACCTGGCGCTCAAATGCCACTCGGATGTCAAATTTGTCGCAGCGCATTGAAATTTTGCATGCGGGTAGACCTTGACCTGGAGGTCACGTTTCCACCGTTCTTGACCCCCGCTCACCCCTTTGAGTGGAGCTATGGGCGATCAAAGATGATTTTAACATTGGCTCCAAAGTGAAAAATGTTCGGTTCAGTATGCTCCATATGACCTAAGGAGTCGTCCTGCAAAGTCTGAGACTCCTACGGCGATTTGAACTTTTGGGTCGAAAATGCATGTAAGGCTAACACCTGGCGCTCAAATGCCACTCGGATGTCAAAGTTGTCGCAGCGCATTGAAATTTTGCATGCGGGTAGACCTTGACCTGGAGGTCACGTTTCCACCGTTCTTGACCCCGCTCACCTCTGTGAGTGGAGCTATGGGCGATCAAAGATGATTTTAACATTGGCTCCAAAGTGAAAAATGTTCGGTTCAGTATGCTCCATATGACCTAAGGAGTCGTCCTGCAAAGTCTGAGACTCCTACGGCGATTTGACGTTTTTGGTCGAAAATGCATGTAAGGCTAACACCTGGCGCTCAAATGCCACTCGGATGTCAAAGTTGTCGCAGCGCATTGAAATTTTGCATGCGGGTAGACCTTGACCTGGAGGTCACGTTTCCACCGTTCTTGACCCCCGCTCACCTCTGTGAGTGGAGCTATGGGCGATCAAAGATGATTTTAACATTGGCTCCAAAGTGAAAAATGTTCGGTTCAGTATGCTCCATATGACCTAAGGAGTCGTCCTGCAAAGTCTGAGACTCCTACGGCGATTTGACCTTTTTGGTCGAAAATGCATGTAAGGCTAACACCTGGCGCTCAAATGCCACTCGGATGTCAAAGTTGTCGCAGCGCATTGAAATTTTGCATGCGGGTAGACCTTGACCTGGAGGTCACGTTTCCACCGTTCTTGACCCCCGCTCACCTCTGTGAGTGGAGCTATGGGCGATCAAAGACGATTTTAACATTGGCTCCAAAGTGAAAAATGTTCGGTTCAGTATGCTCCATGTGACCTAAGGAGTCGTCCTGCAAAGTCTGAGACTCCTACGGCGATTTGACCTTTTTGGTCGAAAATGCATGTAAGGCTAACACCTGGCGTTGAAATGCCACTCGGATGTCAAAGTTGTCGCAGCGCATTGAAATTTTGCATGCGGGTAGACCTTGACTTGGAGGTCACGTTTCCACCGTTCTTGACCCCGCTCACCTCTGTGAGTGGAGCTATGGGCGATCAAAGACGATTTTAATATTGGCTCCAAAGTGAAAAATGTTCGGTTCAGTATGCTCCATATGACCAAAGGAGTCGTCCTGCAAAGTCTGAGACTCCTACGGCGATTTGACCTTTTTGGTCGAAAATGCATTTAAGGCTAACACCTGGCGCTCAAATGCCACTCGGATGTCAAAGTTGTCGCAGCGCATTGAAATTTTGCATGCGGGTAGACCTTGACCTGGAGGTCACGTTTCCACCGTTATTGACCCCCGCTCACCTCTGTGAGTGGAGCTATGGGCGATCAAAGACGATTTTAACATTGGCTCCAAAGTGAAAAATGTTCGGTTCAGTATGCTCCATATGACCTAAGGAGTCGTCCTGCAAAGTCTGAGACTCCTACGGCGATTTGACCTTTTTGGTCGAAAATGCATGTAAGGCTAACACCTGGCGTTCAAATGCCACTCGGATGTCAAAGTTGTCGCAGCGCATTGAAACTTTGCATGCGGGTAGACCTTGACCTGGAGGTCACGTTTCCACCGTTCTTGACCCCGCTCACCTCTGTGAGTGGAGCTATGGGCGATCAAAGACGATTTTAACATTGGCTCCAAAGGGAAAAATGTTCGGTTCAGTATGCTCCATATGACCTAAGGAGTCGTCCTGCAAAGTCTGAGACTCCTACGGCGATTTGACCTTTTTGGTCGAAAATGCATGTAAGGCTAACACCTGGCGCTCAAATGCCACTCGGATGTCAAAGTTGTTGCAGCGCATTGAAATTTTGCATGCGGGTAGACCTTGACCTGGAGGTCACGTTTCCACCGTTCTTGACCCCCGCTCACCCCTTTGAGTGGAGCTATGGGCGATCAAAGACGATTTTAACATTGGCTCCAAAGTGAAAAATGTTCGGTTCAGTATGCTCCATATGACCTAAGGAGTCGTCCTGCAAAGTCTGAGACTCCTACGGCGATTTGAACTTTTTGGTCGAAAATGCATGTAAGGCTAACAACACCTGGCGCTCAAATGCCACTCAGATGTCAAAGTTGTCGCAGCGCATTGAAATTTTGCATGCGGGTAGACCTTGACCTGGAGGTCACGTTTCCACCGTTCTTGACCCCGCTCACCTCTGTGAGTGGAGCTATGGGCGATCAAAGATGATTTTAACATTGGCTCCAAAGTGAAAATTGTTCGGTTCAGTATGCTCCATATGACCTAAGGAGTCGTCCTGCAAAGTCTGAGACTCCTACGGCGATTTGACCTTTTTGGTCGAAAATGCATGTAAGGCTAACACCTGGCGCTCAAATGCCACTCGGATGTCAAATTTGTCGCAGCGCATTGAAATTTTGCATGCGGGTAGACCTTGACCTGGAGGTCACGTTTCCACCGTTCTTGACCCCCGCTCACCCCTTTGAGTGGAGCTATGGGCGATCAAAGATGATTTTAACATTGGCTCCAAAGTGAAAAATGTTCGGTTCAGTATGCTCCATATGACCTAAGGAGTCGTCCTGCAAAGTCTGAGACTCCTACGGCGATTTGAACTTTTGGGTCGAAAATGCATGTAAGGCTAACACCTGGCGCTCAAATGCCACTCGGATGTCAAAGTTGTCGCAGCGCATTGAAATTTTGCATGCGGGTAGACCTTGACCTGGAGGTCACGTTTCCACCGTTCTTGACCCCGCTCACCTCTGTGAGTGGAGCTACGGGCGATCAAAGATGATTTTAACATTGGCTCCAAAGTGAAAAATGTTCGGTTCAGTATGCTCCATATGACCTAAGGAGTCGTCCTGCAAAGTCTGAGACTCCTACGGCGATTTGACCTTTTTGGTCGAAAATGCATGTAAGGCTAACACCTGGCGTTCAAATGCCACTCGGATGTCAAAGTTGTCGCAGCGCATTGAAACTTTGCATGCGGGTAGACCTTGACCTGGAGGTCACGTTTCCACCGTTCTTGACCCCGCTCACCTCTGTGAGTGGAGCTATGGGCGATCAAAGACGATTTTAACATTGGCTCCAAAGGGAAAAATGTTCGGTTCAGTATGCTCCATATGACCTAAGGAGTCGTCCTGCAAAGTCTGAGACTCCTACGGCGATTTGACCTTTTTGGTCGAAAATGCATGTAAGGCTAACACCTGGCGCTCAAATGCCACTCGGATGTCAAAGTTGTTGCAGCGCATTGAAATTTTGCATGCGGGTAGACCTTGACCTGGAGGTCACGTTTCCACCGTTCTTGACCCCCGCTCACCCCTTTGAGTGGAGCTATGGGCGATCAAAGACGATTTTAACATTGGCTCCAAAGTGAAAAATGTTCGGTTCAGTATGCTCCATATGACCTAAGGAGTCGTCCTGCAAAGTCTGAGACTCCTACGGCGATTTGAACTTTTTGGTCGAAAATGCATGTAAGGCTAACAACACCTGGCGCTCAAATGCCACTCAGATGTCAAAGTTGTCGCAGCGCATTGAAATTTTGCATGCGGGTAGACCTTGACCTGGAGGTCACGTTTCCACCGTTCTTGACCCCGCTCACCTCTGTGAGTGGAGCTATGGGCGATCAAAGATGATTTTAACATTGGCTCCAAAGTGAAAATTGTTCGGTTCAGTATGCTCCATATGACCTAAGGAGTCGTCCTGCAAAGTCTGAGACTCCTACGGCGATTTGACCTTTTTGGTCGAAAATGCATGTAAGGCTAACACCTGGCGCTCAAATGCCACTCGGATGTCAAATTTGTCGCAGCGCATTGAAATTTTGCATGCGGGTAGACCTTGACCTGGAGGTCACGTTTCCACCGTTCTTGACCCCCGCTCACCCCTTTGAGTGGAGCTATGGGCGATCAAAGATGATTTTAACATTGGCTCCAAAGTGAAAAATGTTCGGTTCAGTATGCTCCATATGACCTAAGGAGTCGTCCTGCAAAGTCTGAGACTCCTACGGCGATTTGAACTTTTGGGTCGAAAATGCATGTAAGGCTAACACCTGGCGCTCAAATGCCACTCGGATGTCAAAGTTGTCGCAGCGCATTGAAATTTTGCATGCGGGTAGACCTTGACCTGGAGGTCACGTTTCCACCGTTCTTGACCCCGCTCACCTCTGTGAGTGGAGCTACGGGCGATCAAAGATGATTTTAACATTGGCTCCAAAGTGAAAAATGTTCGGTTCAGTATGCTCCATATGACCTAAGGAGTCGTCCTGCAAAGTCTGAGACTCCTACGGCGATTTGACCTTTTTGGTCGAAAATTCATCTAAGGCTAACACCTGGCGCTCAAATGCCACTCGGATGTCAAAGTTGTCGCAGCGCATTGAAATTTTGCATGCGGGTAGACCTTGACCTGGAGGTCACGTTTCCACCGTTCTTGACCCCGCTCACCTCTGTGAGTGGAGCTATGGGCGATCAAAGACGATTTTATCATTGGCTCCAAAATGAAAAATGTTCGGTTCAGTATGCTCCATATGACCTAAGGAGTCGTCCTGCAAAGTCTGAGACTCCTACGGCGATTTGACGTTTTTGGTCGAAAATGCATGTAAGGCTAACACCTGGCGCTCAAATGCCACTCGGATGTCAAAGTTGTCGCAGCGCATTGAAATTTTGCATGCGGGTAGACCTTGACCTGGAGGTCACGTTTCCACCGTTCTTGACCCCCGCTCACCTCTGTGAGTGGAGCTATGGGCGATCAAAGATGATTTTAACATTGGCTCCAAAGTGAAAAATGTTCGGTTCAGTATGCTCCATATGACCTAAGGAGTCGTCCTGCAAAGTCTGAGACTCCTACGGCGATTTGACCTTTTTGGTCGAAAATGCATGTAAGGCTAACACCTGGCGCTCAAATGCCACTCGGATGTCAAAGTTGTCGCAGCGCATTGAAATTTTGCATGCGGGTAGACCTTGACCTGGAGGTCACGTTTCCACCGTTCTTGACCCCCGCTCACCTCTGTGAGTGGAGCTATGGGCGATCAAAGACGATTTTAACATTGGCTCCAAAGTGAAAAATGTTCGGTTCAGTATGCTCCATGTGACCTAAGGAGTCGTCCTGCAAAGTCTGAGACTCCTACGGCGATTTGACCTTTTTGGTCGAAAATGCATGTAAGGCTAACACCTGGCGTTGAAATGCCACTCGGATGTCAAAGTTGTCGCAGCGCATTGAAATTTTGCATGCGGGTAGACCTTGACTTGGAGGTCACGTTTCCACCGTTCTTGACCCCGCTCACCTCTGTGAGTGGAGCTATGGGCGATCAAAGACGATTTTAATATTGGCTCCAAAGTGAAAAATGTTCGGTTCAGTATGCTCCATATGACCAAAGGAGTCGTCCTGCAAAGTCTGAGACTCCTACGGCGATTTGACCTTTTTGGTCGAAAATGCATTTAAGGCTAACACCTGGCGCTCAAATGCCACTCGGATGTCAAAGTTGTCGCAGCGCATTGAAATTTTGCATGCGGGTAGACCTTGACCTGGAGGTCACGTTTCCACCGTTCTTGACCCCCGCTCACCTCTGTGAGTGGAGCTATGGGCGATCAAAGACGATTTTAACATTGGCTCCAAAGTGAAAAATGTTCGGTTCAGTATGCTCCATATGACCTAAGGAGTCGTCCTGCAAAGTCTGAGACTCCTACGGCGATTTGACCTTTTTGGTCGAAAATGCATGTAAGGCTAACACCTGGCGTTCAAATGCCACTCGGATGTCAAAGTTGTCGCAGCGCATTGAAACTTTGCATGCGGGTAGACCTTGACCTGGAGGTCACGTTTCCACCGTTCTTGACCCCGCTCACCTCTGTGAGTGGAGCTATGGGCGATCAAAGACGATTTTAACATTGGCTCCAAAGGGAAAAATGTTCGGTTCAGTATGCTCCATATGACCTAAGGAGTCGTCCTGCAAAGTCTGAGACTCCTACGGCGATTTGACCTTTTTGGTCGAAAATGCATGTAAGGCTAACACCTGGCGCTCAAATGCCACTCGGATGTCAAAGTTGTTGCAGCGCATTGAAATTTTGCATGCGGGTAGACCTTGACCTGGAGGTCACGTTTCCACCGTTCTTGACCCCCGCTCACCCCTTTGAGTGGAGCTATGGGCGATCAAAGACGATTTTAACATTGGCTCCAAAGTGAAAAATGTTCGGTTCAGTATGCTCCATATGACCTAAGGAGTCGTCCTGCAAAGTCTGAGACTCCTACGGCGATTTGAACTTTTTGGTCGAAAATGCATGTAAGGCTAACAACACCTGGCGCTCAAATGCCACTCAGATGTCAAAGTTGTCGCAGCGCATTGAAATTTTGCATGCGGGTAGACCTTGACCTGGAGGTCACGTTTCCACCGTTCTTGACCCCGCTCACCTCTGTGAGTGGAGCTATGGGCGATCAAAGATGATTTTAACATTGGCTCCAAAGTGAAAATTGTTCGGTTCAGTATGCTCCATATGACCTAAGGAGTCGTCCTGCAAAGTCTGAGACTCCTACGGCGATTTGACCTTTTTGGTCGAAAATGCATGTAAGGCTAACACCTGGCGCTCAAATGCCACTCGGATGTCAAATTTGTCGCAGCGCATTGAAATTTTGCATGCGGGTAGACCTTGACCTGGAGGTCACGTTTCCACCGTTCTTGACCCCCGCTCACCCCTTTGAGTGGAGCTATGGGCGATCAAAGATGATTTTAACATTGGCTCCAAAGTGAAAAATGTTCGGTTCAGTATGCTCCATATGACCTAAGGAGTCGTCCTGCAAAGTCTGAGACTCCTACGGCGATTTGAACTTTTGGGTCGAAAATGCATGTAAGGCTAACACCTGGCGCTCAAATGCCACTCGGATGTCAAAGTTGTCGCAGCGCATTGAAATTTTGCATGCGGGTAGACCTTGACCTGGAGGTCACGTTTCCACCGTTCTTGACCCCGCTCACCTCTGTGAGTGGAGCTACGGGCGATCAAAGATGATTTTAACATTGGCTCCAAAGTGAAAAATGTTCGGTTCAGTATGCTCCATATGACCTAAGGAGTCGTCCTGCAAAGTCTGAGACTCCTACGGCGATTTGACCTTTTTGGTCGAAAATGCATGTAAGGCTAACACCTGGCGTTCAAATGCCACTCGGATGTCAAAGTTGTCGCAGCGCATTGAAACTTTGCATGCGGGTAGACCTTGACCTGGAGGTCACGTTTCCACCGTTCTTGACCCCGCTCACCTCTGTGAGTGGAGCTATGGGCGATCAAAGACGATTTTAACATTGGCTCCAAAGGGAAAAATGTTCGGTTCAGTATGCTCCATATGACCTAAGGAGTCGTCCTGCAAAGTCTGAGACTCCTACGGCGATTTGACCTTTTTGGTCGAAAATGCATGTAAGGCTAACACCTGGCGCTCAAATGCCACTCGGATGTCAAAGTTGTTGCAGCGCATTGAAATTTTGCATGCGGGTAGACCTTGACCTGGAGGTCACGTTTCCACCGTTCTTGACCCCCGCTCACCCCTTTGAGTGGAGCTATGGGCGATCAAAGACGATTTTAACATTGGCTCCAAAGTGAAAAATGTTCGGTTCAGTATGCTCCATATGACCTAAGGAGTCGTCCTGCAAAGTCTGAGACTCCTACGGCGATTTGAACTTTTTGGTCGAAAATGCATGTAAGGCTAACAACACCTGGCGCTCAAATGCCACTCAGATGTCAAAGTTGTCGCAGCGCATTGAAATTTTGCATGCGGGTAGACCTTGACCTGGAGGTCACGTTTCCACCGTTCTTGACCCCGCTCACCTCTGTGAGTGGAGCTATGGGCGATCAAAGATGATTTTAACATTGGCTCCAAAGTGAAAATTGTTCGGTTCAGTATGCTCCATATGACCTAAGGAGTCGTCCTGCAAAGTCTGAGACTCCTACGGCGATTTGACCTTTTTGGTCGAAAATGCATGTAAGGCTAACACCTGGCGCTCAAATGCCACTCGGATGTCAAATTTGTCGCAGCGCATTGAAATTTTGCATGCGGGTAGACCTTGACCTGGAGGTCACGTTTCCACCGTTCTTGACCCCCGCTCACCCCTTTGAGTGGAGCTATGGGCGATCAAAGATGATTTTAACATTGGCTCCAAAGTGAAAAATGTTCGGTTCAGTATGCTCCATATGACCTAAGGAGTCGTCCTGCAAAGTCTGAGACTCCTACGGCGATTTGAACTTTTGGGTCGAAAATGCATGTAAGGCTAACACCTGGCGCTCAAATGCCACTCGGATGTCAAAGTTGTCGCAGCGCATTGAAATTTTGCATGCGGGTAGACCTTGACCTGGAGGTCACGTTTCCACCGTTCTTGACCCCGCTCACCTCTGTGAGTGGAGCTACGGGCGATCAAAGATGATTTTAACATTGGCTCCAAAGTGAAAAATGTTCGGTTCAGTATGCTCCATATGACCTAAGGAGTCGTCCTGCAAAGTCTGAGACTCCTACGGCGATTTGACCTTTTTGGTCGAAAATTCATCTAAGGCTAACACCTGGCGCTCAAATGCCACTCGGATGTCAAAGTTGTCGCAGCGCATTGAAATTTTGCATGCGGGTAGACCTTGACCTGGAGGTCACGTTTCCACCGTTCTTGACCCCGCTCACCTCTGTGAGTGGAGCTATGGGCGATCAAAGACGATTTTATCATTGGCTCCAAAATGAAAAATGTTCGGTTCAGTATGCTCCATATGACCTAAGGAGTCGTCCTGCAAAGTCTGAGACTCCTACGGCGATTTGACCTTTTTGGTCGAAAATGCATGTAAGGCTAACAACACCTGGCGCTCAAATGCCACTCGGATGTCAAAGTTGTCGCAGCGCATTGAAATTTTGCATGCGGGTAGACCTTGACCTGGAGGTCACGTTTCCACCGTTCTTGACCCCCGCTCACCTCTGTGAGTGGAGCTATGGGCGATCAAAGACGATTTTAACATTGGCTCCAAAGGGAAAAATGTTCGGTTCAGTATGCTCCATATGACCTAAGGAGTCGTCCTGCAAAGTCTGAGACTCCTACGGCGATTTGACGTTTTTGGTCGAAAATGCATGTAAGGCTAACACCTGGCGCTCAAATGCCACTCGGATGTCAAAGTTGTCGCAGCGCATTGAAATTTTGCATGCGGGTAGACCTTGACCTGGAGGTCACGTTTCCACCGTTCTTGACCCCCGCTCACACCTTTGAGTGGAGCTATGGGCGATCAAAGACGATTTTAACATTGGCTCCAAAGTGAAAAATGTTCGGTTCAGTATGCTCCATATGACCTAAGGAGTCGTCCTGCAAAGTCTGAGACTCCTACGGCGATTTGACCTTTTTGGTCGAAAATGCATGTAAGGCTAACAACACCTGGCGCTCAAATGCCACTCGGATGTCAAAGTTGTCGCAGCGCATTGAAATTTTGCATGCGGGTAGACCTTGACCTGGAGGTCACGTTTCCACCGTTCTTGACCCCGCTCACCTCTGTGAGTGGAGCTATGGGCGATCAAAGATGATTTTAACATTGGCTCCAAAGTGAAAAATGTTCGGTTCAGTATGCTCCATATGACCTAAGGAGTCGTCCTGCAAAGTCTGAGACTCCTACGGCGATTTGACCTTTTTGGTCGAAAATGCATGTAAGGCTAACACCTGGCGCTCAAATGCCACTCGGATGTCAAAGTTGTCGCAGCGCATTGAAATTTTGCATGCGGGTAGACCTTGACCTGGAGGTCACGTTTCCACCGTTCTTGACCCCCGCTCACCCCTTTGAGTGGAGCTATGGGCGATCAAAGACGATTTTAACATTGGCTCCAAAGTGAAAAATGTTCGGTTCAGTATGCTCCATATGACCTAAGGAGTCGTCCTGCAAAGTCTGAGACTCCTACGGCGATTTGACCTTTTTGGTCGAAAATGCATGTAAGGCTAACACCTGGCGCTCAAATGCCACTCGGATGTCAAAGTTGTCGCAGCGCATTGAAATTTTGCATGCGGGTAGACCTTGACCTGGAGGTCACGTTTCCACCGTTCTTGACCCCCGCTCACCCCTTTGAGTGGAGCTATGGGCGATCAAAGATGATTTTAACATTGGCTCCAAAGTGAAAAATGTTCGGTTCAGTATGCTCCATATGACCTAAGGAGTCGTCCTGCAAAGTCTGAGACTCCTACGGCGATTTGAACTTTTTGGTCGAAAATGCATGTAAGGCTAACACCTGGCGCTCAAATGCCACTCGGATGTCAAAGTTGTCGCAGCGCATTGAAATTTTGCATGCGGGTAGACCTTGACCTGGAGGTCACGTTTCCACCGTTCTTGACCCCGCTCACCTCTGTGAGTGGAGCTATGGGCGATCAAAGATGATTTTAACATTGGCTCCAAAGTGAAAAATGTTCGGTTCAGTATGCTCCATATGACCTAAGGAGTCGTCCTGCAAAGTCTGAGACTCCTACGGCGATTTGACCTTTTTGGTCGAAAATGCATGTAAGGCTAACAACACCTGGCGCTCAAATGCCACTCGGATGTCAAAGTTGTCGCAGCGCATTGAAATTTTGCATGCGGGTAGACCTTGACCTGGAGGTCACGTTTCCACCGTTCTTGACCCCGCTCACCTCTGTGAGTGGAGCTATGGGCGATCAAAGATGATTTTAACATTGGCTCCAAAGTGAAAAATGTTCGGTTCAGTATGCTCCATATGACCTAAGGAGTCGTCCTGCAAAGTCTGAGACTCCTACGGCGATTTGACCTTTTTGGTCGAAAATGCATGTAAGGCTAACACCTGGCGCTCAAATGCCACTCGGATGTCAAAGTTGTCGCAGCGCATTGAAATTTTGCATGCGGGTAGACCTTGACCTGGAGGTCACGTTTCCACCGTTCTTGACCCCCGCTCACCCCTTTGAGTGGAGCTATGGGCGATCAAAGACGATTTTAACATTGGCTCCAAAGTGAAAAATGTTCGGTTCAGTATGCTCCATATGACCTAAGGAGTCGTCCTGCAAAGTCTGAGACTCCTACGGCGATTTGACCTTTTTGGTCGAAAATGCATGTAAGGCTAACACCTGGCGCTCAAATGCCACTCGGATGTCAAAGTTGTCGCAGCGGATTGAAATTTTGCATGCGGGTAGACCTTGACCTGGAGGTCACGTTTCCACCGTTCTTGATCCCCGCTCACCTCTGTGAGTGGAGCTATGGGCGATCAAAGACGATTTTAACATTGGCTCCAAAGTGAAAAATGTTCGGTTCAGTATGCTCCATATGACCTAAGGAGTCGTCCTGCAAAGTCTGAGACTCCTACGGCGATTTGACCTTTTTGGCCGAAAATGCATGTAAGGCTAACACCTGGCGCTCAAATGCCACTCCTACGGCGATTTGACCTTTTTGGTCGAAAATGCATGTAAGGCTAACACCTGGCGCTCAAATGCCGCTCGGATGTCAAATTTGTCGCAGCGCATTGAAATTTTGCATGCGGGTAGACCTTGACCTGGAGGTCACGTTTCCACTGTTCTTGACCCCCGCTCACCTCTGTGAGTGGAGCTATGGGCGATCAAAGACGATTTTAACATTGGCTCCAAAGTGAAAAATGTTCGGTTCAGTATGCTCCATATGACCTAAGGAGTCGTCCTGCAGAGTCTGAGACTCCTACGGCGATTTGACCTTTTTGGTCGAAAATGCATGTAAGGCTAACACCTGGCGCTCAAATGCCACTCCTACGGCGATTTGACCTTTTTGGTCGAAAATGCATGTAAGGCTAACACCTGGCGCTCAAATGCCACTCGGATGTCAAAGTTGTCGCAGCGCATTGAAATTTTGCATGCGGGTAGACCTTGACCTGGAGGTCACGTTTCCACTGTTCTTGACCCCCGCTCACCTCTGTGAGTGGAGCTATGGGCGATCAAAGACGATTTTAACATTGGCTCCAAAGTGAAAAATGTTCGGTTCAGTATGCTCCATATGACCTAAGGAGTCGTCCTGCAAAGTCTGAGACTCCTACGGCGATTTGAACTTTTGGGTCGAAAATGCATGTAAGGCTAACACCTGGCGCTCAAATGCCACTCGGATGTCAAAGTTGTCGCAGCGCATTGAAATTTTGCATGCGGGTAGACCTTGACCTGGAGGTCACGTTTCCACCGTTCTTGACCCCGCTCACCTCTGTGAGTGGAGCTATGGGCGATCAAAGATGATTTTAACATTGGCTCCAAAGTGAAAAATGTTCGGTTCAGTATGCTCCATATGACCTAAGGAGTCGTCCTGCAAAGTCTGAGACTCCTACGGCGATTTGACGTTTTTGGTCGAAAATGCATGTAAGGCTAACACCTGGCGCTCAAATGCCACTCGGATGTCAAAGTTGTCGCAGCGCATTGAAATTTTGCATGCGGGTAGACCTTGACCTGGAGGTCACGTTTCCACCGTTCTTGACCCCCGCTCACCTCTGTGAGTGGAGCTATGGGCGATCAAAGATGATTTTAACATTGGCTCCAAAGTGAAAAATGTTCTGTTCAGTATGCTCCATATGACCTAAGGAGTCGTCCTGCAAAGTCTGAGACTCCTACGGCGATTTGACCTTTTTGGTCGAAAATGCATGTAAGGCTAACACCTGGCGCTCAAATGCCACTCGGATGTCAAAGTTGTCGCAGCGCATTGAAATTTTGCATGCGGGTAGACCTTGACCTGGAGGTCACGTTTCCACCGTTCTTGACCCCCGCTCACCTCTGTGAGTGGAGCTATGGGCGATCAAAGACGATTTTAACATTGGCTCCAAAGTGAAAAATGTTCGGTTCAGTATGCTCCATGTGACCTAAGGAGTCGTCCTGCAAAGTCTGAGACTCCTACGGCGATTTGACCTTTTTGGTCGAAAATGCATGTAAGGCTAACACCTGGCGTTGAAATGCCACTCGGATGTCAAAGTTGTCGCAGCGCATTGAAATTTTGCATGCGGGTAGACCTTGACTTGGAGGTCACGTTTCCACCGTTCTTGACCCCGCTCACCTCTGTGAGTGGAGCTATGGGCGATCAAAGACGATTTTAATATTGGCTCCAAAGTGAAAAATGTTCGGTTCAGTATGCTCCATATGACCAAAGGAGTCGTCCTGCAAAGTCTGAGACTCCTACGGCGATTTGACCTTTTTGGTCGAAAATGCATTTAAGGCTAACACCTGGCGCTCAAATGCCACTCGGATGTCAAAGTTGTCGCAGCGCATTGAAATTTTGCATGCGGGTAGACCTTGACCTGGAGGTCACGTTTCCACCGTTCTTGACCCCCGCTCACCTCTGTGAGTGGAGCTATGGGCGATCAAAGACGATTTTAACATTGGCTCCAAAGTGAAAAATGTTCGGTTCAGTATGCTCCATATGACCTAAGGAGTCGTCCTGCAAAGTCTGAGACTCCTACGGCGATTTGACCTTTTTGGTCGAAAATGCATGTAAGGCTAACACCTGGCGTTCAAATGCCACTCGGATGTCAAAGTTGTCGCAGCGCATTGAAACTTTGCATGCGGGTAGACCTTGACCTGGAGGTCACGTTTCCACCGTTCTTGACCCCGCTCACCTCTGTGAGTGGAGCTATGGGCGATCAAAGACGATTTTAACATTGGCTCCAAAGGGAAAAATGTTCGGTTCAGTATGCTCCATATGACCTAAGGAGTCGTCCTGCAAAGTCTGAGACTCCTACGGCGATTTGACCTTTTTGGTCGAAAATGCATGTAAGGCTAACACCTGGCGCTCAAATGCCACTCGGATGTCAAAGTTGTTGCAGCGCATTGAAATTTTGCATGCGGGTAGACCTTGACCTGGAGGTCACGTTTCCACCGTTCTTGACCCCCGCTCACCCCTTTGAGTGGAGCTATGGGCGATCAAAGACGATTTTAACATTGGCTCCAAAGTGAAAAATGTTCGGTTCAGTATGCTCCATATGACCTAAGGAGTCGTCCTGCAAAGTCTGAGACTCCTACGGCGATTTGAACTTTTTGGTCGAAAATGCATGTAAGGCTAACAACACCTGGCGCTCAAATGCCACTCAGATGTCAAAGTTGTCGCAGCGCATTGAAATTTTGCATGCGGGTAGACCTTGACCTGGAGGTCACGTTTCCACCGTTCTTGACCCCGCTCACCTCTGTGAGTGGAGCTATGGGCGATCAAAGATGATTTTAACATTGGCTCCAAAGTGAAAATTGTTCGGTTCAGTATGCTCCATATGACCTAAGGAGTCGTCCTGCAAAGTCTGAGACTCCTACGGCGATTTGACCTTTTTGGTCGAAAATGCATGTAAGGCTAACACCTGGCGCTCAAATGCCACTCGGATGTCAAATTTGTCGCAGCGCATTGAAATTTTGCATGCGGGTAGACCTTGACCTGGAGGTCACGTTTCCACCGTTCTTGACCCCCGCTCACCCCTTTGAGTGGAGCTATGGGCGATCAAAGATGATTTTAACATTGGCTCCAAAGTGAAAAATGTTCGGTTCAGTATGCTCCATATGACCTAAGGAGTCGTCCTGCAAAGTCTGAGACTCCTACGGCGATTTGAACTTTTGGGTCGAAAATGCATGTAAGGCTAACACCTGGCGCTCAAATGCCACTCGGATGTCAAAGTTGTCGCAGCGCATTGAAATTTTGCATGCGGGTAGACCTTGACCTGGAGGTCACGTTTCCACCGTTCTTGACCCCGCTCACCTCTGTGAGTGGAGCTATGGGCGATCAAAGATGATTTTAACATTGGCTCCAAAGTGAAAAATGTTCGGTTCAGTATGCTCCATATGACCTAAGGAGTCGTCCTGCAAAGTCTGAGACTCCTACGGCGATTTGACCTTTTTGGTCGAAAATGCATGTAAGGCTAACAACACCTGGCGCTCAAATGCCACTCGGATGTCAAAGTTGTCGCAGCGCATTGAAATTTTGCATGCGGGTAGACCTTGACCTGGAGGTCACGTTTCCACCGTTCTTGACCCCCGCTCACCTCTGTGAGTGGAGCTATGGGCGATCAAAGACGATTTTAACATTGGCTCCAAAGGGAAAAATGTTCGGTTCAGTATGCTCCATATGACCTAAGGAGTCGTCCTGCAAAGTCTGAGACTCCTACGGCGATTTGACGTTTTTGGTCGAAAATGCATGTAAGGCTAACACCTGGCGCTCAAATGCCACTCGGATGTCAAAGTTGTCGCAGCGCATTGAAATTTTGCATGCGGGTAGACCTTGACCTGGAGGTCACGTTTCCACCGTTCTTGACCCCCGCTCACACCTTTGAGTGGAGCTATGGGCGATCAAAGACGATTTTAACATTGGCTCCAAAGTGAAAAATGTTCGGTTCAGTATGCTCCATATGACCTAAGGAGTCGTCCTGCAAAGTCTGAGACTCCTACGGCGATTTGACCTTTTTGGTCGAAAATGCATGTAAGGCTAACAACACCTGGCGCTCAAATGCCACTCGGATGTCAAAGTTGTCGCAGCGCATTGAAATTTTGCATGCGGGTAGACCTTGACCTGGAGGTCACGTTTCCACCGTTCTTGACCCCGCTCACCTCTGTGAGTGGAGCTATGGGCGATCAAAGATGATTTTAACATTGGCTCCAAAGTGAAAAATGTTCGGTTCAGTATGCTCCATATGACCTAAGGAGTCGTCCTGCAAAGTCTGAGACTCCTACGGCGATTTGACCTTTTTGGTCGAAAATGCATGTAAGGCTAACACCTGGCGCTCAAATGCCACTCGGATGTCAAAGTTGTCGCAGCGCATTGAAATTTTGCATGCGGGTAGACCTTGACCTGGAGGTCACGTTTCCACCGTTCTTGACCCCCGCTCACCCCTTTGAGTGGAGCTATGGGCGATCAAAGACGATTTTAACATTGGCTCCAAAGTGAAAAATGTTCGGTTCAGTATGCTCCATATGACCTAAGGAGTCGTCCTGCAAAGTCTGAGACTCCTACGGCGATTTGAACTTTTTGGTCGAAAATGCATGTAAGGCTAACACCTGGCGCTCAAATGCCACTCGGATGTCAAAGTTGTCGCAGCGCATTGAAATTTTGCATGCGGGTAGACCTTGACCTGGAGGTCACGTTTCCACCGTTCTTGACCCCCGCTCACACCTTTGAGTGGAGCTATGGGCGATCAAAGACGATTTTAACATTGGCTCCAAAGTGAAAAATGTTCGGTTCAGTATGCTCCATATGACCTAAGGAGTCGTCCTGCAAAGTCTGAGACTCCTACGGCGATTTGACCTTTTTGGTCGAAAATGCATGTAAGGCTAACAACACCTGGCGCTCAAATGCCACTCGGATGTCAAAGTTGTCGCAGCGCATTGAAATTTTGCATGCGGGTAGACCTTGACCTGGAGGTCACGTTTCCACCGTTCTTGACCCCGCTCACCTCTGTGAGTGGAGCTATGGGCGATCAAAGATGATTTTAACATTGGCTCCAAAGTGAAAAATGTTCGGTTCAGTATGCTCCATATGACCTAAGGAGTCGTCCTGCAAAGTCTGAGACTCCTACGGCGATTTGACCTTTTTGGTCGAAAATGCATGTAAGGCTAACACCTGGCGCTCAAATGCCACTCGGATGTCAAAGTTGTCGCAGCGCATTGAAATTTTGCATGCGGGTAGACCTTGACCTGGAGGTCACGTTTCCACCGTTCTTGACCCCCGCTCACCCCTTTGAGTGGAGCTATGGGCGATCAAAGACGATTTTAACATTGGCTCCAAAGTGAAAAATGTTCGGTTCAGTATGCTCCATATGACCTAAGGAGTCGTCCTGCAAAGTCTGAGACTCCTACGGCGATTTGAACTTTTTGGTCGAAAATGCATGTAAGGCTAACACCTGGCGCTCAAATGCCACTCGGATGTCAAAGTTGTCGCAGCGCATTGAAATTTTGCATGCGGGTAGACCTTGACCTGGAGGTCACGTTTCCACCGTTCTTGACCCCGCTCACCTCTGTGAGTGGAGCTATGGGCGATCAAAGATGATTTTAACATTGGCTCCAAAGTGAAAAATGTTCGGTTCAGTATGCTCCATATGACCTAAGGAGTCGTCCTGCAAAGTCTGAGACTCCTACGGCGATTTGACCTTTTTGGTCGAAAATGCATGTAAGGCTAACACCTGGCGCTCAAATGCCACTCGGATGTCAAAGTTGTCGCAGCGCATTGAAATTTTGCATGCATGTAGACCTTGACCTGGAGGTCACGTTTCCACCGTTCTTGACCCCCGCTCACCTCTGTGAGTGGAGCTATGGGCGATCAAAGACGATTTTAACATTGGCTCCAAAGTGAAAAATGTTCGGTTCAGTATGCTCCATATGACCTAAGGAGTCGTCCTGCAAAGTCTGAGACTCCTACGGCGATTTGACCTTTTTGGTCGAAAATGCATGTAAGGCTAACAACACCTGGCGCTCAAATGCCACTCGGATGTCAAAGTTGTCGCAGCGCATTGAAATTTTGCATGCGGGTAGACCTTGACCTGGAGGTCACGTTTCCACCGTTCTTGACCCCCGCTCACCCCTTTGAGTGGAGCTATGGGCGATCAAAGATGATTTTAACATTGGTTCCAAAGTGAAAAATGTTCGGTTCAGTATGCTCCATATGACCTAAGGAGTCGTCCTGCAAAGTCTGAGACTCCTACGGCGATTTGACCTTTTTGGTCGAAAATGCATGTAAGGCTAACACCTGGCGCTCAAATGCCACTCGGATGTCAAAGTTGTCGCAGCGCATTGAAATTTTGCATGCATGTAGACCTTGACCTGGAGGTCACGTTTCCACCGTTCTTGACCCCCGCTCACCTCTGTGAGTGGAGCTATGGGCGATCAAAGACGATTTTAACATTGGCTCCAAAGTGAAAAATGTTCGGTTCAGTATGCTCCATATGACCTAAGGAGTCGTCCTGCAAAGTCTGAGACTCCTACGGCGATTTGACCTTTTTGGTCGAAAATGCATGTAAGGCTAACAACACCTGGCGCTCAAATGCCACTCGGATGTCAAAGTTGTCGCAGCGCATTGAAATTTTGCATGCGGGTAGACCTTGACCTGGAGGTCACGTTTCCACCGTTCTTGACCCCGCTCACCTCTGTGAGTGGAGCTATGGGCGATCAAAGATGATTTTAACATTGGCTCCAAAGTGAAAAATGTTCGGTTCAGTATGCTCCATATGACCTAAGGAGTCGTCCTGCAAAGTCTGAGACTCCTACGGCGATTTGACCTTTTTGGTCGAAAATGCATGTAAGGCTAACACCTGGCGCTCAAATGCCACTCGGATGTCAAAGTTGTCGCAGCGCATTGAAATTTTGCATGCGGGTAGACCTTGACCTGGAGGTCACGTTTCCACCGTTCTTGACCCCCGCTCACCCCTTTGAGTGGAGCTATGGGCGATCAAAGATGATTTTAACATTGGCTCCAAAGTGAAAAATGTTCGGTTCAGTATGCTCCATATGACCTAAGGAGTCGTCCTGCAAAGTCTGAGACTCCTACGGCGATTTGAACTTTTTGGTCGAAAATGCATGTAAGGCTAACACCTGGCGCTCAAATGCCACTCGGATGTCAAAGTTGTCGCAGCGCATTGAAATTTTGCATGCGGGTAGACCTTGACCTGGAGGTCACGTTTCCACCGTTCTTGACCCCGCTCACCTCTGTGAGTGGAGCTATGGGCGATCAAAGATGATTTTAACATTGGCTCCAAAGTGAAAAATGTTCGGTTCAGTATGCTCCATATGACCTAAGGAGTCGTCCTGCAAAGTCTGAGACTCCTACGGCGATTTGACCTTTTTGGTCGAAAATGCATGTAAGGCTAACAACACCTGGCGCTCAAATGCCACTCGGATGTCAAAGTTGTCGCAGCGCATTGAAATTTTGCATGCGGGTAGACCTTGACCTGGAGGTCACGTTTCCACCGTTCTTGACCCCCGCTCACCCCTTTGAGTGGAGCTATGGGCGATCAAAGACGATTTTAACATTGGCTCCAAAGTGAAAAATGTTCGGTTCAGTATGCTCCATATGACCTAAGGAGTCGTCCTGCAAAGTCTGAGACTCCTACGGCGATTTGACCTTTTTGGTCGAAAATGCATGTAAGGCTAACACCTGGCGCTCAAATGCCACTCGGATGTCAAAGTTGTCGCAGCGGATTGAAATTTTGCATGCGGGTAGACCTTGACCTGGAGGTCACGTTTCCACCGTTCTTGATCCCCGCTCACCTCTGTGAGTGGAGCTATGGGCGATCAAAGACGATTTTAACATTGGCTCCAAAGTGAAAAATGTTCGGTTCAGTATGCTCCATATGACCTAAGGAGTCGTCCTGCAAAGTCTGAGACTCCTACGGCGATTTGACCTTTTTGGCCGAAAATGCATGTAAGGCTAACACCTGGCGCTCAAATGCCACTCCTACGGCGATTTGACCTTTTTGGTCGAAAATGCATGTAAGGCTAACACCTGGCGCTCAAATGCCGCTCGGATGTCAAATTTGTCGCAGCGCATTGAAATTTTGCATGCGGGTAGACCTTGACCTGGAGGTCACGTTTCCACTGTTCTTGACCCCCGCTCACCTCTGTGAGTGGAGCTATGGGCGATCAAAGACGATTTTAACATTGGCTCCAAAGTGAAAAATGTTCGGTTCAGTATGCTCCATATGACCTAAGGAGTCGTCCTGCAGAGTCTGAGACTCCTACGGCGATTTGACCTTTTTGGTCGAAAATGCATGTAAGGCTAACACCTGGCGCTCAAATGCCACTCCTACGGCGATTTGACCTTTTTGGTCGAAAATGCATGTAAGGCTAACACCTGGCGCTCAAATGCCACTCGGATGTCAAAGTTGTCGCAGCGCATTGAAATTTTGCATGCGGGTAGACCTTGACCTGGAGGTCACGTTTCCACTGTTCTTGACCCCCGCTCACCTCTGTGAGTGGAGCTATGGGCGATCAAAGACGATTTTAACATTGGCTCCAAAGTGAAAAATGTTCGGTTCAGTATGCTCCATATGACCTAAGGAGTCGTCCTGCAAAGTCTGAGACTCCTACGGCGATTTGACGTTTTTGGTCGAAAATGCATGTAAGGCTAACACCTGGCGCTCAAATGCCACTCGGATGTCAAAGTTGTCGCAGCGCATTGAAATTTTGCATGCGGGTAGACCTTGAACTGGAGGTCACGTTTCCACCGTTCTTGATCCCCGCTCACCTCTGTGAGTGGAGCTATGGGCGATCAAAGATGATTTTAACATTGGCTCCAAAGTGAAAAATGTTCGGTTCAGTATGCTCAATATGATCTAAGGAGTCGTCCTGCAAAGTCTGAGACTCCTACGGCGATTTGACCTTTTTGGCCGAAAATGCATGTAAGGCTAAAACCTGGCGCTCAAATGCCACTCCTACGGCGATTTGACCTTTTTGGTCGAAAATGCATGTAAGGCTAACACCTGGCGTTCAAATGCCACTCGGATGTCAAAGTTGTCGCAGCGCATTGAAATTTTGCATGCGGGTAGACCTTGACCTGGAGGTCACGTTTCCACCGTTCTTGACCCCGCTCACCTCTGTGAGTGGAGCTATGGGCGATCAAAGACGATTTTAACATTGGCTCCAAAGTGAAAAATGTTCGGTTCAGTATGCTCCATATGACCTAAGGAGTCGTCCTGCAAAGTCTGAGACTCCTACGGCGATTTGACGTTTTTGGTCGAAAATGCATGTAAGGCTAACACCTGGCGCTCAAATGCCACTCGGATGTCAAAGTTGTAGCAGCGCATTGAAATTTTGCATGCGGGTAGACCTTGACCTGGAGGTCACGTTTCCACCGTTCTTGACCCCCGCTCACCTCTGTGAGTGGAGCTATGGGCGATCAAAGACGATTTTAACATTGGCACCAAAGTGAAAAATGTTCGGTTCAGTATGCTCCATATGACCTAAGGAGTCGTCCTGCAAAGTCTGAGACTCCTACGGCGATTTGAGCTTTTTGGTCGAAAATGCATGTAAGGCTAACACCTGGCGCTCAAATGCCACTCGGATGTCAAAGTTGTCGCAGCGCATTGAAATTTTGCATGCGGGTAGACCTTGACCTGGAGGTCACGTTTCCACCGTTCTTGACCCCGCTCACCTCTGTGAGTGGAGCTATGGGCGATCAAAGACGATTTTATCATTGGCTCCAAAATGAAAAATGTTCGGTTCAGTATGCTCCATATGACCTAAGGCGTCGTCCTGCAAAGTCTGAGACTCCTACGGCGATTTGACCTTTTTGGTCGAAAATGCATGTAAGGCTAACAACACCTGGCGCTCAAATGCCACTCGGATGTCAAAGTTGTCGCAGCGCATTGAAATTTTGCATGCGGGAAGACCTTGACCTGGAGGTCACGTTTCCACCGTTCTTGACCCCGCTCACCTCTGTGAGTGGAGCTATGGGCGATCAAAGATGATTTTAACATTGGCTCCAAAGTGAAAAATGTTCGGTTCAGTATGCTCCATATGACCTAAGGAGTCGTCCTGCAAAGTCTGAGACTCCTACGGCGATTTGACGTTTTTGGTCGAAAATGCATGTAAGGCTAACACCTGGCGCTCAAATGCCACTCGGATGTCAAAGTTGTCGCAGCGCATTGAAATTTTGCATGCGGGTAGACCTTGACCTGGAGGTCACGTTTCCACCGTTCTTGACCCCCGCTCACCTCTGTGAGTGGAGCTATGGGCGATCAAAGATGATTTTAACATTGGCTCCAAAGTGAAAAATGTTCTGTTCAGTATGCTCCATATGACCTAAGGAGTCGTCCTGCAAAGTCTGAGACTCCTACGGCGATTTGACCTTTTTGGTCGAAAATGCATGTAAGGCTAACACCTGGCGCTCAAATGCCACTCGGATGTCAAAGTTGTCGCAGCGCATTGAAATTTTGCATGCGGGTAGACCTTGACCTGGAGGTCACGTTTCCACCGTTCTTGACCCCCGCTCACCTCTGTGAGTGGAGCTATGGGCGATCAAAGACGATTTTAACATTGGCTCCAAAGTGAAAAATGTTCGGTTCAGTATGCTCCATGTGACCTAAGGAGTCGTCCTGCAAAGTCTGAGACTCCTACGGCGATTTGACCTTTTTGGTCGAAAATGCATGTAAGGCTAACACCTGGCGTTGAAATGCCACTCGGATGTCAAAGTTGTCGCAGCGCATTGAAATTTTGCATGCGGGTAGACCTTGACTTGGAGGTCACGTTTCCACCGTTCTTGACCCCGCTCACCTCTGTGAGTGGAGCTATGGGCGATCAAAGACGATTTTAATATTGGCTCCAAAGTGAAAAATGTTCGGTTCAGTATGCTCCATATGACCAAAGGAGTCGTCCTGCAAAGTCTGAGACTCCTACGGCGATTTGACCTTTTTGGTCGAAAATGCATTTAAGGCTAACACCTGGCGCTCAAATGCCACTCGGATGTCAAAGTTGTCGCAGCGCATTGAAATTTTGCATGCGGGTAGACCTTGACCTGGAGGTCACGTTTCCACCGTTCTTGACCCCCGCTCACCTCTGTGAGTGGAGCTATGGGCGATCAAAGACGATTTTAACATTGGCTCCAAAGTGAAAAATGTTCGGTTCAGTATGCTCCATATGACCTAAGGAGTCGTCCTGCAAAGTCTGAGACTCCTACGGCGATTTGACCTTTTTGGTCGAAAATGCATGTAAGGCTAACACCTGGCGTTCAAATGCCACTCGGATGTCAAAGTTGTCGCAGCGCATTGAAACTTTGCATGCGGGTAGACCTTGACCTGGAGGTCACGTTTCCACCGTTCTTGACCCCGCTCACCTCTGTGAGTGGAGCTATGGGCGATCAAAGACGATTTTAACATTGGCTCCAAAGGGAAAAATGTTCGGTTCAGTATGCTCCATATGACCTAAGGAGTCGTCCTGCAAAGTCTGAGACTCCTACGGCGATTTGACCTTTTTGGTCGAAAATGCATGTAAGGCTAACACCTGGCGCTCAAATGCCACTCGGATGTCAAAGTTGTTGCAGCGCATTGAAATTTTGCATGCGGGTAGACCTTGACCTGGAGGTCACGTTTCCACCGTTCTTGACCCCCGCTCACCCCTTTGAGTGGAGCTATGGGCGATCAAAGACGATTTTAACATTGGCTCCAAAGTGAAAAATGTTCGGTTCAGTATGCTCCATATGACCTAAGGAGTCGTCCTGCAAAGTCTGAGACTCCTACGGCGATTTGAACTTTTTGGTCGAAAATGCATGTAAGGCTAACAACACCTGGCGCTCAAATGCCACTCAGATGTCAAAGTTGTCGCAGCGCATTGAAATTTTGCATGCGGGTAGACCTTGACCTGGAGGTCACGTTTCCACCGTTCTTGACCCCGCTCACCTCTGTGAGTGGAGCTATGGGCGATCAAAGATGATTTTAACATTGGCTCCAAAGTGAAAATTGTTCGGTTCAGTATGCTCCATATGACCTAAGGAGTCGTCCTGCAAAGTCTGAGACTCCTACGGCGATTTGACCTTTTTGGTCGAAAATGCATGTAAGGCTAACACCTGGCGCTCAAATGCCACTCGGATGTCAAATTTGTCGCAGCGCATTGAAATTTTGCATGCGGGTAGACCTTGACCTGGAGGTCACGTTTCCACCGTTCTTGACCCCCGCTCACCCCTTTGAGTGGAGCTATGGGCGATCAAAGATGATTTTAACATTGGCTCCAAAGTGAAAAATGTTCGGTTCAGTATGCTCCATATGACCTAAGGAGTCGTCCTGCAAAGTCTGAGACTCCTACGGCGATTTGAACTTTTGGGTCGAAAATGCATGTAAGGCTAACACCTGGCGCTCAAATGCCACTCGGATGTCAAAGTTGTCGCAGCGCATTGAAATTTTGCATGCGGGTAGACCTTGACCTGGAGGTCACGTTTCCACCGTTCTTGACCCCGCTCACCTCTGTGAGTGGAGCTATGGGCGATCAAAGATGATTTTAACATTGGCTCCAAAGTGAAAAATGTTCGGTTCAGTATGCTCCATATGACCTAAGGAGTCGTCCTGCAAAGTCTGAGACTCCTACGGCGATTTGACCTTTTTGGTCGAAAATGCATGTAAGGCTAACACCTGGCGCTCAAATGCCACTCGGATGTCAAAGTTGTCGCAGCGCATTGAAATTTTGCATGCGGGTAGACCTTGACCTGGAGGTCACGTTTCCACCGTTCTTGACCCCGCTCACCTCTGTGAGTGGAGCTATGGGCGATCAAAGACGATTTTATCATTGGCTCCAAAATGAAAAATGTTCGGTTCAGTATGCTCCATATGACCTAAGGAGTCGTCCTGCAAAGTCTGAGACTCCTACGGCGATTTGACCTTTTTGGTCGAAAATGCATGTAAGGCTAACAACACCTGGCGCTCAAATGCCACTCGGATGTCAAAGTTGTCGCAGCGCATTGAAATTTTGCATGCGGGTAGACCTTGACCTGGAGGTCACGTTTCCACCGTTCTTGACCCCCGCTCACCTCTGTGAGTGGAGCTATGGGCGATCAAAGACGATTTTAACATTGGCTCCAAAGGGAAAAATGTTCGGTTCAGTATGCTCCATATGACCTAAGGAGTCGTCCTGCAAAGTCTGAGACTCCTACGGCGATTTGACGTTTTTGGTCGAAAATGCATGTAAGGCTAACACCTGGCGCTCAAATGCCACTCGGATGTCAAAGTTGTCGCAGCGCATTGAAATTTTGCATGCGGGTAGACCTTGACCTGGAGGTCACGTTTCCACCGTTCTTGACCCCCGCTCACACCTTTGAGTGGAGCTATGGGCGATCAAAGACGATTTTAACATTGGCTCCAAAGTGAAAAATGTTCGGTTCAGTATGCTCCATATGACCTAAGGAGTCGTCCTGCAAAGTCTGAGACTCCTACGGCGATTTGAGCTTTTTGGTCGAAAATGCATGTAAGGCTAACAACACCTGGCGCTCAAATGCCACTCGGATGTCAAAGTTGTCGCAGCGCATTGAAATTTTGCATGCGGGTAGACCTTGACCTGGAGGTCACGTTTCCACCGTTCTTGACCCCGCCCACCTCTGTGAGTGGAGCTATGGGCGATCAAAGATGATTTTAACATTGGCTCCAAAGTGAAAAATGTTCGGTTCAGTATGCTCCATATGACCTAAGGAGTCGTCCTGCAAAGTCTGAGACTCCTACGGCGATTTGACCTTTTTGGTCGAAAATGCATGTAAGGCTAACACCTGGCGCTCAAATGCCACTCGGATGTCAAAGTTGTCGCAGCGCATTGAAATTTTGCATGCGGGTAGACCTTGACCTGGAGGTCACGTTTCCACCGTTCTTGACCCCCGCTCACCCCTTTGAGTGGAGCTATGGGCGATCAAAGACGATTTTAACATTGGCTCCAAAGTGAAAAATGTTCGGTTCAGTATGCTCCATATGACCTAAGGAGTCGTCCTGCAAAGTCTGAGACTCCTACGGCGATTTGAACTTTTTGGTCGAAAATGCATGTAAGGCTAACACCTGGCGCTCAAATGCCACTCGGATGTCAAAGTTGTCGCAGCGCATTGAAATTTTGCATGCGGGTAGACCTTGACCTGGAGGTCACGTTTCCACCGTTCTTGACCCCGCTCACCTCTGTGAGTGGAGCTATGGGCGATCAAAGATGATTTTAACATTGGCTCCAAAGTGAAAAATGTTCGGTTCAGTATGCTCCATATGACCTAAGGAGTCGTCCTGCAAAGTCTGAGACTCCTACGGCGATTTGACCTTTTTGGTCGAAAATGCATGTAAGGCTAACACCTGGCGCTCAAATGCCACTCGGATGTCAAAGTTGTCGCAGCGCATTGAAATTTTGCATGCATGTAGACCTTGACCTGGAGGTCACGTTTCCACCGTTCTTGACCCCCGCTCACCTCTGTGAGTGGAGCTATGGGCGATCAAAGACGATTTTAACATTGGCTCCAAAGTGAAAAATGTTCGGTTCAGTATGCTCCATATGACCTAAGGAGTCGTCCTGCAAAGTCTGAGACTCCTACGGCGATTTGACCTTTTTGGTCGAAAATGCATGTAAGGCTAACAACACCTGGCGCTCAAATGCCACTCGGATGTCAAAGTTGTCGCAGCGCATTGAAATTTTGCATGCGGGTAGACCTTGACCTGGAGGTCACGTTTCCACCGTTCTTGACCCCCGCTCACCCCTTTGAGTGGAGCTATGGGCGATCAAAGACGATTTTAACATTGGTTCCAAAGTGAAAAATGTTCGGTTCAGTATGCTCCATATGACCTAAGGAGTCGTCCTGCAAAGTCTGAGACTCCTACGGCGATTTGACCTTTTTGGTCGAAAATGCATGTAAGGCTAACACCTGGCGCTCAAATGCCACTCGGATGTCAAAGTTGTCGCAGCGCATTGAAATTTTGCATGCATGTAGACCTTGACCTGGAGGTCACGTTTCCACCGTTCTTGACCCCCGCTCACCTCTGTGAGTGGAGCTATGGGCGATCAAAGATGATTTTAACATTGGCTCCAAAGTGAAAAATGTTCGGTTCAGTATGCTCCATATGACCTAAGGAGTCGTCCTGCAAAGTCTGAGACTCCTACGGCGATTTGACCTTTTTGGTCGAAAATGCATGTAAGGCTAACAACACCTGGCGCTCAAATGCCACTCGGATGTCAAAGTTGTCGCAGCGCATTGAAATTTTGCATGCGGGTAGACCTTGACCTGGAGGTCACGTTTCCACCGTTCTTGACCCCGCTCACCTCTGTGAGTGGAGCTATGGGCGATCAAAGATGATTTTAACATTGGCTCCAAAGTGAAAAATGTTCGGTTCAGTATGCTCCATATGACCTAAGGAGTCGTCCTGCAAAGTCTGAGACTCCTACGGCGATTTGACCTTTTTGGTCGAAAATGCATGTAAGGCTAACAACACCTGGCGCTCAAATGCCACTCGGATGTCAAAGTTGTCGCAGCGCATTGAAATTTTGCATGCGGGTAGACCTTGACCTGGAGGTCACGTTTCCACCGTTCTTGACCCCGCTCACCTCTGTGAGTGGAGCTATGGGCGATCAAAGATGATTTTAACATTGGCTCCAAAGTGAAAAATGTTCGGTTCAGTATGCTCCATATGACCTAAGGAGTCGTCCTGCAAAGTCTGAGACTCCTACGGCGATTTGACCTTTTTGGTCGAAAATGCATGTAAGGCTAACACCTGGCGCTCAAATGCCACTCGGATGTCAAAGTTGTCGCAGCGCATTGAAATTTTGCATGCGGGTAGACCTTGACCTGGAGGTCACGTTTCCACCGTTCTTGACCCCCGCTCACCCCTTTGAGTGGAGCTATGGGCGATCAAAGACGATTTTAACATTGGCTCCAAAGTGAAAAATGTTCGGTTCAGTATGCTCCATATGACCTAAGGAGTCGTCCTGCAAAGTCTGAGACTCCTACGGCGATTTGAACTTTTTGGTCGAAAATGCATGTAAGGCTAACACCTGGCGCTCAAATGCCACTCGGATGTCAAAGTTGTCGCAGCGCATTGAAATTTTGCATGCGGGTAGACCTTGACCTGGAGGTCACGTTTCCACCGTTCTTGACCCCGCTCACCTCTGTGAGTGGAGCTATGGGCGATCAAAGATGATTTTAACATTGGCTCCAAAGTGAAAAATGTTCGGTTCAGTATGCTCCATATGACCTAAGGAGTCGTCCTGCAAAGTCTGAGACTCCTACGGCGATTTGACCTTTTTGGTCGAAAATGCATGTAAGGCTAACACCTGGCGCTCAAATGCCACTCGGATGTCAAAGTTGTCGCAGCGCATTGAAATTTTGCATGCATGTAGACCTTGACCTGGAGGTCACGTTTCCACCGTTCTTGACCCCCGCTCACCTCTGTGAGTGGAGCTATGGGCGATCAAAGACGATTTTAACATTGGCTCCAAAGTGAAAAATGTTCGGTTCAGTATGCTCCATATGACCTAAGGAGTCGTCCTGCAAAGTCTGAGACTCCTACGGCGATTTGACCTTTTTGGTCGAAAATGCATGTAAGGCTAACAACACCTGGCGCTCAAATGCCACTCGGATGTCAAAGTTGTCGCAGCGCATTGAAATTTTGCATGCGGGTAGACCTTGACCTGGAGGTCACGTTTCCACCGTTCTTGACCCCCGCTCACCCCTTTGAGTGGAGCTATGGGCGATCAAAGACGATTTTAACATTGGTTCCAAAGTGAAAAATGTTCGGTTCAGTATGCTCCATATGACCTAAGGAGTCGTCCTGCAAAGTCTGAGACTCCTACGGCGATTTGACCTTTTTGGTCGAAAATGCATGTAAGGCTAACACCTGGCGCTCAAATGCCACTCGGATGTCAAAGTTGTCGCAGCGCATTGAAATTTTGCATGCATGTAGACCTTGACCTGGAGGTCACGTTTCCACCGTTCTTGACCCCCGCTCACCTCTGTGAGTGGAGCTATGGGCGATCAAAGACGATTTTAACATTGGCTCCAAAGTGAAAAATGTTCGGTTCAGTATGCTCCATATGACCTAAGGAGTCGTCCTGCAAAGTCTGAGACTCCTACGGCGATTTGACCTTTTTGGTCGAAAATGCATGTAAGGCTAACAACACCTGGCGCTCAAATGCCACTCGGATGTCAAAGTTGTCGCAGCGCATTGAAATTTTGCATGCGGGTAGACCTTGACCTGGAGGTCACGTTTCCACCGTTCTTGACCCCGCTCACCTCTGTGAGTGGAGCTATGGGCGATCAAAGATGATTTTAACATTGGCTCCAAAGTGAAAAATGTTCGGTTCAGTATGCTCCATATGACCTAAGGAGTCGTCCTGCAAAGTCTGAGACTCCTACGGCGATTTGACCTTTTTGGTCGAAAATGCATGTAAGGCTAACACCTGGCGCTCAAATGCCACTCGGATGTCAAAGTTGTCGCAGCGCATTGAAATTTTGCATGCGGGTAGACCTTGACCTGGAGGTCACGTTTCCACCGTTCTTGACCCCCGCTCACCCCTTTGAGTGGAGCTATGGGCGATCAAAGATGATTTTAACATTGGCTCCAAAGTGAAAAATGTTCGGTTCAGTATGCTCCATATGACCTAAGGAGTCGTCCTGCAAAGTCTGAGACTCCTACGGCGATTTGACCTTTTTGGTCGAAAATGCATGTAAGGCTAACACCTGGCGCTCAAATGCCACTCGGATGTCAAAGTTGTCGCAGCGCATTGAAATTTTGCATGCGGGTAGACCTTGACCTGGAGGTCACGTTTCCACCGTTCTTGACCCCGCTCACCTCTGTGAGTGGAGCTATGGGCGATCAAAGATGATTTTAACATTGGCTCCAAAGTGAAAAATGTTCGGTTCAGTATGCTCCATATGACCTAAGGAGTCGTCCTGCAAAGTCTGAGACTCCTACGGCGATTTGACCTTTTTGGTCGAAAATGCATGTAAGGCTAACACCTGGCGCTCAAATGCCACTCGGATGTCAAAGTTGTCGCAGCGCATTGAAATTTTGCATGCATGTAGACCTTGACCTGGAGGTCACGTTTCCACCGTTCTTGACCCCCGCTCACCTCTGTGAGTGGAGCTATGGGCGATCAAAGACGATTTTAACATTGGCTCCAAAGTGAAAAATGTTCGGTTCAGTATGCTCCATATGACCTAAGGAGTCGTCCTGCAAAGTCTGAGACTCCTACGGCGATTTGACCTTTTTGGTCGAAAATGCATGTTAGGCTAACAACACCTGGCGCTCAAATGCCACTCGGATGTCAAAGTTGTCGCAGCGCATTGAAATTTTGCATGCGGGTAGACCTTGACCTGGAGGTCACGTTTCCACCGTTCTTGACCCCCGCTCACCCCTTTGAGTGGAGCTATGGGCGATCAAAGACGATTTTAACATTGGCTCCAAAGTGAAAAATGTTCGGTTCAGTATGCTCCATATGACCTAAGGAGTCGTCCTGCAAAGTCTGAGACTCCTACGGCGATTTGAACTTTTTGGTCGAAAATGCATGTAAGGCTAACACCTGGCGCTCAAATGCCACTCGGATGTCAAAGTTGTCGCAGCGCATTGAAATTTTGCATGCGGGTAGACCTTGACCTGGAGGTCACGTTTCCACCGTTCTTGACCCCGCTCACCTCTGTGAGTGGAGCTATGGGCGATCAAAGATGATTTTAACATTGGCTCCAAAGTGAAAAATGTTCGGTTCAGTATGCTCCATATGACCTAAGGAGTCGTCCTGCAAAGTCTGAGACTCCTACGGCGATTTGACCTTTTTGGTCGAAAATGCATGTAAGGCTAACACCTGGCGCTCAAATGCCACTCGGATGTCAAAGTTGTCGCAGCGCATTGAAATTTTGCATGCATGTAGACCTTGACCTGGAGGTCACGTTTCCACCGTTCGTGACCCCCGCTCACCTCTGTGAGTGGAGCTATGGGCGATCAAAGACGATTTTAACATTGGCTCCAAAGTGAAAAATGTTCGGTTCAGTATGCTCCATATGACCTAAGGAGTCGTCCTGCAAAGTCTGAGACTCCTACGGCGATTTGACCTTTTTGGTCGAAAATGCATGTAAGGCTAACAACACCTGGCGCTCAAATGCCACTCGGATGTCAAAGTTGTCGCAGCGCATTGAAATTTTGCATGCGGGTAGACCTTGACCTGGAGGTCACGTTTCCACCGTTCTTGACCCCGCTCACCTCTGTGAGTGGAGCTATGGGCGATCAAAGATGATTTTAACATTGGCTCCAAAGTGAAAAATGTTCGGTTCAGTATGCTCCATATGACCTAAGGAGTCGTCCTGCAAAGTCTGAGACTCCTACGGCGATTTGACCTTTTTGGTCGAAAATGCATGTAAGGCTAACACCTGGCGCTCAAATGCCACTCGGATGTCAAAGTTGTCGCAGCGCATTGAAATTTTGCATGCGGGTAGACCTTGACCTGGAGGTCACGTTTCCACCGTTCTTGACCCCCGCTCACCCCTTTGAGTGGAGCTATGGGCGATCAAAGACGATTTTAACATTGGCTCCAAAGTGAAAAATGTTCGGTTCAGTATGCTCCATATGACCTAAGGAGTCGTCCTGCAAAGTCTGAGACTCCTACGGCGATTTGAACTTTTTGGTCGAAAATGCATGTAAGGCTAACACCTGGCGCTCAAATGCCACTCGGATGTCAAAGTTGTCGCAGCGCATTGAAATTTTGCATGCGGGTAGACCTTGACCTGGAGGTCACGTTTCCACCGTTCTTGACCCCGCTCACCTCTGTGAGTGGAGCTATGGGCGATCAAAGATGATTTTAACATTGGCTCCAAAGTGAAAAATGTTCGGTTCAGTATGCTCCATATGACCTAAGGAGTCGTCCTGCAAAGTCTGAGACTTCTACGGCGATTTGACCTTTTTGGTCGAAAATGCATGTAAGGCTAACACCTGGCGCTCAAATGCCACTCGGATGTCAAAGTTGTCGCAGCGCATTGAAATTTTGCATGCATGTAGACCTTGACCTGGAGGTCACGTTTCCACCGTTCTTGACCCCCGCTCACCTCTGTGAGTGGAGCTATGGGCGATCAAAGACGATTTTAACATTGGCTCCAAAGTGAAAAATGTTCGGTTCAGTATGCTCCATATGACCTTAGGAGTCGTCCTGCAAAGTCTGAGACTCCTACGGCGATTTGACCTTTTTGGTCGAAAATGCATGTAAGGCTAACACCTGGCGCTCAAATGCCACTCGGATGTCAAAGTTGTCGCAGCGCATTGAAATTTTGCATGCGGGTAGACCTTGACCTGGAGGTCACGTTTCCACCGTTCTTGACCCCCGCTCACCCCTTTGAGTGGAGCTATGGGCGATCAAAGACGATTTTAACATTGGCTCCAAAGTGAAAAATGTTCGGTTCAGTATGCTCCATATGACCTAAGGAGTCGTCCTGCAAAGTCTGAGACTCCTACGGCGATTTGAACTTTTTGGTCGAAAATGCATGTAAGGCTAACACCTGGCGCTCAAATGCCACTCGGATGTCAAAGTTGTCGCAGCGCATTGAAATTTTGCATGCGGGTAGACCTTGACCTGGAGGTCACGTTTCCACCGTTCTTGACCCCGCTCACCTCTGTGAGTGGAGCTATGGGCGATCAAAGATGATTTTAACATTGGCTCCAAAGTGAAAAATGTTCGGTTCAGTATGCTCCATATGACCTAAGGAGTCGTCCTGCAAAGTCTGAGACTTCTACGGCGATTTGACCTTTTTGGTCGAAAATGCATGTAAGGCTAACACCTGGCGCTCAAATGCCACTCGGATGTCAAAGTTGTCGCAGCGCATTGAAATTTTGCATGCATGTAGACCTTGACCTGGAGGTCACGTTTCCACCGTTCTTGACCCCCGCTCACCTCTGTGAGTGGAGCTATGGGCGATCAAAGATGATTTTAACATTGGCTCCAAAGTGAAAAATGTTCGGTTCAGTATGCTCCATATGACCTTAGGAGTCGTCCTGCAAAGCCTGAGACTCCTACGGCGATTTGACCTTTTTGGTCGAAAATGCATGTAAGGCTAACACCTGGCGCTCAAATGCCACTCGGATGTCAAAGTTGTCGCAGCGCATTGAAATTTTGCATGCGGGTAGACCTTGACCTGGATGTCACGTTTCCACCGATCTTGATCCCCGCTCACCTCTGTGAGTGGAGCTATGGGCGATCAAAGACGATTTTAACATTGGCCCCAAAATGAAAAATGTTCGGTTCAGTATGCTCCATATGACCAAAGGAGTCGTCCTGCAAAGTCTGAGACTCCTACGGCGATTTGACCTTTTTGGTCGAAAATGCATGTAAGGCTAACACCTGGCGTTCAAATGCCACTCGGATGTCAAAGTTGTCGCAGCGCATTGAAATTTTGCATGCGGGTAGACCTTGACCTGGAGGTCACGTTTCCACCGTTCTTGACCCCGCTCACCTCTGTGAGTGGAGCTATGGGCGATCAAAGACGATTTTATCATTGGCTCCAAAATGAAAAATGTTCGGTTCAGTATGCTCCATATGACCTAAGGAGTCGTCCTGCAAAGTCTGAGACTCCTACGGCGATTTGACCTTTTTGGTCGAAAATGCATGTAAGGCTAACACCTGGCGCTCAAATGCCACTCGGATGTCAAAGTTGTCGCAGCGCATTGAAATTTTGCATGCGGGTAGACCTTGACCTGGAGGTCACGTTTCCACCGTTCTTGACCCCCGCTCACCCCTTTGAGTGGAGCTATGGGCGATCAAAGATGATTTTAACATTGGCTCCAAAGTGAAAAATGTTCGGTTCAGTATGCTCCATATGACCTAAGGAGTCGTCCTGCAAAGTCTGAGACTCCTACGGCGATTTGAACTTTTTGGTCGAAAATGCATGTAAGGCTAGCACCTGGCGCTCAAATGCCACTCGGATGTCAAAGTTGTCGCAGCGCATTGAAATTTTGCATGCGGGTAGACCTTGACCTGGAGGTCACGTTTCCACCGTTCTTGACCCCCGCTCACCTCTGTGAGTGGAGCTATGGGCGATCAAAGACGATTTTAACATTGGCTCCAAAGTGAAAAATGTTCGGTTCAGTATGCTCCATATGACCTAAGGAGTCGTCCTGCAAAGTCTGAGACTCCTACGGCGATTTGACCTTTTTGGTCGAAAATGCATGTAAGGCTAACAACACCTGGCGCTCAAATGCCACTCGGATGTCAAAGTTGTCGCAGCGCATTGAAATTTTGCATGCGGGTAGACCTTGACCTGGAGGTCACGTTTCCACCGTTCTTGACCCCGCTCACCTCTGTGAGTGGAGCTATGGGCGATCAAAGATGATTTTAACATTGGCTCCAAAGTGAAAAATGTTCGGTTCAGTATGCTCCATATGACCTAAGGAGTCGTCCTGCAAAGTCTGAGACTCCTACGGCGATTTGACCTTTTTGGTCGAAAATGCATGTAAGGCTAACACCTGGCGCTCAAATGCCACTCGGATGTCAAAGTTGTCGCAGCGCATTGAAATTTTGCATGCGGGTAGACCTTGACCTGGAGGTCACGTTTCCACCGTTCTTGACCCCCGCTCACCCCTTTGAGTGGAGCTATGGGCGATCAAAGACGATTTTAACATTGGCTCCAAAGTGAAAAATGTTCGGTTCAGTATGCTCCATATGACCTAAGGAGTCGTCCTGCAAAGTCTGAGACTCCTACGGCGATTTGAACTTTTTGGTCGAAAATGCATGTAAGGCTAACACCTGGCGCTCAAATGCCACTCGGATGTCAAAGTTGTCGCAGCGCATTGAAATTTTGCATGCGGGTAGACCTTGACCTGGAGGTCACGTTTCCACCGTTCTTGACCCCGCTCACCTCTGTGAGTGGAGCTATGGGCGATCAAAGATGATTTTAACATTGGCTCCAAAGTGAAAAATGTTCGGTTCAGTATGCTCCATATGACCTAAGGAGTCGTCCTGCAAAGTCTGAGACTTCTACGGCGATTTGACCTTTTTGGTCGAAAATGCATGTAAGGCTAACACCTGGCGCTCAAATGCCACTCGGATGTCAAAGTTGTCGCAGCGCATTGAAATTTTGCATGCATGTAGACCTTGACCTGGAGGTCACGTTTCCACCGTTCTTGACCCCCGCTCACCTCTGTGAGTGGAGCTATGGGCAATCAAAGATGATTTTAACATTGGCTCCAAAGTGAAAAATGTTCGGTTCAGTATGCTCCATATGACCTAAGGAGTCGTCCTGCAAAGCCTGAGACTCCTACGGCGATTTGACCTTTTTGGTCGAAAATGCATGTAAGGCTAACACCTGGCGCTCAAATGCCACTCGGATGTCAAAGTTGTCGCAGCGCATTGAAATTTTGCATGCGGGTAGACCTTGACCTGGAGGTCACGTTTCCACCGTTCTTGACCCCCGCTCACCTCTGTGAGTGGAGCTATGGGCGATCAAAGACGATTTTATCATTGGCTCCAAAATGAAAAATGTTCGGTTCAGTATGCTCCATATGACCTAAGGAGTCGTCCTGCAAAGTCTGAGACTCCTACGGCGATTTGACCTTTTTGGTCGAAAATGCATGTAAGGCTAACAACACCTGGCGCTCAAATGCCACTCGGATGTCAAAGTTGTCGCAGCGCATTGAAATTTTGCATGCGGGTAGACCTTGACCTGGAGGTCACGTTTCCACCGTTCTTGACCCCGCTCACCTCTGTGAGTGGAGCTATGGGCGATCAAAGACGATTTTAACATTGGCTCCAAAGTGAAAAATGTTCGGTTCAGTATGCTCCATATGACCTAAGGAGTCGTCCTGCAAAGTCTGAGACTCCTACGGCGATTTGACCTTTTTGGTCGAAAATGCATGTAAGGCTAACACCTGGCGCTCAAATGCCACTCGGATGTCAAAGTTGTCGCAGCGCATTGAAATTTTGCATGCGGGTAGACCTTGACCTGGAGGTCACGTTTCCACCGTTCTTGACCCCCGCTCACCCCTTTGAGTGGAGCTATGGGCGATCAAAGACGATTTTAACATTGGCTCCAAAGTGAAAAATGTTCAGTTCAGTATGCTCCATATGACCTAAGGAGTCGTCCTGCAAAGTCTGAGACTCCTACGGCGATTTGACCTTTTTGGTCGAAAATGCATGTAAGGCTAACAACACCTGGCTCTCAAATGCCACTCGGATGTCAAAGTTGTCGCAGCGCATTGAAATTTTGCATGCGGGTAGACCTTGACCTGGAGGTCACGTTTCCACCGTTCTTGACCCCCGCTCACCCCTTTGAGTGGAGCTATGGGCGATCAAAGACGATTTTAACATTGGCTCCAAAGTGAAAAATGTTCGGTTCAGTATGCTCCATATGACCTAAGGAGTCGTCCTGCAAAGTCTGAGACTCCTACGGCGATTTGAACTTTTTGGTCGAAAATGCATGTAAGGCTAACACCTGGCGCTCAAATGCCACTCGGATGTCAAAGTTGTCGCAGCGCATTGAAATTTTGCATGCGGGTAGACCTTGACCTGGAGGTCACGTTTCCACCGTTCTTGACCCCGCTCACCTCTGTGAGTGGAGCTATGGGCGATCAAAGATGATTTTAACATTGGCTCCAAAGTGAAAAATGTTCGGTTCAGTATGCTCCATATGACCTAAGGAGTCGTCCTGCAAAGTCTGAGACTCCTACGGCGATTTGACCTTTTTGGTCGAAAATGCATGTAAGGCTAACACCTGGCGCTCAAATGCCACTCGGATGTCAAAGTTGTCGCAGCGCATTGAAATTTTGCATGCATGTAGACCTTGACCTGGAGGTCACGTTTCCACCGTTCTTGACCCCCGCTCACCTCTGTGAGTGGAGCTATGGGCGATCAAAGACGATTTTAACATTGGCTCCAAAGTGAAAAATGTTCGGTTCAGTATGCTCCATATGACCTAAGGAGTCGTCCTGCAAAGTCTGAGACTCCTACGGCGATTTGACCTTTTTGGTCGAAAATGCATGTAAGGCTAACAACACCTGGCGCTCAAATGCCACTCGGATGTCAAAGTTGTCGCAGCGCATTGAAATTTTGCATGCGGGTAGACCTTGACCTGGAGGTCACGTTTCCACCGTTCTTGACCCCCGCTCACCCCTTTGAGTGGAGCTATGGGCGATCAAAGACGATTTTAACATTGGTTCCAAAGTGAAAAATGTTCGGTTCAGTATGCTCCATATGACCTAAGGAGTCGTCCTGCAAAGTCTGAGACTCCTACGGCGATTTGACCTTTTTGGTCGAAAATGCATGTAAGGCTAACACCTGGCGCTCAAATGCCACTCGGATGTCAAAGTTGTCGCAGCGCATTGAAATTTTGCATGCATGTAGACCTTGACCTGGAGGTCACGTTTCCACCGTTCTTGACCCCCGCTCACCTCTGTGAGTGGAGCTATGGGCGATCAAAGACGATTTTAACATTGGCTCCAAAGTGAAAAATGTTCGGTTCAGTATGCTCCATATGACCTAAGGAGTCGTCCTGCAAAGTCTGAGACTCCTACGGCGATTTGACCTTTTTGGTCGAAAATGCATGTAAGGCTAACAACACCTGGCGCTCAAATGCCACTCGGATGTCAAAGTTGTCGCAGCGCATTGAAATTTTGCATGCGGGTAGACCTTGACCTGGAGGTCACGTTTCCACCGTTCTTGACCCCGCTCACCTCTGTGAGTGGAGCTATGGGCGATCAAAGATGATTTTAACATTGGCTCCAAAGTGAAAAATGTTCGGTTCAGTATGCTCCATATGACCTAAGGAGTCGTCCTGCAAAGTCTGAGACTCCTACGGCGATTTGACCTTTTTGGTCGAAAATGCATGTAAGGCTAACACCTGGCGCTCAAATGCCACTCGGATGTCAAAGTTGTCGCAGCGCATTGAAATTTTGCATGCGGGTAGACCTTGACCTGGAGGTCACGTTTCCACCGTTCTTGACCCCCGCTCACCCCTTTGAGTGGAGCTATGGGCGATCAAAGATGATTTTAACATTGGCTCCAAAGTGAAAAATGTTCGGTTCAGTATGCTCCATATGACCTAAGGAGTCGTCCTGCAAAGTCTGAGACTCCTACGGCGATTTGACCTTTTTGGTCGAAAATGCATGTAAGGCTAACACCTGGCGCTCAAATGCCACTCGGATGTCAAAGTTGTCGCAGCGCATTGAAATTTTGCATGCGGGTAGACCTTGACCTGGAGGTCACGTTTCCACCGTTCTTGACCCCGCTCACCTCTGTGAGTGGAGCTATGGGCGATCAAAGATGATTTTAACATTGGCTCCAAAGTGAAAAATGTTCGGTTCAGTATGCTCCATATGACCTAAGGAGTCGTCCTGCAAAGTCTGAGACTCCTACGGCGATTTGACCTTTTTGGTCGAAAATGCATGTAAGGCTAACACCTGGCGCTCAAATGCCACTCGGATGTCAAAGTTGTCGCAGCGCATTGAAATTTTGCATGCATGTAGACCTTGACCTGGAGGTCACGTTTCCACCGTTCTTGACCCCCGCTCACCTCTGTGAGTGGAGCTATGGGCGATCAAAGACGATTTTAACATTGGCTCCAAAGTGAAAAATGTTCGGTTCAGTATGCTCCATATGACCTAAGGAGTCGTCCTGCAAAGTCTGAGACTCCTACGGCGATTTGACCTTTTTGGTCGAAAATGCATGTTAGGCTAACAACACCTGGCGCTCAAATGCCACTCGGATGTCAAAGTTGTCGCAGCGCATTGAAATTTTGCATGCGGGTAGACCTTGACCTGGAGGTCACGTTTCCACCGTTCTTGACCCCCGCTCACCCCTTTGAGTGGAGCTATGGGCGATCAAAGACGATTTTAACATTGGCTCCAAAGTGAAAAATGTTCGGTTCAGTATGCTCCATATGACCTAAGGAGTCGTCCTGCAAAGTCTGAGACTCCTACGGCGATTTGAACTTTTTGGTCGAAAATGCATGTAAGGCTAACACCTGGCGCTCAAATGCCACTCGGATGTCAAAGTTGTCGCAGCGCATTGAAATTTTGCATGCGGGTAGACCTTGACCTGGAGGTCACGTTTCCACCGTTCTTGACCCCGCTCACCTCTGTGAGTGGAGCTATGGGCGATCAAAGATGATTTTAACATTGGCTCCAAAGTGAAAAATGTTCGGTTCAGTATGCTCCATATGACCTAAGGAGTCGTCCTGCAAAGTCTGAGACTCCTACGGCGATTTGACCTTTTTGGTCGAAAATGCATGTAAGGCTAACACCTGGCGCTCAAATGCCACTCGGATGTCAAAGTTGTCGCAGCGCATTGAAATTTTGCATGCATGTAGACCTTGACCTGGAGGTCACGTTTCCACCGTTCGTGACCCCCGCTCACCTCTGTGAGTGGAGCTATGGGCGATCAAAGACGATTTTAACATTGGCTCCAAAGTGAAAAATGTTCGGTTCAGTATGCTCCATATGACCTAAGGAGTCGTCCTGCAAAGTCTGAGACTCCTACGGCGATTTGACCTTTTTGGTCGAAAATGCATGTAAGGCTAACAACACCTGGCGCTCAAATGCCACTCGGATGTCAAAGTTGTCGCAGCGCATTGAAATTTTGCATGCGGGTAGACCTTGACCTGGAGGTCACGTTTCCACCGTTCTTGACCCCGCTCACCTCTGTGAGTGGAGCTATGGGCGATCAAAGATGATTTTAACATTGGCTCCAAAGTGAAAAATGTTCGGTTCAGTATGCTCCATATGACCTAAGGAGTCGTCCTGCAAAGTCTGAGACTCCTACGGCGATTTGACCTTTTTGGTCGAAAATGCATGTAAGGCTAACACCTGGCGCTCAAATGCCACTCGGATGTCAAAGTTGTCGCAGCGCATTGAAATTTTGCATGCGGGTAGACCTTGACCTGGAGGTCACGTTTCCACCGTTCTTGACCCCCGCTCACCCCTTTGAGTGGAGCTATGGGCGATCAAAGACGATTTTAACATTGGCTCCAAAGTGAAAAATGTTCGGTTCAGTATGCTCCATATGACCTAAGGAGTCGTCCTGCAAAGTCTGAGACTTCTACGGCGATTTGACCTTTTTGGTCGAAAATGCATGTAAGGCTAACACCTGGCGCTCAAATGCCACTCGGATGTCAAAGTTGTCGCAGCGCATTGAAATTTTGCATGCATGTAGACCTTGACCTGGAGGTCACGTTTCCACCGTTCTTGACCCCCGCTCACCTCTGTGAGTGGAGCTATGGGCGATCAAAGACGATTTTAACATTGGCTCCAAAGTGAAAAATGTTCGGTTCAGTATGCTCCATATGACCTTAGGAGTCGTCCTGCAAAGTCTGAGACTCCTACGGCGATTTGACCTTTTTGGTCGAAAATGCATGTAAGGCTAACACCTGGCGCTCAAATGCCACTCGGATGTCAAAGTTGTCGCAGCGCATTGAAATTTTGCATGCGGGTAGACCTTGACCTGGAGGTCACGTTTCCACCGTTCTTGACCCCCGCTCACCCCTTTGAGTGGAGCTATGGGCGATCAAAGACGATTTTAACATTGGCTCCAAAGTGAAAAATGTTCGGTTCAGTATGCTCCATATGACCTAAGGAGTCGTCCTGCAAAGTCTGAGACTCCTACGGCGATTTGAACTTTTTGGTCGAAAATGCATGTAAGGCTAACACCTGGCGCTCAAATGCCACTCGGATGTCAAAGTTGTCGCAGCGCATTGAAATTTTGCATGCGGGTAGACCTTGACCTGGAGGTCACGTTTCCACCGTTCTTGACCCCGCTCACCTCTGTGAGTGGAGCTATGGGCGATCAAAGATGATTTTAACATTGGCTCCAAAGTGAAAAATGTTCGGTTCAGTATGCTCCATATGACCTAAGGAGTCGTCCTGCAAAGTCTGAGACTTCTACGGCGATTTGACCTTTTTGGTCGAAAATGCATGTAAGGCTAACACCTGGCGCTCAAATGCCACTCGGATGTCAAAGTTGTCGCAGCGCATTGAAATTTTGCATGCATGTAGACCTTGACCTGGAGGTCACGTTTCCACCGTTCTTGACCCCCGCTCACCTCTGTGAGTGGAGCTATGGGCGATCAAAGATGATTTTAACATTGGCTCCAAAGTGAAAAATGTTCGGTTCAGTATGCTCCATATGACCTTAGGAGTCGTCCTGCAAAGCCTGAGACTCCTACGGCGATTTGACCTTTTTGGTCGAAAATGCATGTAAGGCTAACACCTGGCGCTCAAATGCCACTCGGATGTCAAAGTTGTCGCAGCGCATTGAAATTTTGCATGCGGGTAGACCTTGACCTGGATGTCACGTTTCCACCGATCTTGATCCCCGCTCACCTCTGTGAGTGGAGCTATGGGCGATCAAAGACGATTTTAACATTGGCCCCAAAATGAAAAATGTTCGGTTCAGTATGCTCCATATGACCAAAGGAGTCGTCCTGCAAAGTCTGAGACTCCTACGGCGATTTGACCTTTTTGGTCGAAAATGCATGTAAGGCTAACACCTGGCGTTCAAATGCCACTCGGATGTCAAAGTTGTCGCAGCGCATTGAAATTTTGCATGCGGGTAGACCTTGACCTGGAGGTCACGTTTCCACCGTTCTTGACCCCGCTCACCTCTGTGAGTGGAGCTATGGGCGATCAAAGACGATTTTATCATTGGCTCCAAAATGAAAAATGTTCGGTTCAGTATGCTCCATATGACCTAAGGAGTCGTCCTGCAAAGTCTGAGACTCCTACGGCGATTTGACCTTTTTGGTCGAAAATGCATGTAAGGCTAACACCTGGCGCTCAAATGCCACTCGGATGTCAAAGTTGTCGCAGCGCATTGAAATTTTGCATGCGGGTAGACCTTGACCTGGAGGTCACGTTTCCACCGTTCTTGACCCCCGCTCACCCCTTTGAGTGGAGCTATGGGCGATCAAAGATGATTTTAACATTGGCTCCAAAGTGAAAAATGTTCGGTTCAGTATGCTCCATATGACCTAAGGAGTCGTCCTGCAAAGTCTGAGACTCCTACGGCGATTTGAACTTTTTGGTCGAAAATGCATGTAAGGCTAGCACCTGGCGCTCAAATGCCACTCGGATGTCAAAGTTGTCGCAGCGCATTGAAATTTTGCATGCGGGTAGACCTTGACCTGGAGGTCACGTTTCCACCGTTCTTGACCCCCGCTCACCTCTGTGAGTGGAGCTATGGGCGATCAAAGACGATTTTAACATTGGCTCCAAAGTGAAAAATGTTCGGTTCAGTATGCTCCATATGACCTAAGGAGTCGTCCTGCAAAGTCTGAGACTCCTACGGCGATTTGACCTTTTTGGTCGAAAATGCATGTAAGGCTAACAACACCTGGCGCTCAAATGCCACTCGGATGTCAAAGTTGTCGCAGCGCATTGAAATTTTGCATGCGGGTAGACCTTGACCTGGAGGTCACGTTTCCACCGTTCTTGACCCCGCTCACCTCTGTGAGTGGAGCTATGGGCGATCAAAGATGATTTTAACATTGGCTCCAAAGTGAAAAATGTTCGGTTCAGTATGCTCCATATGACCTAAGGAGTCGTCCTGCAAAGTCTGAGACTCCTACGGCGATTTGACCTTTTTGGTCGAAAATGCATGTAAGGCTAACACCTGGCGCTCAAATGCCACTCGGATGTCAAAGTTGTCGCAGCGCATTGAAATTTTGCATGCGGGTAGACCTTGACCTGGAGGTCACGTTTCCACCGTTCTTGACCCCCGCTCACCCCTTTGAGTGGAGCTATGGGCGATCAAAGACGATTTTAACATTGGCTCCAAAGTGAAAAATGTTCGGTTCAGTATGCTCCATATGACCTAAGGAGTCGTCCTGCAAAGTCTGAGACTCCTACGGCGATTTGAACTTTTTGGTCGAAAATGCATGTAAGGCTAACACCTGGCGCTCAAATGCCACTCGGATGTCAAAGTTGTCGCAGCGCATTGAAATTTTGCATGCGGGTAGACCTTGACCTGGAGGTCACGTTTCCACCGTTCTTGACCCCGCTCACCTCTGTGAGTGGAGCTATGGGCGATCAAAGATGATTTTAACATTGGCTCCAAAGTGAAAAATGTTCGGTTCAGTATGCTCCATATGACCTAAGGAGTCGTCCTGCAAAGTCTGAGACTTCTACGGCGATTTGACCTTTTTGGTCGAAAATGCATGTAAGGCTAACACCTGGCGCTCAAATGCCACTCGGATGTCAAAGTTGTCGCAGCGCATTGAAATTTTGCATGCATGTAGACCTTGACCTGGAGGTCACGTTTCCACCGTTCTTGACCCCCGCTCACCTCTGTGAGTGGAGCTATGGGCAATCAAAGATGATTTTAACATTGGCTCCAAAGTGAAAAATGTTCGGTTCAGTATGCTCCATATGACCTAAGGAGTCGTCCTGCAAAGCCTGAGACTCCTACGGCGATTTGACCTTTTTGGTCGAAAATGCATGTAAGGCTAACACCTGGCGCTCAAATGCCACTCGGATGTCAAAGTTGTCGCAGCGCATTGAAATTTTGCATGCGGGTAGACCTTGACCTGGAGGTCACGTTTCCACCGTTCTTGACCCCCGCTCACCTCTGTGAGTGGAGCTATGGGCGATCAAAGACGATTTTATCATTGGCTCCAAAATGAAAAATGTTCGGTTCAGTATGCTCCATATGACCTAAGGAGTCGTCCTGCAAAGTCTGAGACTCCTACGGCGATTTGACCTTTTTGGTCGAAAATGCATGTAAGGCTAACAACACCTGGCGCTCAAATGCCACTCGGATGTCAAAGTTGTCGCAGCGCATTGAAATTTTGCATGCGGGTAGACCTTGACCTGGAGGTCACGTTTCCACCGTTCTTGACCCCGCTCACCTCTGTGAGTGGAGCTATGGGCGATCAAAGACGATTTTAACATTGGCTCCAAAGTGAAAAATGTTCGGTTCAGTATGCTCCATATGACCTAAGGAGTCGTCCTGCAAAGTCTGAGACTCCTACGGCGATTTGACCTTTTTGGTCGAAAATGCATGTAAGGCTAACACCTGGCGCTCAAATGCCACTCGGATGTCAAAGTTGTCGCAGCGCATTGAAATTTTGCATGCGGGTAGACCTTGACCTGGAGGTCACGTTTCCACCGTTCTTGACCCCCGCTCACCCCTTTGAGTGGAGCTATGGGCGATCAAAGACGATTTTAACATTGGCTCCAAAGTGAAAAATGTTCAGTTCAGTATGCTCCATATGACCTAAGGAGTCGTCCTGCAAAGTCTGAGACTCCTACGGCGATTTGACCTTTTTGGTCGAAAATGCATGTAAGGCTAACAACACCTGGCTCTCAAATGCCACTCGGATGTCAAAGTTGTCGCAGCGCATTGAAATTTTGCATGCGGGTAGACCTTGACCTGGAGGTCACGTTTCCACCGTTCTTGACCCCGCTCACCTCTGTGAGTGGAGCTATGGGCGATCAAAGACGATTTTAACATTGGCTCGTAAGTGAAAAATGTTCGGTTCAGTATGCTCCATATGACCTAAGGAGTCGTCCTGCAAAGTCTGAGACTCCTACGGCGATTTGACCTTTTTGGTCGAAAATGCATGTAAGGCTAACACCTGGCGCTCAAATGCCACTCGGATGTCAAAGTTGTCGCAGCGCATTGAAATTTTGCATGCATGTAGACCTTGACCTGGAGGTCACGTTTCCACCGTTCTTGACCCCCGCTCACCTCTGTGAGTGGAGCTATGGGCGATCAAAGATGATTTTATCATTGGCTCTAAAATGAAAAATGTTCGGTTCAGTATGCTCCATATGACCTAAGGAGTCGTCCTGCAAAGTCTGAGACTCCTACGGCGATTTGACCTTTTTGGTCGAAAATGCATGTAAGGCTAACACCTGGCGCTCAAATGCCACTCGGATGTCAAAGTTGTCGCAGCGCATTGAAATTTTGCATGCGGGTAGACCTTGACCTGGAGGTCACGTTTCCACCGTTCTTGACCCCCGCTCACCTCTGTGAGTGGAGCTATGGGCGATCAAAGATGATTTTATCATTGGCTCTAAAATGAAAAATGTTCGGTTCAGTATGCTCCATATGACCTAAGGAGTCGTCCTGCAAAGTCTGAGACTCCTACGGCGATTTGACCTTTTTGGTCGAAAATGCATGTAAGGCTAACACCTGGCGCTCAAATGCCACTCGGATGTCAAAGTTGTCGCAGCGCATTGAAATTTTGCATGCGGGTAGACCTTGACCTGGAGGTCACGTTTCCACCGTACTTGACCCCCGCTCACCTCTGTGAGTGGAGCTATGGGCGATCAAAGATGATTTTAACATTGGCTCCAAAGTGAAAAATGTTCGGTTCAGTATGCTCCATATGACCTAAGGAGTCGTCCTGCAAAGTCTGAGACTCCTACGGCGATTTGACCTTTTTGGTCGAAAATGCATGTAAGGCTAACACCTGGCGCTCAAATGCCACTCGGATGTCAAAGTTGTCGCAGCGCATTGAAATTTTGCATGCGGGTAGACCTTGACCTGGAGGTCACGTTTCCACCGTTCTTGACCCCCGCTCACCTCTGTGAGTGGAGCTATGGGCGATCAAAGATGATTTTATCATTGGCTCTAAAATGAAAAATGTTCGGTTCAGTATGCTCCATATGACCTAAGGAGTCGTCCTGCAAAGTCTGAGACTCCTACGGCGATTTGACCTTTTTGGTCGAAAATGCATGTAAGGCTAACACCTGGCGTTCAAATGCCACTCGGATGTCAAAGTTGTCGCAGCGCATTGAAATTTTGCATGCGGGTAGACCTTGACCTGGAGGTCACGTTTCCACCGTTCTTGACCCCCGCTCACCTCTGTGAGTGGAGCTATGGGCGATCAAAGACGATTTTAACATTGGCACCAAAGTGAAAAATGTTCGGTTCAGTATGCTCCATATGACCTAAGGAGTCGTCCTGCAAAGTCTGAGACTCCTACGGCGATTTGACCTTTTTGGTCGAAAATGCATGTAAGGCTTACACCTGGCGCTCAAATGCCACTCGGATGTCAAAGTTGTCGCAGCGCATTGAAATTTTGCATGCGGGTAGACCTTGACCTGGAGGTCACGTTTCAACCGTTCTTGACCCCGCTCACCTCTGTGAGTGGAGCTATGGGCGATCAAAACGATTTTAACATTGGCTCCAAAGTGAAAAATGTTCGGTTCAGTATGCTCCATATGACCTAAGGAGTCGTCCTGCAAAGTCTGAGACTCCTACGGCGATTTGACCTTTTTGGTCGAAAATGCATGTAAGGCTAACACCTGGCGCTCAAATGCCACTCGGATGTCAAAGTTGTCGCAGCGCATTGAAATTTTGCATGCGGGTAGACCTTGACCTGGAGGTCACGTTTCCACCGTACTTGACCCCCGCTCACCTCTGTGAGTGGAGCTATGGGCGATCAAAGATGATTTTAACATTGGCTCCAAAGTGAAAAATGTTCGGTTCAGTATGCTCCATATGACCTAAGGAGTCGTCCTGCAAAGTCTGAGACTCCTACGGCGATTTGACCTTTTTGGTCGAAAATGCATGTAAGGCTAACACCTGGCGCTCAAATGCCACTCGGATGTCAAAGTTGTCGCAGCGCATTGAAATTTTGCATGCGGGTAGACCTTGACCTGGAGGTCACGTTTCCACCGTTCTTGACCCCCGCTCACCTCTGTGAGTGGAGCTATGGCCGATCAAAGATGATTTTAACATTGGCTCCAAAGTGAAAAATGTTCGATTCAGTATGCTCCATATCACCTAAGGAGTCGTCCTGCAAAGTCTGAGACTCCTACGGCGATTTGACCTTTTTGGTCGAAAATGCATGTAAGGCTAACACCTGGCGCTCAAATGCCACTCGGATGTCAAAGTTGTCGCAGCGCATTGAAATTTTGCATGCGGGTAGACCTTGACCTGGAGGTCACGTTTCCACCGTTCTTGACCCCGCTCACCTCTGTGAGTGGAGCTATGGGCGATCAAAGACGATTTTATCATTGGCTCCAAAATGAAAAATGTTCGGTTCAGTATGCTCCATATGACCTAAGGCGTCGTCCTGCAAAGTCTGAGACTCCTACGGCGATTTGACCTTTTTGGTCGAAAATGCATGTAAGGCTAACAACACCTGGCGCTCAAATGCCACTCGGATGTCAAAGTTGTCGCAGCGCATTGAAATTTTGCATGCGGGAAGACCTTGACCTGGAGGTCACGTTTCCACCGTTCTTGACCCCGCTCACCTCTGTGAGTGGAGCTATGGGCGATCAAAGATGATTTTAACATTGGCTCCAAAGTGAAAAATGTTCGGTTCAGTATGCTCCATATGACCTAAGGAGTCGTCCTGCAAAGTCTGAGACTCCTACGGCGATTTGACGTTTTTGGTCGAAAATGCATGTAAGGCTAACACCTGGCGCTCAAATGCCACTCGGATGTCAAAGTTGTCGCAGCGCATTGAAATTTTGCATGCGGGTAGACCTTGACCTGGAGGTCACGTTTCCACCGTTCTTGACCCCCGCTCACCTCTGTGAGTGGAGCTATGGGCGATCAAAGATGATTTTAACATTGGCTCCAAAGTGAAAAATGTTCTGTTCAGTATGCTCCATATGACCTAAGGAGTCGTCCTGCAAAGTCTGAGACTCCTACGGCGATTTGAACTTTTTGGTCGAAAATGCATGTAAGGCTAACACCTGGCGCTCAAATGCCACTCGGATGTCAAAGTTGTCGCAGCGCATTGAAATTTTGCATGCGGGTAGACCTTGACCTGGAGGTCACGTTTCCACCGTTCTTGACCCCCGCTCACCTCTGTGAGTGGAGCTATGGGCGATCAAAGACGATTTTAACATTGGCTCCAAAGTGAAAAATGTTCGGTTCAGTATGCTCCATGTGACCTAAGGAGTCGTCCTGCAAAGTCTGAGACTCCTACGGCGATTTGACCTTTTTGGTCGAAAATGCATGTAAGGCTAACACCTGGCGTTGAAATGCCACTCGGATGTCAAAGTTGTCGCAGCGCATTGAAATTTTGCATGCGGGTAGACCTTGACTTGGAGGTCACGTTTCCACCGTTCTTGACCCCGCTCACCTCTGTGAGTGGAGCTATGGGCGATCAAAGACGATTTTAATATTGGCTCCAAAGTGAAAAATGTTCGGTTCAGTATGCTCCATATGACCAAAGGAGTCGTCCTGCAAAGTCTGAGACTCCTACGGCGATTTGACCTTTTTGGTCGAAAATGCATTTAAGGCTAACACCTGGCGCTCAAATGCCACTCGGATGTCAAAGTTGTCGCAGCGCATTGAAATTTTGCATGCGGGTAGACCTTGACCTGGAGGTCACGTTTTCACCGTCCTTGACCCCCGCTCACCCCTGGGAGTGGAGCTATGGGCGATCAAAGACGATCTCAACATTGGCTCCAAAGTGAAAAATGTTCGGTTCAGTATGCTCCATATGACCTAAGGAGTCGTCCTGCAAAGTCTGAGACTCCTACGGCGATTTGACCTTTTTGGTCGAAAATGCATGTAAGGCTAACACCTGGCGTTCAAATGCCACTCGGATGTCAAAGTTGTCGCAGCGCATTGAAACTTTGCATGCGGGTAGACCTTGACCTGGAGGTCACGTTTCCACCGTTCTTGACCCCGCTCACCTCTGTGAGTGGAGCTATGGGCGATCAAAGACGATTTTAACATTGGCTCCAAAGGGAAAAATGTTCGGTTCAGTATGCTCCATATGACCTAAGGAGTCGTCCTGCAAAGTCTGAGACTCCTACGGCGATTTGACGTTTTTGGTCGAAAATGCATGTAAGGCTAACACCTGGCGCTCAAATGCCACTCGGATGTCAAAGTTGTTGCAGCGCATTGAAATTTTGCATGCGGGTAGACCTTGACCTGGAGGTCACGTTTCCACCGTTCTTGACCCCCGCTCACCCCTTTGAGTGGAGCTATGGGCGATCAAAGACGATTTTAACATTGGCTCCAAAGTGAAAAATGTTCGGTTCAGTATGCTCCATATGACCTAAGGAGTCGTCCTGCAAAGTCTGAGACTCCTACGGCGATTTGAACTTTTTGGTCGAAAATGCATGTAAGGCTAACAACACCTGGCGCTCAAATGCCACTCAGATGTCAAAGTTGTCGCAGCGCATTGAAATTTTGCATGCGGGTAGACCTTGACCTGGAGGTCACGTTTCCACCGTTCTTGACCCCGCTCACCTCTGTGAGTGGAGCTATGGGCGATCAAAGATGATTTTAACATTGGCTCCAAAGTGAAAATTGTTCGGTTCAGTATGCTCCATATGACCTAAGGAGTCGTCCTGCAAAGTCTGAGACTCCTACGGCGATTTGACCTTTTTGGTCGAAAATGCATGTAAGGCTAACACCTGGCGCTCAAATGCCACTCGGATGTCAAATTTGTCGCAGCGCATTGAAATTTTGCATGCGGGTAGACCTTGACCTGGAGGTCACGTTTCCACCGTTCTTGACCCCCGCTCACCCCTTTGAGTGGAGCTATGGGCGATCAAAGATGATTTTAACATTGGCTCCAAAGTGAAAAATGTTCGGTTCAGTATGCTCCATATGACCTAAGGAGTCGTCCTGCAAAGTCTGAGACTCCTACGGCGATTTGAACTTTTGGGTCGAAAATGCATGTAAGGCTAACACCTGGCGCTCAAATGCCACTCGGATGTCAAAGTTGTCGCAGCGCATTGAAATTTTGCATGCGGGTAGACCTTGACCTGGAGGTCACGTTTCCACCGTTCTTGACCCCGCTCACCTCTGTGAGTGGAGCTATGGGCGATCAAAGATGATTTTAACATTGGCTCCAAAGTGAAAAATGTTCGGTTCAGTATGCTCCATATGACCTAAGGAGTCGTCCTGCAAAGTCTGAGACTCCTACGGCGATTTGACCTTTTTGGTCGAAAATGCATGTAAGGCTAACAACACCTGGCGCTCAAATGCCACTCGGATGTCAAAGTTGTCGCAGCGCATTGAAATTTTGCATGCGGGTAGACCTTGACCTGGAGGTCACGTTTCCACCGTTCTTGACCCCCGCTCACCTCTGTGAGTGGAGCTATGGGCGATCAAAGACGATTTTAACATTGGCTCCAAAGGGAAAAATGTTCGGTTCAGTATGCTCCATATGACCTAAGGAGTCGTCCTGCAAAGTCTGAGACTCCTACGGCGATTTGACGTTTTTGGTCGAAAATGCATGTAAGGCTAACACCTGGCGCTCAAATGCCACTCGGATGTCAAAGTTGTCGCAGCGCATTGAAATTTTGCATGCGGGTAGACCTTGACCTGGAGGTCACGTTTCCACCGTTCTTGACCCCCGCTCACACCTTTGAGTGGAGCTATGGGCGATCAAAGACGATTTTAACATTGGCTCCAAAGTGAAAAATGTTCGGTTCAGTATGCTCCATATGACCTAAGGAGTCGTCCTGCAAAGTCTGAGACTCCTACGGCGATTTGAGCTTTTTGGTCGAAAATGCATGTAAGGCTAACAACACCTGGCGCTCAAATGCCACTCGGATGTCAAAGTTGTCGCAGCGCATTGAAATTTTGCATGCGGGTAGACCTTGACCTGGAGGTCACGTTTCCACCGTTCTTGACCCCGCTCACCTCTGTGAGTGGAGCTATGGGCGATCAAAGATGATTTTAACATTGGCTCCAAAGTGAAAAATGTTCGGTTCAGTATGCTCCATATGACCTAAGGAGTCGTCCTGCAAAGTCTGAGACTCCTACGGCGATTTGACCTTTTTGGTCGAAAATGCATGTAAGGCTAACACCTGGCGCTCAAATGCCACTCGGATGTCAAAGTTGTCGCAGCGCATTGAAATTTTGCATGCGGGTAGACCTTGACCTGGAGGTCACGTTTCCACCGTTCTTGACCCCGCTCACCTCTGTGAGTGGAGCTATGGGCGATCAAAGATGATTTTAACATTGGCTCCAAAGTGAAAATTGTTCGGTTCAGTATGCTCCATATGACCTAAGGAGTCGTCCTGCAAAGTCTGAGACTCCTACGGCGATTTGACCTTTTTGGTCGAAAATGCATGTAAGGCTAACACCTGGCGCTCAAATGCCACTCGGATGTCAAATTTGTCGCAGTGCATTGAAATTTTGCATGCGGGTAGACCTTGACCTGGAGGTCACGTTTCCACCGTTCTTGACCCCCGCTCACCCCTTTGAGTGGAGCTATGGGCGATCAAAGATGATTTTAACATTGGCTCCAAAGTGAAAAATGTTCGGTTCAGTATGCTCCATATGACCTAAGGAGTCGTCCTGCAAAGTCTGAGACTCCTACGGCGATTTGAACTTTTGGGTCGAAAATGCATGTAAGGCTAACACCTGGCGCTCAAATGCCACTCGGATGTCAAAGTTGTCGCAGCGCATTGAAATTTTGCATGCGGGTAGACCTTGACCTGGAGGTCACGTTTCCACCGTTCTTGACCCCGCTCACCTCTGTGAGTGGAGCTATGGGCGATCAAAGATGATTTTAACATTGGCTGCAAAGTGAAAAATGTTCGGTTCAGTATGCTCCATATGACCTAAGGAGTCGTCCTGCAAAGTCTGAGACTCCTACGGCGATTTGACCTTTTTGGTCGAAAATGCATGTAAGGCTAACACCTGGCGCTCAAATGCCACTCGGATGTCAAAGTTGTCGCAGCGCATTGAAATTTTGCATGCGGGTAGACCTTGACCTGGAGGTCACGTTTCCACCGTTCTTGACCCCGCTCACCTCTGTGAGTGGAGCTATGGGCGATCAAAGACGATTTTATCATTGGCTCCAAAATGAAAAATGTTCGGTTCAGTATGCTCCATATGACCTAAGGAGTCGTCCTGCAAAGTCTGAGACTCCTACGGCGATTTGACCTTTTTGGTCGAAAATGCATGTAAGGCTAACAACACCTGGCGCTCAAATGCCACTCGGATGTCAAAGTTGTCGCAGCGCATTGAAATTTTGCATGCGGGTAGACCTTGACCTGGAGGTCACGTTTCCACCGTTCTTGACCCCCGCTCACCTCTGTGAGTGGAGCTATGGGCGATCAAAGACGATTTTATCATTGGCTCCAAAGGGAAAAATGTTCGGTTCAGTATGCTCCATATGACCTAAGGAGTCGTCCTGCAAAGTCTGAGACTCCTACGGCGATTTGACGTTTTTGGTCGAAAATGCATGTAAGGCTAACACCTGGCGCTCAAATGCCACTCGGATGTCAAAGTTGTCGCAGCGCATTGAAATTTTGCATGCGGGTAGACCTTGACCTGGAGGTCACGTTTCCACCGTTCTTGACCCCCGCTCACACCTTTGAGTGGAGCTATGGGCGATCAAAGACGATTTTAACATTGGCTCCAAAGTGAAAAATGTTCGGTTCAGTATGCTCCATATGACCTAAGGAGTCGTCCTGCAAAGTCTGAGACTCCTACGGCGATTTGAGCTTTTTGGTCGAAAATGCATGTAAGGCTAACAACACCTGGCGCTCAAATGCCACTCGGATGTCAAAGTTGTCGCAGCGCATTGAAATTTTGCATGCGGGTAGACCTTGACCTGGAGGTCACGTTTCCACCGTTCTTGACCCCGCTCACCTCTGTGAGTGGAGCTATGGGCGATCAAAGATGATTTTAACATTGGCTCCAAAGTGAAAAATGTTCGGTTCAGTATGCTCCATATGACCTAAGGAGTCGTCCTGCAAAGTCTGAGACTCCTACGGCGATTTGACCTTTTTGGTCGAAAATGCATGTAAGGCTAACACCTGGCGCTCAAATGCCACTCGGATGTCAAAGTTGTCGCAGCGCATTGAAATTTTGCATGCGGGTAGACCTTGACCTGGAGGTCACGTTTCCACCGTTCTTGACCCCGCTCACCTCTGTGAGTGGAGCTATGGGCGATCAAAGATGATTTTAACATTGGCTCCAAAGTGAAAAATGTTCGGTTCAGTATGCTCCATATGACCTAAGGAGTCGTCCTGCAAAGTCTGAGACTCCTACGGCGATTTGACCTTTTTGGTCGAAAATGCATGTAAGGCTAACACCTGGCGCTCAAATGCCACTCGGATGTCAAAGTTGTCGCAGCGCATTGAAATTTTGCATGCATGTAGACCTTGACCTGGAGGTCACGTTTCCACCGTTCTTGACCCCCGCTCACCTCTGTGAGTGGAGCTATGGGCGATCAAAGACGATTTTAACATTGGCTCCAAAGTGAAAAATGTTCGGTTCAGTATGCTCCATATGACCTAAGGAGTCGTCCTGCAAAGTCTGAGACTCCTACGGCGATTTGACCTTTTTGGTCGAAAATGCATGTAAGGCTAACAACACCTGGCGCTCAAATGCCACTCGGATGTCAAAGTTGTCGCAGCGCATTGAAATTTTGCATGCGGGTAGACCTTGACCTGGAGGTCACGTTTCCACCGTTCTTGACCCCCGCTCACCCCTTTGAGTGGAGCTATGGGCGATCAAAGATGATTTTAACATTGGTTCCAAAGTGAAAAATGTTCGGTTCAGTATGCTCCATATGACCTAAGGAGTCGTCCTGCAAAGTCTGAGACTCCTACGGCGATTTGACCTTTTTGGTCGAAAATGCATGTAAGGCTAACACCTGGCGCTCAAATGCCACTCGGATGTCAAAGTTGTCGCAGCGCATTGAAATTTTGCATGCATGTAGACCTTGACCTGGAGGTCACGTTTCCACCGTTCTTGACCCCCGCTCACCTCTGTGAGTGGAGCTATGGGCGATCAAAGACGATTTTAACATTGGCTCCAAAGTGAAAAATGTTCGGTTCAGTATGCTCCATATGACCTAAGGAGTCGTCCTGCAAAGTCTGAGACTCCTACGGCGATTTGACCTTTTTGGTCGAAAATGCATGTAAGGCTAACAACACCTGGCGCTCAAATGCCACTCGGATGTCAAAGTTGTCGCAGCGCATTGAAATTTTGCATGCGGGTAGACCTTGACCTGGAGGTCACGTTTCCACCGTTCTTGACCCCGCTCACCTCTGTGAGTGGAGCTATGGGCGATCAAAGATGATTTTAACATTGGCTCCAAAGTGAAAAATGTTCGGTTCAGTATGCTCCATATGACCTAAGGAGTCGTCCTGCAAAGTCTGAGACTCCTACGGCGATTTGACCTTTTTGGTCGAAAATGCATGTAAGGCTAACACCTGGCGCTCAAATGCCACTCGGATGTCAAAGTTGTCGCAGCGCATTGAAATTTTGCATGCGGGTAGACCTTGACCTGGAGGTCACGTTTCCACCGTTCTTGACCCCCGCTCACCCCTTTGAGTGGAGCTATGGGCGATCAAAGACGATTTTAACATTGGCTCCAAAGTGAAAAATGTTCGGTTCAGTATGCTCCATATGACCTAAGGAGTCGTCCTGCAAAGTCTGAGACTCCTACGGCGATTTGAACTTTTTGGTCGAAAATGCATGTAAGGCTAACACCTGGCGCTCAAATGCCACTCGGATGTCAAAGTTGTCGCAGCGCATTGAAATTTTGCATGCGGGTAGACCTTGACCTGGAGGTCACGTTTCCACCGTTCTTGACCCCGCTCACCTCTGTGAGTGGAGCTATGGGCGATCAAAGATGATTTTAACATTGGCTCCAAAGTGAAAAATGTTCGGTTCAGTATGCTCCATATGACCTAAGGAGTCGTCCTGCAAAGTCTGAGACTCCTACGGCGATTTGACCTTTTTGGTCGAAAATGCATGTAAGGCTAACACCTGGCGCTCAAATGCCACTCGGATGTCAAAGTTGTCGCAGCGCATTGAAATTTTGCATGCATGTAGACCTTGACCTGGAGGTCACGTTTCCACCGTTCTTGACCCCCGCTCACCTCTGTGAGTGGAGCTATGGGCGATCAAAGACGATTTTAACATTGGCTCCAAAGTGAAAAATGTTCGGTTCAGTATGCTCCATATGACCTAAGGAGTCGTCCTGCAAAGTCTGAGACTCCTACGGCGATTTGACCTTTTTGGTCGAAAATGCATGTAAGGCTAACAACACCTGGCGCTCAAATGCCACTCGGATGTCAAAGTTGTCGCAGCGCATTGAAATTTTGCATGCGGGTAGACCTTGACCTGGAGGTCACGTTTCCACCGTTCTTGACCCCGCTCACCTCTGTGAGTGGAGCTATGGGCGATCAAAGATGATTTTAACATTGGCTCCAAAGTGAAAAATGTTCGGTTCAGTATGCTCCATATGACCTAAGGAGTCGTCCTGCAAAGTCTGAGACTCCTACGGCGATTTGACCTTTTTGGTCGAAAATGCATGTAAGGCTAACACCTGGCGCTCAAATGCCACTCGGATGTCAAAGTTGTCGCAGCGCATTGAAATTTTGCATGCGGGTAGACCTTGACCTGGAGGTCACGTTTCCACCGTTCTTGACCCCCGCTCACCCCTTTGAGTGGAGCTATGGGCGATCAAAGATGATTTTAACATTGGCTCCAAAGTGAAAAATGTTCGGTTCAGTATGCTCCATATGACCTAAGGAGTCGTCCTGCAAAGTCTGAGACTCCTACGGCGATTTGAACTTTTTGGTCGAAAATGCATGTAAGGCTAACACCTGGCGCTCAAATGCCACTCGGATGTCAAAGTTGTCGCAGCGCATTGAAATTTTGCATGCGGGTAGACCTTGACCTGGAGGTCACGTTTCCACCGTTCTTGACCCCGCTCACCTCTGTGAGTGGAGCTATGGGCGATCAAAGATGATTTTAACATTGGCTCCAAAGTGAAAAATGTTCGGTTCAGTATGCTCCATATGACCTAAGGAGTCGTCCTGCAAAGTCTGAGACTCCTACGGCGATTTGACCTTTTTGGTCGAAAATGCATGTAAGGCTAACACCTGGCGCTCAAATGCCACTCGGATGTCAAAGTTGTCGCAGCGCATTGAAATTTTGCATGCATGTAGACCTTGACCTGGAGGTCACGTTTCCACCGTTCTTGACCCCCGCTCACCTCTGTGAGTGGAGCTATGGGCGATCAAAGACGATTTTAACATTGGCTCCAAAGTGAAAAATGTTCGGTTCAGTATGCTCCATATGACCTAAGGAGTCGTCCTGCAAAGTCTGAGACTCCTACGGCGATTTGACCTTTTTGGTCGAAAATGCATGTTAGGCTAACAACACCTGGCGCTCAAATGCCACTCGGATGTCAAAGTTGTCGCAGCGCATTGAAATTTTGCATGCGGGTAGACCTTGACCTGGAGGTCACGTTTCCACCGTTCTTGACCCCCGCTCACCCCTTTGAGTGGAGCTATGGGCGATCAAAGACGATTTTAACATTGGCTCCAAAGTGAAAAATGTTCGGTTCAGTATGCTCCATATGACCTAAGGAGTCGTCCTGCAAAGTCTGAGACTCCTACGGCGATTTGAACTTTTTGGTCGAAAATGCATGTAAGGCTAACACCTGGCGCTCAAATGCCACTCGGATGTCAAAGTTGTCGCAGCGCATTGAAATTTTGCATGCGGGTAGACCTTGACCTGGAGGTCACGTTTCCACCGTTCTTGACCCCGCTCACCTCTGTGAGTGGAGCTATGGGCGATCAAAGATGATTTTAACATTGGCTCCAAAGTGAAAAATGTTCGGTTCAGTATGCTCCATATGACCTAAGGAGTCGTCCTGCAAAGTCTGAGACTCCTACGGCGATTTGACCTTTTTGGTCGAAAATGCATGTAAGGCTAACACCTGGCGCTCAAATGCCACTCGGATGTCAAAGTTGTCGCAGCGCATTGAAATTTTGCATGCATGTAGACCTTGACCTGGAGGTCACGTTTCCACCGTTCGTGACCCCCGCTCACCTCTGTGAGTGGAGCTATGGGCGATCAAAGACGATTTTAACATTGGCTCCAAAGTGAAAAATGTTCGGTTCAGTATGCTCCATATGACCTAAGGAGTCGTCCTGCAAAGTCTGAGACTCCTACGGCGATTTGACCTTTTTGGTCGAAAATGCATGTAAGGCTAACAACACCTGGCGCTCAAATGCCACTCGGATGTCAAAGTTGTCGCAGCGCATTGAAATTTTGCATGCGGGTAGACCTTGACCTGGAGGTCACGTTTCCACCGTTCTTGACCCCGCTCACCTCTGTGAGTGGAGCTATGGGCGATCAAAGATGATTTTAACATTGGCTCCAAAGTGAAAAATGTTCGGTTCAGTATGCTCCATATGACCTAAGGAGTCGTCCTGCAAAGTCTGAGACTCCTACGGCGATTTGACCTTTTTGGTCGAAAATGCATGTAAGGCTAACACCTGGCGCTCAAATGCCACTCGGATGTCAAAGTTGTCGCAGCGCATTGAAATTTTGCATGCGGGTAGACCTTGACCTGGAGGTCACGTTTCCACCGTTCTTGACCCCCGCTCACCCCTTTGAGTGGAGCTATGGGCGATCAAAGACGATTTTAACATTGGCTCCAAAGTGAAAAATGTTCGGTTCAGTATGCTCCATATGACCTAAGGAGTCGTCCTGCAAAGTCTGAGACTCCTACGGCGATTTGAACTTTTTGGTCGAAAATGCATGTAAGGCTAACACCTGGCGCTCAAATGCCACTCGGATGTCAAAGTTGTCGCAGCGCATTGAAATTTTGCATGCGGGTAGACCTTGACCTGGAGGTCACGTTTCCACCGTTCTTGACCCCGCTCACCTCTGTGAGTGGAGCTATGGGCGATCAAAGATGATTTTAACATTGGCTCCAAAGTGAAAAATGTTCGGTTCAGTATGCTCCATATGACCTAAGGAGTCGTCCTGCAAAGTCTGAGACTTCTACGGCGATTTGACCTTTTTGGTCGAAAATGCATGTAAGGCTAACACCTGGCGCTCAAATGCCACTCGGATGTCAAAGTTGTCGCAGCGCATTGAAATTTTGCATGCATGTAGACCTTGACCTGGAGGTCACGTTTCCACCGTTCTTGACCCCCGCTCACCTCTGTGAGTGGAGCTATGGGCGATCAAAGACGATTTTAACATTGGCTCCAAAGTGAAAAATGTTCGGTTCAGTATGCTCCATATGACCTTAGGAGTCGTCCTGCAAAGCCTGAGACTCCTACGGCGATTTGACCTTTTTGGTCGAAAATGCATGTAAGGCTAACACCTGGCGCTCAAATGCCACTCGGATGTCAAAGTTGTCGCAGCGCATTGAAATTTTGCATGCGGGTAGACCTTGACCTGGATGTCACGTTTCCACCGTTCTTGATCCCCGCTCACCTCTGTGAGTGGAGCTATGGGCGATCAAAGACGATTTTAACATTGGCCCCAAAATGAAAAATGTTCGGTTCAGTATCCTCCATATGACCTAAGGAGTCGTCCTGCAAAGTCTGAGACTCCTACGGCGATTTGACCTTTTTGGTCGAAAATGCATGTAAGGCTAACACCTGGCGCTCAAATGCCACTCGGATGTCAAAGTTGTCGCAGCGCATTGAAATTTTGCATGCGGGTAGACCTTGACCTGGAGGTCACGTTTCCACCGTTCTTGACCCCCGCTCACCCCTTTGAGTGGAGCTATGGGCGATCAAAGACGATTTTAACATTGGCTCCAAAGTGAAAAATGTTCGGTTCAGTATGCTCCATATGACCTAAGGAGTCGTCCTGCAAAGTCTGAGACTCCTACGGCGATTTGACCTTTTTGGTCGAAAATGCATGTAAGGCTAGCACCTGGCGCTCAAATGCCACTCGGATGTCAAAGTTGTCGCAGCGCATTGAAATTTTGCATGCGGGTAGACCTTGACCTGGAGGTCACGTTTCCACCGTTCTTGACCCCCGTTCCCCTCTGTGAGTGGAGCTATGGGCGATCAAAGACGATTTTATCATTGGCTCTAAAATGAAAAATGTTCGGTTCAGTATGCTCCATATGACCTAAGGGGTCGTCCTGCAAAGTCTGAGACTCCTACGGCGATTTGACCTTTTTGGTCGAAAATGCATGTAAGGCTAACACCTGGCGCTCAAATGCCACTCGGATGTCAAAGTTGTCGCAGCGCATTGAAATTTTGCATGCATGTAGACCTTGACCTGGAGGTCACGTTTCCACCGTTCTTGACCCCCGCTCACCTCTGTGAGTGGAGCTATGGGCGATCAAAGACGATTTTAACATTGGCTCCAAAGTGAAAAATGTTCGGTTCAGTATGCTCCATATGACCTAAGGAGTCGTCCTGCAAAGTCTGAGACTCCTACGGCGATTTGACCTTTTTGGTCGAAAATGCATGTAAGGCTAACAACACCTGGCGCTCAAATGCCACTCGGATGTCAAAGTTGTCGCAGCGCATTGAAATTTTGCATGCGGGTAGACCTTGACCTGGAGGTCACGTTTCCACCGTTCTTGACCCCGCTCACCTCTGTGAGTGGAGCTATGGGCGATCAAAGATGATTTTAACATTGGCTCCAAAGTGAAAAATGTTCGGTTCAGTATGCTCCATATGACCTAAGGAGTCGTCCTGCAAAGTCTGAGACTCCTACGGCGATTTGACCTTTTTGGTCGAAAATGCATGTAAGGCTAACACCTGGCGCTCAAATGCCACTCGGATGTCAAAGTTGTCGCAGCGCATTGAAATTTTGCATGCGGGTAGACCTTGACCTGGAGGTCACGTTTCCACCGTTCTTGACCCCCGCTCACCCCTTTGAGTGGAGCTATGGGCGATCAAAGACGATTTTAACATTGGCTCCAAAGTGAAAAATGTTCGGTTCAGTATGCTCCATATGACCTAAGGAGTCGTCCTGCAAAGTCTGAGACTCCTACGGCGATTTGACCTTTTTGGTCGAAAATGCATGTAAGGCTAACAACACCTGGCGCTCAAATGCCACTCGGATGTCAAAGTTGTCGCAGCGCATTGAAATTTTGCATGCGGGTAGACCTTGACCTGGAGGTCACGTTTCCACCGTTCTTGACCCCGCTCACCTCTGTGAGTGGAGCTATGGGCGATCAAAGACGATTTTAACATTGGCTCCAAAGTGAAAAATGTTCGGTTCAGTATGCTCCATATGACCTAAGGAGTCGTCCTGCAAAGTCTGAGACTCCTACGGCGATTTGACCTTTTTGGTCGAAAATGCATGTAAGGCTAACACCTGGCGCTCAAATGCCACTCGGATGTCAAAGTTGTCGCAGCGCATTGAAATTTTGCATGCGGGTAGACCTTGACCTGGAGGTCACGTTTCCACCGTTCTTGACCCCCGCTCACCCCTTTGAGTGGAGCTATGGGCGATCAAAGACGATTTTAACATTGGCTCCAAAGTGAAAAATGTTCGGTTCAGTATGCTCCATATGACCTAAGGAGTCGTCCTGCAAAGTCTGAGACTCCTACGGCGATTTGACCTTTTTGGTCGAAAATGCATGTAAGGCTAACAACACCTGGCTCTCAAATGCCACTCGGATGTCAAAGTTGTCGCAGCGCATTGAAATTTTGCATGCGGGTAGACCTTGACCTGGAGGTCACGTTTCCACCGTTCTTGACCCCGCTCACCTCTGTGAGTGGAGCTATGGGCGATCAAAGACGATTTTAACATTGGCTCCAAAGTGAAAAATGTTCGGTTCAGTATGCTCCATATGACCTAAGGAGTCGTCCTGCAAAGTCTGAGACTCCTACGGCGATTTGACCTTTTTGGTCGAAAATGCATGTAAGGCTAACACCTGGCGCTCAAATGCCACTCGGATGTCAAAGTTGTCGCAGCGCATTGAAATTTTGCATGCATGTAGACCTTGACCTGGAGGTCACGTTTCCACCGTTCTTGACCCCCGCTCACCTCTGTGAGTGGAGCTATGGGCGATCAAAGATGATTTTATCATTGGCTCTAAAATGAAAAATGTTCGGTTCAGTATGCTCCATATGACCTAAGGAGTCGTCCTGCAAAGTCTGAGACTCCTACGGCGATTTGACCTTTTTGGTCGAAAATGCATGTAAGGCTAACACCTGGCGCTCAAATGCCACTCGGATGTCAAAGTTGTCGCAGCGCATTGAAATTTTGCATGCGGGTAGACCTTGACCTGGAGGTCACGTTTCCACCGTTCTTGACCCCCGCTCACCTCTGTGAGTGGAGCTATGGGCGATCAAAGATGATTTTATCATTGGCTCTAAAATGAAAAATGTTCGGTTCAGTATGCTCCATATGACCTAAGGAGTCGTCCTGCAAAGTCTGAGACTCCTACGGCGATTTGACCTTTTTGGTCGAAAATGCATGTAAGGCTAACACCTGGCGCTCAAATGCCACTCGGATGTCAAAGTTGTCGCAGCGCATTGAAATTTTGCATGCGGGTAGACCTTGACCTGGAGGTCACGTTTCCACCGTACTTGACCCCCGCTCACCTCTGTGAGTGGAGCTATGGGCGATCAAAGATGATTTTAACATTGGCTCCAAAGTGAAAAATGTTCGGTTCAGTATGCTCCATATGACCTAAGGAGTCGTCCTGCAAAGTCTGAGACTCCTACGGCGATTTGACCTTTTTGGTCGAAAATGCATGTAAGGCTAACACCTGGCGCTCAAATGCCACTCGGATGTCAAAGTTGTCGCAGCGCATTGAAATTTTGCATGCGGGTAGACCTTGACCTGGAGGTCACGTTTCCACCGTTCTTGACCCCCGCTCACCTCTGTGAGTGGAGCTATGGGCGATCAAAGATGATTTTATCATTGGCTCTAAAATGAAAAATGTTCGGTTCAGTATGCTCCATATGACCTAAGGAGTCGTCCTGCAAAGTCTGAGACTCCTACGGCGATTTGACCTTTTTGGTCGAAAATGCATGTAAGGCTAACACCTGGCGTTCAAATGCCACTCGGATGTCAAAGTTGTCGCAGCGCATTGAAATTTTGCATGCGGGTAGACCTTGACCTGGAGGTCACGTTTCCACCGTTCTTGACCCCCGCTCACCTCTGTGAGTGGAGCTATGGGCGATCAAAGACGATTTTAACATTGGCACCAAAGTGAAAAATGTTCGGTTCAGTATGCTCCATATGACCTAAGGAGTCGTCCTGCAAAGTCTGAGACTCCTACGGCGATTTGACCTTTTTGGTCGAAAATGCATGTAAGGCTAACACCTGGCGCTCAAATGCCACTCGGATGTCAAAGTTGTCGCAGCGCATTGAAATTTTGCATGCGGGTAGACCTTGACCTGGAGGTCACGTTTCCACCGTTCTTGACCCCCGCTCACCCCTTTGAGTGGAGCTATGGGCGATCAAAGACGATTTTAACATTGGCTCCAAAGTGAAAAATGTTCGGTTCAGTATGCTCCATATGACCTAAGGAGTCGTCCTGCAAAGTCTGAGACTCCTACGGCGATTTGACCTTTTTGGTCGAAAATGCATGTAAGGCTAACAACACCTGGCGCTCAAATGCCACTCGGATGTCAAAGTTGTCGCAGCGCATTGAAATTTTGCATGCGGGTAGACCTTGACCTGGAGGTCACGTTTCCACCGTTCTTGACCCCGCTCACCTCTGTGAGTGGAGCTATGGGCGATCAAAGACGATTTTAACATTGGCTCCAAAGTGAAAAATGTTCGGTTCAGTATGCTCCATATGACCTAAGGAGTCGTCCTGCAAAGTCTGAGACTCCTACGGCGATTTGACCTTTTTGGTCGAAAATGCATGTAAGGCTAACACCTGGCGCTCAAATGCCACTCGGATGTCAAAGTTGTCGCAGCGCATTGAAATTTTGCATGCGGGTAGACCTTGACCTGGAGGTCACGTTTCCACCGTTCTTGACCCCCGCTCACCCCTTTGAGTGGAGCTATGGGCGATCAAAGACGATTTTAACATTGGCTCCAAAGTGAAAAATGTTCGGTTCAGTATGCTCCATATGACCTAAGGAGTCGTCCTGCAAAGTCTGAGACTCCTACGGCGATTTGACCTTTTTGGTCGAAAATGCATGTAAGGCTAACAACACCTGGCTCTCAAATGCCACTCGGATGTCAAAGTTGTCGCAGCGCATTGAAATTTTGCATGCGGGTAGACCTTGACCTGGAGGTCACGTTTCCACCGTTCTTGACCCCGCTCACCTCTGTGAGTGGAGCTATGGGCGATCAAAGACGATTTTAACATTGGCTCCAAAGTGAAAAATGTTCGGTTCAGTATGCTCCATATGACCTAAGGAGTCGTCCTGCAAAGTCTGAGACTCCTACGGCGATTTGACCTTTTTGGTCGAAAATGCATGTAAGGCTAACACCTGGCGCTCAAATGCCACTCGGATGTCAAAGTTGTCGCAGCGCATTGAAATTTTGCATGCATGTAGACCTTGACCTGGAGGTCACGTTTCCACCGTTCTTGACCCCCGCTCACCTCTGTGAGTGGAGCTATGGGCGATCAAAGATGATTTTATCATTGGCTCTAAAATGAAAAATGTTCGGTTCAGTATGCTCCATATGACCTAAGGAGTCGTCCTGCAAAGTCTGAGACTCCTACGGCGATTTGACCTTTTTGGTCGAAAATGCATGTAAGGCTAACACCTGGCGCTCAAATGCCACTCGGATGTCAAAGTTGTCGCAGCGCATTGAAATTTTGCATGCATGTAGACCTTGACCTGGAGGTCACGTTTCCACCGTTCTTGACCCCCGCTCACCTCTGTGAGTGGAGCTATGGGCGATCAAAGATGATTTTATCATTGGCTCTAAAATGAAAAATGTTCGGTTCAGTATGCTCCATATGACCTAAGGAGTCGTCCTGCAAAGTCTGAGACTCCTACGGCGATTTGACCTTTTTGGTCGAAAATGCATGTAAGGCTAACACCTGGCGCTCAAATGCCACTCGGATGTCAAAGTTGTCGCAGCGCATTGAAATTTTGCATGCGGGTAGACCTTGACCTGGAGGTCACGTTTCCACCGTTCTTGACCCCCGCTCACCTCTGTGAGTGGAGCTATGGGCGATCAAAGATGATTTTATCATTGGCTCTAAAATGAAAAATGTTCGGTTCAGTATGCTCCATATGACCTAAGGAGTCGTCCTGCAAAGTCTGAGACTCCTACGGCGATTTGACCTTTTTGGTCGAAAATGCATGTAAGGCTAACACCTGGCGCTCAAATGCCACTCGGATGTCAAAGTTGTCGCAGCGCATTGAAATTTTGCATGCGGGTAGACCTTGACCTGGAGGTCACGTTTCCACCGTACTTGACCCCCGCTCACCTCTGTGAGTGGAGCTATGGGCGATCAAAGATGATTTTAACATTGGCTCCAAAGTGAAAAATGTTCGGTTCAGTATGCTCCATATGACCTAAGGAGTCGTCCTGCAAAGTCTGAGACTCCTACGGCGATTTGACCTTTTTGGTCGAAAATGCATGTAAGGCTAACACCTGGCGCTCAAATGCCACTCGGATGTCAAAGTTGTCGCAGCGCATTGAAATTTTGCATGCGGGTAGACCTTGACCTGGAGGTCACGTTTCCACCGTTCTTGACCCCCGCTCACCTCTGTGAGTGGAGCTATGGGCGATCAAAGATGATTTTATCATTGGCTCTAAAATGAAAAATGTTCGGTTCAGTATGCTCCATATGACCTAAGGAGTCGTCCTGCAAAGTCTGAGACTCCTACGGCGATTTGACCTTTTTGGTCGAAAATGCATGTAAGGCTAACACCTGGCGTTCAAATGCCACTCGGATGTCAAAGTTGTCGCAGCGCATTGAAATTTTGCATGCGGGTAGACCTTGACCTGGAGGTCACGTTTCCACCGTTCTTGACCCCCGCTCACCTCTGTGAGTGGAGCTATGGGCGATCAAAGACGATTTTAACATTGGCACCAAAGTGAAAAATGTTCGGTTCAGTATGCTCCATATGACCTAAGGAGTCGTCCTGCAAAGTCTGAGACTCCTACGGCGATTTGACCTTTTTGGTCGAAAATGCATGTAAGGCTAACACCTGGCGCTCAAATGCCACTCGGATGTCAAAGTTGTCGCAGCGCATTGAAATTTTGCATGCGGGTAGACCTTGACCTGGAGGTCACGTTTCCACCGTTCTTGACCCCCGCTCACCCCTTTGAGTGGAGCTATGGGCGATCAAAGACGATTTTAACATTGGCTCCAAAGTGAAAAATGTTCGGTTCAGTATGCTCCATATGACCTAAGGAGTCGTCCTGCAAAGTCTGAGACTCCTACGGCGATTTGACCTTTTTGGTCGAAAATGCATGTAAGGCTAACAACACCTGGCGCTCAAATGCCACTCGGATGTCAAAGTTGTCGCAGCGCATTGAAATTTTGCATGCGGGTAGACCTTGACCTGGAGGTCACGTTTCCACCGTTCTTGACCCCGCTCACCTCTGTGAGTGGAGCTATGGGCGATCAAAGACGATTTTAACATTGGCTCCAAAGTGAAAAATGTTCGGTTCAGTATGCTCCATATGACCTAAGGAGTCGTCCTGCAAAGTCTGAGACTCCTACGGCGATTTGACCTTTTTGGTCGAAAATGCATGTAAGGCTAACACCTGGCGCTCAAATGCCACTCGGATGTCAAAGTTGTCGCAGCGCATTGAAATTTTGCATGCGGGTAGACCTTGACCTGGAGGTCACGTTTCCACCGTTCTTGACCCCCGCTCACCCCTTTGAGTGGAGCTATGGGCGATCAAAGACGATTTTAACATTGGCTCCAAAGTGAAAAATGTTCGGTTCAGTATGCTCCATATGACCTAAGGAGTCGTCCTGCAAAGTCTGAGACTCCTACGGCGATTTGACCTTTTTGGTCGAAAATGCATGTAAGGCTAACAACACCTGGCTCTCAAATGCCACTCGGATGTCAAAGTTGTCGCAGCGCATTGAAATTTTGCATGCGGGTAGACCTTGACCTGGAGGTCACGTTTCCACCGTTCTTGACCCCGCTCACCTCTGTGAGTGGAGCTATGGGCGATCAAAGACGATTTTAACATTGGCTCCAAAGTGAAAAATGTTCGGTTCAGTATGCTCCATATGACCTAAGGAGTCGTCCTGCAAAGTCTGAGACTCCTACGGCGATTTGACCTTTTTGGTCGAAAATGCATGTAAGGCTAACACCTGGCGCTCAAATGCCACTCGGATGTCAAAGTTGTCGCAGCGCATTGAAATTTTGCATGCATGTAGACCTTGACCTGGAGGTCACGTTTCCACCGTTCTTGACCCCCGCTCACCTCTGTGAGTGGAGCTATGGGCGATCAAAGATGATTTTATCATTGGCTCTAAAATGAAAAATGTTCGGTTCAGTATGCTCCATATGACCTAAGGAGTCGTCCTGCAAAGTCTGAGACTCCTACGGCGATTTGACCTTTTTGGTCGAAAATGCATGTAAGGCTAACACCTGGCGCTCAAATGCCACTCGGATGTCAAAGTTGTCGCAGCGCATTGAAATTTTGCATGCGGGTAGACCTTGACCTGGAGGTCACGTTTCCACCGTTCTTGACCCCCGCTCACCTCTGTGAGTGGAGCTATGGGCGATCAAAGATGATTTTATCATTGGCTCTAAAATGAAAAATGTTCGGTTCAGTATGCTCCATATGACCTAAGGAGTCGTCCTGCAAAGTCTGAGACTCCTACGGCGATTTGACCTTTTTGGTCGAAAATGCATGTAAGGCTAACACCTGGCGCTCAAATGCCACTCGGATGTCAAAGTTGTCGCAGCGCATTGAAATTTTGCATGCGGGTAGACCTTGACCTGGAGGTCACGTTTCCACCGTACTTGACCCCCGCTCACCTCTGTGAGTGGAGCTATGGGCGATCAAAGATGATTTTAACATTGGCTCCAAAGTGAAAAATGTTCGGTTCAGTATGCTCCATATGACCTAAGGAGTCGTCCTGCAAAGTCTGAGACTCCTACGGCGATTTGACCTTTTTGGTCGAAAATGCATGTAAGGCTAACACCTGGCGCTCAAATGCCACTCGGATGTCAAAGTTGTCGCAGCGCATTGAAATTTTGCATGCGGGTAGACCTTGACCTGGAGGTCACGTTTCCACCGTTCTTGACCCCCGCTCACCTCTGTGAGTGGAGCTATGGGCGATCAAAGATGATTTTATCATTGGCTCTAAAATGAAAAATGTTCGGTTCAGTATGCTCCATATGACCTAAGGAGTCGTCCTGCAAAGTCTGAGACTCCTACGGCGATTTGACCTTTTTGGTCGAAAATGCATGTAAGGCTAACACCTGGCGTTCAAATGCCACTCGGATGTCAAAGTTGTCGCAGCGCATTGAAATTTTGCATGCGGGTAGACCTTGACCTGGAGGTCACGTTTCCACCGTTCTTGACCCCCGCTCACCTCTGTGAGTGGAGCTATGGGCGATCAAAGACGATTTTAACATTGGCACCAAAGTGAAAAATGTTCGGTTCAGTATGCTCCATATGACCTAAGGAGTCGTCCTGCAAAGTCTGAGACTCCTACGGCGATTTGACCTTTTTGGTCGAAAATGCATGTAAGGCTAACACCTGGCGCTCAAATGCCACTCGGATGTCAAAGTTGTCGCAGCGCATTGAAATTTTGCATGCGGGTAGACCTTGACCTGGAGGTCACGTTTCCACCGTTCTTGACCCCCGCTCACCTCTGTGAGTGGAGCTATGGGCGATCAAAGGCGATTTTAACATTGGCTCCAAAGTGAAAAATGTTCGGTTCAGTATGCTCCATATGACCTAAGGAGTCGTCCTGCAAGTCTGAGACTCCTACGGCGATTTGACCTTTTTGGTCGAAAATGCATGTAAGGCTTACACCTGGCGCTCAAATGCCACTCGGATGTCAAAGTTGTCGCAGCGCATTGAAATTTTGCATGCGGGTAGACCTTGACCTGGAGGTCACGTTTCAACCGTTCTTGACCCCGCTCACCTCTGTGAGTGGAGCTATGGGCGATCAAAACGATTTTAACATTGGCTCCAAAGTGAAAAATGTTCGGTTCAGTATGCTCCATATGACCTAAGGAGTCGTCCTGCAAAGTCTGAGACTCCTACGGCGATTTGACCTTTTTGGTCGAAAATGCATGTAAGGCTAACACCTGGCGCTCAAATGCCACTCGGATGTCAAAGTTGTCGCAGCGCATTGAAATTTTGCATGCGGGTAGACCTTGACCTGGAGGTCACGTTTCCACCGTACTTGACCCCCGCTCACCTCTGTGAGTGGAGCTATGGGCGATCAAAGATGATTTTAACATTGGCTCCAAAGTGAAAAATGTTCGGTTCAGTATGCTCCATATGACCTAAGGAGTCGTCCTGCAAAGTCTGAGACTCCTACGGCGATTTGACCTTTTTGGTCGAAAATGCATGTAAGGCTAACACCTGGCGCTCAAATGCCACTCGGATGTCAAAGTTGTCGCAGCGCATTGAAATTTTGCATGCGGGTAGACCTTGACCTGGAGGTCACGTTTCCACCGTTCTTGACCCCCGCTCACCTCTGTGAGTGGAGCTATGGGCGATCAAAGATGATTTTATCATTGGCTCTAAAATGAAAAATGTTCGGTTCAGTATGCTCCATATGACCTAAGGAGTCGTCCTGCAAAGTCTGAGACTCCTACGGCGATTTGACCTTTTTGGTCGAAAATGCATGTAAGGCTAACACCTGGCGTTCAAATGCCACTCGGATGTCAAAGTTGTCGCAGCGCATTGAAATTTTGCATGCGGGTAGACCTTGACCTGGAGGTCACGTTTCCACCGTTCTTGACCCCCGCTCACCTCTGTGAGTGGAGCTATGGGCGATCAAAGACGATTTTAACATTGGCACCAAAGTGAAAAATGTTCGGTTCAGTATGCTCCATATGACCTAAGGAGTCGTCCTGCAAAGTCTGAGACTCCTACGGCGATTTGACCTTTTTGGTCGAAAATGCATGTAAGGCTAACACCTGGCGCTCAAATGCCACTCGGATGTCAAAGTTGTCGCAGCGCATTGAAATTTTGCATGCGGGTAGACCTTGACCTGGAGGTCACGTTTCCACCGTTCTTGACCCCCGCTCACCTCTGTGAGTGGAGCTATGGGCGATCAAAGACGATTTTAACATTGGCTCCAAAGTGAAAAATGTTCGGTTCAGTATGCTCCATATGACCTAAGGAGTCGTCCTGCAAGTCTGAGACTCCTACGGCGATTTGACCTTTTTGGTCGAAAATGCATGTAAGGCTTACACCTGGCGCTCAAATGCCACTCGGATGTCAAAGTTGTCGCAGCGCATTGAAATTTTGCATGCGGGTAGACCTTGACCTGGAGGTCACGTTTCAACCGTTCTTGACCCCGCTCACCTCTGTGAGTGGAGCTATGGGCGATCAAAACGATTTTAACATTGGCTCCAAAGTGAAAAATGTTCGGTTCAGTATGCTCCATATGACCTAAGGAGTCGTCCTGCAAAGTCTGAGACTCCTACGGCGATTTGACCTTTTTTGGTCGAAAATGCATGTAAGGCTAACACCTGGCGTTCAAATGCCACTCGGATGTCAAAGTTGTCGCAGCGCATTGAAATTTTGCATGCGGGTAGACCTTGACCTGGAGGTCACGTTTCCACCGTTCTTGACCCCCGCTCACCTCTGTGAGTGGAGCTATGGGCGATCAAAGACGATTTTATCATTGGCTCCAAAGTGAAAAATGTTCGGTTCAGTATGCTCCATATGACCTAAGGAGTCGTCCTGCAAAGTCTGAGACTCCTACGGCGATTTGACCTTTTTGGTCGAAAATGCATTAACACCTGGCGTTCAAATGCCACTCGGATGTCAAAGTTGTCGCAGCGCATTGAAATTTTGCATGCGGGTAGACCTTGACCTGGAGGTCACGTTTCCACCGTTCTTGACCCCCGCTCACCTCTGTGAGTGGAGCTATGGGCGATCAAAGACGATTTTATCATTGGCTCTAAAATGAAAAATGTTCGGTTCAGTATGCTCCATATGACCTAAGGAGTCGTCCTGCAAAGTCTGAGACTCCTACGGCGATTTGACCTTTTTGGTCGAAAATGCATTAACACCTGGCGCTCAAATGCCACTCGGATGTCAAAGTTGTCGCAGCGCATTGAAATTTTGCATGCGGGTAGACCTTGACCTGGAGGTCACGTTTCCACCGTTCTTGACCCCCGCTCACCTCTGTGAGTGGAGCTATGGGCGATCAAAGACGATTTTAACATTGGCTCCAAAGTGAAAAATGTTCGGTTCAGTATGCTCCATATGACCTAAGGAGTCGTCCTGCAAAGTCTGAGACTCCTACGGCGATTTGACCTTTTTGGTCGAAAATGCATGTAAGGCTAACACCTGGCGCTCAAATGCCACTCGGATGTCAAAGTTGTCGCAGCGCATTGAAATTTTGCATGCGGGTAGACCTTGACTTGGAGGTCACGTTTCCACCGTTCTTGACCCCCGCTCACCTCTGTGAGTGGAGCTATGGGCGATCAAAGACGATTTTATCATTGGCTCCAAAATGAAAAATGTTCGGTTCAGTATGCTCCATATGACCTAAGGAGTCGTCCTGCAAAGTCTGAGACTCCTACGGCGATTTGACCTTTTTGGTCGAAAATGCATGTAAGGCTAACACCTGGCGCTCAAATGCCACTCGGATGTCAAAATTGTCGCAGCGCATTGAAATTTTGCATGCGGGTAGACCTTGACCTGGAGGTCACGTTTCCACCGTTCTTGACCCCCGCTCACCTCTGTGAGTGGAGCTATGGGCGATCAAAACGATTTTAACATTGGCTCCAAAATGAAAAATGTTCGGTTCAGTATGCTCCATATGACCTAAGGAGTCGTCCTGCAGAGTCTGAGACTCCTACGGCCATTTGACTTTTTTGGTCGAAAATGCATGTAAGGCTAACACCTGGCGCTCAAATGCCACTCGGATGTCAAAGTTGTCGCAGCGCATTGAAATTTTGCATGCGGGTAGACCTTGACCTGGAGATCACGTTTCCACCGTTCTTGACCCCCGCTCACCTCTGTGAGTGGAGCTATGGGCGATCAAAGATGATTTTAACATTGGCTCCAAAGTGAAAAATGTTCGGTTCAGTATGCTCCATATGACCTAAGGAGTCGTCCTGCAAAGTCTGAGACTCCTACGGCGATTTGACCTTTTTTGGTCGAAAATGCATGTAAGGCTAACACCTGGCGTTCAAATGCCACTCGGATGTCAAAGTTGTCGCAGCGCATTGAAATTTTGCATGCGGGTAGACCTTGACCTGGAGGTCACGTTTCCACCGTTCTTGACCCCCGCTCACCTCTGTGAGTGGAGCTATGGGCGATCAAAGATGATTTTATCATTGGCTCCAAAGTGAAAAATCTTCGGTTCAGTATGATCCATATGACCTAAGGAGTCGTCCTGCAAAGTCTTAGACTCCTACGGCGATTTGACCTTTTTGGTCGAAAATGCATGTAAGGCTAACACCTGGCGCTCAAATGCCACTCGGATGTCAAAGTTGTCGCAGCGCATTGAAATTTTGCATGCGGGTAGACCTTGACCTGGATGTCACGTTTCCACCGTTCTTGACCCCCGCTCACCTCTGTGAGTGGAGCTATGGGCGATCAAAGACGATTTTAACATTGGCTCAAAAGTGAAAAATGTTCGGTTCAGTATGATCCATATGACCTAAGGAGTCGTCCTGCAAAGTCTGAGACTCCTACGGCGATTTGACCTTTTTGGTCGAAAATGCATTAACACCTGGCGTTCAAATGCCACTCGGATGTCAAAGTTGTCGCAGCGCATTGAAATTTTGCATGCGGGTAGACCTTGACCTGGAGGTCACGTTTCCACCGTTCTTGACCCCCGCTCACCTCTGTGAGTGGAGCTATGGGCGATGAAAGACGATTTTATCATTGGCTCCAAAATGAAAAATGTTCGGTTCAGTATGCTCCATATGACCTAAGGAGTCGTTCTGCAAAGTCTGAGACTCCTACGGCGATTTGACCTTTTTGGTCGAAAATGCATGTAAGGCTAACACCTGGCGCTCAAATGCCACTCGGATGTCAAAGTTGTCGCAGCGCATTGAAATTTTGCATGCGGGTAGACCTTGACCTGGAGGTCACGTTTCCACCGTTCTTGACCCCCGCTCACCTCTGTGAGTGGAGCTATGGGCGATCAAAGACGATTTTAACATTGGCTCCAAAGTGAAAAATGTTCGGTTCAGTATGCTCCATATGACCTAAGGAGTCGTCCTGCAAAGTCTGAGACTCCTACGGCGATTTGACCTTTTTGGTCGAAAATGCATGTAAGGCTAACACCTGGCGCTCAAATGCCACTCGGATGTCAAAGTTGTCGCAGCGCATTGAAATTTTGCATGCGGGTAGACCTTGACCTGGAGGTCACGTTTCCACCGTTCTTGACCCCCGCTCACCTCTGTGAGTGGAGCTATGGGCGATCAAAGATGATTTTAACATTGGCTCCAAAGTGAAAAATGTTCGGTTCAGTATGCTCCATATGACCTAAGGAGTCGTCCTGCAAAGTCTGAGACTCCTACGGCGATTTGACCTTTTTGGTCGAAAATGCATGTAAGGCTAACACCTGGCGCTCAAATGCCACTCGGATGTCAAAGTTGTCGCAGCGCATTGAAATTTTGCATGCGGGTAGACCTTGACCTGGAGGTCACGTTTCCACCGTTCTTGACCCCCGTTCCCCTGTGTGAGTGGAGCTATGGGCGATCAAAGACGATTTTATCATTGGCTCTAAAATGAAAAATGTTCGGTTCAGTATGCTCCATATGACCTAAGGAGTCGTCCTGCAAAGTCTGAGACTCCTACGGCGATTTGACCTTTTTGGTCGAAAATGCATTAACACCTGGCGTTCAAATGCCACTCGGATGTCAAAGTTGTCGCAGCGCATTGAAATTTTGCATGCGGGTAGACCTTGACCTGGAGGTCACGTTTCCACCGTTCTTGACCCCCGCTCACCTCTGTGAGTGGAGCTATGGGCGATCAAAGATGATTTTAACATTGGCTCCAAAGTGAAAAATGTTTGGTTCAGTATGCTCCATATGACCTAAGGAGTCGTCCTGCAAAGTCTGAGACTCCTACGGCGATTTGACCTTTTTGGTCGAAAATGCATGTAAGGCTAACACCTGGCGCTCAAATGCCACTCGGATGTCAAAGTTGTCGCAGCGCATTGAAATTTTGCATGCGGGTAGACCTTGACCTGGAGGTCACGTTTCCACCGTTCTTGACCCCCGCTCACCTCTGTGAGTGGAGCTATGGGCGATCAAAACGATTTTAACATTGGCTCTAAAGTGAAAAATGTTCGGTTCAGTATGCTCCATATGACCTAAGGAGTCGTCCTGCAAAGTCTGAGACTCCTACGGCGATTTGACTTTTTTGGTCGAAAATGCATGTAAGGCTAACACCTGGCGCTCAAATGCCACTCGGATGTCAAAGTTGTCGCAGCGCATTGAAATTTTGCATGCGGGTAGACCTTGACTTGGAGGTCACGTTTCCACCGTTCTTGACCCCCGCTCACCTCTGTGAGTGGAGCTATGGGCGATCAAAGACGATTTTATCATTGGCTCCAAAATGAAAAATGTTCGGTTCAGTATGCTCCATATGACCTAAGGAGTCGTCCTGCAAAGTCTGAGACTCCTACGGCGATTTGACCTTTTTGGTCGAAAATGCATGTAAGGCTAACACCTGGCGCTCAAATGCCACTCGGATGTCAAAATTGTCGCAGCGCATTGAAATTTTGCATGCGGGTAGACCTTGACCTGGAGGTCACGTTTCCACCGTTCTTGACCCCCGTTGACCTCTGTGAGTGGAGCTATGGGCGATCAAAGATGATTTTAACATTGGCTCCAAAGTGAAAAATGTTCGGTTCAGTATGCTCCATATGACCTAAGGAGTCGTCCTGCAAAGTCTGAGACTCCTACGGCGATTTGACCTTTCGGTCGAAAATGCATGTAAGGCTAACACCTGGCGCTCAAATGCCACTCGGATGTCAAAGTTGTCGCAGCGCATTGAAATTTTGCATGCGGGTAGACCTTGACCTGGAGATCACGTTTCCACCGTTCTTGACCCCCGCTCACCTCTGTGAGTGGAGCTATGGGCGATCAAAGATGATTTTAACATTGGCTCCAAAGTGAAAAATGTTCGGTTCAGTATGCTCCATATGACCTAAGGAGTCGTCCTGCAAAGTCTGAGACTCCTACGGCGATTTGACCTTTTTGGTCGAAAATGCATGTAAGGCTAACACCTGGCGCTCAAATGCCACTCGGATGTCAAAGTTGTCGCAGCGCATTGAAATTTTGCATGCGGGTAGACCTTGACCTGGATGTCACGTTTCCACCGTTCTTGACCCCCGCTCACCTCTGTGAGTGGAGCTATGGGCGATCAAAGACGATTTTAACATTGGCTCAAAAGTGAAAAATGTTCGGTTCAGTATGATCCATATGACCTAAGGAGTCGTCCTGCAAAGTCTGAGACTCCTACGGCGATTTGACCTTTTTGGTCGAAAATGCATTAACACCTGGCGTTCAAATGCCACTCGGATGTCAAAGTTGTCGCAGCGCATTGAAATTTTGCATGCGGGTAGACCTTGACCTGGAGGTCACGTTTCCACCGTTCTTGACCCCCGCTCACCTCTGTGAGTGGAGCTATGGGCGATGAAAGACGATTTTATCATTGGCTCCAAAATGAAAAATGTTCGGTTCAGTATGCTCCATATGACCTAAGGAGTCGTTCTGCAAAGTCTGAGACTCCTACGGCGATTTGACCTTTTTGGTCGAAAATGCATGTAAGGCTAACACCTGGCGCTCAAATGCCACTCGGATGTCAAAGTTGTCGCAGCGCATTGAAATTTTGCATGCGGGTAGACCTTGACCTGGAGGTCACGTTTCCACCGTTCTTGACCCCCGCTCACCTCTGTGAGTGGAGCTATGGGCGATCAAAGACGATTTTAACATTGGCTCCAAAGTGAAAAATGTTCGGTTCAGTATGCTCCATATGACCTAAGGAGTCGTCCTGCAAAGTCTGAGACTCCTACGGCGATTTGACCTTTTTGGTCGAAAATGCATGTAAGGCTAACACCTGGCGCTCAAATGCCACTCGGATGTCAAAGTTGTCGCAGCGCATTGAAATTTTGCATGCGGGTAGACCTTGACCTGGAGGTCACGTTTCCACCGTTCTTGACCCCCGCTCACCTCTGTGAGTGGAGCTATGGGCGATCAAAGATGATTTTAACATTGGCTCCAAAGTGAAAAATGTTCGGTTCAGTATGCTCCATATGACCTAAGGAGTCGTCCTGCAAAGTCTGAGACTCCTACGGCGATTTGACCTTTTTGGTCGAAAATGCATGTAAGGCTAACACCTGGCGCTCAAATGCCACTCGGATGTCAAAGTTGTCGCAGCGCATTGAAATTTTGCATGCGGGTAGACCTTGACCTGGAGGTCACGTTTCCACCGTTCTTGACCCCCGCTCACCTCTGTGAGTGGAGCTATGGGCGATCAAAGATGATTTTAACATTGGCTCCAAAGTGAAAAATGTTCGGTTCAGTATGCTCCATATGACCTAAGGAGTCGTCCTGCAAAGTCTGAGACTCCTACGGCGATTTGACCTTTTTGGTCGAAAATGCATGTAACACCTGGCGCTCAAATGCCACTCGGATGTCAAAGTTGTCGCAGCGCATTGAAATTTTGCATGCGGGTAGACCTTGACCAGGAGGTCACGTTTCCACCGTTCTTGACCCCCGCTCACCTCTGTGAGTGGAGCTATGGGCGATCAAAGACGATTTTAACATTGGCTCCAAAGTGAAAAATGTTCGGTTCAGTATGCTCCATATGACCTAAGGAGTCGTCCTGCAAAGTCTGAGACTCCTACGGCGATTTGACCTTTTTGGTCGAAAATGCATGTAAGGCTAACACCTGGCGCTCAAATGCCACTCGGATGTCAAAGTTGTCGCAGCGCATTGAAATTTTGCATGCGGGTAGACCTTGACCTGGAGGTCACGTTTCCACCGTTCTTGACCCCCGCTCACCTCTGTGAGTGGAGCTATGGGCGATCAAAACGATTTTAACATTGGCTCTAAAGTGAAAAATGTTCGGTTCAGTATGCTCCATATGACCTAAGGAGTCGTCCTGCAAAGTCTGAGACTCCTACGGCGATTTGACTTTTTTGGTCGAAAATGCATGTAAGGCTAACACCTGGCGCTCAAATGCCACTCGGATGTCAAAGTTGTCGCAGCGCATTGAAATTTTGCATGCGGGTAGACCTTGACTTGGAGGTCACGTTTCCACCGTTCTTGACCCCCGCTCACCTCTGTGAGTGGAGCTATGGGCGATCAAAGACGATTTTATCATTGGCTCCAAAATGAAAAATGTTCGGTTCAGTATGCTCCATATGACCTAAGGAGTCGTCCTGCAAAGTCTGAGACTCCTACGGCGATTTGACCTTTTTGGTCGAAAATGCATGTAAGGCTAACACCTGGCGCTCAAATGCCACTCGGATGTCAAAATTGTCGCAGCGCATTGAAATTTTGCATGCGGGTAGACCTTGACCTGGAGGTCACGTTTCCACCGTTCTTGACCCCCGTTGACCTCTGTGAGTGGAGCTATGGGCGATCAAAGATGATTTTAACATTGGCTCCAAAGTGAAAAATGTTCGGTTCAGTATGCTCCATATGACCTAAGGAGTCGTCCTGCAAAGTCTGAGACTCCTACGGCGATTTGACCTTTTTGGTCGAAAATGCATGTAAGGCTAACACCTGGCGCTCAAATGCCACTCGGATGTCAAAGTTGTCGCAGCGCATTGAAATTTTGCATGCGGGTAGACCTTGACCTGGATGTCACGTTTCCACCGTTCTTGACCCCCGCTCACCTCTGTGAGTGGAGCTATGGGCGATCAAAGACGATTTTAACATTGGCTCAAAAGTGAAAAATGTTCGGTTCAGTATGCTCCATATGACCTAAGGAGTCGTCCTGCAAAGTCTGAGACTCCTACGGCGATTTGACCTTTTTGGTCGAAAATGCATTAACACCTGGCGTTCAAATGCCACTCGGATGTCAAAGTTGTCGCAGCGCATTGAAATTTTGCATGCGGGTAGACCTTGACCTGGAGGTCACGTTTCCACCGTTCTTGACCCCCGCTCACCTCTGTGAGTGGAGCTATGGGCGATGAAAGACGATTTTATCATTGGCTCCAAAATGAAAAATGTTCGGTTCAGTATGCTCCATATGACCTAAGGAGTCGTTCTGCAAAGTCTGAGACTCCTACGGCGATTTGACCTTTTTGGTCGAAAATGCATGTAAGGCTAACACCTGGCGCTCAAATGCCACTCGGATGTCAAAGTTGTCGCAGCGCATTGAAATTTTGCATGCGGGTAGACCTTGACCTGGAGGTCACGTTTCCACCGTTCTTGACCCCCGCTCACCTCTGTGAGTGGAGCTATGGGCGATCAAAGACGATTTTATCATTGGCTCTAAAATGAAAAATGTTCGGTTCAGTATGCTCCATATGACCTAAGGAGTCGTCCTGCAAAGTCTGAGACTCCTACGGCGATTTGACCTTTTTGGTCGAAAATGCATTAACACCTGGCGCTCAAATGCCACTCGGATGTCAAAGTTGTCGCAGCGCATTGAAATTTTGCATGCGGGTAGACCTTGACCTGGAGGTCACGTTTCCACCGTTCTTGACCCCCGCTCACCTCTGTGAGTGGAGCTATGGGCGATCAAAGATGATTTTAACATTGGCTCCAAAGTGAAAAATGTTCGGTTCAGTATGCTCCATATGACCTAAGGAGTCGTCCTGCAAAGTCTGAGACTCCTACGGCGATTTGACCTTTTTGGTCGAAAATGCATGTAAGGCTAACACCTGGCGCTCAAATGCCACTCGGATGTCAAAGTTGTCGCAGCGCATTGAAATTTTGCATGCGGGTAGACCTTGACCTGGAGGTCACGTTTCCACCGTTCTTGACCCCCGCTCACCTCTGTGAGTGGAGCTATGGGCGATCAAAGATGATTTTAACATTGGCTCCAAAGTGAAAAATGTTCGGTTCAGTATGCTCCATATGACCTAAGGAGTCGTCCTGCAAAGTCTGAGACTCCTACGGCGATTTGACCTTTTTGGTCGAAAATGCATGTAACACCTGGCGCTCAAATGCCACTCGGATGTCAAAGTTGTCGCAGCGCATTGAAATTTTGCATGCGGGTAGACCTTGACCTGGAGGTCACGTTTCCACCGTTCTTGACCCCCGCTCACCTCTGTGAGTGGAGCTATGGGCGATCAAAGACGATTTTAACATTGGCTCCAAAGTGAAAAATGTTCGGTTCAGTATGCTCCATATGACCTAAGGAGTCGTCCTGCAAAGTCTGAGACTCCTACGGCGATTTGACCTTTTTGGTCGAAAATGCATGTAAGGCTAACACCTGGCGCTCAAATGCCACTCGGATGTCAAAGTTGTCGCAGCGCATTGAAATTTTGCATGCGGGTAGACCTTGACCTGGAGGTCACGTTTCCACCGTTCTTGACCCCCGCTCACCTCTGTGAGTGGAGCTATGGGCGATCAAAACGATTTTAACATTGGCTCTAAAGTGAAAAATGTTCGGTTCAGTATGCTCCATATGACCTAAGGAGTCGTCCTGCAAAGTCTGAGACTCCTACGGCGATTTGACTTTTTTGGTCGAAAATGCATGTAAGGCTAACACCTGGCGCTCAAATGCCACTCGGATGTCAAAGTTGTCGCAGCGCATTGAAATTTTGCATGCGGGTAGACCTTGACTTGGAGGTCACGTTTCCACCGTTCTTGACCCCCGCTCACCTCTGTGAGTGGAGCTATGGGCGATCAAAGACGATTTTATCATTGGCTCCAAAATGAAAAATGTTCGGTTCAGTATGCTCCATATGACCTAAGGAGTCGTCCTGCAAAGTCTGAGACTCCTACGGCGATTTGACCTTTTTGGTCGAAAATGCATGTAAGGCTAACACCTGGCGCTCAAATGCCACTCGGATGTCAAAATTGTCGCAGCGCATTGAAATTTTGCATGCGGGTAGACCTTGACCTGGAGGTCACGTTTCCACCGTTCTTGACCCCCGTTGACCTCTGTGAGTGGAGCTATGGGCGATCAAAGATGATTTTAACATTGGCTCCAAAGTGAAAAATGTTCGGTTCAGTATGCTCCATATGACCTAAGGAGTCGTCCTGCAAAGTCTGAGACTCCTACGGCGATTTGACCTTTCGGTCGAAAATGCATGTAAGGCTAACACCTGGCGCTCAAATGCCACTCGGATGTCAAAGTTGTCGCAGCGCATTGAAATTTTGCATGCGGGTAGACCTTGACCTGGAGATCACGTTTCCACCGTTCTTGACCCCCGCTCACCTCTGTGAGTGGAGCTATGGGCGATCAAAGATGATTTTAACATTGGCTCCAAAGTGAAAAATGTTCGGTTCAGTATGCTCCATATGACCTAAGGAGTCGTCCTGCAAAGTCTGAGACTCCTACGGCGATTTGACCTTTTTGGTCGAAAATGCATGTAAGGCTAACACCTGGCGCTCAAATGCCACTCGGATGTCAAAGTTGTCGCAGCGCATTGAAATTTTGCATGCGGGTAGACCTTGACCTGGATGTCACGTTTCCACCGTTCTTGACCCCCGCTCACCTCTGTGAGTGGAGCTATGGGCGATCAAAGACGATTTTAACATTGGCTCAAAAGTGAAAAATGTTCGGTTCAGTATGATCCATATGACCTAAGGAGTCGTCCTGCAAAGTCTGAGACTCCTACGGCGATTTGACCTTTTTGGTCGAAAATGCATTAACACCTGGCGTTCAAATGCCACTCGGATGTCAAAGTTGTCGCAGCGCATTGAAATTTTGCATGCGGGTAGACCTTGACCTGGAGGTCACGTTTCCACCGTTCTTGACCCCCGCTCACCTCTGTGAGTGGAGCTATGGGCGATGAAAGACGATTTTATCATTGGCTCCAAAATGAAAAATGTTCGGTTCAGTATGCTCCATATGACCTAAGGAGTCGTTCTGCAAAGTCTGAGACTCCTACGGCGATTTGACCTTTTTGGTCGAAAATGCATGTAAGGCTAACACCTGGCGCTCAAATGCCACTCGGATGTCAAAGTTGTCGCAGCGCATTGAAATTTTGCATGCGGGTAGACCTTGACCTGGAGGTCACGTTTCCACCGTTCTTGACCCCCGCTCACCTCTGTGAGTGGAGCTATGGGCGATCAAAGATGATTTTAACATTGGCTCCAAAGTGAAAAATGTTCGGTTCAGTATGCTCCATATGACCTAAGGAGTCGTCCTGCAAAGTCTGAGACTCCTACGGCGATTTGACCTTTTTGGTCGAAAATGCATGTAAGGCTAACACCTGGCGCTCAAATGCCACTCGGATGTCAAAGTTGTCGCAGCGCATTGAAATTTTGCATGCGGGTAGACCTTGACCTGGAGGTCACGTTTCCACCGTTCTTGACCCCCGCTCACCTCTGTGAGTGGAGCTATGGGCGATCAAAGATGATTTTAACATTGGCTCCAAAGTGAAAAATGTTCGGTTCAGTATGCTCCATATGACCTAAGGAGTCGTCCTGCAAAGTCTGAGACTCCTACGGCGATTTGACCTTTTTGGTCGAAAATGCATGTAAGGCTAACACCTGGCGCTCAAATGCCACTCGGATGTCAAAGTTGTCGCAGCGCATTGAAATTTTGCATGCGGGTAGACCTTGACCTGGAGGTCACGTTTCCACCGTTCTTGACCCCCGCTCACCTCTGTGAGTGGAGCTATGGGCGATCAAAGATGATTTTATCATTGGCTCCAAAGTGAAAAATGTTCGGTTCAGTATGCTCCATATGACCTAAGGAGTCGTCCTGCAAAGTCTGAGACTCCTACGGCGATTTGACCTTTTTGGTCGAAAATGCATGTAAGGCTAACACCTGGCGCTCAAATGCCACTCGGATGTCAAAGTTGTCGCAGCGCATTGAAATTGTGCATCCGGGTAGACCTTGACCTGGAGGTCACGTTTCCACCGTTCTTGACCCCCGCTCACCTCTGTGAGTGGAGCTATTGGCGATCAAAGACGATTTTAACATTGGCTCCAAAGTGAAAAATGTTCGGTTCAGTATGCTCCATATGACCTAAGGAGTCGTCCTGCAAAGTCTGAGACTCCTACGGCGATTTGACCTTTTTGGTCGAAAATGCATGTAAGGCTAACACCTGGCGCTCAAATGCCACTCGGATGTCAAAGTTGTCGCAGCGCATTGAAATTTTGCATGCGGGTAGACCTTGACCTGGAGGTCACGTTTCCACCGTTCTTGACCCCCGCTCACCTCTGTGAGTGGAGCTATGGGCGATCAAAGATGATTTTAACATTGGCTCCAAAGTGAAAAATGTTCGGTTCAGTATGCTCCATATGACCTAAGGAGTCGTCCTGCAAAGTCTGAGACTCCTACGGCGATTTGACCTTTTTGGTCGAAAATGCATGTAAGGCTAACACCTGGCGCTCAAATGCCACTCGGATGTCAAAGTTGTCGCAGCGCATTGAAATTTTGCATGCGGGTAGACCTTGACCTGGAGGTCACGTTTCCACCGTTCTTGACCCCCGCTCACCTCTGTGAGTGGAGCTATGGGCGATCAAAGATGATTTTAACATTGGCTCCAAAGTGAAAAATGTTCGGTTCAGTATGCTCCATATGACCTAAGGAGTCGTCCTGCAAAGTCTGAGACTCCTACGGCGATTTGACCTTTTTGGTCGAAAATGCATGTAACACCTGGCGCTCAAATGCCACTCGGATGTCAAAGTTGTCGCAGCGCATTGAAATTTTGCATGCGGGTAGACCTTGACCTGGAGGTCACGTTTCCACCGTTCTTGACCCCCGCTCACCTCTGTGAGTGGAGCTATGGGCGATCAAAGACGATTTTAACATTGGCTCCAAAGTGAAAAATGTTCGGTTCAGTATGCTCCATATGACCTAAGGAGTCGTCCTGCAAAGTCTGAGACTCCTACGGCGATTTGACCTTTTTGGTCGAAAATGCATGTAAGGCTAACACCTGGCGCTCAAATGCCACTCGGATGTCAAAGTTGTCGCAGCGCATTGAAATTTTGCATGCGGGTAGACCTTGACCTGGAGGTCACGTTTCCACCGTTCTTGACCCCCGCTCACCTCTGTGAGTGGAGCTATGGGCGATCAAAGACGATTTTAACATTGGCTCCAAAGTGAAAAATGTTCGGTTCAGTATGCTCCATATGACCTAAGGAGTCGTCCTGCAAAGTCTGAGACTCCTACGGCGATTTGACCTTTTTGGTCGAAAATGCATGTAACACCTGGCGCTCAAATGCCACTCGGATGTCAAAGTTGTCGCAGCGCATTGAAATTTTGCATGCGGGTAGACCTTGACCTGGAGGTCACGTTTCCACCGTTCTTGACCCCGGCTCACCTCTGTGAGTGGAGCTATGGGCGATCAAAGATGATTTTAACATTGGCTCCAAAGTGAAAAATGTTCGGTTCAGTATGCTCCATATGACCTAAGGAGTCGTCCTGCAAAGTCTGAGACTCCTACGGCGATTTGACCTTTTTGGTCGAAAATGCATGTAAGGCTAACACCTGGCGCTCAAATGCCACTCGGATGTCAAAGTTGTCGCAGCGCATTGAAATTTTGCATGCGGGTAGACCTTGACCTGGAGGTCACGTTTCCAGGGTTCTTGACCCCCGCTCACCTCTGTGAGTGGAGCTATGGGCGATCAAAGATGATTTTAACATTGGCTCCAAAGTGAAAAATGTTCGGTTCAGTATGCTCAATATGACCTAAGGAGTCGTCCTGCAAAGTCTGAGACTCCTACGGCGATTTGACCTTTTTGGTCGAAAATGCATGTAAGGCTAACACCTGGCGCTCAAATGCCACTCGGATGTCAAAGTTGTCGCAGCGCATTGAAATTTTGCATGCGGGTAGACCTTGACCTGGAGGTCACGTTTCCACCGTTCTTGACCCCCGCTCACCTCTGTGAGTGGAGCTATGGGCGATCAAAAACGATTTTAACATTGGCTCCAAAGTGAAAAATGTTCGGTTCAGTATGCTCCATATGACCTAAGGAGTCGTCCTGCAAAGTCTGAGACTCCTACGGCGATTTGACCTTTTTGGTCGAAAATGCATGTAACACCTGGCGCTCAAATGCCACTCGGATGTCAAAGTTGTCGCAGCGCATTGAAATTTTGCATGCGGGTAGACCTTGACCTGGAGGTCACGTTTCCACCGTTCTTGACCCCCGCTCACCTCTGTGAGTGGAGCTATGGGCGATCAAAGATGATTTTAACATTGGCTCCAAAGTGAAAAATGTTCGGTTCAGTATGCTCCATATGACCTAAGGAGTCGTCCTGCAAAGTCTGAGACTCCTACGGCGATTTGACCTTTTTGGTCGAAAATGCATGTAAGGCTAACACCTGGCGCTCAAATGCCACTCGGATGTCAAAGTTGTCGCAGCGCATTGAAATTTTGCATGCGGGTAGACCTTGACCTGGAGGTCACGTTTCCACCGTTCTTGACCCCCGCTCACCTCTGTGAGTGGAGCTATGGGCGATCAAAGACGATTTTAACATTGGCTCCAAAGTGAAAAATGTTCGGTTCAGTATGCTCCATATGACCTAAGGAGTCGTCCTGCAAAGTCTGAGACTCCTACGGCGATTTGACCTTTTTGGTCGAAAATGCATGTAACACCTGGCGCTCAAATGCCACTCGGATGTCAAAGTTGTCGCAGCGCATTGAAATTTTGCATGCGGGTAGACCTTGACCTGGAGGTCACGTTTCCACCGTTCTTGACCCCGGCTCACCTCTGTGAGTGGAGCTATGGGCGATCAAAGATGATTTTAACATTGGCTCCAAAGTGAAAAATGTTCGGTTCAGTATGCTCCATATGACCTAAGGAGTCGTCCTGCAAAGTCTGAGACTCCTACGGCGATTTGACCTTTTTGGTCGAAAATGCATGTAAGGCTAACACCTGGCGCTCAAATGCCACTCGGATGTCAAAGTTGTCGCAGCGCATTGAAATTTTGCATGCGGGTAGACCTTGACCTGGAGGTCACGTTTCCAGGGTTCTTGACCCCCGCTCACCTCTGTGAGTGGAGCTATGGGCGATCAAAGATGATTTTAACATTGGCTCCAAAGTGAAAAATGTTCGGTTCAGTATGCTCAATATGACCTAAGGAGTCGTCCTGCAAAGTCTGAGACTCCTACGGCGATTTGACCTTTTTGGTCGAAAATGCATGTAAGGCTAACACCTGGCGCTCAAATGCCACTCGGATGTCAAAGTTGTCGCAGCGCATTGAAATTTTGCATGCGGGTAGACCTTGACCTGGAGGTCACGTTTCCACCGTTCTTGACCCCCGCTCACCTCTGTGAGTGGAGCTATGGGCGATCAAAAACGATTTTAACATTGGCTCCAAAGTGAAAAATGTTCGGTTCAGTATGCTCCATATGACCTAAGGAGTCGTCCTGCAAAGTCTGAGACTCCTACGGCGATTTGACCTTTTTGGTCGAAAATGCATGTAACACCTGGCGCTCAAATGCCACTCGGATGTCAAAGTTGTCGCAGCGCATTGAAATTTTGCATGCGGGTAGACCTTGACCTGGAGGTCACGTTTCCACCGTTCTTGACCCCCGCTCACCTCTGTGAGTGGAGCTATGGGCGATCAAAGATGATTTTAACATTGGCTCCAAAGTGAAAAATGTTCGGTTCAGTATGCTCCATATGACCTAAGGAGTCGTCCTGCAAAGTCTGAGACTCCTACGGCGATTTGACCTTTTTGGTCGAAAATGCATGTAAGGCTAACACCTGGCGCTCAAATGCCACTCGGATGTCAAAGTTGTCGCAGCGCATTGAAATTTTGCATGCGGGTAGACCTTGACCTGGAGGTCACGTTTCCACCGTTCTTGACCCCCGCTCACCTCTGTGAGTGGAGCTATGGGCGATCAAAGACGATTTTAACATTGGCTCCAAAGTGAAAAATGTTCGGTTCAGTATGCTCCATATGACCTAAGGAGTCGTCCTGCAAAGTCTGAGACTCCTACGGCGATTTGACCTTTTTGGTCGAAAATGCATGTAACACCTGGCGCTCAAATGCCACTCGGATGTCAAAGTTGTCGCAGCGCATTGAAATTTTGCATGCGGGTAGACCTTGACCTGGAGGTCACGTTTCCACCGTTCTTGACCCCGGCTCACCTCTGTGAGTGGAGCTATGGGCGATCAAAGATGATTTTAACATTGGCTCCAAAGTGAAAAATGTTCGGTTCAGTATGCTCCATATGACCTAAGGAGTCGTCCTGCAAAGTCTGAGACTCCTACGGCGATTTGACCTTTTTGGTCGAAAATGCATGTAAGGCTAACACCTGGCGCTCAAATGCCACTCGGATGTCAAAGTTGTCGCAGCGCATTGAAATTTTGCATGCGGGTAGACCTTGACCTGGAGGTCACGTTTCCAGGGTTCTTGACCCCCGCTCACCTCTGTGAGTGGAGCTATGGGCGATCAAAGATGATTTTAACATTGGCTCCAAAGTGAAAAATGTTCGGTTCAGTATGCTCAATATGACCTAAGGAGTCGTCCTGCAAAGTCTGAGACTCCTACGGCGATTTGACCTTTTTGGTCGAAAATGCATGTAAGGCTAACACCTGGCGCTCAAATGCCACTCGGATGTCAAAGTTGTCGCAGCGCATTGAAATTTTGCATGCGGGTAGACCTTGACCTGGAGGTCACGTTTCCACCGTTCTTGACCCCCGCTCACCTCTGTGAGTGGAGCTATGGGCGATCAAAAACGATTTTAACATTGGCTCCAAAGTGAAAAATGTTCGGTTCAGTATGCTCCATATGACCTAAGGAGTCGTCCTGCAAAGTCTGAGACTCCTACGGCGATTTGACCTTTTTGGTCGAAAATGCATGTAACACCTGGCGCTCAAATGCCACTCGGATGTCAAAGTTGTCGCAGCGCATTGAAATTTTGCATGCGGGTAGACCTTGACCTGGAGGTCACGTTTCCACCGTTCTTGACCCCCGCTCACCTCTGTGAGTGGAGCTATGGGCGATCAAAGATGATTTTAACATTGGCTCCAAAGTGAAAAATGTTCGGTTCAGTATGCTCCATATGACCTAAGGAGTCGTCCTGCAAAGTCTGAGACTCCTACGGCGATTTGACCTTTTTGGTCGAAAATGCATGTAAGGCTAACACCTGGCGCTCAAATGCCACTCGGATGTCAAAGTTGTCGCAGCACATTGAAATTTTGCATGCGGGTAGACCTTGACCTGGAGGTCACGTTTCCACCGTTCTTGACCCCCGCTCACCTCTGTGAGTGGAGCTATGGGCGATCAAAGAAGATTTTAACATTGGCTCCAAAGTGAAAAATGTTCGGTTCAGTATGCTCCATATGACCTAAGGAGTCGTCCTGCAAAATCTGAGACTCCTACGGCGATTTGACCTTTTTGGTCGAAAATGCATGTAAGGCTAACACCTGGCGCTCAAATGCCACTCGGATGTCAAAGTTGTCGCAGCGCATTGAAATTATGCATGCGGGTAGACCTTGACCTGGAGGTCACGTTTCCAGGGTTCTTGACCCCCGCTCACCTCTGTGAGTGGAGCTATGGGCGATCAAAGACGATTTTAACATTGGCTCCAAAGTGAAAAATGTTCGGTTCAGTATGCTCCATATGACCTAAGGAGTCGTCCTGCAAAGTCTGAGACTCCTACGGCGATTTGACCTTTTTGGTCGAAAATGCATGTAAGGCTAACACCTGGCGCTCAAATGCCACTCGGATGTCAAAGTTGTCGCAGCGCATTGAAATTTTGCATGCGGGTAGACCTTGACCTGGAGGTCACGTTTCCACCGTTCTTGACCCCCGCTCACCTCTGTGAGTGGAGCTATGGGCGATCAAAGACGATTTTAACATTGGCTCCAAAGTGAAAAATGTTCGGTTCAGTATGCTCCATATGACCTAAGGAGTCGTCCTGCAAAGTCTGAGACTCCTACGGCGATTTGACCTTTTTGGTCGAAAATGCATGTAACACCTGGCGCTCAAATGCCACTCGGATGTCAAAGTTGTCGCAGCGCATTGAAATTTTGCATGCGGGTAGACCTTGACCTGGAGGTCACGTTTCCACCGTTCTTGACCCCCGCTCACCTCTGTGAGTGGAGCTATGGGCGATCAAAGATGATTTTAACATTGGCTCCAAAGTGAAAAATGTTCGGTTCAGTATGCTCCATATGACCTAAGGAGTCGTCCTGCAAAGTCTGAGACTCCTACGGCGATTTGACCTTTTTGGTCGAAAATGCATGTAAGGCTAACACCTGGCGCTCAAATGCCACTCGGATGTCAAAGTTGTCGCAGCGCATTGAAATTTTGCATGCGGGTAGACCTTGACCTGGAGGTCACGTTTCCACCGTTCTTGACCCCCGCTCACCTCTGTGAGTGGAGCTATGGGCGATCAAAGACGATTTTAACATTGGCTCCAAAGTGAAAAATGTTCGGTTCAGTATGCTCCATATGACCTAAGGAGTCGTCCTGCAAAGTCTGAGACTCCTACGGCGATTTGACCTTTTTGGTCGAAAATGCATGTAACACCTGGCGCTCAAATGCCACTCGGATGTCAAAGTTGTCGCAGCGCATTGAAATTTTGCATGCGGGTAGACCTTGACCTGGAGGTCACGTTTCCACCGTTCTTGACCCCCGCTCACCTCTGTGAGTGGAGCTATGGGCGATCAAAGATGATTTTAACATTGGCTCCAAAGTGAAAAATGTTCGGTTCAGTATGCTCCATATGACCTAAGGAGTCGTCCTGCAAAGTCTGAGACTCCTACGGCGATTTGACCTTTTTGGTCGAAAATGCATGTAAGGCTAACACCTGGCGCTCAAATGCCACTCGGATGTCAAAGTTGTCGCAGCGCATTGAAATTTTGCATGCGGGTAGACCTTGACCTGGAGGTCACGTTTCCACCGTTCTTGACCCCCGCTCACCTCTGTGAGTGGAGCTATGGGCGATCAAAGACGATTTTAACATTGGCTCCAAAGTGAAAAATGTTCGGTTCAGTATGCTCCATATGACCTAAGGAGTCGTTCTGCAAAGTCTGAGACTCCTACGGCGATTTGACCTTTTTGGTCGAAAATGCATGTAAGGCTAACACCTGGCGCTCAAATGCCACTCGGATGTCAAAGTTGTCGCAGCGCATTGAAATTTTGCATGCGGGTAGACCTTGACCTGGAGGTCACGTTTCCACCGTTCTTGACCCCCGCTCACCTCTGTGAGTGGAGCTATGGGCGATCAAAGATGATTTTAACATTGGCTCGAAAGTGAAAAATGTTCGGTTCAGTATGCTCCATATGACCTAAGGAGTCGTCCTGCAAAGTCTGAGACTCCTACGGCGATTTGACCTTTTTGGTCGAAAATGCATGTAAGGCTAACACCTGGCGCTCAAATGCCACTCGGATGTCAAAGTTGTCGCAGCGCATTGAAATTTTGCATGCGGGTAGACCTTGACCTGGAGGTCACGTTTCCACCGTTCTTGACCCCCGCTCACCTCTGTGAGTGGAGCTATGGGCGATCAAAGACGATTTTAACATTGGCTCCAAAGTGAAAAATGTTCGGTTCAGTATGCTCCATATGACCTAAGGAGTCGTTCTGCAAAGTCTGAGACTCCTACGGCGATTTGACCTTTTTGGTCGAAAATGCATGTAAGGCTAACACCTGGCGCTCAAATGCCACTCGGATGTCAAAGTTGTCGCAGCGCATTGAAATTTTGCATGCGGGTAACACTTGACCTGGAGGTCACGTTTCCACCGTTCTTGACCCCCGCTCACCTCTGTGAGTGGAGCTATGGGCGATCAAAGACGATTTTAACATTGGCTCCAAAGTGAAAAATGTTCGGTTCAGTATGCTCCATATGACCTAAGGAGTCGTCCTGCAAAATCTGAGACTCCTACGGCGATTTGACCTTTTTGGTCGAAAATGCATGTAAGGCTAACACCTGGCGCTCAAATGCCACTCGGATGTCAAAGTTGTCGCAGCGCATTGAAATTTTGCATGCGGGTAGACCTTGACCTGGAGGTCACGTTTCCACCGTTCTTGACCCCCGCTCACCTCTGTGAGTGGAGCTATGGGCGATCAAAAACGATTTTAACATTGGCTCCAAAGTGAAAAATGTTCGGTTCAGTATGCTCCATATGACCTAAGGAGTCGTCCTGCAAAGTCTGAGACTCCTACGGCGATTTGACCTTTTTGGTCGAAAATGCATGTAAGGCTAACACCTGGCGCTCAAATGCCACTCGGATGTCAAAGTTGTCGCAGCGCATTGAAATTTTGCATGCGGGTAACCCTTGACCTGGAGGTCACGTTTCCACCGTTCTTGACCCCCGCTCACCTCTGTGAGTGGAGCTATGGGCGATCAAAGATGATTTTAACATTGGCTCCAAAGTGAAAAATGTTCGGTTCAGTATGCTCCATATGACCTAAGGAGTCGTCCTGCAAAGTCTGAGACTCCTACGGCGATTTGACCTTTTTGGTCGAAAATGCACGTAACACCTGGCGCTCAAATGCCACTCGGATGTCAAAGTTGTCGCAGCGCATTGAAATTTTGCATGCGGGTAGACCTTGACCTGGAGGTCACGTTTCCACCGTTCTTGACCCCGGCTCACCTCTGTGAGTGGAGCTATGGGCGATCAAAGATGATTTTAACATTGGCTCCAAAGTGAAAAATGTTCGGTTCAGTATGCTCCATATGACCTAAGGAGTCGTCCTGCAAAGTCTGAGACTCCTACGGCGATTTGACCTTTTTGGTCGAAAATGCATGTAAGGCTAACACCTGGCGCTCAAATGCCACTCGGATGTCAAAGTTGTCGCAGCACATTGAAATTTTGCATGCGGGTAGACCTTGACCTGGAGGTCACGTTTCCAGGGTTCTTGACCCCCGCTCACCTCTGTGAGTGGAGCTATGGGCGATCAAAGATGATTTTAACATTGGCTCCAAAGTGAAAAATGTTCGGTTCAGTATGCTCCATATGACCTAAGGAGTCGTCCTGCAAAGTCTGAGACTCCTACGGCGATTTGACCTTTTTGGTCGAAAATGCATGTAAGGCTAACACCTGGCGCTCAAATGCCACTCGGATGTCAAAGTTGTCGCAGCGCATTGAAATTTTGCATGCGGGTAGACCTTGACCTGGAGGTCACGTTTCCACCGTTCTTGACCCCCGCTCACCTCTGTGAGTGGAGCTATGGGCGATCAAAAACGATTTTAACATTGGCTCCAAAGTGAAAAATGTTCGGTTCAGTATGCTCCATATGACCTAAGGAGTCGTCCTGCAAAGTCTGAGACTCCTACGGCGATTTGACCTTTTTGGTCGAAAATGCATGTAAGGCTAACACCTGGCGCTCAAATGCCACTCGGATGTCAAAGTTGTCGCAGCACATTGAAATTTTGCATGCGGGTAGACCTTGACCTGGAGGTCACGTTTCCACCGTTCTTGACCCCCGCTCACCTCTGTGAGTGGAGCTATGGGCGATCAAAGACGATTTTAACATTGGCTCCAAAGTGAAAAATGTTCGGTTCAGTATGCTCCATATGACCTAAGGAGTCGTTCTGCAAAGTCTGAGACTCCTACGGCGATTTGACCTTTTTGGTCGAAAATGCATGTAAGGCTAACACCTGGCGCTCAAATGCCACTCGGATGTCAAAGTTGTCGCAGCGCATTGAAATTTTGCATGCGGGTAGACCTTGACCTGGAGGTCACGTTTCCACCGTTCTTGACCCCCGCTCACCTCTGTGAGTGGAGCTATGGGCGATCAAAGAAGATTTTAACATTGGCTCCAAAGTGAAAAATGTTCGGTTCAGTATGCTCCATATGACCTAAGGAGTCGTCCTGCAAAATCTGAGACTCCTACGGCGATTTGACCTTTTTGGTCGAAAATGCATGTAAGGCTAACACCTGGCGCTCAAATGCCACTCGGATGTCAAAGTTGTCGCAGCGCATTGAAATTATGCATGCGGGTAGACCTTGACCTGGAGGTCACGTTTCCAGGGTTCTTGACCCCCGCTCACCTCTGTGAGTGGAGCTATGGGCGATCAAAGACGATTTTAACATTGGCTCCAAAGTGAAAAATGTTCGGTTCAGTATGCTCCATATGACCTAAGGAGTCGTCCTGCAAAGTCTGAGACTCCTACGGCGATTTGACCTTTTTGGTCGAAAATGCATGTAAGGCTAACACCTGGCGCTCAAATGCCACTCGGATGTCAAAGTTGTCGCAGCGCATTGAAATTTTGCATGCGGGTAGACCTTGACCTGGAGGTCACGTTTCCACCGTTCTTGACCCCCGCTCACCTCTGTGAGTGGAGCTATGGGCGATCAAAGACGATTTTAACATTGGCTCCAAAGTGAAAAATGTTCGGTTCAGTATGCTCCATATGACCTAAGGAGTCGTCCTGCAAAGTCTGAGACTCCTACGGCGATTTGACCTTTTTGGTCGAAAATGCATGTAAGGCTAACACCTGGCGCTCAAATGCCACTCGGATGTCAAAGTTGTCGCAGCGCATTGAAATTTTGCATGCGGGTAGACCTTGACCTGGAGGTCACGTTTCAACCGTTCTTGACCCCCGCTCACCTCTGTGAGTGGAGCTATGGGCGATCAAAGACGATTTTAACATTGGCTCCAAAGTGAAAAATGTTCGGTTCAGTATGCTCAATATGACCTAAGGAGTCGTCCTGCAAAGTCTGAGACTCCTACGGCGATTTGACCTTTTTGGTCGAAAATGCATGTAACACCTGGCGCTCAAATGCCACTCGGATGTCAAAGTTGTCGCAGCGCATTGAAATTTTGCATGCGGGTAGACCTTGACCTGGAGGTCACGTTTCCACCGTTCTTGACCCCGGCTCACCTCTGTGAGTGGAGCTATGGGCGATCAAAGATGATTTTAACATTGGCTCCAAAGTGAAAAATGTTCGGTTCAGTATGCTCCATATGACCTAAGGAGTCGTCCTGCAAAGTCTGAGACTCCTACGGCGATTTGACCTTTTTGGTCGAAAATGCATGTAAGGCTAACACCTGGCGCTCAAATGCCACTCGGATGTCAAAGTTGTCGCAGCGCATTGAAATTTTGCATGCTGGTAGACCTTGACCTGGAGGTCACGTTTCCACCGTTCTTGACCCCCGCTCACCTCTGTGAGTGGAGCTATGGGCGATCAAAGAAGATTTTAACATTGGCTCCAAAGTGAAAAATGTTCGGTTCAGTATGCTCCATATGACCTAAGGAGTCGTCCTGCAAAGTCTGAGACTCCTACGGCGATTTGACCTTTTTGGTCGAAAATGCATGTAAGGCTAACACCTGGCGCTCAAATGCCACTCGGATGTCAAAGTTGTCGCAGCACATTGAAATTTTGCATGCGGGTAGACCTTGACCTGGAGGTCACGTTTCCACCGTTCTTGACCCCCGCTCACCTCTGTGAGTGGAGCTATGGGCGATCAAAGACGATTTTAACATTGGCTCCAAAGTGAAAAATGTTCGGTTCAGTATGCTCCATATGACCTAAGGAGTCGTTCTGCAAAGTCTGAGACTCCTACGGCGATTTGACCTTTTTGGTCGAAAATGCATGTAAGGCTAACACCTGGCGCTCAAATGCCACTCGGATGTCAAAGTTGTCGCAGCGCATTGAAATTTTGCATGCGGGTAGACCTTGACCTGGAGGTCACGTTTCCACCGTTCTTGACCCCCGCTCACCTCTGTGAGTGGAGCTATGGGCGATCAAAGAAGATTTTAACATTGGCTCCAAAGTGAAAAATGTTCGGTTCAGTATGCTCCATATGACCTAAGGAGTCGTCCTGCAAAATCTGAGACTCCTACGGCGATTTGACCTTTTTGGTCGAAAATGCATGTAAGGCTAACACCTGGCGCTCAAATGCCACTCGGATGTCAAAGTTGTCGCAGCGCATTGAAATTATGCATGCGGGTAGACCTTGACCTGGAGGTCACGTTTCCAGGGTTCTTGACCCCCGCTCACCTCTGTGAGTGGAGCTATGGGCGATCAAAGACGATTTTAACATTGGCTCCAAAGTGAAAAATGTTCGGTTCAGTATGCTCCATATGACCTAAGGAGTCGTCCTGCAAAGTCTGAGACTCCTACGGCGATTTGACCTTTTTGGTCGAAAATGCATGTAACACCTGGTGCTCAAATGCCACTCGGATGTCAAAGTTGTCGCAGCGCATTGAAATTTTGCATGCGGGTAGACCTTGACCTGGAGGTCACGTTTCCACCGTTCTTGACCCCGGCTCACCTCTGTGAGTGGAGCTATGGGCGATCAAAGACGACTTTAACATTGGCTCCAAAGTGAAAAATGTTCGGTTCAGTATGCTCCATATGACCTAAGGAGTCGTCCTGCAAAGTCTGAAACTCCTACGGCGATTTGACCTTTTTGGTCGAAAATGCATGTGAGGCTAACACCTGGCGCTCAAATGCCACTCGGATGTCAAAGTTGTCGCAGCGCATTGAAATTTTGCATGCGGGTAGACCTTGACCTGGAGGTCACGTTTCCATCGTTCTTGACCCCCGCTCACCTCTGTGAGTGGAGCTATGGGCGCTCAAAGACGATTTTAACATTGGCTCCAAAGTGAAAAATGTTCGGTTCAGTATGCTCCGTATGACCTAAGGAGTCGTCCTGCAAAGTCTGAGACTCCTACGGCGATTTGACCTTTTTGGTCGAAAATGCATGAAAGGGATAACACCTGGCGCTCAAATGCCACTCGGATGTCAAAGTTGTCGCAGCGCATTGAAATTTTGCATGCTGGTAGACCTTGACCTGGAGGTCACGTTTCCACCGTTCTTGACCCCCGCTCACCTCTGTGAGTGGAGCTATGGGCGATCAAAGATGATTTTAACATTGGCTCCAAAGTGAAAAATGTTCGGTTCAGTATGCTCCATATGACCTAAGGAGTCGTCCTGCAAAGTCTGAGACTCCTACGGCGATTTGACCTTTTTGGTCGAAAAGGCATGTAAGGCTAACACTTGGCGCTCAAATGCCACTCGGATGTCAAAGTTGTCGCAGCGCATTGAAATTTTGCATGCGGGTAGACCTTGACCTGGAGGTCACGTTTCCACCGTTCTTGATCCCCGCTCACCTCTGTGAGTGGAGCTATGGGCGATCAAAGACGATTTTAACATTGGCTCCAAAGTGAAAAATGTTCGGTTCAGTATGCTCCATATGACCTAAGGAGTCGTTCTGCAAAGTCTGAGACTCCTACGGCGATTTGACCTTTTTGGTCGAAAATGCATGTAAGGCTAACACCTGGCGCTCAAATGCCACTCGGATGTCAAAGTTGTCGCAGCGCATTGAAATTTTGCATGCGGGTAGACCTTGACCTGGAGGTCACGTTTCCACCGTTCTTGACCCCCGCTCACCTCTGTGAGTGGAGCTATGGGCGATCAAAGAAGATTTTAACATTGGCTCCAAAGTGAAAAATGTTCGGTTCAGTATGCTCCATATGACCTAAGGAGTCGTCCTGCAAAGTCTGAGACTCCTACGGCGATTTGACCTTTTTGGTCGAAAATGCATGTAACACCTGGCGCTCAAATGCCACTCGGATGTCAAAGTTGTCGCAGCGCATTGAAATTTTGCATGCGGGTAGACCTTGACCTGGAGGTCACGTTTCCATCGTTCTTGACCCCGGCTCACCTCTGTGAGTGGAGCTATGGGCGATCAAAGACGACTTTAACATTGGCTCCAAAGTGAAAAATGTTCGGTTCAGTATGCTCCATATGACCTAAGGAGTCGTCCTGCAAAGTCTGAAACTCCTACGGCGATTTGACCTTTTTGGTCGAAAATGCATGTGAGGCTAACACCTGGCGCTCAAATGCCACTCGGATGTCAAAGTTGTCGCAGCGCATTGAAATTTTGCATGCGGGTAGACCTTGACCTGGAGGTCACGTTTCCATCGTTCTTGACCCCCGCTCACCTCTGTGAGTGGAGCTATGGGCGCTCAAAGACGATTTTAACATTGGCTCCAAAGTGAAAAATGTTCGGTTCAGTATGCTCCGTATGACCTAAGGAGTCGTCCTGCAAAGTCTGAGACTCCTACGGCGATTTGACCTTTTTGGTCGAAAATGCATGAAAGGGATAACACCTGGCGCTCAAATGCCACTCGGATGTCAAAGTTGTCGCAGCGCATTGAAATTTTGCATGCTGGTAGACCTTGACCTGGAGGTCACGTTTCCACCGTTCTTGACCCCCGCTCACCTCTGTGAGTGGAGCTATGGGCGATCAAAGATGATTTTAACATTGGCTCCAAAGTGAAAAATGTTCGGTTCAGTATGCTCCATATGACCTAAGGAGTCGTCCTGCAAAGTCTGAGACTCCTACGGCGATTTGACCTTTTTGGTCGAAAATGCATGTAAGGCTAACACTTGGCGCTCAAATGCCACTCGGATGTCAAAGTTGTCGCAGCGCATTGAAATTTTGCATGCGGGTAGACCTTGACCTGGAGGTCACGTTTCCACCGTTCTTGATCCCCGCTCACCTCTGTGAGTGGAGCTATGGGCGATCAAAGATGATTTTAACATTGGCTCCAAAGTGAAAAATGTTCGGTTCAGTATGCTCCATATGACCTAAGGAGTCGTCCTGCAAAGTCTGAGACTCCTACGGCGATTTGACCTTTTTGGTCGAAAATGCATGTAAGGCTAAACACCTGGCGCTCAAATGCCACTCGGATGTCAAAGTTGTCGCAGCGCATTGAAATTTTGCATGCGGGTAGACCTTGACCTGGAGGTCACGTTTCCACCGTTCTTGACCCCCGCTCACCTCTGTGAGTGGAGCTATGGGCGATCAAAGATGATTTTAACATTGGCTCCAAAGTGAAAAATGTTCGGTTCAGTATGCTCCATATGACCTAAGGAGTCATCCTGCAAAGTCTGACACTCCTACGGCGATTTGACCTTTTTGGTCGAAAATGCATGTAAGGCTAACACCTGGCGCTCAAATGCCACTCGGATGTCAAAGTTGTCGCAGCGCATTGAAATTTTGCATGCGGGTAGACCTTGACCTGGAGGTCACGTTTCCACCGTTCTTGACCCCCGCTCACCTCTCTGAGTGGAGCTATGGGCGATCAAAGACGATTTTAACATTGGCTCCAAAGTGAAAAATGTTCGGTTCAGTATGCTCCATATGACCTAAGGAGTCGTCCTGCAAAGTCTGAGACTCCTACGGCGATTTGACCTTTTTGGTCGAAAATGCATGTAAGGCTAACACCTGGCGCTCAAATGCCACTCGGATGTCAAAGTTGTCGCAGCGCATTGAAATTTTGCATGCGGGTAGACCTTGACCTGGAGGTCACGTTTCCACCGTTCTTGATCCCCACTCACCTCTGTGAGTGGAGCTATGGGCGATCAAAGATGATTTTAACATTGGCTCCAAAGTGAAAAATGTTCGGTTCAGTATGCTCCATATGACCTAAGGAGTCGTCCTGCAAAGTCTGAGACTCCTACGGCGATTTGACCTTTTTGGTCGAAAATGCATGTAAGGCTAACACCTGGCGCTCAAATGCCACTCGGATGTCAAAGTTGTCGCAGCGCATTGAAATTTTGCATGCGGGTAGACCTTGACCTGGAGGTCACGTTTCCACCGTTCTTGACCCCCACTCACCTCTGTGAGTGGAGCTATGGGCGATCAAAGATGATTTTAACATTGGCTCCAAAGTGAAAAATGTTCGGTTCAGTATGCTCCATATGACCTAAGGAGTCGTCCTGCAAAGTCTGAGACTCCTACGGCGATTTGACCTTTTTGGTCGAAAATGCATGTAAGGCTAACACCTGGCGCTCAAATGCCACTCGGATGTCAAAGTTGTCGCAGCGCATTGAAATTTTGCATGCGGGTAGACCTTGACCTGGAGGTCACGTTTCCACCGTTCTTGACCCCCACTCACCTCTGTGAGTGGAGCTATGGGCGATCAAAGATGATTTTAACATTGGCTCCAAAGTGAAAAATGTTCGGTTCAGTATGCTCCATATGACCTAAGGAGTCGTCCTGCAAAGTCTGAGACTCCTACGGCGATTTGACCTTTTTGGTCGAAAATGCATGTAAGGCTAACACCTGGCGCTCAAATGCCACTCGGATGTCAAAGTTGTCGCAGCGCATTGAAATTTTGCATGCGGGTAGACCTTGACCTGGAGGTCACGTTTCCACCATTCTTGACCCCGGCTCACCTCTGTGAGTGGAGCTATGGGCGATCAAAGACGACTTTAACATTGGCTCCAAAGTGAAAAATGTTCGGTTCAGTATGCTCCATATGACCTAAGGAGTCGTCCTGCAAAGTCTGAGACTCCTACGGCGATTTGACCTTTTTGGTCGAAAATGCATGTGAGGCTAACACCTGGCGCTCAAATGCCACTCGGATGTCAAAGTTGTCGCAGCGCATTGAAATTTTGCATGCGGGTAGACCTTGACCTGGAGGTCACGTTTCCACCGTTCTTGACCCCCGCTCACCTCTGTGAGTGGAGCTATGGGCGCTCAAAGACGATTTTAACATTGGCTCCAAAGTGAAAAATGTTCGGTTCAGTATGCTCCGTATGACCTAAGGAGTCGTCCTGCAAAGTCTGAGACTCCTACGGCGATTTGACCTTTTTGGTCGAAAATGCATGAAAGGGATAACACCTGGCGCTCAAATGCCACTCGGATGTCAAAGTTGTCGCAGCGCATTGAAATTTTGCATGCTGGTAGACCTTGACCTGGAGGTCACGTTTCCACCGTTCTTGACCCCCGCTCACCTCTGTGAGTGGAGCTATGGGCGATCAAAGACGATTTTAACATTGGCTCCAAAGTGAAAAATGTTCGGTTCAGTATGCTCCATATGACCTAAGGAGTCGTCCTGCAAAGTCTGAGACTCCTACGGCGATTTGACCTTTTTGGTCGAAAATGCATGTAAGGCTAACACTTGGCGCTCAAATGCCACTCGGATGTCAAAGTTGTCGCAGCGCATTGAAATTTTGCATGCGGGTAGACCTTGACCTGGAGGTCACGTTTCCACCGTTCTTGACCCCCGCTCACCTCTGTGAGTGGAGCTATGGGCGATCAAAGATGATTTTAACATTGGCTCCAAAGTGAAAAATGTTCGGTTCAGTATGCTCCATATGACCTAAGGAGTCGTCCTGCAAAGTCTGAGACTCCTACGGCGATTTGACCTTTTTGGTCGAAAATGCATGTAAGGCTAAACACCTGGCGCTCAAATGCCACTCGGATGTCAAAGTTGTCGCAGCGCATTGAAATTTTGCATGCGGGTAGACCTTGACCTGGAGGTCACGTTTCCACCGTTCTTGACCCCCGCTCACCTCTGTGAGTGGAGCTATGGGCGATCAAAGATGATTTTAACATTGGCTCCAAAGTGAAAAATGTTCGGTTCAGTATGCTCCATATGACCTAAGGAGTCATCCTGCAAAGTCTGAGACTCCTACGGCGATTTGACCTTTTTGGTCGAAAATGCATGTAAGGCTAACACCTGGCGCTCAAATGCCACTCGGATGTCAAAGTTGTCGCAGCGCATTGAAATTTTGCATGCGGGTAGACCTTGACCTGGAGGTCACGTTTCCACCGTTCTTGACCCCCGCTCCTCTCTGTGAGTGGAGCTATGGGCGATCAAAGACGATTTTAACATTGGCTCCAAAGTGAAAAATGTTCGGTTCAGAATGCTCCATATGACCTAAGGAGTCGTCCTGCAAAGTCTGAGACTCCTACGGCGATTTGACCTTTTTGGTCGAAAATGCATGTAAGGCTAACACCTGGCGCTAAAATGCCACTCGGATGTCAAAGTTGTCGCAGCGCATTGAAATTTTGCATGCGGGTAGTCCTTGACCTGGAGGTCACGTTTCCATCGTTCTTGACCCCCGCTCACCTCTGTGAGTGGAGCTATGGGCGATCAAAGATGATTTTAACATTGGCTCCAAAGTGAAAAATGTTCGGTTCAGTATGCTCCATATGACCTAAGGAGTCGTCCTGCAAAGTCTGAGACTCCTACGGCGATTTGACCTTTTTGGTCGAAAATGCATGTAAGGCTAACACCTGGCGCTCAAATGCCACTCGGATGTCAAAGTTGTCGCAGCGCATTGAAATTTTGCATGCGGGTAGACCTTGACCTGGAGGTCACGTTTCCATCGTTCTTGACCCCCGCTCACCTCTGTGAGTGGAGCTATGGGCGCTCAAAGACGATTTTAACATTGGCTCCAAAGTGAAAAATGTTCGGTTCAGTATGCTCCGTATGACCTAAGGAGTCGTCCTGCAAAGTCTGAGACTCCTACGGCGATTTGACCTTTTTGGTCGAAAATGCATGTAAGGCTAACACCTGGCGCTCAAATGCCACTCGGATGTCAAAGTTGTCGCAGCGCATTGAAATTTTGCATGCGGGTAGACCTTGACCTGGAGGTCACGTTTCCACCGTTCTTGACCCCCGCTCACCTCTGTGAGTGGAGCTATGGGCGATCAAAGATGATTTTAACATTGGCTCCAAAGTGAAAAATGTTCGGTTCAGTATGCTCCATATGACCTAAGGAGTCGTCCTGCAAAGTCTGAGACTCCTACGGCGATTTGACCTTTTTGGTCGAAAATGCATGTAAGGCTAAACACCTGGCGCTCAAATGCCACTCGGATGTCAAAGTTGTCGCAGCGCATTGAAATTTTGCATGCGGGTAGACCTTGACCTGGAGGTCACGTTTCCACCGTTCTTGACCCCCGCTCACCTCTGTGAGTGGAGCTATGGGCGATCAAAGACGATTTTAACATTGGCTCCAAAGTGAAAAATGTTCGGTTCAGTATGCTCCATATGACCTAAGGAGTCGTCCTGCAAAGTCTGAGACTCCTACGGCGATTTGACCTTTTTGGTCGAAAATGCATGTAAGGCTAACACCTGGCGCTCAAATGCCACTCGGATGTCAAAGTTGTCGCAGCGCATTGAAATTTTGCATGCGGGTAGACCTTGACCTGGAGGTCACGTTTCCACCGTTCTTGACTCCCGCTCACCTCTGTGAGTGGAGCTATGGGCGATCAAAGATGATTTTAACATTGGCTCCAAAGTGAAAAATGTTCGGTTCAGTATGCTCCATATGACCTAAGGAGTCGTCCTGCAAAGTCTGAGACTCCTACGGCGATTTGACCTTTTTGGTCGAAAATGCATGTAAGGCTAACACCTGGCGCTCAAATGCCACTCGGATGTCAAAGTTGTCGCAGCGCATTGAAATTTTGCATGCGGGTAGACCTTGACCTGGAGGTCACGTTTCCATCGTTCTTGACCCCCGCTCACCTCTGTGAGTGGAGCTATGGGCGATCAAAGATGATTTTAACATTGGCTCCAAAGTGAAAAATGTTCGGTTCAGTATGCTCCATATGACCTAAGGAGTCGTCCTGCAAAGTCTGAGACTCCTACGGCGATTTGACCTTTTTGGTCGAAAATGCATGTAAGGCTAACACCTGGCGCTCAAATGCCACTCGGATGTCAAAGTTGTCGCAGCGCATTGAAATTTTGCATGCGGGTAGACCTTGATCTGGAGGTCACGTTTCCATCGTTCTTGACCCCCGCTCACCTCTGTGAGTGGAGCTATGGGCGATCAAAGATGATTTTAACATTGGCTCCAAAGTGAAAAATGTTCGGTTCAGTATGCTCCATATGACCTAAGGAGTCGTCCTGCAAAGTCTGAGACTCCTACGGCGATTTGACCTTTTTGGTCGAAAATGCATGTAAGGCTAACACCTGGCGCTCAAATGCCACTCGGATGTCAAAGTTGTCGCAGCGCATTGAAATTTTGCATGCGGGTAGACCTTGACCTGGAGGTCACGTTTCCACCGTTCTTGACCCCCGCTCACCTCTGTGAGTGGAGCTATGGGCGATCAAAGATGATTTTAACATTGGCTCCAAAGTGAAAAATGTTCGGTTCATTATGCTCCATATGACCTAAGGAGTCGTCCTGCAAAGTCTGAGACTCCTACGGCGATTTGACCTTTTTGGTCGAAAATGCATGTAAGGCTAACACCTGGCGCTCAAATGCCACTCGGATGTCAAAGTTGTCGCAGCGCATTGAAATTTTGCATGCGGGTAGACCTTGACCTGGAGGTCACGTTTCCACCGTTCTTGACCCCCGCTCACCTCTGTGAGTGGAGCTATGGGCGATCAAAGATGATTTTAACATTGGCTCCAAAGTGAAAAATGTTCGGTTCAGTATGCTCCATATGACCTAAGGAGTCGTCCTGCAAAGTCTGAGACTCCTACGGCGATTTGACCTTTTTGGTCGAAAATGCATGTAAGGCTAACACCTGGCGCTCAAATGCCACTCGGATGTCAAAGTTGTCGCAGCGCATTGAAATTTTGCATGCGGGTAGACCTTGACCTGGAGGTCACGTTTCCACCGTTCTTGACCCCCGCTCACCTCTGTGAGTGGAGCTATGGGCGATCAAAGATGATTTTAACATTGGCTCCAAAGTGAAAAATGTTCGGTTCAGTATGCTCCATATGACCTAAGGAGTCGTCCTGCAAAGTCTGAGACTCCTACGGCGATTTGACCTTTTTGGTCGAAAATGCATGTAAGGCTAACACCTGGCGCTCAAATGCCACTCGGATGTCAAAGTTGTCGCAGCGCATTGAAATTTTGCATGCGGGTAGACCTTGACCTGGAGGTCACGTTTCCATCGTTCTTGACCCCCGCTCACCTCTGTGAGTGGAGCTATGGGCGATCAAAGATGATTTTAACATTGGCTCCAAAGTGAAAAATGTTCGGTTCAGTATGCTCCATATGACCTAAGGAGTCGTCCTGCAAAGTCTGAGACTCCTACGGCGATTTGACCTTTTTGGTCGAAAATGCATGTAAGGCTAACACCTGGCGCTCAAATGCCACTCGGATGTCAAAGTTGTCGCAGCGCATTGAAATTTTGCATGCGGGTAGACCTTGACCTGGAGGTCACGTTTCCATCGTTCTTGACCCCCGCTCACCTCTGTGAGTGGAGCTATGGGCGATCAAAGATGATTTTAACATTGGCTCCAAAGTGAAAAATGTTCGGTTCAGTATGCTCCATATGACCTAAGGAGTCGTCCTGCAAAGTCTGAGACTCCTACGGCGATTTGACCTTTTTGGTCGAAAATGCATGTAAGGCTAACACCTGGCGCTCAAATGCCACTCGGATGTCAAAGTTGTCGCAGCGCATTGAAATTTTGCATGCGGGTAGACCTTGACCTGGAGGTCACGTTTCCACCGTTCTTGACCCCCACTCACCTCTGTGAGTGGAGCTATGGGCGATCAAAGATGATTTTAACATTGGCTCCAAAGTGAAAAATGTTCGGTTCAGTATGCTCCATATGACCTAAGGAGTCGTCCTGCAAAGTCTGAGACTCCTACGGCGATTTGACCTTTTTGGTCGAAAATGCATGTAAGGCTAACACCTGGCGCTCAAATGCCACTCGGATGTCAAAGTTGTCGCAGCGCATTGAAATTTTGCATGCGGGTAGACCTTGACCTGGAGGTCACGTTTCCACCGTTCTTGACCCCCACTCACCTCTGTGAGTGGAGCTATGGGCGATCAAAGATGATTTTAACATTGGCTCCAAAGTGAAAAATGTTCGGTTCAGTATGCTCCATATGACCTAAGGAGTCGTCCTGCAAAGTCTGAGACTCCTACGGCGATTTGACCTTTTTGGTCGAAAATGCATGTAAGGCTAACACCTGGCGCTCAAATGCCACTCGGATGTCAAAGTTGTCGCAGCGCATTGAAATTTTGCATGCGGGTAGACCTTGACCTGGAGGTCACGTTTCCACCGTTCTTGACCCCCACTCACCTCTGTGAGTGGAGCTATGGGCGATCAAAGATGATTTTAACATTGGCTCCAAAGTGAAAAATGTTCGGTTCAGTATGCTCCATATGACCTAAGGAGTCGTCCTGCAAAGTCTGAGACTCCTACGGCGATTTGACCTTTTTGGTCGAAAATGCATGTAAGGCTAACACCTGGCGCTCAAATGCCACTCGGATGTCAAAGTTGTCGCAGCGCATTGAAATTTTGCATGCGGGTAGACCTTGACCTGGAGGTCACGTTTCCACCGTTCTTGACCCCCGCTCACCTCTGTGAGTGGAGCTATGGGCGATCAAAGATGATTTTAACATTGGCTCCAAAGTGAAAAATGTTCGGTTCATTATGCTCCATATGACCTAAGGAGTCGTCCTGCAAAGTCTGAGACTCCTACGGCGATTTGACCTTTTTGGTCGAAAATGCATGTAAGGCTAACACCTGGCGCTCAAATGCCACTCGGATGTCAAAGTTGTCGCAGCGCATTGAAATTTTGCATGCGGGTAGACCTTGACCTGGAGGTCACGTTTCCACCGTTCTTGACCCCCGCTCACCTCTGTGAGTGGAGCTATGGGCGATCAAAGATGATTTTAACATTGGCTCCAAAGTGAAAAATGTTCGGTTCAGTATGCTCCATATGACCTAAGGAGTCGTCCTGCAAAGTCTGAGACTCCTACGGCGATTTGACCTTTTTGGTCGAAAATGCATGTAAGGCTAACACCTGGCGCTCAAATGCCACTCGGATGTCAAAGTTGTCGCAGCGCATTGAAATTTTGCATGCGGGTAGACCTTGACCTGGAGGTCACGTTTCCATCGTTCTTGACCCCCGCTCACCTCTGTGAGTGGAGCTATGGGCGATCAAAGATGATTTTAACATTGGCTCCAAAGTGAAAAATGTTCGGTTCAGTATGCTCCATATGACCTAAGGAGTCGTCCTGCAAAGTCTGAGACTCCTACGGCGATTTGACCTTTTTGGTCGAAAATGCATGTAAGGCTAACACCTGGCGCTCAAATGCCACTCGGATGTCAAAGTTGTCGCAGCGCATTGAAATTTTGCATGCGGGTAGACCTTGACCTGGAGGTCACGTTTCCACCGTTCTTGACCCCCGCTCACCTCTGTGAGTGGAGCTATGGGCGATCAAAGATGATTTTAACATTGGCTCCAAAGTGAAAAATGTTCGGTTCAGTATGCTCCATATGACCTAAGGAGTCGTCCTGCAAAGTCTGAGACTCCTACGGCGATTTGACCTTTTTGGTCGAAAATGCATGTAAGGCTAACACCTGGCGCTCAAATGCCACTCGGATGTCAAAGTTGTCGCAGCGCATTGAAATTTTGCATGCGGGTAGACCTTGACCTGGAGGTCACGTTTCCACCGTTCTTGACCCCCACTCACCTCTGTGAGTGGAGCTATGGGCGATCAAAGACGACTTTAACATTGGCTCCAAAGTGAAAAATGTTCGGTTCAGTATGCTCCATATGACCTAAGGAGTCGTCCTGCAAAGTCTGAGACTCCTACGGCGATTTGACCTTTTTGGTCGAAAATGCATGTAAGGCTAACACCTGGCGCTCAAATGCCACTCGGATGTCAAAGTTGTCGCAGCGCATTGAAATTTTGCATGCGGGTAGACCTTGACCTGGAGGTCACGTTTCCACCGTTCTTGACCCCCACTCACCTCTGTGAGTGGAGCTATGGGCGATCAAAGATGATTTTAACATTGGCTCCAAAGTGAAAAATGTTCGGTTCAGTATGCTCCATATGACCTAAGGAGTCGTCCTGCAAAGTCTGAGACTCCTACGGCGATTTGACCTTTTTGGTCGAAAATGCATGTAAGGCTAACACCTGGCGCTCAAATGCCACTCGGATGTCAAAGTTGTCGCAGCGCATTGAAATTTTGCATGCGGGTAGACCTTGACCTGGAGGTCACGTTTCCACCGTTCTTGACCCCCACTCACCTCTGTGAGTGGAGCTATGGGCGATCAAAGATGATTTTAACATTGGCTCCAAAGTGAAAAATGTTCGGTTCAGTATGCTCCATATGACCTAAGGAGTCGTCCTGCAAAGTCTGAGACTCCTACGGCGATTTGACCTTTTTGGTCGAAAATGCATGTAAGGCTAACACCTGGCGCTCAAATGCCACTCGGATGTCAAAGTTGTCGCAGCGCATTGAAATTTTGCATGCGGGTAGACCTTGACCTGGAGGTCACGTTTCCACCGTTCTTGACCCCCGCTCACCTCTGTGAGTGGAGCTATGGGCGATCAAAGATGATTTTAACATTGGCTCCAAAGTGAAAAATGTTCGGTTCATTATGCTCCATATGACCTAAGGAGTCGTCCTGCAAAGTCTGAGACTCCTACGGCGATTTGACCTTTTTGGTCGAAAATGCATGTAAGGCTAACACCTGGCGCTCAAATGCCACTCGGATGTCAAAGTTGTCGCAGCGCATTGAAATTTTGCATGCGGGTAGACCTTGACCTGGAGGTCACGTTTCCACCGTTCTTGACCCCCGCTCACCTCTGTGAGTGGAGCTATGGGCGATCAAAGATGATTTTAACATTGGCTCCAAAGTGAAAAATGTTCGGTTCAGTATGCTCCATATGACCTAAGGAGTCGTCCTGCAAAGTCTGAGACTCCTACGGCGATTTGACCTTTTTGGTCGAAAATGCATGTAAGGCTAACACCTGGCGCTCAAATGCCACTCGGATGTCAAAGTTGTCGCAGCGCATTGAAATTTTGCATGCGGGTAGACCTTGACCTGGAGGTCACGTTTCCATCGTTCTTGACCCCCGCTCACCTCTGTGAGTGGAGCTATGGGCGATCAAAGATGATTTTAACATTGGCTCCAAAGTGAAAAATGTTCGGTTCAGTATGCTCCATATGACCTAAGGAGTCGTCCTGCAAAGTCTGAGACTCCTACGGCGATTTGACCTTTTTGGTCGAAAATGCATGTAAGGCTAACACCTGGCGCTCAAATGCCACTCGGATGTCAAAGTTGTCGCAGCGCATTGAAATTTTGCATGCGGGTAGACCTTGACCTGGAGGTCACGTTTCCACCGTTCTTGACCCCCGCTCACCTCTGTGAGTGGAGCTATGGGCGATCAAAGATGATTTTAACATTGGCTCCAAAGTGAAAAATGTTCGGTTCAGTATGCTCCATATGACCTAAGGAGTCGTCCTGCAAAGTCTGAGACTCCTACGGCGATTTGACCTTTTTGGTCGAAAATGCATGTAAGGCTAACACCTGGCGCTCAAATGCCACTCGGATGTCAAAGTTGTCGCAGCGCATTGAAATTTTGCATGCGGGTAGACCTTGACCTGGAGGTCACGTTTCCACCGTTCTTGACCCCCACTCACCTCTGTGAGTGGAGCTATGGGCGATCAAAGACGACTTTAACATTGGCTCCAAAGTGAAAAATGTTCGGTTCAGTATGCTCCATATGACCTAAGGAGTCGTCCTGCAAAGTCTGAAACTCCTACGGCGATTTGACCTTTTTGGTCGAAAATGCATGTGAGGCTAACACCTGGCGCTCAAATGCCACTCGGATGTCAAAGTTGTCGCAGCGCATTGAAATTTTGCATGCGGGTAGACCTTGACCTGGAGGTCACGTTTCCATCGTTCTTGACCCCCGCTCACCTCTGTGAGTGGAGCTATGGGCGATCAAAGATGATTTTAACATTGGCTCCAAAGTGAAAAATGTTCGGTTCAGTATGCTCCATATGACCTAAGGAGTCGTCCTGCAAAGTCTGAGACTCCTACGGCGATTTGACCTTTTTGGTCGAAAATGCATGTAAGGCTAACACCTGGCGCTCAAATGCCACTCGGATGTCAAAGTTGTCGCAGCGCATTGAAATTTTGCATGCGGGTAGACCTTGACCTGGAGGTCACGTTTCCACCGTTCTTGACCCCCGCTCACCTCTGTGAGTGGAGCTATGGGCGATCAAAGATGATTTTAACATTGGCTCCAAAGTGAAAAATGTTCGGTTCAGTATGCTCCATATGACCTAAGGAGTCGTCCTGCAAAGTCTGAGACTCCTACGGCGATTTGACCTTTTTGGTCGAAAATGCATGTAAGGCTAACACCTGGCGCTCAAATGCCACTCGGATGTCAAAGTTGTCGCAGCGCATTGAAATTTTGCATGCGGGTAGACCTTGACCTGGAGGTCACGTTTCCACCGTTCTTGACCCCCACTCACCTCTGTGAGTGGAGCTATGGGCGATCAAAGATGATTTTAACATTGGCTCCAAAGTGAAAAATGTTCGGTTCAGTATGCTCCATATGACCTAAGGAGTCGTCCTGCAAAGTCTGAGACTCCTACGGCGATTTGACCTTTTTGGTCGAAAATGCATGTAAGGCTAACACCTGGCGCTCAAATGCCACTCGGATGTCAAAGTTGTCGCAGCGCATTGAAATTTTGCATGCGGGTAGACCTTGACCTGGAGGTCACGTTTCCACCATTCTTGACCCCGGCTCACCTCTGTGAGTGGAGCTATGGGCGATCAAAGACGACTTTAACATTGGCTCCAAAGTGAAAAATGTTCGGTTCAGTATGCTCCATATGACCTAAGGAGTCGTCCTGCAAAGTCTGAAACTCCTACGGCGATTTGACCTTTTTGGTCGAAAATGCATGTGAGGCTAACACCTGGCGCTCAAATGCCACTCGGATGTCAAAGTTGTCGCAGCGCATTGAAATTTTGCATGCGGGTAGACCTTGACCTGGAGGTCACGTTTCCACCGTTCTTGACCCCCGCTCACCTCTGTGAGTGGAGCTATGGGCGCTCAAAGACGATTTTAACATTGGCTCCAAAGTGAAAAATGTTCGGTTCAGTATGCTCCGTATGACCTAAGGAGTCGTCCTGCAAAGTCTGAGACTCCTACGGCGATTTGACCTTTTTGGTCGAAAATGCATGAAAGGGATAACACCTGGCGCTCAAATGCCACTCGGATGTCAAAGTTGTCGCAGCGCATTGAAATTTTGCATGCTGGTAGACCTTGACCTGGAGGTCACGTTTCCACCGTTCTTGACCCCCGCTCACCTCTGTGAGTGGAGCTATGGGCGATCAAAGATGATTTTAACATTGGCTCCAAAGTGAAAAATGTTCGGTTCAGTATGCTCCATATGACCTAAGGAGTCGTCCTGCAAAGTCTGAGACTCCTACGGCGATTTGACCTTTTTGGTCGAAAATGCATGTAAGGCTAACACTTGGCGCTCAAATGCCACTCGGATGTCAAAGTTGTCGCAGCGCATTGAAATTTTGCATGCGGGTAGACCTTGACCTGGAGGTCACGTTTCCACCGTTCTTGACCCCCGCTCACCTCTGTGAGTGGAGCTATGGGCGATCAAAGATGATTTTAACATTGGCTCCAAAGTGAAAAATGTTCGGTTCAGTATGCTCCATATGACCTAAGGAGTCGTCCTGCAAAGTCTGAGACTCCTACGGCGATTTGACCTTTTTGGTCGAAAATGCATGTAAGGCTAAACACCTGGCGCTCAAATGCCACTCGGATGTCAAAGTTGTCGCAGCGCATTGAAATTTTGCATGCGGGTAGACCTTGACCTGGAGGTCACGTTTCCACCGTTCTTGACCCCCGCTCACCTCTGTGAGTGGAGCTATGGGCGATCAAAGATGATTTTAACATTGGCTCCAAAGTGAAAAATGTTCGGTTCAGTATGCTCCATATGACCTAAGGAGTCATCCTGCAAAGTCTGAGACTCCTACGGCGATTTGACCTTTTTGGTCGAAAATGCATGTAAGGCTAACACCTGGCGCTCAAATGCCACTCGGATGTCAAAGTTGTCGCAGCGCATTGAAATTTTGCATGCGGGTAGACCTTGACCTGGAGGTCACGTTTCCACCGTTCTTGACCCCCGCTCATCTCTGTGAGTGGAGCTATGGGCGATCAAAGACGATTTTAACATTGGCTCCAAAGTGAAAAATGTTCGGTTCAGTATGCTCCATATGACCTAAGGAGTCGTCCTGCAAAGTCTGAGACTCCTACGGCGATTTGACCTTTTGGGTCGAAAATGCATGTAAGGCTAACACCTGGCGCTCAAATGCCACTAGGATGTCAAAGTTGTCGCAGCGCATTGAAATTTTGCATGCGGGTAGACCTTGACCTGGAGGTCACGTTTCCACCGTTCTTGATCCCCACTCACCTCTGTGAGTGGAGCTATGGGCGATCAAAGATGATTTTAACATTGGCTCCAAAGTGAAAAATGTTCGGTTCAGTATGCTCCATATGACCTAAGGAGTCGTCCTGCAAAGTCTGAGACTCCTACGGCGATTTGACCTTTTTGGTCGAAAATGCATGTAAGGCTAACACCTGGCGCTCAAATGCCACTCGGATGTCAAAGTTGTCGCAGCGCATTGAAATTTTGCATGCGGGTAGATCTTGACCTGGAGGTCACGTTTCCATCGTTCTTGACCCCCGCTCACCTCTGTGAGTGGAGCTATGGGCGATCAAAGACGATTTTAACATTGGCTCCAAAGTGAAAAATGTTCAGTTCAGTATGCTCCATATGACCTAAGGAGTCGTCCTGCAAAGTCTGAGACTCCTACGGCGATTTGACCTTTTTGGTCGAAAATGCATGTAAGGCTAACACCTGGCGCTCAAATGCCACTCGGATGTCAAAGTTGTCGCAGCGCATTGAAATTTTGCATGCGGGTAGACCTTGACCTGGAGGTCACGTTTCCACCGTTCTTGACCCCCGCTCACCTCTGTGAGTGGAGCTATGGGCGCTCAAAGACGATTTTAACATTGGCTCCAAAGTGAAAAATGTTCGGTTCAGTATGCTCCGTATGACCTAAGGAGTCGTCCTGCAAAGTCTGAGACTCCTACGGCGATTTGACCTTTTTGGTCGAAAATGCATGTAAGGCTAACACCTGGCGCTCAAATGCCACTCGGATGTCAAAGTTGTCGCAGCGCATTGAAATTTTGCATGCGGGTAGACCTTGACCTGGAGGTCACGTTTCCACCGTTCTTGACCCCCGCTCACCTCTGTGAGTGGAGCTATGGGCGATCAAAGATGATTTTAACATTGGCTCCAAAGTGAAAAATGTTCGGTTCAGTATGCTCCATATGACCTAAGGAGTCGTCCTGCAAAGTCTGAGACTCCTACGGCGATTTGACCTTTTTGGTCGAAAATGCATGTAAGGCTAAACACCTGGCGCTCAAATGCCACTCGGATGTCAAAGTTGTCGCAGCGCATTGAAATTTTGCATGCGGGTAGACCTTGACCTGGAGGTCACGTTTCCACCGTTCTTGACCCCCGCTCACCTCTGTGAGTGGAGCTATGGGCGATCAAAGACGATTTTAACATTGGCTCCAAAGTGAAAAATGTTCGGTTCAGTATGCTCCATATGACCTAAGGAGTCGTCCTGCAAAGTCTGAGACTCCTACGGCGATTTGACCTTTTTGGTCGAAAATGCATGTAAGGCTAACACCTGGCGCTCAAATGCCACTCGGATGTCAAAGTTGTCGCAGCGCATTGAAATTTTGCATGCGGGTAGACCTTGACCTGGAGGTCACGTTTCCACCGTTCTTGACCCCCGCTCACCTCTGTGAGTGGAGCTATGGGCGATCAAAGATGATTTTAACATTGGCTCCAAAGTGAAAAATGTTCGGTTCAGTATGCTCCATATGACCTAAGGAGTCGTCCTGCAAAGTCTGAGACTCCTACGGCGATTTGACCTTTTTGGTCGAAAATGCATGTAAGGCTAACACCTGGCGCTCAAATGCCACTCGGATGTCAAAGTTGTCGCAGCGCATTGAAATTTTGCATGCGGGTAGACCTTGACCTGGAGGTCACGTTTCCACCGTTCTTGACTCCCGCTCACCTCTGTGAGTGGAGCTATGGGCGATCAAAGATGATTTTAACATTGGCTCCAAAGTGAAAAATGTTCGGTTCAGTATGCTCCATATGACCTAAGGAGTCGTCCTGCAAAGTCTGAGACTCCTACGGCGATTTGACCTTTTTGGTCGAAAATGCATGTAAGGCTAACACCTGGCGCTCAAATGCCACTCGGATGTCAAAGTTGTCGCAGCGCATTGAAATTTTGCATGCGGGTAGACCTTGACCTGGAGGTCACGTTTCCATCGTTCTTGACCCCCGCTCACCTCTGTGAGTGGAGCTATGGGCGATCAAAGATGATTTTAACATTGGCTCCAAAGTGAAAAATGTTCGGTTCAGTATGCTCCATATGACCTAAGGAGTCGTCCTGCAAAGTCTGAGACTCCTACGGCGATTTGACCTTTTTGGTCGAAAATGCATGTAAGGCTAACACCTGGCGCTCAAATGCCACTCGGATGTCAAAGTTGTCGCAGCGCATTGAAATTTTGCATGCGGGTAGACCTTGACCTGGAGGTCACGTTTCCACCGTTCTTGACCCCCGCTCACCTCTGTGAGTGGAGCTATGGGCGATCAAAGATGATTTTAACATTGGCTCCAAAGTGAAAAATGTTCGGTTCATTATGCTCCATATGACCTAAGGAGTCGTCCTGCAAAGTCTGAGACTCCTACGGCGATTTGACCTTTTTGGTCGAAAATGCATGTAAGGCTAACACCTGGCGCTCAAATGCCACTCGGATGTCAAAGTTGTCGCAGCGCATTGAAATTTTGCATGCGGGTAGACCTTGATCTGGAGGTCACGTTTCCATCGTTCTTGACCCCCGCTCACCTCTGTGAGTGGAGCTATGGGCGATCAAAGACGATTTTAACATTGGCTCCAAAGTGAAAAATGTTCGGTTCAGTATGCTCCATATGACCTAAGGAGTCGTCCTGCAAAGTCTGAGACTCCTACGGCGATTTGACCTTTTTGGTCGAAAATGCATGTAAGGCTAACACCTGGCGCTCAAATGCCACTCGGATGTCAAAGTTGTCGCAGCGCATTGAAATTTTGCATGCGGGTAGACCTTGACCTGGAGGTCACGTTTCCACCGTTCTTGACCCCCGCTCACCTCTGTGAGTGGAGCTATGGGCGATCAAAGATGATTTTAACATTGGCTCCAAAGTGAAAAATGTTCGGTTCATTATGCTCCATATGACCTAAGGAGTCGTCCTGCAAAGTCTGAGACTCCTACGGCGATTTGACCTTTTTGGTCGAAAATGCATGTAAGGCTAACACCTGGCGCTCAAATGCCACTCGGATGTCAAAGTTGTCGCAGCGCATTGAAATTTTGCATGCGGGTAGACCTTGACCTGGAGGTCACGTTTCCACCGTTCTTGACCCCCGCTCACCTCTGTGAGTGGAGCTATGGGCGATCAAAGATGATTTTAACATTGGCTCCAAAGTGAAAAATGTTCGGTTCAGTATGCTCCATATGACCTAAGGAGTCGTCCTGCAAAGTCTGAGACTCCTACGGCGATTTGACCTTTTTGGTCGAAAATGCATGTAAGGCTAACACCTGGCGCTCAAATGCCACTCGGATGTCAAAGTTGTCGCAGCGCATTGAAATTTTGCATGCGGGTAGACCTTGACCTGGAGGTCACGTTTCCACCGTTCTTGACCCCCGCTCACCTCTGTGAGTGGAGCTATGGGCGATCAAAGACGATTTTAACATTGGCTCCAAAGTGAAAAATGTTCGGTTCAGTATGCTCCATATGACCTAAGGAGTCGTCCTGCAAAGTCTGAGACTCCTACGGCGATTTGACCTTTTTGGTCGAAAATGCATGTAAGGCTAACACCTGGCGCTCAAATGCCACTCGGATGTCAAAGTTGTCGCAGCGCATTGAAATTTTGCATGCGGGTAGACCTTGACCTGGAGGTCAGTTTCCATCGTTCTTGACCCCCGCTCACCTCTGTGAGTGGAGCTATGGGCGATCAAAGATGATTTTAACATTGGCTCCAAAGTGAAAAATGTTCGGTTCAGTATGCTCCATATGACCTAAGGAGTCGTCCTGCAAAGTCTGAGACTCCTACGGCGATTTGACCTTTTTGGTCGAAAATGCATGTAAGGCTAACACCTGGCGCTCAAATGCCACTCGGATGTCAAAGTTGTCGCAGCGCATTGAAATTTTGCATGCGGGTAGACCTTGACCTGGAGGTCACGTTTCCACCGTTCTTGACCCCCGCTCACCTCTGTGAGTGGAGCTATGGGCGATCAAAGATGATTTTAACATTGGCTCCCAAAGTGAAAAATGTTCGGTTCAGTATGCTCCATATGACCTAAGGAGTCGTCCTGCAAAGTCTGAGACTCCTACGGCGATTTGACCTTTTTGGTCGAAAATGCATGTAAGGCTAACACCTGGCGCTCAAATGCCACTCGGATGTCAAAGTTGTCGCAGCGCATTGAAATTTTGCATGCGGGTAGACCTTGACCTGGAGGTCACGTTTCCACCGTTCTTGACCCTCACTCACCTCTGTGAGTGGAGCTATGGGCGATGAAAGATGATTTTAACATTGGCTCCAAAGTGAAAAATGTTCGGTTCAGTATGCTCCATATGACCTAAGGAGTCGTCCTGCAAAGTCTGAGACTCCTACGGCGATTTGACCTTTTTGGTCGAAAATGCATGTAAGGCTAACACCTGGCGCTCAAATGCCACTCGGATGTCAAAGTTGTCGCAGCGCATTGAAATTTTGCATGCGGGTAGACCTTGACCTGGAGGTCACGTTTCCACCATTCTTGACCCCGGCTCACCTCTGTGAGTGGAGCTATGGGCGATCAAAGACGACTTTAACATTGGCTCCAAAGTGAAAAATGTTCGGTTCAGTATGCTCCATATGACCTAAGGAGTCGTCCTGCAAAGTCTGAAACTCCTACGGCGATTTGACCTTTTTGGTCGAAAATGCATGTGAGGCTAACACCTGGCGCTCAAATGCCACTCGGATGTCAAAGTTGTCGCAGCGCATTGAAATTTTGCATGCGGGTAGACCTTGACCTGGAGGTCACGTTTCCACCGTTCTTGACCCCCGCTCACCTCTGTGAGTGGAGCTATGGGCGCTCAAAGACGATTTTAACATTGGCTCCAAAGTGAAAAATGTTCGGTTCAGTATGCTCCGTATGACCTAAGGAGTCGTCCTGCAAAGTCTGAGACTCCTACGGCGATTTGACCTTTTTGGTCGAAAATGCATGAAAGGATAACACCTGGCGCTCAAATGCCACTCGGATGTCAAAGTTGTCGCAGCGCATTGAAATTTTGCATGCTGGTAGACCTTGACCTGGAGGTCACGTTTCCACCGTTCTTGACCCCCGCTCACCTCTGTGAGTGGAGCTATGGGCGATCAAAGATGATTTTAACATTGGCCTCCAAAGTGAAAAATGTTCGGTTCAGTATGCTCCATATGACCTAAGGAGTCGTCCTGCAAAGTCTGAGACTCCTACGGCGATTTGACCTTTTTGGTCGAAAATGCATGTAAGGCTAACACTTGGCGCTCAAATGCCACTCGGATGTCAAAGTTGTCGCAGCGCATTGAAATTTTGCATGCGGGTAGACCTTGACCTGGAGGTCACGTTTCCACCGTTCTTGACCCCCGCTCACCTCTGTGAGTGGAGCTATGGGCGATCAAAGATGATTTTAACATTGGCTCCAAAGTGAAAAATGTTCGGTTCAGTATGCTCCATATGACCTAAGGAGTCGTCCTGCAAAGTCTGAGACTCCTACGGCGATTTGACCTTTTTGGTCGAAAATGCATGTAAGGCTAAACACCTGGCGCTCAAATGCCACTCGGATGTCAAAGTTGTCGCAGCGCATTGAAATTTTGCATGCGGGTAGACCTTGACCTGGAGGTCACGTTTCCACCGTTCTTGACCCCCGCTCACCTCTGTGAGTGGAGCTATGGGCGATCAAAGATGATTTTAACATTGGCTCCAAAGTGAAAAATGTTCGGTTCAGTATGCTCCATATGACCTAAGGAGTCATCCTGCAAAGTCTGAGACTCCTACGGCGATTTGACCTTTTTGGTCGAAAATGCATGTAAGGCTAACACCTGGCGCTCAAATGCCACTCGGATGTCAAAGTTGTCGCAGCGCATTGAAATTTTGCATGCGGGTAGACCTTGACCTGGAGGTCACGTTTCCACCGTTCTTGACCCCCGCTCATCTCTGTGAGTGGAGCTATGGGCGATCAAAGACGATTTTAACATTGGCTCCAAAGTGAAAAATGTTCGGTTCAGTATGCTCCATATGACCTAAGGAGTCGTCCTGCAAAGTCTGAGACTCCTACGGCGATTTGACCTTTTGGGTCGAAAATGCATGTAAGGCTAACACCTGGCGCTCAAATGCCACTAGGATGTCAAAGTTGTCGCAGCGCATTGAAATTTTGCATGCGGGTAGACCTTGACCTGGAGGTCACGTTTCCACCGTTCTTGATCCCCACTCACCTCTGTGAGTGGAGCTATGGGCGATCAAAGATGATTTTAACATTGGCTCCAAAGTGAAAAATGTTCGGTTCAGTATGCTCCATATGACCTAAGGAGTCGTCCTGCAAAGTCTGAGACTCCTACGGCGATTTGACCTTTTTGGTCGAAAATGCATGTAAGGCTAACACCTGGCGCTCAAATGCCACTCGGATGTCAAAGTTGTCGCAGCGCATTGAAATTTTGCATGCGGGTAGATCTTGACCTGGAGGTCACGTTTCCATCGTTCTTGACCCCCGCTCACCTCTGTGAGTGGAGCTATGGGCGATCAAAGATGATTTTAACATTGGCTCCAAAGTGAAAAATGTTCGGTTCAGTATGCTCCATATGACCTAAGGAGTCGTCCTGCAAAGTCTGAGACTCCTACGGCGATTTGACCTTTTTGGTCGAAAATGCATGTAAGGCTAACACCTGGCGCTCAAATGCCACTCGGATGTCAAAGTTGTCGCAGCGCATTGAAATTTTGCATGCGGGTAGACCTTGACCTGGAGGTCACGTTTCCACCGTTCTTGACCCCCGCTCACCTCTGTGAGTGGAGCTATGGGCGCTCAAAGACGATTTTAACATTGGCTCCAAAGTGAAAAATGTTCGGTTCAGTATGCTCCGTATGACCTAAGGAGTCGTCCTGCAAAGTCTGAGACTCCTACGGCGATTTGACCTTTTTGGTCGAAAATGCATGTAAGGCTAACACCTGGCGCTCAAATGCCACTCGGATGTCAAAGTTGTCGCAGCGCATTGAAATTTTGCATGCGGGTAGACCTTGACCTGGAGGTCACGTTTCCACCGTTCTTGACCCCCGCTCACCTCTGTGAGTGGAGCTATGGGCGATCAAAGATGATTTTAACATTGGCTCCAAAGTGAAAAATGTTCGGTTCAGTATGCTCCATATGACCTAAGGAGTCGTCCTGCAAAGTCTGAGACTCCTACGGCGATTTGACCTTTTTGGTCGAAAATGCATGTAAGGCTAAACACCTGGCGCTCAAATGCCACTCGGATGTCAAAGTTGTCGCAGCGCATTGAAATTTTGCATGCGGGTAGACCTTGACCTGGAGGTCACGTTTCCACCGTTCTTGACCCCCGCTCACCTCTGTGAGTGGAGCTATGGGCGATCAAAGACGATTTTAACATTGGCTCCAAAGTGAAAAATGTTCGGTTCAGTATGCTCCATATGACCTAAGGAGTCGTCCTGCAAAGTCTGAGACTCCTACGGCGATTTGACCTTTTTGGTCGAAAATGCATGTAAGGCTAACACCTGGCGCTCAAATGCCACTCGGATGTCAAAGTTGTCGCAGCGCATTGAAATTTTGCATGCGGGTAGACCTTGACCTGGAGGTCACGTTTCCACCGTTCTTGACCCCCGCTCACCTCTGTGAGTGGAGCTATGGGCGATCAAAGATGATTTTAACATTGGCTCCAAAGTGAAAAATGTTCGGTTCAGTATGCTCCATATGACCTAAGGAGTCGTCCTGCAAAGTCTGAGACTCCTACGGCGATTTGACCTTTTTGGTCGAAAATGCATGTAAGGCTAACACCTGGCGCTCAAATGCCACTCGGATGTCAAAGTTGTCGCAGCGCATTGAAATTTTGCATGCGGGTAGACCTTGACCTGGAGGTCACGTTTCCACCGTTCTTGACTCCCGCTCACCTCTGTGAGTGGAGCTATGGGCGATCAAAGATGATTTTAACATTGGCTCCAAAGTGAAAAATGTTCGGTTCAGTATGCTCCATATGACCTAAGGAGTCGTCCTGCAAAGTCTGAGACTCCTACGGCGATTTGACCTTTTTGGTCGAAAATGCATGTAAGGCTAACACCTGGCGCTCAAATGCCACTCGGATGTCAAAGTTGTCGCAGCGCATTGAAATTTTGCATGCGGGTAGACCTTGACCTGGAGGTCACGTTTCCATCGTTCTTGACCCCCGCTCACCTCTGTGAGTGGAGCTATGGGCGATCAAAGATGATTTTAACATTGGCTCCAAAGTGAAAAATGTTCGGTTCAGTATGCTCCATATGACCTAAGGAGTCGTCCTGCAAAGTCTGAGACTCCTACGGCGATTTGACCTTTTTGGTCGAAAATGCATGTAAGGCTAACACCTGGCGCTCAAATGCCACTCGGATGTCAAAGTTGTCGCAGCGCATTGAAATTTTGCATGCGGGTAGACCTTGACCTGGAGGTCACGTTTCCACCGTTCTTGACCCCCGCTCACCTCTGTGAGTGGAGCTATGGGCGATCAAAGATGATTTTAACATTGGCTCCAAAGTGAAAAATGTTCGGTTCATTATGCTCCATATGACCTAAGGAGTCGTCCTGCAAAGTCTGAGACTCCTACGGCGATTTGACCTTTTTGGTCGAAAATGCATGTAAGGCTAACACCTGGCGCTCAAATGCCACTCGGATGTCAAAGTTGTCGCAGCGCATTGAAATTTTGCATGCGGGTAGACCTTGATCTGGAGGTCACGTTTCCATCGTTCTTGACCCCCGCTCACCTCTGTGAGTGGAGCTATGGGCGATCAAAGACGATTTTAACATTGGCTCCAAAGTGAAAAATGTTCGGTTCAGTATGCTCCATATGACCTAAGGAGTCGTCCTGCAAAGTCTGAGACTCCTACGGCGATTTGACCTTTTTGGTCGAAAATGCATGTAAGGCTAACACCTGGCGCTCAAATGCCACTCGGATGTCAAAGTTGTCGCAGCGCATTGAAATTTTGCATGCGGGTAGACCTTGACCTGGAGGTCACGTTTCCACCGTTCTTGACCCCCGCTCACCTCTGTGAGTGGAGCTATGGGCGATCAAAGATGATTTTAACATTGGCTCCAAAGTGAAAAAATGTTCGGTTCATTATGCTCCATATGACCTAAGGAGTCGTCCTGCAAAGTCTGAGACTCCTACGGCGATTTGACCTTTTTGGTCGAAAATGCATGTAAGGCTAACACCTGGCGCTCAAATGCCACTCGGATGTCAAAGTTGTCGCAGCGCATTGAAATTTTGCATGCGGGTAGACCTTGACCTGGAGGTCACGTTTCCACCGTTCTTGACCCCCGCTCACCTCTGTGAGTGGAGCTATGGGCGATCAAAGATGATTTTAACATTGGCTCCAAAGTGAAAAATGTTCGGTTCAGTATGCTCCATATGACCTAAGGAGTCGTCCTGCAAAGTCTGAGACTCCTACGGCGATTTGACCTTTTTGGTCGAAAATGCATGTAAGGCTAACACCTGGCGCTCAAATGCCACTCGGATGTCAAAGTTGTCGCAGCGCATTGAAATTTTGCATGCGGGTAGACCTTGACCTGGAGGTCACGTTTCCACCGTTCTTGACCCCCGCTCACCTCTGTGAGTGGAGCTATGGGCGATCAAAGACGATTTTAACATTGGCTCCAAAGTGAAAAATGTTCGGTTCAGTATGCTCCATATGACCTAAGGAGTCGTCCTGCAAAGTCTGAGACTCCTACGGCGATTTGACCTTTTTGGTCGAAAATGCATGTAAGGCTAACACCTGGCGCTCAAATGCCACTCGGATGTCAAAGTTGTCGCAGCGCATTGAAATTTTGCATGCGGGTAGACCTTGACCTGGAGGTCACGTTTCCATCGTTCTTGACCCCCGCTCACCTCTGTGAGTGGAGCTATGGGCGATCAAAGATGATTTTAACATTGGCTCCAAAGTGAAAAATGTTCGGTTCAGTATGCTCCATATGACCTAAGGAGTCGTCCTGCAAAGTCTGAGACTCCTACGGCGATTTGACCTTTTTGGTCGAAAATGCATGTAAGGCTAACACCTGGCGCTCAAATGCCACTCGGATGTCAAAGTTGTCGCAGCGCATTGAAATTTTGCATGCGGGTAGACCTTGACCTGGAGGTCACGTTTCCACCGTTCTTGACCCCCGCTCACCTCTGTGAGTGGAGCTATGGGCGATCAAAGATGATTTTAACATTGGCTCCAAAGTGAAAAATGTTCGGTTCAGTATGCTCCATATGACCTAAGGAGTCGTCCTGCAAAGTCTGAGACTCCTACGGCGATTTGACCTTTTTGGTCGAAAATGCATGTAAGGCTAACACCTGGCGCTCAAATGCCACTCGGATGTCAAAGTTGTCGCAGCGCATTGAAATTTTGCATGCGGGTAGACCTTGACCTGGAGGTCACGTTTCCACCGTTCTTGACTCCCGCTCACCTCTGTGAGTGGAGCTATGGGCGATCAAAGATGATTTTAACATTGGCTCCAAAGTGAAAAATGTTCGGTTCAGTATGCTCCATATGACCTAAGGAGTCGTCCTGCAAAGTCTGAGACTCCTACGGCGATTTGACCTTTTTGGTCGAAAATGCATGTAAGGCTAACACCTGGCGCTCAAATGCCACTCGGATGTCAAAGTTGTCGCAGCGCATTGAAATTTTGCATGCGGGTAGACCTTGACCTGGAGGTCACGTTTCCATCGTTCTTGACCCCCGCTCACCTCTGTGAGTGGAGCTATGGGCGATCAAAGATGATTTTAACATTGGCTCCAAAGTGAAAAATGTTCGGTTCAGTATGCTCCATATGACCTAAGGAGTCGTCCTGCAAAGTCTGAGACTCCTACGGCGATTTGACCTTTTTGGTCGAAAATGCATGTAAGGCTAACACCTGGCGCTCAAATGCCACTCGGATGTCAAAGTTGTCGCAGCGCATTGAAATTTTGCATGCGGGTAGACCTTGACCTGGAGGTCACGTTTCCACCGTTCTTGACCCCCGCTCACCTCTGTGAGTGGAGCTATGGGCGATCAAAGATGATTTTAACATTGGCTCCAAAGTGAAAAATGTTCGGTTCATTATGCTCCATATGACCTAAGGAGTCGTCCTGCAAAGTCTGAGACTCCTACGGCGATTTGACCTTTTTGGTCGAAAATGCATGTAAGGCTAACACCTGGCGCTCAAATGCCACTCGGATGTCAAAGTTGTCGCAGCGCATTGAAATTTTGCATGCGGGTAGACCTTGATCTGGAGGTCACGTTTCCATCGTTCTTGACCCCCGCTCACCTCTGTGAGTGGAGCTATGGGCGATCAAAGACGATTTTAACATTGGCTCCAAAGTGAAAAATGTTCGGTTCAGTATGCTCCATATGACCTAAGGAGTCGTCCTGCAAAGTCTGAGACTCCTACGGCGATTTGACCTTTTTGGTCGAAAATGCATGTAAGGCTAACACCTGGCGCTCAAATGCCACTCGGATGTCAAAGTTGTCGCAGCGCATTGAAATTTTGCATGCGGGTAGACCTTGACCTGGAGGTCACGTTTCCACCGTTCTTGACCCCCGCTCACCTCTGTGAGTGGAGCTATGGGCGATCAAAGATGATTTTAACATTGGCTCCAAAGTGAAAAATGTTCGGTTCATTATGCTCCATATGACCTAAGGAGTCGTCCTGCAAAGTCTGAGACTCCTACGGCGATTTGACCTTTTTGGTCGAAAATGCATGTAAGGCTAACACCTGGCGCTCAAATGCCACTCGGATGTCAAAGTTGTCGCAGCGCATTGAAATTTTGCATGCGGGTAGACCTTGATCTGGAGGTCACGTTTCCATCGTTCTTGACCCCCGCTCACCTCTGTGAGTGGAGCTATGGGCGATCAAAGACGATTTTAACATTGGCTCCAAAGTGAAAAATGTTCGGTTCAGTATGCTCCATATGACCTAAGGAGTCGTCCTGCAAAGTCTGAGACTCCTACGGCGATTTGACCTTTTTGGTCGAAAATGCATGTAAGGCTAACACCTGGCGCTCAAATGCCACTCGGATGTCAAAGTTGTCGCAGCGCATTGAAATTTTGCATGCGGGTAGACCTTGACCTGGAGGTCACGTTTCCACCGTTCTTGACCCCCGCTCACCTCTGTGAGTGGAGCTATGGGCGATCAAAGATGATTTTAACATTGGCTCCAAAGTGAAAAATGTTCGGTTCATTATGCTCCATATGACCTAAGGAGTCGTCCTGCAAAGTCTGAGACTCCTACGGCGATTTGACCTTTTTGGTCGAAAATGCATGTAAGGCTAACACCTGGCGCTCAAATGCCACTCGGATGTCAAAGTTGTCGCAGCGCATTGAAATTTTGCATGCGGGTAGACCTTGACCTGGAGGTCACGTTTCCACCGTTCTTGACCCCCGCTCACCTCTGTGAGTGGAGCTATGGGCGATCAAAGATGATTTTAACATTGGCTCCAAAGTGAAAAATGTTCGGTTCAGTATGCTCCATATGACCTAAGGAGTCGTCCTGCAAAGTCTGAGACTCCTACGGCGATTTGACCTTTTTGGTCGAAAATGCATGTAAGGCTAACACCTGGCGCTCAAATGCCACTCGGATGTCAAAGTTGTCGCAGCGCATTGAAATTTTGCATGCGGGTAGACCTTGACCTGGAGGTCACGTTTCCACCGTTCTTGACCCCCGCTCACCTCTGTGAGTGGAGCTATGGGCGATCAAAGACGATTTTAACATTGGCTCCAAAGTGAAAAATGTTCGGTTCAGTATGCTCCATATGACCTAAGGAGTCGTCCTGCAAAGTCTGAGACTCCTACGGCGATTTGACCTTTTTGGTCGAAAATGCATGTAAGGCTAACACCTGGCGCTCAAATGCCACTCGGATGTCAAAGTTGTCGCAGCGCATTGAAATTTTGCATGCGGGTAGACCTTGACCTGGAGGTCACGTTTCCATCGTTCTTGACCCCCGCTCACCTCTGTGAGTGGAGCTATGGGCGATCAAAGATGATTTTAACATTGGCTCCAAAGTGAAAAATGTTCGGTTCAGTATGCTCCATATGACCTAAGGAGTCGTCCTGCAAAGTCTGAGACTCCTACGGCGATTTGACCTTTTTGGTCGAAAATGCATGTAAGGCTAACACCTGGCGCTCAAATGCCACTCGGATGTCAAAGTTGTCGCAGCGCATTGAAATTTTGCATGCGGGTAGACCTTGACCTGGAGGTCACGTTTCCACCGTTCTTGACCCCCGCTCACCTCTGTGAGTGGAGCTATGGGCGATCAAAGATGATTTTAACATTGGCTCCAAAGTGAAAAATGTTCGGTTCATTATGCTCCATATGACCTAAGGAGTCGTCCTGCAAAGTCTGAGACTCCTACGGCGATTTGACCTTTTTGGTCGAAAATGCATGTAAGGCTAACACCTGGCGCTCAAATGCCACTCGGATGTCAAAGTTGTCGCAGCGCATTGAAATTTTGCATGCGGGTAGACCTTGACCTGGAGGTCACGTTTCCATCGTTCTTGACCCCCGCTCACCTCTGTGAGTGGAGCTATGGGCGATCAAAGATGATTTTAACATTGGCTCCAAAGTGAAAAATGTTCGGTTCAGTATGCTCCATATGACCTAAGGAGTCGTCCTGCAAAGTCTGAGACTCCTACGGCGATTTGACCTTTTTGGTCGAAAATGCATGTAAGGCTAACACCTGGCGCTCAAATGCCACTCGGATGTCAAAGTTGTCGCAGCGCATTGAAATTTTGCATGCGGGTAGACCTTGACCTGGAGGTCACGTTTCCACCGTTCTTGACCCCCACTCACCTCTGTGAGTGGAGCTATGGGCGATCAAAGATGATTTTAACATTGGCTCCAAAGTGAAAAATGTTCGGTTCAGTATGCTCCATATGACCTAAGGAGTCGTCCTGCAAAGTCTGAGACTCCTACGGCGATTTGACCTTTTTGGTCGAAAATGCATGTAAGGCTAACACCTGGCGCTCAAATGCCACTCGGATGTCAAAGTTGTTGCAGCGCATTGAAATTTTGCATGCGGGTAGACCTTGACCTGGAGGTCACGTTTCCACCGTTCTTGACCCCCGCTCACCTCTGTGAGTGGAGCTATGGGCGATCAAAGATGAATTTAACATTGGCTCCAAAGTGAAAAATGTTCGGTTCAGTATGCTCCATATGACCTAAGGAGTCGTCCTGCAAAGTCTGAGACTCCTACGGCGATTTGACCTTTTTGGTCGAAAATGCATGTAAGGCTAACACCTGGCGCTCAAATGCCACTCGGATGTCAAAGTTGTCGCAGCGCATTGAAATTTTGCATGCGGGTAGACCTTGACCTGGAGGTCACGTTTCCACCGTTCTTGACCCCCACTCACCTCTGTGAGTGGAGCTATGGGCGATCAAAGATGATTTTAACATTGGCTCCAAAGTGAAAAATGTTCGGTTCAGTATGCTCCATATGACCTAAGGAGTCGTCCTGCAAAGTCTGAGACTCCTACGGCGATTTGACCTTTTTGGTCGAAAATGCATGTAAGGCTAACACCTGGCGCTCAAATGCCACTCGGATGTCAAAGTTGTCGCAGCGCATTGAAATTTTGCATGCGGGTAGACCTTGACCTGGAGGTCACGTTTCCACCGTTCTTGACCCCCACTCACCTCTGTGAGTGGAGCTATGGGCGATCAAAGATGATTTTAACATTGGCTCCAAAGTGAAAAATGTTCGGTTCAGTATGCTCCATATGACCTAAGGAGTCGTCCTGCAAAGTCTGAGACTCCTACGGCGATTTGACCTTTTTGGTCGAAAATGCATGTAAGGCTAACACCTGGCGCTCAAATGCCACTCGGATGTCAAAGTTGTCGCAGCGCATTGAAATTTTGCATGCGGGTAGACCTTGACCTGGAGGTCACGTTTCCACCGTTCTTGACCCCCGCTCACCTCTGTGAGTGGAGCTATGGGCGATCAAAGATGATTTTAACATTGGCTCCAAAGTGAAAAATGTTCGGTTCATTATGCTCCATATGACCTAAGGAGTCGTCCTGCAAAGTCTGAGACTCCTACGGCGATTTGACCTTTTTGGTCGAAAATGCATGTAAGGCTAACACCTGGCGCTCAAATGCCACTCGGATGTCAAAGTTGTCGCAGCGCATTGAAATTTTGCATGCGGGTAGACCTTGACCTGGAGGTCACGTTTCCACCGTTCTTGACCCCCGCTCACCTCTGTGAGTGGAGCTATGGGCGATCAAAGATGATTTTAACATTGGCTCCAAAGTGAAAAATGTTCGGTTCAGTATGCTCCATATGACCTAAGGAGTCGTCCTGCAAAGTCTGAGACTCCTACGGCGATTTGACCTTTTTGGTCGAAAATGCATGTAAGGCTAACACCTGGCGCTCAAATGCCACTCGGATGTCAAAGTTGTCGCAGCGCATTGAAATTTTGCATGCGGGTAGACCTTGACCTGGAGGTCACGTTTCCACCGTTCTTGACCCCCACTCACCTCTGTGAGTGGAGCTATGGGCGATCAAAGATGATTTTAACATTGGCTCCAAAGTGAAAAATGTTCGGTTCAGTATGCTCCATATGACCTAAGGAGTCGTCCTGCAAAGTCTGAGACTCCTACGGCGATTTGACCTTTTTGGTCGAAAATGCATGTAAGGCTAACACCTGGCGCTCAAATGCCACTCGGATGTCAAAGTTGTCGCAGCGCATTGAAATTTTGCATGCGGGTAGACCTTGACCTGGAGGTCACGTTTCCACCGTTCTTGACCCCCACTCACCTCTGTGAGTGGAGCTATGGGCGATCAAAGACGATTTTAACATTGGCTCCAAAGTGAAAAATGTTCGGTTCAGTATGCTCCATATTACCTAAGGAGTCGTCCTGCAAAGTCTGAGACTCCTACGGCGATTTGACCTTTTTGGTCGAAAATGCATGTAAGGCTAACACCTGGCGCTCAAATGCCACTCGGATGTCAAAGTTGTCGCAGCGCATTGAAATTTTGCATGCGGGTAGACCTTGACCTGGAGGTCACGTTTCCACCGTTCTTGACCCCCGCTCACCTCTGTGAGTGGAGCTATGGGCGATCAAAGATGATTTTAACATTGGCTCCAAAGTGAAAAATGTTCGGTTCATTATGCTCCATATGACCTAAGGAGTCGTCCTGCAAAGTCTGAGACTCCTACGGCGATTTGACCTTTTTGGTCGAAAATGCATGTAAGGCTAACACCTGGCGCTCAAATGCCACTCGGATGTCAAAGTTGTCGCAGCGCATTGAAATTTTGCATGCGGGTAGACCTTGACCTGGAGGTCACGTTTCCACCGTTCTTGACCCCCGCTCACCTCTGTGAGTGGAGCTATGGGCGATCAAAGATGATTTTAACATTGGCTCCAAAGTGAAAAATGTTCGGTTCAGTATGCTCCATATGACCTAAGGAGTCGTCCTGCAAAGTCTGAGACTCCTACGGCGATTTGACCTTTTTGGTCGAAAATGCATGTAAGGCTAACACCTGGCGCTCAAATGCCACTCGGATGTCAAAGTTGTCGCAGCGCATTGAAATTTTGCATGCGGGTAGACCTTGACCTGGAGGTCACGTTTCCACCGTTCTTGACCCCCGCTCACCTCTGTGAGTGGAGCTATGGGCGATCAAAGACGATTTTAACATTGGCTCCAAAGTGAAAAATGTTCGGTTCAGTATGCTCCATATGACCTAAGGAGTCGTCCTGCAAAGTCTGAGACTCCTACGGCGATTTGACCTTTTTGGTCGAAAATGCATGTAAGGCTAACACCTGGCGCTCAAATGCCACTCGGATGTCAAAGTTGTCGCAGCGCATTGAAATTTTGCATGCGGGTAGACCTTGACCTGGAGGTCACGTTTCCATCGTTCTTGACCCCCGCTCACCTCTGTGAGTGGAGCTATGGGCGATCAAAGATGATTTTAACATTGGCTCCAAAGTGAAAAATGTTCGGTTCAGTATGCTCCATATGACCTAAGGAGTCGTCCTGCAAAGTCTGAGACTCCTACGGCGATTTGACCTTTTTGGTCGAAAATGCATGTAAGGCTAACACCTGGCGCTCAAATGCCACTCGGATGTCAAAGTTGTCGCAGCGCATTGAAATTTTGCATGCGGGTAGACCTTGACCTGGAGGTCACGTTTCCACCGTTCTTGACCCCCGCTCACCTCTGTGAGTGGAGCTATGGGCGATCAAAGATGATTTTAACATTGGCTCCAAAGTGAAAAATGTTCGGTTCAGTATGCTCCATATGACCTAAGGAGTCGTCCTGCAAAGTCTGAGACTCCTACGGCGATTTGACCTTTTTGGTCGAAAATGCATGTAAGGCTAACACCTGGCGCTCAAATGCCACTCGGATGTCAAAGTTGTCGCAGCGCATTGAAATTTTGCATGCGGGTAGACCTTGACCTGGAGGTCACGTTTCCACCGTTCTTGACTCCCGCTCACCTCTGTGAGTGGAGCTATGGGCGATCAAAGATGATTTTAACATTGGCTCCAAAGTGAAAAATGTTCGGTTCAGTATGCTCCATATGACCTAAGGAGTCGTCCTGCAAAGTCTGAGACTCCTACGGCGATTTGACCTTTTTGGTCGAAAATGCATGTAAGGCTAACACCTGGCGCTCAAATGCCACTCGGATGTCAAAGTTGTCGCAGCGCATTGAAATTTTGCATGCGGGTAGACCTTGACCTGGAGGTCACGTTTCCATCGTTCTTGACCCCCGCTCACCTCTGTGAGTGGAGCTATGGGCGATCAAAGATGATTTTAACATTGGCTCCAAAGTGAAAAATGTTCGGTTCAGTATGCTCCATATGACCTAAGGAGTCGTCCTGCAAAGTCTGAGACTCCTACGGCGATTTGACCTTTTTGGTCGAAAATGCATGTAAGGCTAACACCTGGCGCTCAAATGCCACTCGGATGTCAAAGTTGTCGCAGCGCATTGAAATTTTGCATGCGGGTAGACCTTGACCTGGAGGTCACGTTTCCACCGTTCTTGACCCCCGCTCACCTCTGTGAGTGGAGCTATGGGCGATCAAAGATGATTTTAACATTGGCTCCAAAGTGAAAAATGTTCGGTTCATTATGCTCCATATGACCTAAGGAGTCGTCCTGCAAAGTCTGAGACTCCTACGGCGATTTGACCTTTTTGGTCGAAAATGCATGTAAGGCTAACACCTGGCGCTCAAATGCCACTCGGATGTCAAAGTTGTCGCAGCGCATTGAAATTTTGCATGCGGGTAGACCTTGATCTGGAGGTCACGTTTCCATCGTTCTTGACCCCCGCTCACCTCTGTGAGTGGAGCTATGGGCGATCAAAGACGATTTTAACATTGGCTCCAAAGTGAAAAATGTTCGGTTCAGTATGCTCCATATGACCTAAGGAGTCGTCCTGCAAAGTCTGAGACTCCTACGGCGATTTGACCTTTTTGGTCGAAAATGCATGTAAGGCTAACACCTGGCGCTCAAATGCCACTCGGATGTCAAAGTTGTCGCAGCGCATTGAAATTTTGCATGCGGGTAGACCTTGACCTGGAGGTCACGTTTCCACCGTTCTTGACCCCCGCTCACCTCTGTGAGTGGAGCTATGGGCGATCAAAGATGATTTTAACATTGGCTCCAAAGTGAAAAATGTTCGGTTCATTATGCTCCATATGACCTAAGGAGTCGTCCTGCAAAGTCTGAGACTCCTACGGCGATTTGACCTTTTTGGTCGAAAATGCATGTAAGGCTAACACCTGGCGCTCAAATGCCACTCGGATGTCAAAGTTGTCGCAGCGCATTGAAATTTTGCATGCGGGTAGACCTTGACCTGGAGGTCACGTTTCCACCGTTCTTGACCCCCGCTCACCTCTGTGAGTGGAGCTATGGGCGATCAAAGATGATTTTAACATTGGCTCCAAAGTGAAAAATGTTCGGTTCAGTATGCTCCATATGACCTAAGGAGTCGTCCTGCAAAGTCTGAGACTCCTACGGCGATTTGACCTTTTTGGTCGAAAATGCATGTAAGGCTAACACCTGGCGCTCAAATGCCACTCGGATGTCAAAGTTGTCGCAGCGCATTGAAATTTTGCATGCGGGTAGACCTTGACCTGGAGGTCACGTTTCCACCGTTCTTGACCCCCGCTCACCTCTGTGAGTGGAGCTATGGGCGATCAAAGACGATTTTAACATTGGCTCCAAAGTGAAAAATGTTCGGTTCAGTATGCTCCATATGACCTAAGGAGTCGTCCTGCAAAGTCTGAGACTCCTACGGCGATTTGACCTTTTTGGTCGAAAATGCATGTAAGGCTAACACCTGGCGCTCAAATGCCACTCGGATGTCAAAGTTGTCGCAGCGCATTGAAATTTTGCATGCGGGTAGACCTTGACCTGGAGGTCACGTTTCCATCGTTCTTGACCCCCGCTCACCTCTGTGAGTGGAGCTATGGGCGATCAAAGATGATTTTAACATTGGCTCCAAAGTGAAAAATGTTCGGTTCAGTATGCTCCATATGACCTAAGGAGTCGTCCTGCAAAGTCTGAGACTCCTACGGCGATTTGACCTTTTTGGTCGAAAATGCATGTAAGGCTAACACCTGGCGCTCAAATGCCACTCGGATGTCAAAGTTGTCGCAGCGCATTGAAATTTTGCATGCGGGTAGACCTTGACCTGGAGGTCACGTTTCCACCGTTCTTGACCCCCGCTCACCTCTGTGAGTGGAGCTATGGGCGATCAAAGATGATTTTAACATTGGCTCCAAAGTGAAAAATGTTCGGTTCATTATGCTCCATATGACCTAAGGAGTCGTCCTGCAAAGTCTGAGACTCCTACGGCGATTTGACCTTTTTGGTCGAAAATGCATGTAAGGCTAACACCTGGCGCTCAAATGCCACTCGGATGTCAAAGTTGTCGCAGCGCATTGAAATTTTGCATGCGGGTAGACCTTGACCTGGAGGTCACGTTTCCATCGTTCTTGACCCCCGCTCACCTCTGTGAGTGGAGCTATGGGCGATCAAAGATGATTTTAACATTGGCTCCAAAGTGAAAAATGTTCGGTTCAGTATGCTCCATATGACCTAAGGAGTCGTCCTGCAAAGTCTGAGACTCCTACGGCGATTTGACCTTTTTGGTCGAAAATGCATGTAAGGCTAACACCTGGCGCTCAAATGCCACTCGGATGTCAAAGTTGTCGCAGCGCATTGAAATTTTGCATGCGGGTAGACCTTGACCTGGAGGTCACGTTTCCACCGTTCTTGACCCCCACTCACCTCTGTGAGTGGAGCTATGGGCGATCAAAGATGATTTTAACATTGGCTCCAAAGTGAAAAATGTTCGGTTCAGTATGCTCCATATGACCTAAGGAGTCGTCCTGCAAAGTCTGAGACTCCTACGGCGATTTGACCTTTTTGGTCGAAAATGCATGTAAGGCTAACACCTGGCGCTCAAATGCCACTCGGATGTCAAAGTTGTTGCAGCGCATTGAAATTTTGCATGCGGGTAGACCTTGACCTGGAGGTCACGTTTCCACCGTTCTTGACCCCCGCTCACCTCTGTGAGTGGAGCTATGGGCGATCAAAGATGAATTTAACATTGGCTCCAAAGTGAAAAATGTTCGGTTCAGTATGCTCCATATGACCTAAGGAGTCGTCCTGCAAAGTCTGAGACTCCTACGGCGATTTGACCTTTTTGGTCGAAAATGCATGTAAGGCTAACACCTGGCGCTCAAATGCCACTCGGATGTCAAAGTTGTCGCAGCGCATTGAAATTTTGCATGCGGGTAGACCTTGACCTGGAGGTCACGTTTCCACCGTTCTTGACCCCCACTCACCTCTGTGAGTGGAGCTATGGGCGATCAAAGATGATTTTAACATTGGCTCCAAAGTGAAAAATGTTCGGTTCAGTATGCTCCATATGACCTAAGGAGTCGTCCTGCAAAGTCTGAGACTCCTACGGCGATTTGACCTTTTTGGTCGAAAATGCATGTAAGGCTAACACCTGGCGCTCAAATGCCACTCGGATGTCAAAGTTGTCGCAGCGCATTGAAATTTTGCATGCGGGTAGACCTTGACCTGGAGGTCACGTTTCCACCGTTCTTGACCCCCACTCACCTCTGTGAGTGGAGCTATGGGCGATCAAAGATGATTTTAACATTGGCTCCAAAGTGAAAAATGTTCGGTTCAGTATGCTCCATATGACCTAAGGAGTCGTCCTGCAAAGTCTGAGACTCCTACGGCGATTTGACCTTTTTGGTCGAAAATGCATGTAAGGCTAACACCTGGCGCTCAAATGCCACTCGGATGTCAAAGTTGTCGCAGCGCATTGAAATTTTGCATGCGGGTAGACCTTGACCTGGAGGTCACGTTTCCACCGTTCTTGACCCCCGCTCACCTCTGTGAGTGGAGCTATGGGCGATCAAAGATGATTTTAACATTGGCTCCAAAGTGAAAAATGTTCGGTTCATTATGCTCCATATGACCTAAGGAGTCGTCCTGCAAAGTCTGAGACTCCTACGGCGATTTGACCTTTTTGGTCGAAAATGCATGTAAGGCTAACACCTGGCGCTCAAATGCCACTCGGATGTCAAAGTTGTCGCAGCGCATTGAAATTTTGCATGCGGGTAGACCTTGACCTGGAGGTCACGTTTCCACCGTTCTTGACCCCCGCTCACCTCTGTGAGTGGAGCTATGGGCGATCAAAGATGATTTTAACATTGGCTCCAAAGTGAAAAATGTTCGGTTCAGTATGCTCCATATGACCTAAGGAGTCGTCCTGCAAAGTCTGAGACTCCTACGGCGATTTGACCTTTTTGGTCGAAAATGCATGTAAGGCTAACACCTGGCGCTCAAATGCCACTCGGATGTCAAAGTTGTCGCAGCGCATTGAAATTTTGCATGCGGGTAGACCTTGACCTGGAGGTCACGTTTCCACCGTTCTTGACCCCCACTCACCTCTGTGAGTGGAGCTATGGGCGATCAAAGATGATTTTAACATTGGCTCCAAAGTGAAAAATGTTCGGTTCAGTATGCTCCATATGACCTAAGGAGTCGTCCTGCAAAGTCTGAGACTCCTACGGCGATTTGACCTTTTTGGTCGAAAATGCATGTAAGGCTAACACCTGGCGCTCAAATGCCACTCGGATGTCAAAGTTGTTGCAGCGCATTGAAATTTTGCATGCGGGTAGACCTTGACCTGGAGGTCACGTTTCCACCGTTCTTGACCCCCGCTCACCTCTGTGAGTGGAGCTATGGGCGATCAAAGATGAATTTAACATTGGCTCCAAAGTGAAAAATGTTCGGTTCAGTATGCTCCATATGACCTAAGGAGTCGTCCTGCAAAGTCTGAGACTCCTACGGCGATTTGACCTTTTTGGTCGAAAATGCATGTAAGGCTAACACCTGGCGCTCAAATGCCACTCGGATGTCAAAGTTGTCGCAGCGCATTGAAATTTTGCATGCGGGTAGACCTTGACCTGGAGGTCACGTTTCCACCGTTCTTGACCCCCACTCACCTCTGTGAGTGGAGCTATGGGCGATCAAAGATGATTTTAACATTGGCTCCAAAGTGAAAAATGTTCGGTTCAGTATGCTCCATATGACCTAAGGAGTCGTCCTGCAAAGTCTGAGACTCCTACGGCGATTTGACCTTTTTGGTCGAAAATGCATGTAAGGCTAACACCTGGCGCTCAAATGCCACTCGGATGTCAAAGTTGTCGCAGCGCATTGAAATTTTGCATGCGGGTAGACCTTGACCTGGAGGTCACGTTTCCACCGTTCTTGACCCCCACTCACCTCTGTGAGTGGAGCTATGGGCGATCAAAGATGATTTTAACATTGGCTCCAAAGTGAAAAATGTTCGGTTCAGTATGCTCCATATGACCTAAGGAGTCGTCCTGCAAAGTCTGAGACTCCTACGGCGATTTGACCTTTTTGGTCGAAAATGCATGTAAGGCTAACACCTGGCGCTCAAATGCCACTCGGATGTCAAAGTTGTCGCAGCGCATTGAAATTTTGCATGCGGGTAGACCTTGACCTGGAGGTCACGTTTCCACCGTTCTTGACCCCCACTCACCTCTGTGAGTGGAGCTATGGGCGATCAAAGATGATTTTAACATTGGCTCCAAAGTGAAAAATGTTCGGTTCAGTATGCTCCATATGACCTAAGGAGTCGTCCTGCAAAGTCTGAGACTCCTACGGCGATTTGACCTTTTGGGTCGAAAATGCATGTAAGGCTAACACCTGGCGCTCAAATGCCACTAGGATGTCAAAGTTGTCGCAGCGCATTGAAATTTTGCATGCGGGTAGACCTTGACCTGGAGGTCACGTTTCCACCGTTCTTGATCCCCACTCACCTCTGTGAGTGGAGCTATGGGCGATCAAAGATGATTTTAACATTGGCTCCAAAGTGAAAAATGTTCGGTTCAGTATGCTCCATATGACCTAAGGAGTCGTCCTGCAAAGTCTGAGACTCCTACGGCGATTTGACCTTTTTGGTCGAAAATGCATGTAAGGCTAACACCTGGCGCCCAAATGCCACTCGGATGTCAAAGTTGTCGCAGCGCATTGAAATTTTGCATGCGGGTAGATCTTGACCTGGAGGTCACGTTTCCATCGTTCTTGACCCCCGCTCACCTCTGTGAGTGGAGCTATGGGCGATCAAAGATGATTTTAACATTGGCTCCAAAGTGAAAAATGTTCGGTTCAGTATGCTCCATATGACCTAAGGAGTCGTCCTGCAAAGTCTGAGACTCCTACGGCGATTTGACGTTTTTGGTCGAAAATGCATGTAAGGCTAACACCTGGCGCTCAAATGCCACTCGGATGTCAAAGTTGTCGCAGCGCATTGAAATTTTGCATGCGGGTAGACCTTGACCTGGAGGTCACGTTTCCACCGTTCTTGACCCCCACTCACCTCTGTGAGTGGAGCTATGGGCGATCAAAGATGATTTTAACATTGGCTCCAAAGTGAAAAATGTTCGGTTCAGTATGCTCCATATGACCTAAGGAGTCGTCCTGCAAAGTCTGAGACTCCTACGGCGATTTGACCTTTTTGGTCGAAAATGCATGTAAGGCTAACACCTGGCGCTCAAATGCCACTCGGATGTCAAAGTTGTCGCAGCGCATTGAAATTTTGCATGCGGGTAGACCTTGACCTGGAGGTCACGTTTCCACCGTTCTTGACCCCCGCTCACCTCTGTGAGTGGAGCTATGGGCGCTCAAAGACGATTTTAACATTGGCTCCAAAGTGAAAAATGTTCGGTTCAGTATGCTCCGTATGACCTAAGGAGTCGTCCTGCAAAGTCTGAGACTCCTACGGCGATTTGACCTTTTTGGTCGAAAATGCATGAAAGGGATAACACCTGGCGCTCAAATGCCACTCGGATGTCAAAGTTGTCGCAGCGCATTGAAATTTTGCATGCTGGTAGACCTTGACCTGGAGGTCACGTTTCCACCGTTCTTGACCCCCGCTCACCTCTGTGAGTGGAGCTATGGGCGATCAAAGATGATTTTAACATTGGCTCCAAAGTGAAAAATGTTCGGTTCAGTATGCTCCATATGACCTAAGGAGTCGTCCTGCAAAGTCTGAGACTCCTACGGCGATTTGACCTTTTTGGTCGAAAATGCATGTAAGGCTAACACTTGGCGCTCAAATGCCACTCGGATGTCAAAATTGTCGCAGCGCATTGAAATTTTGCATGCGGGTAGACCTTGACCTGGAGGTCACGTTTCCACCGTTCTTGACCCCCGCTCACCTCTGTGAGTGGAGCTATGGGCGATCAAAGATGATTTTAACATTGGCTCCAAAGTGAAAAATGTTCGGTTCAGTATGCTCCATATGACCTAAGGAGTCGTCCTGCAAAGTCTGAGACTCCTACGGCGATTTGACCTTTTTGGTCGAAAATGCATGTAAGGCTAAACACCGGGCGCTCAAATGCCACTCGGATGTCAAAGTTGTCGCAGCGCATTGAAATTTTGCATGCGGGTAGACCTTGACCTGGAGGTCACGTTTCCACCGTTCTTGACCCCCGCTCACCTCTGTGAGTGGAGCTATGGGCGATCAAAGATGATTTTAACATTGGCTCCAAAGTGAAAAATGTTCGGTTCAGTATGCTCCATATGACCTAAGGAGTCATCCTGCAAAGTCTGAGACTCCTACGGCGATTTGACCTTTTTGGTCGAAAATGCATGTAAGGCTAACACCTGGCGCTCAAATGCCACTCGGATGTCAAAGTTGTCGCAGCGCATTGAAATTTTGCATGCGGGTAGACCTTGACCTGGAGGTCACGTTTCCACCGTTCTTGACCCCCGCTCATCTCTGTGAGTGGAGCTATGGGCGATCAAAGACGATTTTAACATTGGCTCCAAAGTGAAAAATGTTCGGTTCAGTATGCTCCATATGACCTAAGGAGTCGTCCTGCAAAGTCTGAGACTCCTACGGCGATTTGACCTTTTGGGTCGAAAATGCATGTAAGGCTAACACCTGGCGCTCAAATGCCACTCGGATGTCAAAGTTGTCGCAGCGCATTGAAATTTTGCATGCGGGTAGACCTTGACCTGGAGGTCACGTTTCCATCGTTCTTGACCCCCGCTCACCTCTGTGAGTGGAGCTATGGGCGATCAAAGATGATTTTAACATTGGCTCCAAAGTGAAAAATGTTCGGTTCAGTATGCTCCATATGACCTAAGGAGTCGTCCTGCAAAGTCTGAGACTCCTACGGCGATTTGACCTTTTTGGTCGAAAATGCATGTAAGGCTAACACCTGGCGCTCAAATGCCACTCGGATGTCAAAGTTGTCGCAGCGCATTGAAATTTTGCATGCGGGTAGACCTTGACCTGGAGGTCACGTTTCCACCGTTCTTGACTCCCGCTCACCTCTGTGAGTGGAGCTATGGGCGATCAAAGATGATTTTAACATTGGCTCCAAAGTGAAAAATGTTCGGTTCAGTATGCTCCATATGACCTAAGGAGTCGTCCTGCAAAGTCTGAGACTCCTACGGCGATTTGACCTTTTTGGTCGAAAATGCATGTAAGGCTAACACCTGGCGCTCAAATGCCACTCGGATGTCAAAGTTGTCGCAGCGCATTGAAATTTTGCATGCGGGTAGACCTTGACCTGGAGGTCACGTTTCCATCGTTCTTGACCCCCGCTCACCTCTGTGAGTGGAGCTATGGGCGATCAAAGATGATTTTAACATTGGCTCCAAAGTGAAAAATGTTCGGTTCAGTATGCTCCATATGACCTAAGGAGTCGTCCTGCAAAGTCTGAGACTCCTACGGCGATTTGACCTTTTTGGTCGAAAATGCATGTAAGGCTAACACCTGGCGCTCAAATGCCACTCGGATGTCAAAGTTGTCGCAGCGCATTGAAATTTTGCATGCGGGTAGACCTTGACCTGGAGGTCACGTTTCCACCGTTCTTGACCCCCGCTCACCTCTGTGAGTGGAGCTATGGGCGATCAAAGATGATTTTAACATTGGCTCCAAAGTGAAAAATGTTCGGTTCATTATGCTCCATATGACCTAAGGAGTCGTCCTGCAAAGTCTGAGACTCCTACGGCGATTTGACCTTTTTGGTCGAAAATGCATGTAAGGCTAACACCTGGCGCTCAAATGCCACTCGGATGTCAAAGTTGTCGCAGCGCATTGAAATTTTGCATGCGGGTAGACCTTGATCTGGAGGTCACGTTTCCATCGTTCTTGACCCCCGCTCACCTCTGTGAGTGGAGCTATGGGCGATCAAAGATGATTTTAACATTGGCTCCAAAGTGAAAAATGTTCGGTTCAGTATGCTCCATATGACCTAAGGAGTCGTCCTGCAAAGTCTGAGACTCCTACGGCGATTTGACCTTTTTGGTCGAAAATGCATGTAAGGCTAACACCTGGCGCTCAAATGCCACTCGGATGTCAAAGTTGTCGCAGCGCATTGAAATTTTGCATGCGGGTAGACCTTGACCTGGAGGTCACGTTTCCACCGTTCTTGACCCCCGCTCACCTCTGTGAGTGGAGCTATGGGCGATCAAAGATGATTTTAACATTGGCTCCAAAGTGAAAAATGTTCGGTTCAGTATGCTCCATATGACCTAAGGAGTCGTCCTGCAAAGTCTGAGACTCCTACGGCGATTTGACCTTTTTGGTCGAAAATGCATGTAAGGCTAACACCTGGCGCTCAAATGCCACTCGGATGTCAAAGTTGTCGCAGCGCATTGAAATTTTGCATGCGGGTAGACCTTGACCTGGAGGTCACGTTTCCACCGTTCTTGACCCCCGCTCACCTCTGTGAGTGGAGCTATGGGCGATCAAAGATGATTTTAACATTGGCTCCAAAGTGAAAAATGTTCGGTTCAGTATGCTCCATATGACCTAAGGAGTCGTCCTGCAAAGTCTGAGACTCCTACGGCGATTTGACCTTTTTGGTCGAAAATGCATGTAAGGCTAACACCTGGCGCTCAAATGCCACTCGGATGTCAAAGTTGTCGCAGCGCATTGAAATTTTGCATGCGGGTAGACCTTGACCTGGAGGTCACGTTTCCACCGTTCTTGACCCCCGCTCACCTCTGTGAGTGGAGCTATGGGCGATCAAAGATGATTTTAACATTGGCTCCAAAGTGAAAAATGTTCGGTTCAGTATGCTCCATATGACCTAAGGAGTCGTCCTGCAAAGTCTGAGACTCCTACGGCGATTTGACCTTTTTGGTCGAAAATGCATGTAAGGCTAACACCTGGCGCTCAAATGCCACTCGGATGTCAAAGTTGTCGCAGCGCATTGAAATTTTGCATGCGGGTAGACCTTGACCTGGAGGTCACGTTTCCATCGTTCTTGACCCCCGCTCACCTCTGTGAGTGGAGCTATGGGCGATCAAAGATGATTTTAACATTGGCTCCAAAGTGAAAAATGTTCGGTTCAGTATGCTCCATATGACCTAAGGAGTCGTCCTGCAAAGTCTGAGACTCCTACGGCGATTTGACCTTTTTGGTCGAAAATGCATGTAAGGCTAACACCTGGCGCTCAAATGCCACTCGGATGTCAAAGTTGTCGCAGCGCATTGAAATTTTGCATGCGGGTAGACCTTGACCTGGAGGTCACGTTTCCACCGTTCTTGACCCCCGCTCACCTCTGTGAGTGGAGCTATGGGCGATCAAAGATGATTTTAACATTGGCTCCAAAGTGAAAAATGTTCGGTTCATTATGCTCCATATGACCTAAGGAGTCGTCCTGCAAAGTCTGAGACTCCTACGGCGATTTGACCTTTTTGGTCGAAAATGCATGTAAGGCTAACACCTGGCGCTCAAATGCCACTCGGATGTCAAAGTTGTCGCAGCGCATTGAAATTTTGCATGCGGGTAGACCTTGACCTGGAGGTCACGTTTCCATCGTTCTTGACCCCCGCTCACCTCTGTGAGTGGAGCTATGGGCGATCAAAGATGATTTTAACATTGGCTCCAAAGTGAAAAATGTTCGGTTCAGTATGCTCCATATGACCTAAGGAGTCGTCCTGCAAAGTCTGAGACTCCTACGGCGATTTGACCTTTTTGGTCGAAAATGCATGTAAGGCTAACACCTGGCGCTCAAATGCCACTCGGATGTCAAAGTTGTCGCAGCGCATTGAAATTTTGCATGCGGGTAGACCTTGACCTGGAGGTCACGTTTCCACCGTTCTTGACCCCCACTCACCTCTGTGAGTGGAGCTATGGGCGATCAAAGATGATTTTAACATTGGCTCCAAAGTGAAAAATGTTCGGTTCAGTATGCTCCATATGACCTAAGGAGTCGTCCTGCAAAGTCTGAGACTCCTACGGCGATTTGACCTTTTTGGTCGAAAATGCATGTAAGGCTAACACCTGGCGCTCAAATGCCACTCGGATGTCAAAGTTGTTGCAGCGCATTGAAATTTTGCATGCGGGTAGACCTTGACCTGGAGGTCACGTTTCCACCGTTCTTGACCCCCGCTCACCTCTGTGAGTGGAGCTATGGGCGATCAAAGATGAATTTAACATTGGCTCCAAAGTGAAAAATGTTCGGTTCAGTATGCTCCATATGACCTAAGGAGTCGTCCTGCAAAGTCTGAGACTCCTACGGCGATTTGACCTTTTTGGTCGAAAATGCATGTAAGGCTAACACCTGGCGCTCAAATGCCACTCGGATGTCAAAGTTGTCGCAGCGCATTGAAATTTTGCATGCGGGTAGACCTTGACCTGGAGGTCACGTTTCCACCGTTCTTGACCCCCACTCACCTCTGTGAGTGGAGCTATGGGCGATCAAAGATGATTTTAACATTGGCTCCAAAGTGAAAAATGTTCGGTTCAGTATGCTCCATATGACCTAAGGAGTCGTCCTGCAAAGTCTGAGACTCCTACGGCGATTTGACCTTTTTGGTCGAAAATGCATGTAAGGCTAACACCTGGCGCTCAAATGCCACTCGGATGTCAAAGTTGTCGCAGCGCATTGAAATTTTGCATGCGGGTAGACCTTGACCTGGAGGTCACGTTTCCACCGTTCTTGACCCCCGCTCACCTCTGTGAGTGGAGCTATGGGCGATCAAAGATGATTTTAACATTGGCTCCAAAGTGAAAAATGTTCGGTTCAGTATGCTCCATATGACCTAAGGAGTCGTCCTGCAAAGTCTGAGACTCCTACGGCGATTTGACCTTTTTGGTCGAAAATGCATGTAAGGCTAACACCTGGCGCTCAAATGCCACTCGGATGTCAAAGTTGTCGCAGCGCATTGAAATTTTGCATGCGGGTAGACCTTGACCTGGAGGTCACGTTTCCACCGTTCTTGACCCCCGCTCACCTCTGTGAGTGGAGCTATGGGCGATCAAAGATGATTTTAACATTGGCTCCAAAGTGAAAAATGTTCGGTTCATTATGCTCCATATGACCTAAGGAGTCGTCCTGCAAAGTCTGAGACTCCTACGGCGATTTGACCTTTTTGGTCGAAAATGCATGTAAGGCTATCACCTGGCGCTCAAATGCCACTCGGATGTCAAAGTTGTCGCAGCGCATTGAAATTTTGCATGCGGGTAGACCTTGACCTGGAGGTCACGTTTCCACCGTTCTTGACCCCCGCTCACCTCTGTGAGTGGAGCTATGGGCGATCAAAGATGATTTTAACATTGGCTCCAAAGTGAAAAATGTTCGGTTCAGTATGCTCCATATGACCTAAGGAGTCGTCCTGCAAAGTCTGAGACTCCTACGGCGATTTGACCTTTTTGGTCGAAAATGCATGTAAGGCTAACACCTGGCGCTCAAATGCCACTCGGATGTCAAAGTTGTCGCAGCGCATTGAAATTTTGCATGCGGGTAGACCTTGACCTGGAGGTCACGTTTCCATCGTTCTTGACCCCCGCTCACCTCTGTGAGTGGAGCTATGGGCGATCAAAGATGATTTTAACATTGGCTCCAAAGTGAAAAATGTTCGGTTCAGTATGCTCCATATGACCTAAGGAGTCGTCCTGCAAAGTCTGAGACTCCTACGGCGATTTGACCTTTTTGGTCGAAAATGCATGTAAGGCTAACACCTGGCGCTCAAATGCCACTCGGATGTCAAAGTTGTCGCAGCGCATTGAAATTTTGCATGCGGGTAGACCTTGACCTGGAGGTCACGTTTCCACCGTTCTTGACCCCCGCTCACCTCTGTGAGTGGAGCTATGGGCGATCAAAGATGATTTTAACATTGGCTCCAAAGTGAAAAATGTTCGGTTCAGTATGCTCCATATGACCTAAGGAGTCGTCCTGCAAAGTCTGAGACTCCTACGGCGATTTGACCTTTTTGGTCGAAAATGCATGTAAGGCTAACACCTGGCGCTCAAATGCCACTCGGATGTCAAAGTTGTCGCAGCGCATTGAAATTTTGCATGCGGGTAGACCTTGACCTGGAGGTCACGTTTCCATCGTTCTTGACCCCCGCTCACCTCTGTGAGTGGAGCTATGGGCGATCAAAGATGATTTTAACATTGGCTCCAAAGTGAAAAATGTTCGGTTCAGTATGCTCCATATGACCTAAGGAGTCGTCCTGCAAAGTCTGAGACTCCTACGGCGATTTGACCTTTTTGGTCGAAAATGCATGTAAGGCTAACACTTGGCGCTCAAATGCCACTCGGATGTCAAAGTTGTCGCAGCGCATTGAAATTTTGCATGCGGGTAGACCTTGACCTGGAGGTCACGTTTCCACCGTTCTTGACCCCCGCTCACCTCTGTGAGTGGAGCTATGGGCGATCAAAGATGATTTTAACATTGGCTCCAAAGTGAAAAATGTTCGGTTCAGTATGCTCCATATGACCTAAGGAGTCGTCCTGCAAAGTCTGAGACTCCTACGGCGATTTGACCTTTTTGGTCGAAAATGCATGTAAGGCTAACACCTGGCGCTCAAATGCCACTCGGATGTCAAAGTTGTCGCAGCGCATTGAAATTTTGCATGCGGGTAGACCTTGACCTGGAGGTCACGTTTCCATCGTTCTTGACCCCCACTCACCTCTGTGAGTGGAGCTATGGGCGATCAAAGATGATTTTAACATTGGCTCCAAAGTGAAAAATGTTCGGTTCAGTATGCTCCATATGACCTAAGGAGTCGTCCTGCAAAGTCTGAGACTCCTACGGCGATTTGACCTTTTTGGTCGAAAATGCATGTAAGGCTAACACCTGGCGCTCAAATGCCACTCGGATGTCAAAGTTGTCGCAGCGCATTGAAATTTTGCATGCGGGTAGACCTTGACCTGGAGGTCACGTTTCCACCGTTCTTGACCCCCGCTCACCTCTGTGAGTGGAGCTATGGGCGATCAAAGATGATTTTAACATTGGCTCCAAAGTGAAAAATGTTCGGTTCAGTATGCTCCATATGACCTAAGGAGTCGTCCTGCAAAGTCTGAGACTCCTACGGCGATTTGACCTTTTTGGTCGAAAATGCATGTAAGGCTAACACCTGGCGCTCAAATGCCACTCGGATGTAAAAGTTGTCGCAGCGCATTGAAATTTTGCATGCGGGTAGACCTTGACCTGGAGGTCACGTTTCCATCGTTCTTGACCCCCGCTCACCTCTGTGAGTGGAGCTATGGGCGATCAAAGATGATTTTAACATTGGCTCCAAAGTGAAAAATGTTCGGTTCAGTATGCTCCATATGACCTAAGGAGTCGTCCTGCAAAGTCTGAGACTCCTACGGCGATTTGACCTTTTTGGTCGAAAATGCATGTAAGGCTAACACCTGGCGCTCAAATGCCACTCGGATGTCAAAGTTGTCGCAGCGCATTGAAATTTTGCATGCGGGTAGACCTTGACCTGGAGGTCACGTTTCCACCGTTCTTGACCCCCGCTCACCTCTGTGAGTGGAGCTATGGGCGATCAAAGATGATTTTAACATTGGCTCCAAAGTGAAAAATGTTCGGTTCAGTATGCTCCATATGACCTAAGGAGTCGTCCTGCAAAGTCTGAGACTCCTACGGCGATTTGACCTTTTTGGTCGAAAATGCATGTAAGGCTAACACCTGGCGCTCAAATGCCACTCGGATGTCAAAGTTGTCGCAGCGCATTGAAATTTTGCATGCGGGTAGACCTTGACCTGGAGGTCACGTTTCCATCGTTCTTGACCCCCGCTCACCTCTGTGAGTGGAGCTATGGGCGATCAAAGATGATTTTAACATTGGCTCCAAAGTGAAAAATGTTCGGTTCAGTATGCTCCATATGACCTAAGGAGTCGTCCTGCAAAGTCTGAGACTCCTACGGCGATTTGACCTTTTTGGTCGAAAATGCATGTAAGGCTAACACCTGGCGCTCAAATGCCACTCGGATGTCAAAGTTGTCGCAGCGCATTGAAATTTTGCATGCGGGTAGACCTTGACCTGGAGGTCACGTTTCCATCGTTCTTGACCCCCGCTCACCTCTGTGAGTGGAGCTATGGGCGATCAAAGATGATTTTAACATTGGCTCCAAAGTGAAAAATGTTCGGTTCAGTATGCTCCATATGACCTAAGGAGTCGTCCTGCAAAGTCTGAGACTCCTACGGCGATTTGACCTTTTTGGTCGAAAATGCATGTAAGGCTAACACCTGGCGCTCAAATGCCACTCGGATGTAAAAGTTGTCGCAGCGCATTGAAATTTTGCATGCGGGTAGACCTTGACCTGGAGGTCACGTTTCCATCGTTCTTGACCCCCGCTCACCTCTGTGAGTGGAGCTATGGGCGATCAAAGATGATTTTAACATTGGCTCCAAAGTGAAAAATGTTCGGTTCAGTATGCTCCATATGACCTAAGGAGTCGTCCTGCAAAGTCTGAGACTCCTACGGCGATTTGACCTTTTTGGTCGAAAATGCATGTAAGGCTAACACCTGGCGCTCAAATGCCACTCGGATGTCAAAGTTGTCGCAGCGCATTGAAATTTTGCATGCGGGTAGACCTTGACCTGGAGGTCACGTTTCCACCGTTCTTGACCCCCGCTCACCTCTGTGAGTGGAGCTATGGGCGATCAAAGATGATTTTAACATTGGCTCCAAAGTGAAAAATGTTCGGTTCAGTATGCTCCATATGACCTAAGGAGTCGTCCTGCAAAGTCTGAGACTCCTACGGCGATTTGACCTTTTTGGTCGAAAATGCATGTAAGGCTAACACCTGGCGCTCAAATGCCACTCGGATGTCAAAGTTGTCGCAGCGCATTGAAATTTTGCATGCGGGTAGACCTTGACCTGGAGGTCACGTTTCCATCGTTCTTGACCCCCGCTCACCTCTGTGAGTGGAGCTATGGGCGATCAAAGATGATTTTAACATTGGCTCCAAAGTGAAAAATGTTCGGTTCAGTATGCTCCATATGACCTAAGGAGTCGTCCTGCAAAGTCTGAGACTCCTACGGCGATTTGACCTTTTTGGTCGAAAATGCATGTAAGGCTAACACTTGGCGCTCAAATGCCACTCGGATGTCAAAGTTGTCGCAGCGCATTGAAATTTTGCATGCGGGTAGACCTTGACCTGGAGGTCACGTTTCCACCGTTCTTGACCCCCGCTCACCTCTGTGAGTGGAGCTATGGGCGATCAAAGATGATTTTAACATTGGCTCCAAAGTGAAAAATGTTCGGTTCAGTATGCTCCATATGACCTAAGGAGTCGTCCTGCAAAGTCTGAGACTCCTACGGCGATTTGACCTTTTTGGTCGAAAATGCATGTAAGGCTAACACCTGGCGCTCAAATGCCACTCGGATGTCAAAGTTGTCGCAGCGCATTGAAATTTTGCATGCGGGTAGACCTTGACCTGGAGGTCACGTTTCCACCGTTCTTGACCCCCGCTCACCTCTGTGAGTGGAGCTATGGGCGATCAAAGATGATTTTAACATTGGCTCCAAAGTGAAAAATGTTCGGTTCAGTATGCTCCATATGACCTAAGGAGTCGTCCTGCAAAGTCTGAGACTCCTACGGCGATTTGACCTTTTTGGTCGAAAATGCATGTAAGGCTAACACCTGGCGCTCAAATGCCACTCGGATGTCAAAGTTGTCGCAGCGCATTGAAATTTTGCATGCGGGTAGACCTTGACCTGGAGGTCACGTTTCCACCGTTCTTGATCCCCACTCACCTCTGTGAGTGGAGCTATGGGCGATCAAAGATGATTTTAACATTGGCTCCAAAGTGAAAAATGTTCGGTTCAGTATGCTCCATATGACCTAAGGAGTCGTCCTGCAAAGTCTGAGACTCCTACGGCGATTTGACCTTTTTGGTCGAAAATGCATGTAAGGCTAACACCTGGCGCTCAAATGCCACTCGGATGTCAAAGTTGTCGCAGCGCATTGAAATTTTGCATGCGGGTAGACCTTGACCTGGAGGTCACGTTTCCATCGTTCTTGACCCCCGCTCACCTCTGTGAGTGGAGCTATGGGCGATCAAAGATGATTTTAACATTGGCTCCAAAGTGAAAAATGTTCGGTTCAGTATGCTCCATATGACCTAAGGAGTCGTCCTGCAAAGTCTGAGACTCCTACGGCGATTTGACCTTTTTGGTCGAAAATGCATGTAAGGCTAACACCTGGCGCTCAAATGCCACTCGGATGTCAAAGTTGTCGCAGCGCATTGAAATTTTGCATGCGGGTAGACCTTGACCTGGAGGTCACGTTTCCACCGTTCTTGACCCCCGCTCACCTCTGTGAGTGGAGCTATGGGCGATCAAAGATGATTTTAACATTGGCTCCAAAGTGAAAAATGTTCGGTTCAGTATGCTCCATATGACCTAAGGAGTCGTCCTGCAAAGTCTGAGACTCCTACGGCGATTTGACCTTTTTGGTCGAAAATGCATGTAAGGCTAACACCTGGCGCTCAAATGCCACTCGGATGTCAAAGTTGTCGCAGCGCATTGAAATTTTGCATGCGGGTAGACCTTGACCTGGAGGTCACGTTTCCATCGTTCTTGACCCCCGCTCACCTCTGTGAGTGGAGCTATGGGCGATCAAAGATGATTTTAACATTGGCTCCAAAGTGAAAAATGTTCGGTTCAGTATGCTCCATATGACCTAAGGAGTCGTCCTGCAAAGTCTGAGACTCCTACGGCGATTTGACCTTTTTGGTCGAAAATGCATGTAAGGCTAACACTTGGCGCTCAAATGCCACTCGGATGTCAAAGTTGTCGCAGCGCATTGAAATTTTGCATGCGGGTAGACCTTGACCTGGAGGTCACGTTTCCATCGTTCTTGACCCCCGCTCACCTCTGTGAGTGGAGCTATGGGCGATCAAAGATGATTTTAACATTGGCTCCAAAGTGAAAAATGTTCGGTTCAGTATGCTCCATATGACCTAAGGAGTCGTCCTGCAAAGTCTGAGACTCCTACGGCGATTTGACCTTTTTGGTCGAAAATGCATGTAAGGCTAACACCTGGCGCTCAAATGCCACTCGGATGTCAAAGTTGTCGCAGCGCATTGAAATTTTGCATGCGGGTAGACCTTGACCTGGAGGTCACGTTTCCACCGTTCTTGACCCCCGCTCACCTCTGTGAGTGGAGCTATGGGCGATCAAAGATGATTTTAACATTGGCTCCAAAGTGAAAAATGTTCGGTTCAGTATGCTCCATATGACCTAAGGAGTCGTCCTGCAAAGTCTGAGACTCCTACGGCGATTTGACCTTTTTGGTCGAAAATGCATGTAAGGCTAACACCTGGCGCTCAAATGCCACTCGGATGTAAAAGTTGTCGCAGCGCATTGAAATTTTGCATGCGGGTAGACCTTGACCTGGAGGTCACGTTTCCATCGTTCTTGACCCCCGCTCACCTCTGTGAGTGGAGCTATGGGCGATCAAAGATGATTTTAACATTGGCTCCAAAGTGAAAAATGTTCGGTTCAGTATGCTCCATATGACCTAAGGAGTCGTCCTGCAAAGTCTGAGACTCCTACGGCGATTTGACCTTTTTGGTCGAAAATGCATGTAAGGCTAACACCTGGCGCTCAAATGCCACTCGGATGTCAAAGTTGTCGCAGCGCATTGAAATTTTGCATGCGGGTAGACCTTGACCTGGAGGTCACGTTTCCACCGTTCTTGACCCCCGCTCACCTCTGTGAGTGGAGCTATGGGCGATCAAAGATGATTTTAACATTGGCTCCAAAGTGAAAAATGTTCGGTTCAGTATGCTCCATATGACCTAAGGAGTCGTCCTGCAAAGTCTGAGACTCCTACGGCGATTTGACCTTTTTGGTCGAAAATGCATGTAAGGCTAACACCTGGCGCTCAAATGCCACTCGGATGTCAAAGTTGTCGCAGCGCATTGAAATTTTGCATGCGGGTAGACCTTGACCTGGAGGTCACGTTTCCATCGTTCTTGACCCCCGCTCACCTCTGTGAGTGGAGCTATGGGCGATCAAAGATGATTTTAACATTGGCTCCAAAGTGAAAAATGTTCGGTTCAGTATGCTCCATATGACCTAAGGAGTCGTCCTGCAAAGTCTGAGACTCCTACGGCGATTTGACCTTTTTGGTCGAAAATGCATGTAAGGCTAACACTTGGCGCTCAAATGCCACTCGGATGTCAAAGTTGTCGCAGCGCATTGAAATTTTGCATGCGGGTAGACCTTGACCTGGAGGTCACGTTTCCACCGTTCTTGACCCCCGCTCACCTCTGTGAGTGGAGCTATGGGCGATCAAAGATGATTTTAACATTGGCTCCAAAGTGAAAAATGTTCGGTTCAGTATGCTCCATATGACCTAAGGAGTCGTCCTGCAAAGTCTGAGACTCCTACGGCGATTTGACCTTTTTGGTCGAAAATGCATGTAAGGCTAACACCTGGCGCTCAAATGCCACTCGGATGTCAAAGTTGTCGCAGCGCATTGAAATTTTGCATGCGGGTAGACCTTGACCTGGAGGTCACGTTTCCACCGTTCTTGATCCCCACTCACCTCTGTGAGTGGAGCTATGGGCGATCAAAGATGATTTTAACATTGGCTCCAAAGTGAAAAATGTTCGGTTCAGTATGCTCCATATGACCTAAGGAGTCGTCCTGCAAAGTCTGAGACTCCTACGGCGATTTGACCTTTTTGGTCGAAAATGCATGTAAGGCTAACACCTGGCGCTCAAATGCCACTCGGATGTCAAAGTTGTCGCAGCGCATTGAAATTTTGCATGCGGGTAGACCTTGATCTGGAGGTCACGTTTCCACCGTTCTTGATCCCCACTCACCTCTGTGAGTGGAGCTATGGGCGATCAAAGATGATTTTAACATTGGCTCCAAAGTGAAAAATGTTCGGTTCAGTATGCTCCATATGACCTAAGGAGTCGTCCTGCAAAGTCTGAGACTCCTACGGCGATTTGACCTTTTTGGTCGAAAATGCATGTAAGGCTAACACCTGGCGCTCAAATGCCACTCGGATGTCAAAGTTGTCGCAGCGCATTGAAATTTTGCATGCGGGTAGACCTTGATCTGGAGGTCACGTTTCCACCGTTCTTGACCCCCACTCACCTCTGTGAGTGGAGCCATGGGCGATCAAAAATGATTTTAACATTGGCTCCAAAGTGAAAAATGTTCGGTTCAGTATGCTCCATATGACCTAAGGAGTCGTCCTGCAAAGTCTGAGACTCCTACGGCGATTTGACCTTTTTGGTCGAAAATGCATGTAAGGCTAACACTTGGCGCTCAAATGCCACTCGGATGTCAAAGTTGTCGCAGCGCATTGAAATTTTGCATGCGGGTAGACCTTGACCTGGAGGTCACGTTTCCACCGTTCTTGACCCCCGCTCACCTCTGTGAGTGGAGCTATGGGCGATCAAAGATGATTTTAACATTGGCTCCAAAGTGAAAAATGTTCGGTTCAGTATGCTCCATATGACCTAAGGAGTCGTCCTGCAAAGTCTGAGACTCCTACGGCGATTTGACCTTTTTGGTCGAAAATGCATGTAAGGCTAACACCTGGCGCTCAAATGCCACTCGGATGTCAAAGTTGTCGCAGCGCATTGAAATTTTGCATGCGGGTAGACCTTGACCTGGAGGTCACGTTTCCACCGTTCTTGACCCCCGCTCACCTCTGTGAGTGGAGCTATGGGCGATCAAAGATGATTTTAACATTGGCTCCAAAGTGAAAAATGTTCGGTTCAGTATGCTCCATATGACCTAAGGAGTCGTCCTGCAAAGTCTGAGACTCCTACGGCGATTTGACCTTTTTGGTCGAAAATGCATGTAAGGCTAACACCTGGCGCTCAAATGCCACTCGGATGTCAAAGTTGTCGCAGCGCATTGAAATTTTGCATGCGGGTAGACCTTGACCTGGAGGTCACGTTTCCACCGTTCTTGATCCCCACTCACCTCTGTGAGTGGAGCTATGGGCGATCAAAGATGATTTTAACATTGGCTCCAAAGTGAAAAATGTTCGGTTCAGTATGCTCCATATGACCTAAGGAGTCGTCCTGCAAAGTCTGAGACTCCTACGGCGATTTGACCTTTTTGGTCGAAAATGCATGTAAGGCTAACACCTGGCGCTCAAATGCCACTCGGATGTCAAAGTTGTCGCAGCGCATTGAAATTTTGCATGCGGGTAGACCTTGACCTGGAGGTCACGTTTCCATCGTTCTTGACCCCCGCTCACCTCTGTGAGTGGAGCTATGGGCGATCAAAGATGATTTTAACATTGGCTCCAAAGTGAAAAATGTTCGGTTCAGTATGCTCCATATGACCTAAGGAGTCGTCCTGCAAAGTCTGAGACTCCTACGGCGATTTGACCTTTTTGGTCGAAAATGCATGTAAGGCTAACACCTGGCGCTCAAATGCCACTCGGATGTCAAAGTTGTCGCAGCGCATTGAAATTTTGCATGCGGGTAGACCTTGACCTGGAGGTCACGTTTCCATCGTTCTTGACCCCCGCTCACCTCTGTGAGTGGAGCTATGGGCGATCAAAGATGATTTTAACATTGGCTCCAAAGTGAAAAATGTTCGGTTCAGTATGCTCCATATGACCTAAGGAGTCGTCCTGCAAAGTCTGAGACTCCTACGGCGATTTGACCTTTTTGGTCGAAAATGCATGTAAGGCTAACACCTGGCGCTCAAATGCCACTCGGATGTCAAAGTTATCGCAGCGCATTGAAATTTTGCATGCGGGTAGACCTTGACCTGGAGGTCACGTTTCCATCGTTCTTGACCCCCGCTCACCTCTGTGAGTGGAGCTATGGGCGATCAAAGATGATTTTAACATTGGCTCCAAAGTGAAAAATGTTCGGTTCAGTATGCTCCATATGACCTAAGGAGTCGTCCTGCAAAGTCTGAGACTCCTACGGCGATTTGACCTTTTTGGTCGAAAATGCATGTAAGGCTAACACCTGGCGCTCAAATGCCACTCGGATGTCAAAGTTGTCGCAGCGCATTGAAATTTTGCATGCGGGTAGACCTTGATCTGGAGGTCACGTTTCCACCGTTCTTGACCCCCACTCACCTCTGTGAGTGGAGCCATGGGCGATCAAAGATGATTTTAACATTGGCTCCAAAGTGAAAAATGTTCGGTTCAGTATGCTCCATATGACCTAAGGAGTCGTCCTGCAAAGTCTGAGACTCCTACGGCGATTTGACCTTTTTGGTCGAAAATGCATGTAAGGCTAACACCTGGCGCTCAAATGCCACTCGGATGTCAAAGTTGTCGCAGCGCATTGAAATTTTGCATGCGGGTAGTCCTTGACCTGGAGGTCACGTTTCCATCGTTCTTGACCCCCGCTCACCTCTGTGAGTGGAGCTATGGGCGATCAAAGATGATTTTAACATTGGCTCCAAAGTGAAAAATGTTCGGTTCAGTATGCTCCATATGACCTAAGGAGTCGTCCTGCAAAGTCTGAGACTCCTACGGCGATTTGACCTTTTTGGTCGAAAATGCATGTAAGGCTAACACCTGGCGCTCAAATGCCACTCGGATGTCAAAGTTGTCGCAGCGCATTGAAATTTTGCATGCGGGTAGACCTTGACCTGGAGGTCACGTTTCCACCGTTCTTGACCCCTGCTCACCTCTGTGAGTGGAGCTATGGGCGATCAAAGACAATTTTAACATTGGCTCCAAAGTGAAAAATGTTCGGTTCAGTATGCTCCATATGACCTAAGGAGTCGTCCTGCAAAGTCTGAAACTCCTACGGCGATTTGACCTTTTTGGTCGAAAATGCATGTGAGGCTAACACCTGGCGCTCAAATGCCACTCGGAAGTCAAAGTTGTCGCAGCGCATTGAAATTTTGCATGCGGGTAGACCTTGACCTGGAGGTCACGTTTCCACCGTTCTTGACCCCCGCTCACCTCTGTGAGTGGAGCTATGGGCGCTCAAAGATGATTTTAACATTGGCTCCAAAGTGAAAAATGTTCGGTTCAGTATGCTCCGTATGACCTAAGGAGTCGTCCTGCAAAGTCTGAGACTCCTACGGCGATTTGACCTTTTTGGTCGAAAATGCATGTAAGGCTAACACCTGGCGCTCAAATGCCACTCGGATGTCAAAGTTGTCGCAGCGCATTGAAATTTTGCATGCGGGTAGACCTTGACCTGGAGGTCACGTTTCCACCGTTCTTGACCCCCGCTCACCTCTGTGAGTGGAGCTATGGGCGATCAAAGATGATTTTAACATTGGCTCCAAAGTGAAAAATGTTCGGTTCAGTATGCTCCATATGACCTAAGGAGTCGTCCTGCAAAGTCTGAGACTCCTACGGCGATTTGACCTTTTTGGTCGAAAATGCATGTAAGGCTAACACCTGGCGCTCAAATGCCACTCGGATGTCAAAGTTGTCGCAGCGCATTGAAATTTTGCATGCGGGTAGACCTTGACCTGGAGGTCACGTTTCCACCGTTCTTGACCCCTGCTCACCTCTGTGAGTGGAGCTATGGGCGATCAAAGACAATTTTAACATTGGCTCCAAAGTGAAAAATGTTCGGTTCAGTATGCTCCATATGACCTAAGGAGTCGTCCTGCAAAGTCTGAAACTCCTACGGCGATTTGACCTTTTTGGTCGAAAATGCATGTGAGGCTAACACCTGGCGCTCAAATGCCACTCGGAAGTCAAAGTTGTCGCAGCGCATTGAAATTTTGCATGCGGGTAGACCTTGACCTGGAGGTCACGTTTCCACCGTTCTTGACCCCCGCTCACCTCTGTGAGTGGAGCTATGGGCGCTCAAAGATGATTTTAACATTGGCTCCAAAGTGAAAAATGTTCGGTTCAGTATGCTCCGTATGACCTAAGGAGTCGTCCTGCAAAGTCTGAGACTCCTACGGCGATTTGACCTTTTTGGTCGAAAATGCATGTAAGGCTAACACCTGGCGCTCAAATGCCACTCGGATGTCAAAGTTGTCGCAGCGCATTGAAATTTTGCATGCGGGTAGACCTTGACCTGGAGGTCACGTTTCCACCGTTCTTGACCCCCGCTCACCTCTGTGAGTGGAGCTATGGGCGATCAAAGATGATTTTAACATTGGCTCCAAAGTGAAAAATGTTCGGTTCAGTATGCTCCATATGACTTAAGGAGTCGTCCTGCAAAGTCTGAGACTCCTACGGCGATTTGACCTTTTTGGTCGAAAATGCATGTACGGCTAACACCTGGCGCTCAAATGCCACTCGGATGTCAAAGTTGTCGCAGCGCATTGAAATTTTGCATGCGGGTAGACCTTGACCTGGAGGTCACGTTTCCACCGTTCTTGACCCCCGCTCACCTCTGTGAGTGGAGCTATGGGCGATCAAAGATGATTTTAACATTGGCTCCAAAGTGAAAAATGTTCGGTTCAGTATGCTCCGTATGACCTAAGGAGTCGTCCTGCAAAGTCTGAGACTCCTACGGCGATTTGACCTTTTTGGTCGAAAATGCATGTAAGGCTAACACCTGGCGCTCAAATGCCACTCGGATGTCAAAGTTGTCGCAGCGCATTGAAATTTTGCATGCGGGTAGACCTTGACCTGGAGGTCACGTTTCCACCGTTCTTGACCCCCGCTCACCTCTGTGAGTGGAGCTATGGGCGATCAAAGATGATTTTAACATTGGCTCCAAAGTGAAAAATGTTCGGTTCAGTATGCTCCATATGACCTAAGGAGTCGTCCTGCAAAGTCTGAGACTCCTACGGCGATTTGACCTTTTTGGTCGAAAATGCATGTGAGGCTAACACCTGGCGCTCAAATGCCACTCGGATGTCAAAGTTGTCGCAGCGCATTGAAATTTTGCATGCGGGTAGACCTTGACCTGGAGGTCACGTTTCCACCGTTCTTGACCCCCGCTCACCTCTGTGAGTGGAGCTATGGGCGATCAAAGATGATTTTAACATTGGCTCCAAAGTGAAAAATGTTCGGTTCAGTATGCTCCATATGACCTAAGGAGTCGTCCTGCAAAGTCTGAGACTCCTACGGCGATTTGACCTTTTTGGTCGATAATGCATGTAAGGCTAACACCTGGCGCTCAAATGCCACTCGGATGTCAAAGTTGTCGCAGCGCATTGAAATTTTGCATGCGGGTAGACCTTGACCTGGAGGTCACGTTTCCATCGTTCTTGACCCCCGCTCACCTCTGTGAGTGGAGCTATGGGCGATCAAAGATGGCTTTAACATTGGCTCCAAAGTGAAAAATGTTCGGTTCAGTATGCTCCATATGACCTAAGGAGTCGTCCTGCAAAGTCTGAGACTCCTACGGCGATTTGACCTTTTTGGTCGAAAATGCATGTAAGGCTAACACCTGGCGCTCAAATGCCACTCGGATGTCAAAGTTGTCGCAGCGCATTGAAATTTTGCATGCGGGTAGACCTTGACCTGGAGGTCACGTTTCCACCGTTCTTGACCCCCGCTCACCTCTGTGAGTGGAGCTATGGGCGATCAAAGATGATTTTAACATTGGCTCCAAAGTGAAAAATGTTCGGTTCAGTATGCTCCATATGACCTAAGGAGTCGTCCTGCAAAGTCTGAGACTCCTACGGCGATTTGACCTTTTTGGTCGAAAATGCATGTAAGGCTAACACCTGGCGCTCAAATGCCACTCGAATGTCAAAGTTGTCGCAGCGCATTGAAATTTTGCATGCGGGTAGACCTTGACCTGGAGGTCACGTTTCCACCGTTCTTGACCCCCACTCACCTCTGTGAGTGGAGCTATGGGCGATCAAAGATGATTTTAACATTGGCTCCAAAGTGAAAAATGTTCGGTTCAGTATGCTCCATATGACCTAAGGAGTCGTCCTGCAAAGTCTGAGACTCCTACGGCGATTTGACCTTTTTGGTCGAAAATGCATGTAAGGCTAACACCTGGCGCTCAAATGCCACTCGGATGTCAAAGTTGTCGCAGCGCATTGAAATTTTGCATGCGGGTAGACCTTGACCTGGAGGTCACGTTTCCACCGTTCTTGACCCCCGCTCACCTCTGTGAGTGGAGCTATGGGCGATCAAAGATGATTTTAACATTGGCTCCAAAGTGAAAAATGTTCGGTTCATTATGCTCCATATGACCTAAGGAGTCGTCCTGCAAAGTCTGAGACTCCTACGGCGATTTGACCTTTTTGGTCGAAAATGCATGTAAGGGATAACACCTGGCGCTCAAATGCCACTCGGATGTCAAAGTTGTCGCAGCGCATTGAAATTTTGCATGCGGGTAGACCTTGACCTGGAGGTCACGTTTCCACCGTTCTTGACCCCCGCTCACCTCTGTGAGTGGAGCTATGGGCGATCAAAGATGATTTTAACATTGGCTCCAAAGTGAAAAATGTTCGGTTCAGTATGCTCCATATGACCTAAGGAGTCGTCCTGCAAAGTCTGAGACTCCTACGGCGATTTGACCTTTTTGGTCGAAAATGCATGTAAGGCTAACACCTGGCGCTCAAATGCCACTCGGATGTCAAAGTTGTCGCAGCGCATTGAAATTTTGCATGCGGGTAGACCTTGACCTGGAGGTCACGTTTCCATCGTTCTTGACCCCCGCCCACCTCTGTGAGTGGAGCTATGGGCGATCAAAGATGATTTTAACATTGGCTCCAAAGTGAAAAATGTTCGGTTCAGTATGCTCCATATGACCTAAGGAGTCGTCCTGCAAAGTCTGAGACTCCTACGGCGATTTGACCTTTTTGGTCGAAAATGCATGTAAGGCTAACACCTGGCGCTCAAATGCCACTCGGATGTCAAAGTTGTCGCAGCGCATTGAAATTTTGCATGCGGGTAGACCTTGACCTGGAGGTCACGTTTCCACCGTTCTTGACCCCCGCTCACCTCTGTGAGTGGAGCTATGGGCGATCAAAGATGATTTTAACATTGGCTCCAAAGTGAAAAATGTTCGGTTCAGTATGCTCCATATGACCTATGGAGTCGTCCTGCAAAGTCTGAGACTCCTACGGCGATTTGACCTTTTTGGTCGAAAATGCATGTAAGGGATAACACCTGGCGCTCAAATGCCACTCGGATGTCAAAGTTGTCGCAGCGCATTGAAATTTTGCATGCGGGTAGATCTTGACCTGGAGGTCACGTTTCCATCGTTCTTGACCCCCGCTCACCTCTGTGAGTGGAGCTATGGGCGATCAAAGATGATTTTAACATTGGCTCCAAAGTGAAAAATGTTCGGTTCAGTATGCTCCATATGACCTAAGGAGTCGTCCTGCAAAGTCTGAGACTCCTACGGCGATTTGACCTTTTTGGTCGAAAATGCATGTAAGGCTAACACCTGGCGCTCAAATGCCACTCGGATGTCAAAGTTGTCGCAGCGCATTGAAATTTTGCATGCGGGTAGACCTTGACCTGGAGGTCACGTTTCCACCGTTCTTGACCCCCGCTCACCTCTGTGAGTTGAGCTATGGGCGATCAAAGATGATTTTAACATTGGCTCCAAAGTGAAAAATGTTCGGTTCAGTATGCTCCATATGACCTAAGGAGTCGTCCTGCAAAGTCTGAGACTCCTACGGCGATTTGACCTTTTTGGTCGAAAATGCATGTAAGGCTAACACCTGGCGCTCAAATGCCACTCGGATGTCAAAGTTGTCGCAGCGCATTGAAATTTTGCATGCGGGTAGACCTTGACCTGGAGGTCACGTTTCCACCGTTCTTGACCCCCACTCACCTCTGTGAGTGGAGCTATGGGCGATCAAAGATGATTTTAACATTGGCTCCAAAGTGAAAAATGTTCGGTTCAGTATGCTCCATATGACCTAAGGAGTCGTCCTGCAAAGTCTGAGACTCCTACGGCGATTTGACCTTTTTGGTCGAAAATGCATGTAAGGCTAACACCTGGCGCTCAAATGCCACTCGGATGTCAAAGTTGTCGCAGCGCATTGAAATTTTGCATGCGGGTAGACCTTGACCTGGAGGTCACGTTTCCACCGTTCTTGACCCCCGCTCACCTCTGTGAGTGGAGCTATGGGCGATCAAAGACGATTTTAACATTGGCTCCAAAGTGAAAAATGTTCGGTTCAGTATGCTCCATATGACCTAAGGAGTCGCCCTGCAAAGTCTGAGACTCCTACGGCGATTTGACCTTTTTGGTCGAAAATGCATGTAAGGCTAACACCTGGCGCTCAAATGCCACTCGGATGTCAAAGTTGTCGCAGCGCATTGAAATTTTGCATGCGGGTAGACCTTGACCTGGAGGTCACGTTTCCACCGTTCTTGACCCCCACTCACCTCTGTGAGTGGAGCTATGGGCGATCAAAGATGATTTTAACATTGGCTCCAAAGTGAAAAATGTTCGGTTCAGTATGCTCCATATGACCTAAGGAGTCGTCCTGCAAAGTCTGAGACTCCTACGGCGATTTGACCTTTTTGGTCGAAAATGCATGTGAGGGATAACACCTGGCGCTCAAATGCCACTCGGATGTCAAAGTTGTCGCAGCGCATTGAAATTTTGCATGCGGGTAGACCTTGACCTGGAGGTCACGTTTCCACCGTTCTTGACCCCCGCTCACCTCTGTGAGTGGAGCTATGGGCGATCAAAGATGATTTTAACATTGGCTCCAAAGTGAAAAATGTTCGGTTCAGTATGCTCCATATGACCTAAGGAGTCGTCCTGCAAAGTCTGAGACTCCTACGGCGATTTGACCTTTTTGGTCGAAAATGCATGTAAGGCTAACACCTGGCGCTCAAATGCCACTCGGATGTCAAAGTTGTCGCAGCGCATTGAAATTTTGCATGCGGGTAGACCTTGACCTGGAGGTCACGTTTCCATCGTTCTTGACCCCCGCCCACCTCTGTGAGTGGAGCTATGGGCGATCAAAGATGATTTTAACATTGGCTCCAAAGTGAAAAATGTTCGGTTCAGTATGCTCCATATGACCTAAGGAGTCGTCCTGCAAAGTCTGAGACTCCTACGGCGATTTGACCTTTTTGGTCGAAAATGCATGTAAGGCTAACACCTGGCGCTCAAATGCCACTCGGATGTCAAAGTTGTCGCAGCGCATTGAAATTTTGCATGCGGGTAGACCTTGACCTGGAGGTCACGTTTCCACCGTTCTTGACCCCCGCTCACCTCTGTGAGTGGAGCTATGGGCGATCAAAGATGATTTTAACATTGGCTCCAAAGTGAAAAATGTTCGGTTCAGTATGCTCCATATGACCTATGGAGTCGTCCTGCAAAGTCTGAGACTCCTACGGCGATTTGACCTTTTTGGTCGAAAATGCATGTAAGGGATAACACCTGGCGCTCAAATGCCACTCGGATGTCAAAGTTGTCGCAGCGCATTGAAATTTTGCATGCGGGTAGATCTTGACCTGGAGGTCACGTTTCCATCGTTCTTGACCCCCGCTCACCTCTGTGAGTGGAGCTATGGGCGATCAAAGATGATTTTAACATTGGCTCCAAAGTGAAAAATGTTCGGTTCAGTATGCTCCATATGACCTAAGGAGTCGTCCTGCAAAGTCTGAGACTCCTACGGCGATTTGACCTTTTTGGTCGAAAATGCATGTAAGGCTAACACCTGGCGCTCAAATGCCACTCGGATGTCAAAGTTGTCGCAGCGCATTGAAATTTTGCATGCGGGTAGACCTTGACCTGGAGGTCACGTTTCCACCGTTCTTGACCCCCGCTCACCTCTGTGAGTGGAGCTATGGGCGATCAAAGATGATTTTAACATTGGCTCCAAAGTGAAAAATGTTCGGTTCAGTATGCTCCATATGACCTAAGGAGTCGTCCTGCAAAGTCTGAGACTCCTACGGCGATTTGACCTTTTTGGTCGAAAATGCATGTAAGGCTAACACCTGGCGCTCAAATGCCACTCGGATGTCAAAGTTGTCGCAGCGCATTGAAATTTTGCATGCGGGTAGACCTTGACCTGGAGGTCACGTTTCCACCGTTCTTGACCCCCACTCACCTCTGTGAGTGGAGCTATGGGCGATCAAAGATGATTTTAACATTGGCTCCAAAGTGAAAAATGTTCGGTTCAGTATGCTCCATATGACCTAAGGAGTCGTCCTGCAAAGTCTGAGACTCCTACGGCGATTTGACCTTTTTGGTCGAAAATGCATGTAAGGCTAACACCTGGCGCTCAAATGCCACTCGGATGTCAAAGTTGTCGCAGCGCATTGAAATTTTGCATGCGGGTAGACCTTGACCTGGAGGTCACGTTTCCACCGTTCTTGACCCCCGCTCACCTCTGTGAGTGGAGCTATGGGCGATCAAAGACGATTTTAACATTGGCTCCAAAGTGAAAAATGTTCGGTTCAGTATGCTCCATATGACCTAAGGAGTCGCCCTGCAAAGTCTGAGACTCCTACGGCGATTTGACCTTTTTGGTCGAAAATGCATGTAAGGCTAACACCTGGCGCTCAAATGCCACTCGGATGTCAAAGTTGTCGCAGCGCATTGAAATTTTGCATGCGGGTAGACCTTGACCTGGAGGTCACGTTTCCACCGTTCTTGACCCCCGCTCACCTCTGTGAGTGGAGCTATGGGCGATCAAAGATGATTTTAACATTGGCTCCAAAGTGAAAAATGTTCGGTTCAGTATGCTCCATATGACCTAAGGAGTCGCCCTGCAAAGTCTGAGACTCCTACGGCGATTTGACCTTTTTGGTCGAAAATGCATGTAAGGCTAACACCTGGCGCTCAAATGCCACTCGGATGTCAAAGTTGTCGCAGCGCATTGAAATTTTGCATGCGGGTAGACCTTGACCTGGAGGTCACGTTTCCACCGTTCTTGACCCCCACTCACCTCTGTGAGTGGAGCTATGGGCGATCAAAGATGATTTTAACATTGGCTCCAAAGTGAAAAATGTTCGGTTCAGTATGCTCCATATGACCTAAGGAGTCGTCCTGCAAAGTCTGAGACTCCTACGGCGATTTGACCTTTTTGGTCGAAAATGCATGTAAGGCTAACACCTGGCGCTCAAATGCCACTCGGATGTCAAAGTTGTCGCAGCGCATTGAAATTTTGCATGCGGGTAGACCTTGACCTGGAGGTCACGTTTCCACCGTTCTTGACCCCCGCTCACCTCTGTGAGTGGAGCTATGGGCGATCAAAGATGATTTTAACATTGGCTCCAAAGTGAAAAATGTTCGGTTCAGTATGCTCCATATGACCTAAGGAGTCGTCCTGCAAAGTCTGAGACTCCTACGGCGATTTGACCTTTTTGGTCGAAAATGCATGTAAGGCTAACACCTGGCGCTCAAATGCCACTCGGATGTCAAAGTTGTCGCAGCGCATTGAAATTTTGCATGCGGGTAGACCTTGACCTGGAGGTCACGTTTCCACCGTTCTTGACCCCCGCTCACCTCTGTGAGTGGAGCTATGGGCGATCAAAGATGATTTTAACATTGGCTCCAAAGTGAAAAATGTTCGGTTCAGTATGCTCCATATGACCTAAGGAGTCGTCCTGCAAAGTCTGAGACTCCTACGGCGATTTGACCTTTTTGGTCGAAAATGCATGTAAGGCTAACACCTGGCGCTCAAATGCCACTCGGATGTCAAAGTTGTCGCAGCGCATTGAAATTTTGCATGCGGGTAGACCTTGACCTGGAGGTCACGTTTCCACCGTTCTTGACCCCCACTCACCTCTGTGAGTGGAGCTATGGGCGATCAAAGATGATTTTAACATTGGCTCCAAAGTGAAAAATGTTCGGTTCAGTATGCTCCATATGACCTAAGGAGTCGTCCTGCAAAGTCTGAGACTCCTACGGCGATTTGACCTTTTTGGTCGAAAATGCATGTAAGGCTAACACCTGGCGCTCAAATGCCACTCGGATGTCAAAGTTGTCGCAGCGCATTGAAATTTTGCATGCGGGTAGACCTTGACCTGGAGGTCACGTTTCCACCGTTCTTGACCCCCGCTCACCTCTGTGAGTGGAGCTATGGGCGATCAAAGACGATTTTAACATTGGCTCCAAAGTGAAAAATGTTCGGTTCAGTATGCTCCATATGACCTAAGGAGTCGCCCTGCAAAGTCTGAGACTCCTACGGCGATTTGACCTTTTTGGTCGAAAATGCATGTAAGGCTAACACCTGGCGCTCAAATGCCACTCGGATGTCAAAGTTGTCGCAGCGCATTGAAATTTTGCATGCGGGTAGACCTTGACCTGGAGGTCACGTTTCCACCGTTCTTGACCCCCGCTCACCTCTGTGAGTGGAGCTATGGGCGATCAAAGATGATTTTAACATTGGCTCCAAAGTGAAAAATGTTCGGTTCAGTATGCTCCATATGACCTAAGGAGTCGCCCTGCAAAGTCTGAGACTCCTACGGCGATTTGACCTTTTTGGTCGAAAATGCATGTAAGGCTAACACCTGGCGCTCAAATGCCACTCGGATGTCAAAGTTGTCGCAGCGCATTGAAATTTTGCATGCGGGTAGACCTTGACCTGGAGGTCACGTTTCCACCGTTCTTGACCCCCACTCACCTCTGTGAGTGGAGCTATGGGCGATCAAAGATGATTTTAACATTGGCTCCAAAGTGAAAAATGTTCGGTTCAGTATGCTCCATATGACCTAAGGAGTCGTCCTGCAAAGTCTGAGACTCCTACGGCGATTTGACCTTTTTGGTCGAAAATGCATGTAAGGCTAACACCTGGCGCTCAAATGCCACTCGGATGTCAAAGTTGTCGCAGCGCATTGAAATTTTGCATGCGGGTAGACCTTGACCTGGAGGTCACGTTTCCACCGTTCTTGACCCCCGCTCACCTCTGTGAGTGGAGCTATGGGCGATCAAAGATGATTTTAACATTGGCTCCAAAGTGAAAAATGTTCGGTTCAGTATGCTCCATATGACCTAAGGAGTCGTCCTGCAAAGTCTGAGACTCCTACGGCGATTTGACCTTTTTGGTCGAAAATGCATGTAAGGCTAACACCTGGCGCTCAAATGCCACTCGGATGTCAAAGTTGTCGCAGCGCATTGAAATTTTGCATGCGGGTAGACCTTGACCTGGAGGTCACGTTTCCACCGTTCTTGACCCCCGCTCACCTCTGTGAGTGGAGCTATGGGCGATCAAAGATGATTTTAACATTGGCTCCAAAGTGAAAAATGTTCGGTTCAGTATGCTCCATATGACCTAAGGAGTCGTCCTGCAAAGTCTGAGACTCCTACGGCGATTTGACCTTTTTGGTCGAAAATGCATGTAAGGCTAACACCTGGCGCTCAAATGCCACTCGGATGTCAAAGTTGTCGCAGCGCATTGAAATTTTGCATGCGGGTAGACCTTGACCTGGAGGTCACGTTTCCACCGTTCTTGACCCCTGCTCACCTCTGTGAGTGGAGCTATGGGCGATCAAAGATGATTTTAACATTGGCTCCAAAGTGAAAAATGTTCGGTTCAGTATGCTCCATATGACCTAAGGAGTCGTCCTGCAAAGTCTGAGACTCCTACGGCGATTTGACCTTTTTGGTCGAAAATGCATGTAAGGCTAACACCTGGCGCTCAAATGCCACTCGGATGTCAAAGTTGTCGCAGCGCATTGAAATTTTGCATGCGGGTAGACCTTGACCTGGAGGTCACGTTTCCATCGTTCTTGACCCCCGCTCACCTCTGTGAGTGGAGCTATGGGCGATCAAAGATGATTTTAACATTGGCTCCAAAGTGAAAAATGTTCGGTTCAGTATGCTCCATATGACCTAAGGAGTCGTCCTGCAAAGTCTGAGACTCCTACGGCGATTTGACCTTTTTGGTCGAAAATGCATGTAAGGGATAACACCTGGCGCTCAAATGCCACTCGGATGTCAAAGTTGTCGCAGCGCATTGAAATTTTGCATGCGGGTAGACCTTGACCTGGAGGTCACGTTTCCACCGTTCTTGACCCCCGCTCACCTCTGTGAGTGGAGCTATGGGCGATCAAAGATGATTTTAACATTGGCTCCAAAGTGAAAAATGTTCGGTTCAGTATGCTCCATATGACCTAAGGAGTCGTCCTGCAAAGTCTGAGACTCCTACGGCGATTTGACCTTTTTGGTCGAAAATGCATGTAAGGCTAACACCTGGCGCTCAAATGCCACTCGGATGTCAAAGTTGTCGCAGCGCATTGAAATTTTGCATGCGGGTAGACCTTGACCTGGAGGTCACGTTTCCATCGTTCTTGACCCCCGCCCACCTCTGTGAGTGGAGCTATGGGCGATCAAAGATGATTTTAACATTGGCTCCAAAGTGAAAAATGTTCGGTTCAGTATGCTCCATATGACCTAAGGAGTCGTCCTGCAAAGTCTGAGACTCCTACGGCGATTTGACCTTTTTGGTCGAAAATGCATGTAAGGCTAACACCTGGCGCTCAAATGCCACTCGGATGTCAAAGTTGTCGCAGCGCATTGAAATTTTGCATGCGGGTAGACCTTGACCTGGAGGTCACGTTTCCACCGTTCTTGACCCCCGCTCACCTCTGTGAGTGGAGCTATGGGCGATCAAAGATGATTTTAACATTGGCTCCAAAGTGAAAAATGTTCGGTTCAGTATGCTCCATATGACCTATGGAGTCGTCCTGCAAAGTCTGAGACTCCTACGGCGATTTGACCTTTTTGGTCGAAAATGCATGTAAGGGATAACACCTGGCGCTCAAATGCCACTCGGATGTCAAAGTTGTCGCAGCGCATTGAAATTTTGCATGCGGGTAGATCTTGACCTGGAGGTCACGTTTCCATCGTTCTTGACCCCCGCTCACCTCTGTGAGTGGAGCTATGGGCGATCAAAGATGATTTTAACATTGGCTCCAAAGTGAAAAATGTTCGGTTCAGTATGCTCCATATGACCTAAGGAGTCGTCCTGCAAAGTCTGAGACTCCTACGGCGATTTGACCTTTTTGGTCGAAAATGCATGTAAGGCTAACACCTGGCGCTCAAATGCCACTCGGATGTCAAAGTTGTCGCAGCGCATTGAAATTTTGCATGCGGGTAGACCTTGACCTGGAGGTCACGTTTCCACCGTTCTTGACCCCCGCTCACCTCTGTGAGTGGAGCTATGGGCGATCAAAGATGATTTTAACATTGGCTCCAAAGTGAAAAATGTTCGGTTCAGTATGCTCCATATGACCTAAGGAGTCGTCCTGCAAAGTCTGAGACTCCTACGGCGATTTGACCTTTTTGGTCGAAAATGCATGTAAGGCTAACACCTGGCGCTCAAATGCCACTCGGATGTCAAAGTTGTCGCAGCGCATTGAAATTTTGCATGCGGGTAGACCTTGACCTGGAGGTCACGTTTCCACCGTTCTTGACCCCCACTCACCTCTGTGAGTGGAGCTATGGGCGATCAAAGATGATTTTAACATTGGCTCCAAAGTGAAAAATGTTCGGTTCAGTATGCTCCATATGACCTAAGGAGTCGTCCTGCAAAGTCTGAGACTCCTACGGCGATTTGACCTTTTTGGTCGAAAATGCATGTAAGGCTAACACCTGGCGCTCAAATGCCACTCGGATGTCAAAGTTGTCGCAGCGCATTGAAATTTTGCATGCGGGTAGACCTTGACCTGGAGGTCACGTTTCCACCGTTCTTGACCCCCGCTCACCTCTGTGAGTGGAGCTATGGGCGATCAAAGACGATTTTAACATTGGCTCCAAAGTGAAAAATGTTCGGTTCAGTATGCTCCATATGACCTAAGGAGTCGCCCTGCAAAGTCTGAGACTCCTACGGCGATTTGACCTTTTTGGTCGAAAATGCATGTAAGGCTAACACCTGGCGCTCAAATGCCACTCGGATGTCAAAGTTGTCGCAGCGCATTGAAATTTTGCATGCGGGTAGACCTTGACCTGGAGGTCACGTTTCCACCGTTCTTGACCCCCGCTCACCTCTGTGAGTGGAGCTATGGGCGATCAAAGATGATTTTAACATTGGCTCCAAAGTGAAAAATGTTCGGTTCAGTATGCTCCATATGACCTAAGGAGTCGCCCTGCAAAGTCTGAGACTCCTACGGCGATTTGACCTTTTTGGTCGAAAATGCATGTAAGGCTAACACCTGGCGCTCAAATGCCACTCGGATGTCAAAGTTGTCGCAGCGCATTGAAATTTTGCATGCGGGTAGACCTTGACCTGGAGGTCACGTTTCCACCGTTCTTGACCCCCACTCACCTCTGTGAGTGGAGCTATGGGCGATCAAAGATGATTTTAACATTGGCTCCAAAGTGAAAAATGTTCGGTTCAGTATGCTCCATATGACCTAAGGAGTCGTCCTGCAAAGTCTGAGACTCCTACGGCGATTTGACCTTTTTGGTCGAAAATGCATGTAAGGCTAACACCTGGCGCTCAAATGCCACTCGGATGTCAAAGTTGTCGCAGCGCATTGAAATTTTGCATGCGGGTAGACCTTGACCTGGAGGTCACGTTTCCACCGTTCTTGACCCCCGCTCACCTCTGTGAGTGGAGCTATGGGCGATCAAAGATGATTTTAACATTGGCTCCAAAGTGAAAAATGTTCGGTTCAGTATGCTCCATATGACCTAAGGAGTCGTCCTGCAAAGTCTGAGACTCCTACGGCGATTTGACCTTTTTGGTCGAAAATGCATGTAAGGCTAACACCTGGCGCTCAAATGCCACTCGGATGTCAAAGTTGTCGCAGCGCATTGAAATTTTGCATGCGGGTAGACCTTGACCTGGAGGTCACGTTTCCACCGTTCTTGACCCCCGCTCACCTCTGTGAGTGGAGCTATGGGCGATCAAAGATGATTTTAACATTGGCTCCAAAGTGAAAAATGTTCGGTTCAGTATGCTCCATATGACCTAAGGAGTCGTCCTGCAAAGTCTGAGACTCCTACGGCGATTTGACCTTTTTGGTCGAAAATGCATGTAAGGCTAACACCTGGCGCTCAAATGCCACTCGGATGTCAAAGTTGTCGCAGCGCATTGAAATTTTGCATGCGGGTAGACCTTGACCTGGAGGTCACGTTTCCACCGTTCTTGACCCCCGCTCACCTCTGTGAGTGGAGCTATGGGCGATCAAAGATGATTTTAACATTGGCTCCAAAGTGAAAAATGTTCGGTTCAGTATGCTCCATATGACCTAAGGAGTCGTCCTGCAAAGTCTGAGACTCCTACGGCGATTTGACCTTTTTGGTCGAAAATGCATGTAAGGCTAACACCTGGCGCTCAAATGCCACTCTGATGTCAAAGTTGTCGCAGCGCATTGAAATTTTGCATGCGGGTAGACCTTGACCTGGAGGTCACGTTTCCACCGTTCTTGACCCCTGCTCACCTCTGTGAGTGGAGCTATGGGCGATCAAAGATGATTTTAACATTGGCTCCAAAGTGAAAAATGTTCGGTTCAGTATGCTCCATATGACCTAAGGAGTCGTCCTGCAAAGTCTGAGACTCCTACGGCGATTTGACCTTTTTGGTCGAAAATGCATGTAAGGCTAACACCTGGCGCTCAAATGCCACTCGGATGTCAAAGTTGTCGCAGCGCATTGAAATTTTGCATGCGGGTAGACCTTGACCTGGAGGTCACGTTTCCATCGTTCTTGACCCCCGCTCACCTCTGTGAGTGGAGCTATGGGCGATCAAAGATGATTTTAACATTGGCTCCAAAGTGAAAAATGTTCGGTTCAGTATGCTCCATATGACCTAAGGAGTCGTCCTGCAAAGTCTGAGACTCCTACGGCGATTTGACCTTTTTGGTCGAAAATGCATGTAAGGCTAACACCTGGCGCTCAAATGCCACTCGGATGTCAAAGTTGTCGCAGCGCATTGAAATTTTGCATGCGGGTAGACCTTGACCTGGAGGTCACGTTTCCACCGTTCTTGACCCCCGCTCACCTCTGTGAGTGGAGCTATGGGCGATCAAAGATGATTTTAACATTGGCTCCAAAGTGAAAAATGTTCGGTTCAGTATGCTCCATATGACCTAAGGAGTCGTCCTGCAAAGTCTGAGACTCCTACGGCGATTTGACCTTTTTGGTCGAAAATGCATGTAAGGCTAACACCTGGCGCTCAAATGCCACTCGGATGTCAAAGTTGTCGCAGCGCATTGAAATTTTGCATGCGGGTAGACCTTGACCTGGAGGTCACGTTTCCACCGTTCTTGACCCCCACTCACCTCTGTGAGTGGAGCTATGGGCGATCAAAGATGATTTTAACATTGGCTCCAAAGTGAAAAATGTTCGGTTCAGTATGCTCCATATGACCTAAGGAGTCGTCCTGCAAAGTCTGAGACTCCTACGGCGATTTGACCTTTTTGGTCGAAAATGCATGTAAGGCTAACACCTGGCGCTCAAATGCCACTCGGATGTCAAAGTTGTCGCAGCGCATTGAAATTTTGCATGCGGGTAGACCTTGACCTGGAGGTCACGTTTCCACCGTTCTTGACCCCCACTCACCTCTGTGAGTGGAGCTATGGGCGATCACAGATGATTTTAACATTGGCTCCAAAGTGAAAAATGTTCGGTTCAGTATGCTCCATATGACCTAAGGAGTCGTCCTGCAAAGTCTGAGACTCCTACGGCGATTTGACCTTTTTGGTCGAAAATGCATGTAAGGCTAACACCTGGCGCTCAAATGCCACTCGGATGTCAAAGTTGTCGCAGCGCATTGAAATTTTGCATGCGGGTAGACCTTGACCTGGAGGTCACGTTTCCATCGTTCTTGACCCCCGCTCACCTCTGTGAGTGGAGCTATGGGCGATCAAAGATGATTTTAACATTGGCTCCAAAGTGAAAAATGTTCGGTTCATTATGCTCCATATGACCTAAGGAGTCGTCCTGCAAAGTCTGAGACTCCTACGGCGATTTGACCTTTTTGGTCGAAAATGCATGTAAGGCTAACACCTGGCGCTCAAATGCCACTCGGATGTCAAAGTTGTCGCAGCGCATTGAAATTTTGCATGCGGGTAGACCTTGACCTGGAGGTCACGTTTCCACCGTTCTTGACCCCCGCTCACCTCTGTGAGTGGAGCTATGGGCGATCAAAGATGATTTTAACATTGGCTCCAAAGTGAAAAATGTTCGGTTCAGTATGCTCCATATGACCTAAGGAGTCGTCCTGCAAAGTCTGAGACTCCTACGGCGATTTGACCTTTTTGGTCGAAAATGCATGTAAGGCTAACACCTGGCGCTCAAATGCCACTCGGATGTCAAAGTTGTCGCAGCGCATTGAAATTTTGCATGCGGGTAGACCTTGACCTGGAGGTCACGTTTCCACCGTTCTTGACCCCCGCTCACCTCTGTGAGTGGAGCTATGGGCGATCAAAGATGATTTTAACATTGGCTCCAAAGTGAAAAATGTTCGGTTCATTATGCTCCATATGACCTAAGGAGTCGTCCTGCAAAGTCTGAGACTCCTACGGCGATTTGACCTTTTTGGTCGAAAATGCATGTAAGGCTAACACCTGGCGCTCAAATGCCACTCGGATGTCAAAGTTGTCGCAGCGCATTGAAATTTTGCATGCGGGTAGACCTTGACCTGGAGGTCACGTTTCCACCGTTCTTGACCCCCGCTCACCTCTGTGAGTGGAGCTATGGGCGATCAAAGATGATTTTAACATTGGCTCCAAAGTGAAAAATGTTCGGTTCAGTATGCTCCATATGACCTAAGGAGTCGTCCTGCAAAGTCTGAGACTCCTACGGCGATTTGACCTTTTTGGTCGAAAATGCATGTAAGGCTAACACCTGGCGCTCAAATGCCACTCGGATGTCAAAGTTGTCGCAGCGCATTGAAATTTTGCATGCTGGTAGACCTTGACCTGGAGGTCACGTTTCCATCGTTCTTGACCCCCGCTCACCTCTGTGAGTGGAGCTATGGGCGATCAAAGATGATTTTAACATTGGCTCCAAAGTGAAAAATGTTCGGTTCAGTATGCTCCATATGACCTAAGGAGTCGTCCTGCAAAGTCTGAGACTCCTACGGCGATTTGACCTTTTTGGTCGAAAATGCATGTAAGGCTAACACCTGGCGCTCAAATGCCACTCGGATGTCAAAGTTGTCGCAGCGCATTGAAATTTTGCATGCGGGTAGACCTTGACCTGGAGGTCACGTTTCCACCGTTCTTGACCCCCACTCACCTCTGTGAGTGGAGCTATGGGCGATCAAAGACGATTTTAACATTGGCTCCAAAGTGAAAAATGTTCGGTTCAGTATGCTCCATATGACCTAAGGAGTCGTCCTGCAAAGTCTGAGACTCCTACGGCGATTTGACCTTTTTGGTCGAAAATGCATGTAAGGCTAACACCTGGCGCTCAAATGCCACTCGGATGTCAAAGTTGTCGCAGCGCATTGAAATTTTGCATGCGGGTAGACCTTGACCTGGAGGTCACGTTTCCACCGTTCTTGACCCCGGCTCACCTCTGTGAGTGGAGCTATGGGCGATCAAAGATGATTTTAACATTGGCTCCAAAGTGAAAAATGTTCGGTTCAGTATGCTCCATATGACCTAAGGAGTCGTCCTGCAAAGTCTGAAACTCCTACGGCGATTTGACCTTTTTGGTCGAAAATGCATGTAAGGCTAACACCTGGCGCTCAAATGCCACTCGGATGTCAAAGTTGTCGCAGCGCATTGAAATTTTGCATGCGGGTAGACCTTGACCTGGAGGTCACGTTTCCATCGTTCTTGACCCCCGCCCACCTCTGTGAGTGGAGCTATGGGCGATCAAAGATGATTTTAACATTGGCTCCAAAGTGAAAAATGTTCGGTTCAGTATGCTCCATATGACCTAAGGAGTCGTCCTGCAAAGTCTGAGACTCCTACGGCGATTTGACCTTTTTGGTCGAAAATGCATGTAAGGCTAACACCTGGCGCTCAAATGCCACTCGGATGTCAAAGTTGTCGCAGCGCATTGAAATTTTGCATGCGGGTAGACCTTGACCTGGAGGTCACGTTTCCACCGTTCTTGACCCCCGCTCACCTCTGTGAGTGGAGCTATGGGCGATCAAAGATGATTTTAACATTGGCTCCAAAGTGAAAAATGTTCGGTTCAGTATGCTCCATATGACCTATGGAGTCGTCCTGCAAAGTCTGAGACTCCTACGGCGATTTGACCTTTTTGGTCGAAAATGCATGTAAGGGATAACACCTGGCGCTCAAATGCCACTCGGATGTCAAAGTTGTCGCAGCGCATTGAAATTTTGCATGCGGGTAGATCTTGACCTGGAGGTCACGTTTCCATCGTTCTTGACCCCCGCTCACCTCTGTGAGTGGAGCTATGGGCGATCAAAGATGATTTTAACATTGGCTCCAAAGTGAAAAATGTTCGGTTCAGTATGCTCCATATGACCTAAGGAGTCGTCCTGCAAAGTCTGAGACTCCTACGGCGATTTGACCTTTTTGGTCGAAAATGCATGTAAGGCTAACACCTGGCGCTCAAATGCCACTCGGATGTCAAAGTTGTCGCAGCGCATTGAAATTTTGCATGCGGGTAGACCTTGACCTGGAGGTCACGTTTCCACCGTTCTTGACCCCCGCTCACCTCTGTGAGTGGAGCTATGGGCGATCAAAGATGATTTTAACATTGGCTCCAAAGTGAAAAATGTTCGGTTCAGTATGCTCCATATGACCTAAGGAGTCGTCCTGCAAAGTCTGAGACTCCTACGGCGATTTGACCTTTTTGGTCGAAAATGCATGTAAGGCTAACACCTGGCGCTCAAATGCCACTCGGATGTCAAAGTTGTCGCAGCGCATTGAAATTTTGCATGCGGGTAGACCTTGACCTGGAGGTCACGTTTCCACCGTTCTTGACCCCCGCTCACCTCTGTGAGTGGAGCTATGGGCGATCAAAGATGATTTTAACATTGGCTCCAAAGTGAAAAATGTTCGGTTCATTATGCTCCATATGACCTAAGGAGTCGTCCTGCAAAGTCTGAGACTCCTACGGCGATTTGACCTTTTTGGTCGAAAATGCATGTAAGGCTAACACCTGGCGCTCAAATGCCACTCGGATGTCAAAGTTGTCGCAGCGCATTGAAATTTTGCATGCGGGTAGACCTTGACCTGGAGGTCACGTTTCCACCGTTCTTGACCCCCACTCACCTCTGTGAGTGGAGCTATGGGCGATCAAAGATGATTTTAACATTGGCTCCAAAGTGAAAAATGTTCGGTTCAGTATGCTCCATATGACCTAAGGAGTCGTCCTGCAAAGTCTGAGACTCCTACGGCGATTTGACCTTTTTGGTCGAAAATGCATGTAAGGCTAACACCTGGCGCTCAAATGCCACTCGGATGTCAAAGTTGTCGCAGCGCATTGAAATTTTGCATGCGGGTAGACCTTGACCTGGAGGTCACGTTTCCACCGTTCTTCACCACCGCTCACCTCTGTGAGTGGAGCTATGGGCGATCAAAGATGATTTTAACATTGGCTCCAAAGTGAAAAATGTTCGGTTCATTATGCTCCATATGACCTAAGGAGTCGTCCTGCAAAGTCTGAGACTCCTACGGCGATTTGACCTTTTTGGTCGAAAATGCATGTAAGGCTAACACCTGGCGCTCAAATGCCACTCGGATGTCAAAGTTGTCGCAGCGCATTGAAATTTTGCATGCGGGTAGACCTTGACCTGGAGGTCACGTTTCCACCGTTCTTGACCCCCGCTCACCTCTGTGAGTGGAGCTATGGGCGATCAAAGACGATTTTAACATTGGCTCCAAAGTGAAAAATGTTCGGTTCAGTATGCTCCATATGACCTAAGGAGTCGTCCTGCAAAGTCTGAGACTCCTACGGCGATTTGACCTTTTTGGTCGAAAATGCATGTAAGGCTAACACCTGGCGCTCAAATGCCACTCGGATGTCAAAGTTGTCGCAGCGCATTGAAATTTTGCATGCGGGTAGACCTTGACCTGGAGGTCACGTTTCCACCGTTCTTGACCCCCGCTCACCTCTGTGAGTGGAGCTATGGGCGATCAAAGATGATTTTAACATTGGCTCCAAAGTGAAAAATGTTCGGTTCATTATGCTCCATATGACCTAAGGAGTCGTCCTGCAAAGTCTGAGACTCCTACGGCGATTTGACCTTTTTGGTCGAAAATGCATGTAAGGCTAACACCTGGCGCTCAAATGCCACTCGGATGTCAAAGTTGTCGCAGCGCATTGAAATTTTGCATGCGGGTAGACCTTGACCTGGAGGTCACGTTTCCACCGTTCTTGACCCCCGCTCACCTCTGTGAGTGGAGCTATGGGCGATCAAAGATGATTTTAACATTGGCTCCAAAGTGAAAAATGTTCGGTTCAGTATGCTCCATATGACCTAAGGAGTCGTCCTGCAAAGTCTGAGACTCCTACGGCGATTTGACCTTTTTGGTCGAAAATGCATGTAAGGCTAACACCTGGCGCTCAAATGCCACTCGGATGTCAAAGTTGTCGCAGCGCATTGAAATTTTGCATGCGGGTAGACCTTGACCTGGAGGTCACGTTTCCACCGTTCTTGACCCCCGCTCACCTCTGTGAGTGGAGCTATGGGCGATCAAAGATGATTTTAACATTGGCTCCAAAGTGAAAAATGTTCGGTTCAGTATGCTCCATATGACCTAAGGAGTCGTCCTGCAAAGTCTGAGACTCCTACGGCGATTTGACCTTTTTGGTCGAAAATGCATGTAAGGCTAACACCTGGCGCTCAAATGCCACTCTGATGTCAAAGTTGTCGCAGCGCATTGAAATTTTGCATGCGGGTAGACCTTGACCTGGAGGTCACGTTTCCACCGTTCTTGACCCCCGCTCACCTCTGTGAGTGGAGCTATGGGCGATCAAAGATGATTTTAACATTGGCTCCAAAGTGAAAAATGTTCGGTTCAGTATGCTCCATATGACCTAAGGAGTCGTCCTGCAAAGTCTGAGACTCCTACGGCGATTTGACCTTTTTGGTCGAAAATGCATGTAAGGCTAACACCTGGCGCTCAAATGCCACTCGGATGTCAAAGTTGTCGCAGCGCATTGAAATTTTGCATGCGGGTAGACCTTGACCTGGAGGTCACGTTTCCACCGTTCTTGACCCCCACTCACCTCTCTGAGTGGAGCTATGGGCGATCAAAGATGATTTTAACATTGGCTCCAAAGTGAAAAATGTTCGGTTCAGTATGCTCCATATGACCTAAGGAGTCGTCCTGCAAAGTCTGAGACTCCTACGGCGATTTGACCTTTTTGGTCGAAAATGCATGTAAGGCTAACACCTGGCGCTCAAATGCCACTCGGATGTCAAAGTTGTCGCAGCGCATTGAAATTTTGCATGCGGGTAGACCTTGACCTGGAGGTCACGTTTCCACCGTTCTTGACCCCCGCTCACCTCTGTGAGTGGAGCTATGGGCGATCAAAGATGATTTTAACATTGGCTCCAAAGTGAAAAATGTTCGGTTCAGTATGCTCCATATGACCTAAGGAGTCGTCCTGCAAAGTCTGAGACTCCTACGGCGATTTGACCTTTTTGGTCGAAAATGCATGTAAGGCTAACACCTGGCGCTCAAATGCCACTCGGATGTCAAAGTTGTCGCAGCGCATTGAAATTTTGCATGCGGGTAGACCTTGACCTGGAGGTCACGTTTCCAGCGTTCTTGACCCCCGCTCACCTCTGTGAGTGGAGCTATGGGCGATCAAAGATGATTTTAACATTGGCTCCAAAGTGAAAAATGTTCGGTTCAGTATGCTCCATATGACCTAAGGAGTCGTCCTGCAAAGTCTGAGACTCCTACGGCGATTTGACCTTTTTGGTCGAAAATGCATGTAAGGCTAACACCTGGCGCTCAAATGCCACTCGGATGTCAAAGTTGTCGCAGCGCATTGAAATTTTGCATGCGGGTAGACCTTGACCTGGAGGTCACGTTTCCACCGTTCTTGACCCCCGCTCACCTCTGTGAGTGGAGCTATGGGCGATCAAAGATGATTTTAACATTGGCTCCAAAGTGAAAAATGTTCGGTTCATTATGCTCCATATGACCTAAGGAGTCGTCCTGCAAAGTCTGAGACTCCTACGGCGATTTGACCTTTTTGGTCGAAAATGCATGTAAGGCTAACACCTGGCGCTCAAATGCCACTCGGATGTCAAAGTTGTCGCAGCGCATTGAAATTTTGCATGCGGGTAGACCTTGACCTGGAGGTCACGTTTCCACCGTTCTTGACCCCCGCTCACCTCTGTGAGTGGAGCTATGGGCGATCAAAGATGATTTTAACATTGGCTCCAAAGTGAAAAATGTTCGGTTCAGTATGCTCCATATGACCTAAGGAGTCGTCCTGCAAAGTCTGAGACTCCTACGGCGATTTGACCTTTTTGGTCGAAAATGCATGTTAGGCTAACACCTGGCGCTCAAATGCCACTCGGATGTCAAAGTTGTCGCAGCGCATTGAAATTTTGCATGCGGGTAGACCTTGACCTGGAGGTCACGTTTCCATCGTTCTTGACCCCCGCTCACCTCTGTGAGTGGAGCTATGGGCGATCAAAGATGATTTTAACATTGGCTCCAAAGTGAAAAATGTTCGGTTCAGTATGCTCCATATGACCTAAGGAGTCGTCCTGCAAAGTCTGAGACTCCTACGGCGATTTGACCTTTTTGGTCGAAAATGCATGTAAGGCTAACACCTGGCGCTCAAATGCCACTCGGATGTCAAAGTTGTCGCAGCGCATTGAAATTTTGCATGCGGGTAGACCTTGACCTGGAGGTCACGTTTCCACCGTTCTTGACCCCCGCTCACCTCTGTGAGTGGAGCTATGGGCGATCAAAGATGATTTTAACATTGGCTCCAAAGTGAAAAATGTTCGGTTCAGTATGCTCCATATGACCTAAGGAGTCGTCCTGCAAAGTCTGAGACTCCTACGGCGATTTGACCTTTTTGGTCGAAAATGCATGTAAGGCTAACACCTGGCGCTCAAATGCCACTCGGATGTCAAAGTTGTCGCAGCGCATTGAAATTTTGCATGCGGGTAGACCTTGACCTGGAGGTCACGTTTCCACCGTTCTTGACCCCCGCTCACCTCTGTGAGTGGAGCTATGGGCGATCAAAGATGATTTTAACATTGGCTCCAAAGTGAAAAATGTTCGGTTCAGTATGCTCCATATGACCTAAGGAGTCGTCCTGCAAAGTCTGAGACTCCTACGGCGATTTGACCTTTTTGGTCGAAAATGCATGTAAGGCTAACACCTGGCGCTCAAATGCCACTCGGATGTCAAAGTTGTCGCAGCGCATTGAAATTTTGCATGCGGGTAGACCTTGACCTGGAGGTCACGTTTCCACCGTTCTTGACCCCCGCTCACCTCTGTGAGTGGAGCTATGGGCGATCAAAGATGATTTTAACATTGGCTCCAAAGTGAAAAATGTTCGGTTCAGTATGCTCCATATGACCTAAGGAGTCGTCCTGCAAAGTCTGAGACTCCTACGGCGATTTGACCTTTTTGGTCGAAAATGCATGTAAGGCTAACACCTGGCGCTCAAATGCCGCTCGGATGTCAAAGTTGTCGCAGCGCATTGAAATTTTGCATGCGGGTAGACCTTGACCTGGAGGTCACGTTTCCAGCGTTCTTGACCCCCGCTCACCTCTGTGAGTGGAGCTATGGGCGATCAAAGATGATTTTAACATTGGCTCCAAAGTGAAAAATGTTCGGTTCATTATGCTCCATATGACCTAAGGAGTCGTCCTGCAAAGTCTGAGACTCCTACGGCGATTTGACCTTTTTGGTCGAAAATGCATGTAAGGCTAACACCTGGCGCTCAAATGCCACTCGGATGTCAAAGTTGTCGCAGCGCATTGAAATTTTGCATGCGGGTAGACCTTGACCTGGAGGTCACGTTTCCACCGTTCTTGACCCCCGCTCACCTCTGTGAGTGGAGCTATGGGCGATCAAAGATGATTTTAACATTGGCTCCAAAGTGAAAAATGTTCGGTTCAGTATGCTCCATATGACCTAAGGAGTCGTCCTGCAAAGTCTGAGACTCCTACGGCGATTTGACCTTTTTGGTCGAAAATGCATGTAAGGCTAACACCTGGCGCTCAAATGCCACTCGGATGTCAAAGTTGTCGCAGCGCATTGAAATTTTGCATGCGGGTAGACCTTGACCTGGAGGTCACGTTTCCACCGTTCTTGACCCCCGCTCACCTCTGTGAGTGGAGCTATGGGCGATCAAAGATGATTTTAACATTGGCTCCAAAGTGAAAAATGTTCGGTTCATTATGCTCCATATGACCTAAGGAGTCGTCCTGCAAAGTCTGAGACTCCTACGGCGATTTGACCTTTTTGGTCGAAAATGCATGTAAGGCTAACACCTGGCGCTCAAATGCCACTCGGATGTCAAAGTTGTCGCAGCGCATTGAAATTTTGCATGCGGGTAGACCTTGACCTGGAGGTCACGTTTCCACCGTTCTTGACCCCCGCTCACCTCTGTGAGTGGAGCTATGGGCGATCAAAGATGATTTTAACATTGGCTCCAAAGTGAAAAATGTTCGGTTCAGTATGCTCCATATGACCTAAGGAGTCGTCCTGCAAAGTCTGAGACTCCTACGGCGATTTGACCTTTTTGGTCGAAAATGCATGTAAGGCTAACACCTGGCGCTCAAATGCCGCTCGGATGTCAAAGTTGTCGCAGCGCATTGAAATTTTGCATGCGGGTAGACCTTGACCTGGAGGTCACGTTTCCACCGTTCTTGACCCCCGCTCACCTCTGTGAGTGGAGCTATGGGCGATCAAAGATGATTTTAACATTGGCTCCAAAGTGAAAAATGTTCGGTTCATTATGCTCCATATGACCTAAGGAGTCGTCCTGCAAAGTCTGAGACTCCTACGGCGATTTGACCTTTTTGGTCGAAAATGCATGTAAGGCTAACACCTGGCGCTCAAATGCCACTCGGATGTCAAAGTTGTCGCAGCGCATTGAAATTTTGCATGCGGGTAGACCTTGACCTGGAGGTCACGTTTCCACCGTTCTTGACCCCCGCTCACCTCTGTGAGTGGAGCTATGGGCGATCAAAGATGATTTTAACATTGGCTCCAAAGTGAAAAATGTTCGGTTCAGTATGCTCCATATGACCTAAGGAGTCGTCCTGCAAAGTCTGAGACTCCTACGGCGATTTGACCTTTTTGGTCGAAAATGCATGTAAGGCTAACACCTGGCGCTCAAATGCCACTCGGATGTCAAAGTTGTCGCAGCGCATTGAAATTTTGCATGCGGGTAGACCTTGACCTGGAGGTCACGTTTCCACCGTTCTTGACCCCCGCTCACCTCTGTGAGTGGAGCTATGGGCGATCAAAGATGATTTTAACATTGGCTCCAAAGTGAAAAATGTTCGGTTCATTATGCTCCATATGACCTAAGGAGTCGTCCTGCAAAGTCTGAGACTCCTACGGCGATTTGACCTTTTTGGTCGAAAATGCATGTAAGGCTAACACCTGGCGCTCAAATGCCACTCGGATGTCAAAGTTGTCGCAGCGCATTGAAATTTTGCATGCGGGTAGACCTTGACCTGGAGGTCACGTTTCCACCGTTCTTGACCCCCGCTCACCTCTGTGAGTGGAGCTATGGGCGATCAAAGATGATTTTAACATTGGCTCCAAAGTGAAAAATGTTCGGTTCAGTATGCTCCATATGACCTAAGGAGTCGTCCTGCAAAGTCTGAGACTCCTACGGCGATTTGACCTTTTTGGTCGAAAATGCATGTTAGGCTAACACCTGGCGCTCAAATGCCACTCGGATGTCAAAGTTGTCGCAGCGCATTGAAATTTTGCATGCGGGTAGACCTTGACCTGGAGGTCACGTTTCCATCGTTCTTGACCCCCGCTCACCTCTGTGAGTGGAGCTATGGGCGATCAAAGATGATTTTAACATTGGCTCCAAAGTGAAAAATGTTCGGTTCAGTATGCTCCATATGACCTAAGGAGTCGTCCTGCAAAGTCTGAGACTCCTACGGCGATTTGACCTTTTTGGTCGAAAATGCATGTAAGGCTAACACCTGGCGCTCAAATGCCACTCGGATGTCAAAGTTGTCGCAGCGCATTGAAATTTTGCATGCGGGTAGACCTTGACCTGGAGGTCACGTTTCCACCGTTCTTGACCCCCGCTCACCTCTGTGAGTGGAGCTATGGGCGATCAAAGATGATTTTAACATTGGCTCCAAAGTGAAAAATGTTCGGTTCAGTATGCTCCATATGACCTAAGGAGTCGTCCTGCAAAGTCTGAGACTCCTACGGCGATTTGACCTTTTTGGTCGAAAATGCATGTAAGGCTAACACCTGGCGCTCAAATGCCACTCGGATGTCAAAGTTGTCGCAGCGCATTGAAATTTTGCATGCGGGTAGACCTTGACCTGGAGGTCACGTTTCCACCGTTCTTGACCCCCGCTCACCTCTGTGAGTGGAGCTATGGGCGATCAAAGATGATTTTAACATTGGCTCCAAAGTGAAAAATGTTCGGTTCAGTATGCTCCATATGACCTAAGGAGTCTTCCTGCAAAGTCTGAGACTCCTACGGCGATTTGACCTTTTTGGTCGAAAATGCATGTAAGGCTAACACCTGGCGCTCAAATGCCACTCGGATGTCAAAGTTGTCGCAGCGCATTGAAATTTTGCATGCGGGTAGACCTTGACCTGGAGGTCACGTTTCCACCGTTCTTGACCCCCGCTCACCTCTGTGAGTGGAGCTATGGGCGATGAAAGATGATTTTAACATTGGCTCCAAAGTGAAAAATGTTCGGTTCAGTATGCTCCATATGACCTAAGGAGTCGTCCTGCAAAGTCTGAGACTCCTACGGCGATTTGACCTTTTTGGTCGAAAATGCATGTAAGGCTAACACCTGGCGCTCAAATGCCGCTCGGATGTCAAAGTTGTCGCAGCGCATTGAAATTTTGCATGCGGGTAGACCTTGACCTGGAGGTCACGTTTCCACCGTTCTTGACCCCCGCTCACCTCTGTGAGTGGAGCTATGGGCGATCAAAGATGATTTTAACATTGGCTCCAAAGTGAAAAATGTTCGGTTCATTATGCTCCATATGACCTAAGGAGTCGTCCTGCAAAGTCTGAGACTCCTACGGCGATTTGACCTTTTTGGTCGAAAATGCATGTAAGGCTAACACCTGGCGCTCAAATGCCACTCGGATGTCAAAGTTGTCGCAGCGCATTGAAATTTTGCATGCGGGTAGACCTTGACCTGGAGGTCACGTTTCCACCGTTCTTGACCCCCGCTCACCTCTGTGAGTGGAGCTATGGGCGATCAAAGATGATTTTAACATTGGCTCCAAAGTGAAAAATGTTCGGTTCATTATGCTCCATATGACCTAAGGAGTCGTCCTGCAAAGTCTGAGACTCCTACGGCGATTTGACCTTTTTGGTCGAAAATGCATGTAAGGCTAACACCTGGCGCTCAAATGCCACTCGGATGTCAAAGTTGTCGCAGCGCATTGAAATTTTGCATGCGGGTAGACCTTGACCTGGAGGTCACGTTTCCACCGTTCTTGACCCCCGCTCACCTCTGTGAGTGGAGCTATGGGCGATCAAAGATGATTTTAACATTGGCTCCAAAGTGAAAAATGTTCGGTTCAGTATGCTCCATATGACCTAAGGAGTCGTCCTGCAAAGTCTGAGACTCCTACGGCGATTTGACCTTTTTGGTCGAAAATGCATGTTAGGCTAACACCTGGCGCTCAAATGCCACTCGGATGTCAAAGTTGTCGCAGCGCATTGAAATTTTGCATGCGGGTAGACCTTGACCTGGAGGTCACGTTTCCATCGTTCTTGACCCCCGCTCACCTCTGTGAGTGGAGCTATGGGCGATCAAAGATGATTTTAACATTGGCTCCAAAGTGAAAAATGTTCGGTTCAGTATGCTCCATATGACCTAAGGAGTCGTCCTGCAAAGTCTGAGACTCCTACGGCGATTTGACCTTTTTGGTCGAAAATGCATGTAAGGCTAACACCTGGCGCTCAAATGCCACTCGGATGTCAAAGTTGTCGCAGCGCATTGAAATTTTGCATGCGGGTAGACCTTGACCTGGAGGTCACGTTTCCACCGTTCTTGACCCCCGCTCACCTCTGTGAGTGGAGCTATGGGCGATCAAAGATGATTTTAACATTGGCTCCAAAGTGAAAAATGTTCGGTTCAGTATGCTCCATATGACCTAAGGAGTCGTCCTGCAAAGTCTGAGACTCCTACGGCGATTTGACCTTTTTGGTCGAAAATGCATGTAAGGCTAACACCTGGCGCTCAAATGCCACTCGGATGTCAAAGTTGTCGCAGCGCATTGAAATTTTGCATGCGGGTAGACCTTGACCTGGAGGTCACGTTTCCACCGTTCTTGACCCCCGCTCACCTCTGTGAGTGGAGCTATGGGCGATCAAAGATGATTTTAACATTGGCTCCAAAGTGAAAAATGTTCGGTTCAGTATGCTCCATATGACCTAAGGAGTCGTCCTGCAAAGTCTGAGACTCCTACGGCGATTTGACCTTTTTGGTCGAAAATGCATGTAAGGCTAACACCTGGCGCTCAAATGCCACTCGGATGTCAAAGTTGTCGCAGCGCATTGAAATTTTGCATGCGGGTAGACCTTGACCTGGAGGTCACGTTTCCACCGTTCTTGACCCCCGCTCACCTCTGTGAGTGGAGCTATGGGCGATCAAAGATGATTTTAACATTGGCTCCAAAGTGAAAAATGTTCGGTTCAGTATGCTCCATATGACCTAAGGAGTCGTCCTGCAAAGTCTGAGACTCCTACGGCGATTTGACCTTTTTGGTCGAAAATGCATGTAAGGCTAACACCTGGCGCTCAAATGCCACTCGGATGTCAAAGTTGTCGCAGCGCATTGAAATTTTGCATGCGGGTAGACCTTGACCTGGAGGTCACGTTTCCACCGTTCTTGACCCCCACTCACCTCTCTGAGTGCAGCTATGGGCGATCAAAGATGATTTTAACATTGGCTCCAAAGTGAAAAATGTTCGGTTCAGTATGCTCCATATGACCTAAGGAGTCGTCCTGCAAAGTCTGAGACTCCTACGGCGATTTGACCTTTTTGGTCGAAAATGCATGTAAGGCTAACACCTGGCGCTCAAATGCCACTCGGATGTCAAAGTTGTCGCAGCGCATTGAAATTTTGCATGCGGGTAGACCTTGACCTGGAGGTCACGTTTCCACCGTTCTTGACCCCCGCTCACCTCTGTGAGTGGAGCTATGGGCGATCAAAGATGATTTTAACATTGGCTCCAAAGTGAAAAATGTTCGGTTCAGTATGCTCCATATGACCTAAGGAGTCGTCCTGCAAAGTCTGAGACTCCTACGGCGATTTGACCTTTTTGGTCGAAAATGCATGTAAGGCTAACACCTGGCGCTCAAATGCCACTCGGATGTCAAAGTTGTCGCAGCGCATTGAAATTTTGCATGCGGGTAGACCTTGACCTGGAGGTCACGTTTCCACCGTTCTTGACCCCCGCTCACCTCTGTGAGTGGAGCTATGGGCGATCAAAGATGATTTTAACATTGGCTCCAAAGTGAAAAATGTTCGGTTCATTATGCTCCATATGACCTAAGGAGTCGTCCTGCAAAGTCTGAGACTCCTACGGCGATTTGACCTTTTTGGTCGAAAATGCATGTAAGGCTAACACCTGGCGCTCAAATGCCACTCGGATGTCAAAGTTGTCGCAGCGCATTGAAATTTTGCATGCGGGTAGACCTTGACCTGGAGGTCACGTTTCCACCGTTCTTGACCCCCGCTCACCTCTGTGAGTGGAGCTATGGGCGATCAAAGATGATTTTAACATTGGCTCCAAAGTGAAAAATGTTCGGTTCATTATGCTCCATATGACCTAAGGAGTCGTCCTGCAAAGTCTGAGACTCCTACGGCGATTTGACCTTTTTGGTCGAAAATGCATGTAAGGCTAACACCTGGCGCTCAAATGCCACTCGGATGTCAAAGTTGTCGCAGCGCATTGAAATTTTGCATGCGGGTAGACCTTGACCTGGAGGTCACGTTTCCACCGTTCTTGACCCCCGCTCACCTCTGTGAGTGGAGCTATGGGCGATCAAAGATGATTTTAACATTGGCTCCAAAGTGAAAAATGTTCGGTTCAGTATGCTCCATATGACCTAAGGAGTCGTCCTGCAAAGTCTGAGACTCCTACGGCGATTTGACCTTTTTGGTCGAAAATGCATGTTAGGCTAACACCTGGCGCTCAAATGCCACTCGGATGTCAAAGTTGTCGCAGCGCATTGAAATTTTGCATGCGGGTAGACCTTGACCTGGAGGTCACGTTTCCATCGTTCTTGACCCCCGCTCACCTCTGTGAGTGGAGCTATGGGCGATCAAAGATGATTTTAACATTGGCTCCAAAGTGAAAAATGTTCGGTTCAGTATGCTCCATATGACCTAAGGAGTCGTCCTGCAAAGTCTGAGACTCCTACGGCGATTTGACCTTTTTGGTCGAAAATGCATGTAAGGCTAACACCTGGCGCTCAAATGCCACTCGGATGTCAAAGTTGTCGCAGCGCATTGAAATTTTGCATGCGGGTAGACCTTGACCTGGAGGTCACGTTTCCACCGTTCTTGACCCCCGCTCACCTCTGTGAGTGGAGCTATGGGCGATCAAAGATGATTTTAACATTGGCTCCAAAGTGAAAAATGTTCGGTTCAGTATGCTCCATATGACCTAAGGAGTCGTCCTGCAAAGTCTGAGACTCCTACGGCGATTTGACCTTTTTGGTCGAAAATGCATGTAAGGCTAACACCTGGCGCTCAAATGCCACTCGGATGTCAAAGTTGTCGCAGCGCATTGAAATTTTGCATGCGGGTAGACCTTGACCTGGAGGTCACGTTTCCACCGTTCTTGACCCCCACTCACCTCTCTGAGTGGAGCTATGGGCGATCAAAGACGATTTTAACATTGGCTCCAAAGTGAAAAATGTTCGGTTCAGTATGCTCCATATGACCTAAGGAGTCGTCCTGCAAAGTCTGAGACTCCTACGGCGATTTGACCTTTTTGGTCGAAAATGCATGTAAGGCTAACACCTGGCGCTCAAATGCCACTCGGATGTCAAAGTTGTCGCAGCGCATTGAAATTTTGCATGCGGGTAGACCTTGACCTGGAGGTCACGTTTCCACCGTTCTTGACCCCCGCTCACCTCTGTGAGTGGAGCTATGGGCGATCAAAAATGATTTTAACATTGGCTCCAAAGTGAAAAATGTTCGGTTCAGTATGCTCCATATGACCTAAGGAGTCGTCCTGCAAAGTCTGAGACTCCTACGGCGATTTGACCTTTTTGGTCGAAAATGCATGTAAGGCTAACACCTGGCGCTCAAATGCCACTCGGATGTCAAAGTTGTCGCAGCGCATTGAAATTTTGCATGCGGGTAGACCTTGACCTGGAGGTCACGTTTCCACCGTTCTTGACCCCCGCTCACCTCTGTGAGTGGAGCTATGGGCGATCAAAGATGATTTTAACATTGGCTCCAAAGTGAAAAATGTTCGGTTCAGTATGCTCCATATGACCTAAGGAGTCGTCCTGCAAAGTCTGAGACTCCTACGGCGATTTGACCTTTTTGGTCGAAAATGCATGTAAGGCTAACACCTGGCGCTCAAATGCCGCTCGGATGTCAAAGTTGTCGCAGCGCATTGAAATTTTGCATGCGGGTAGACCTTGACCTGGAGGTCACGTTTCCACCGTTCTTGACCCCCGCTCACCTCTGTGAGTGGAGCTATGGGCGATGAAAGATGATTTTAACATTGGCTCCAAAGTGAAAAATGTTCGGTTCAGTATGCTCCATATGACCTAAGGAGTCGTCCTGCAAAGTCTGAGACTCCTACGGCGATTTGACCTTTTTGGTCGAAAATGCATGTAAGGCTAACACCTGGCGCTCAAATGCCACTCGGATGTCAAAGTTGTCGCAGCGCATTGAAATTTTGCATGCGGGTAGACCTTGACCTGGAGGTCACGTTTCCACCGTTCTTGACCCCCGCTCACCTCTGTGAGTGGAGCTATGGGCGATCAAAGATGATTTTAACATTGGCTCCAAAGTGAAAAATGTTCGGTTCAGTATGCTCCATATGACCTAAGGAGTCGTCCTGCAAAGTCTGAGACTCCTACGGCGATTTGACCTTTTTGGTCGAAAATGCATGTAAGGCTAACACCTGGCGCTCAAATGCCACTCGGATGTCAAAGTTGTCGCAGCGCATTGAAATTTTGCATGCGGGTAGACCTTGACCTGGAGGTCACGTTTCCACCGTTCTTGACCCCCGCTCACCTCTGTGAGTGGAGCTATGGGCGATCAAAGATGATTTTAACATTGGCTCCAAAGTGAAAAATGTTCGGTTCAGTATGCTCCATATGACCTAAGGAGTCGTCCTGCAAAGTCTGAGACTCCTACGGCGATTTGACCTTTTTGGTCGAAAATGCATGTTAGGCTAACACCTGGCGCTCAAATGCCACTCGGATGTCAAAGTTGTCGCAGCGCATTGAAATTTTGCATGCGGGTAGACCTTGACCTGGAGGTCACGTTTCCATCGTTCTTGACCCCCGCTCACCTCTGTGAGTGGAGCTATGGGCGATCAAAGATGATTTTAACATTGGCTCCAAAGTGAAAAATGTTCGGTTCAGTATGCTCCATATGACCTAAGGAGTCGTCCTGCAAAGTCTGAGACTCCTACGGCGATTTGACCTTTTTGGTCGAAAATGCATGTAAGGCTAACACCTGGCGCTCAAATGCCACTCGGATGTCAAAGTTGTCGCAGCGCATTGAAATTTTGCATGCGGGTAGACCTTGACCTGGAGGTCACGTTTCCACCGTTCTTGACCCCCGCTCACCTCTGTGAGTGGAGCTATGGGCGATCAAAGATGATTTTAACATTGGCTCCAAAGTGAAAAATGTTCGGTTCAGTATGCTCCATATGACCTAAGGAGTCGTCCTGCAAAGTCTGAGACTCCTACGGCGATTTGACCTTTTTGGTCGAAAATGCATGTAAGGCTAACTAACACCTGGCGCTCAAATGCCACTCGGATGTCAAAGTTGTCGCAGCGCATTGAAATTTTGCATGCGGGTAGACCTTGACCTGGAGGTCACGTTTCCACCGTTCTTGACCCCCGCTCACCTCTGTGAGTGGAGCTATGGGCGATCAAAGATGATTTTAACATTGGCTCCAAAGTGAAAAATGTTCGGTTCAGTATGCTCCATATGACCTAAGGAGTCGTCCTGCAAAGTCTGAGACTCCTACGGCGATTTGACCTTTTTGGTCGAAAATGCATGTAAGGCTAACACCTGGCGCTCAAATGCCACTCGGATGTCAAAGTTGTCGCAGCGCATTGAAATTTTGCATGCGGGTAGACCTTGACCTGGAGGTCACGTTTCCACCGTTCTTGACCCCCGCTCACCTCTGTGAGTGGAGCTATGGGCGATCAAAGATGATTTTAACATTGGCTCCAAAGTGAAAAATGTTCGGTTCAGTATGCTCCATATGACCTAAGGAGTCGTCCTGCAAAGTCTGAGACTCCTACGGCGATTTGACCTTTTTGGTCGAAAATGCATGTAAGGCTAACACCTGGCGCTCAAATGCCACTCGGATGTCAAAGTTGTCGCAGCGCATTGAAATTTTGCATGCGGGTAGACCTTGACCTGGAGGTCACGTTTCCACCGTTCTTGACCCCCGCTCACCTCTGTGAGTGGAGCTATGGGCGATCAAAGATGATTTTAACATTGGCTCCAAAGTGAAAAATGTTCGGTTCAGTATGCTCCATATGACCTAAGGAGTCGTCCTGCAAAGTCTGAGACTCCTACGGCGATTTGACCTTTTTGGTCGAAAATGCATGTAAGGCTAACACCTGGCGCTCAAATGCCACTCTGATGTCAAAGTTGTCGCAGCGCATTGAAATTTTGCATGCGGGTAGACCTTGACCTGGAGGTCACGTTTCCACCGTTCTTGACCCCCGCTCACCTCTGTGAGTGGAGCTATGGGCGATCAAAGATGATTTTAACATTGGCTCCAAAGTGAAAAATGTTCGGTTCAGTATGCTCCATATGACCTAAGGAGTCGTCCTGCAAAGTCTGAGACTCCTACGGCGATTTGACCTTTTTGGTCGAAAATGCATGTAAGGCTAACACCTGGCGCTCAAATGCCACTCGGATGTCAAAGTTGTCGCAGCGCATTGAAATTTTGCATGCGGGTAGACCTTGACCTGGAGGTCACGTTTCCACCGTTCTTGACCCCCGCTCACCTCTGTGAGTGGAGCTATGGGCGATCAAAGATGATTTTAACATTGGCTCCAAAGTGAAAAATGTTCGGTTCAGTATGCTCCATATGACCTAAGGAGTCGTCCTGCAAAGTCTGAGACTCCTACGGCGATTTGACCTTTTTGGTCGAAAATGCATGTAAGGCTAACACCTGGCGCTCAAATGCCACTCTGATGTCAAAGTTGTCGCAGCGCATTGAAATTTTGCATGCGGGTAGACCTTGACCTGGAGGTCACGTTTCCACCGTTCTTGACCCCCGCTCACCTCTGTGAGTGGAGCTATGGGCGATCAAAGATGATTTTAACATTGGCTCCAAAGTGAAAAATGTTCGGTTCAGTATGCTCCATATGACCTAAGGAGTCGTCCTGCAAAGTCTGAGACTCCTACGGCGATTTGACCTTTTTGGTCGAAAATGCATGTAAGGGATAACACCTGGCGCTCAAATGCCACTCGGATGTCAAAGTTGTCGCAGCGCATTGAAATTTTGCATGCGGGTAGACCTTGACCTGGAGGTCACGTTTCCATCGTTCTTGACCCCCGCTCACCTCTGTGAGTGGAGCTATGGGCGATCAAAGATGATTTTAACATTGGCTCCAAAGTGAAAAATGTTCGGTTCAGTATGCTCCATATGACCTAAGGAGTCGTCCTGCAAAGTCTGAGACTCCTACGGCGATTTGACCTTTTTGGTCGAAAATGCATGTAAGGCTAACACCTGGCGCTCAAATGCCACTCGGATGTCAAAGTTGTCGCAGCGCATTGAAATTTTGCATGCGGGTAGACCTTGACCTGGAGGTCACGTTTCCACCGTTCTTGACCCCCGCTCACCTCTGTGAGTGGAGCTATGGGCGATCAAAGATGATTTTAACATTGGCTCCAAAGTGAAAAATGTTCGGTTCAGTATGCTCCATATGACCTAAGGAGTCGTCCTGCAAAGTCTGAGACTCCTACGGCGATTTGACCTTTTTGGTCGAAAATGCATGTAAGGCTAACACCTGGCGCTCAAATGCCACTCGGATGTCAAAGTTGTCGCAGCGCATTGAAATTTTGCATGCGGGTAGACCTTGACCTGGAGGTCACGTTTCCACCGTTCTTGACCCCCGCTCACCTCTGTGAGTGGAGCTATGGGCGATCAAAGATGATTTTAACATTGGCTCCAAAGTGAAAAATGTTCGGTTCATTATGCTCCATATGACCTAAGGAGTCGTCCTGCAAAGTCTGAGACTCCTACGGCGATTTGACCTTTTTGGTCGAAAATGCATGTAAGGCTAACACCTGGCGCTCAAATGCCACTCGGATGTCAAAGTTGTCGCAGCGCATTGAAATTTTGCATGCGGGTAGACCTTGACCTGGAGGTCACGTTTCCATCGCTCTTGACCCCCGCTCACCTCTGTGAGTGGAGCTATGGGCGATCAAAGATGATTTTAACATTGGCTCCAAAGTGAAAAATGTTCGGTTCAGTATGCTCCATATGACCTAAGGAGTCGTCCTGCAAAGTCTGAGACTCCTACGGCGATTTGACCTTTTTGGTCGAAAATGCATGTAAGGCTAACACCTGGCGCTCAAATGCCACTCGGATGTCAAAGTTGTCGCAGCGCATTGAAATTTTGCATGCGGGTAGACCTTGACCTGGAGGTCACGTTTCCACCGTTCTTGACCCCCGCTCACCTCTGTGAGTGGAGCTATGGGCGATCAAAGATGATTTTAACATTGGCTCCAAAGTGAAAAATGTTCGGTTCAGTATGCTCCATATGACCTAAGGAGTCGTCCTGCAAAGTCTGAGACTCCTACGGCGATTTGACCTTTTTGGTCGAAAATGCATGTAAGGCTAACACCTGGCGCTCAAATGCCACTCGGATGTCAAAGTTGTCGCAGCGCATTGAAATTTTGCATGCGGGTAGACCTTGACCTGGAGGTCACGTTTCCATCGTTCTTGACCCCCGCTCACCTCTGTGAGTGGAGCTATGGGCGATCAAAGATGAATTTAACATTGGCTCCAAAGTGAAAAATGTTCGGTTCAGTATGCTCCATATGACCTAAGGAGTCGTCCTGCAAAGTCTGAGACTCCTACGGCGATTTGACCTTTTTGGTCGAAAATGCATGTAAGGCTAACACCTGGCGCTCAAATGCCACTCGGATGTCAAAGTTGTCGCAGCGCATTGAAATTTTGCATGCGGGTAGACCTTGACCTGGAGGTCACGTTTCCACCGTTCTTGACCCCCGCTCACCTCTGTGAGTGGAGCTATGGGCGATCAAAGATGATTTTAACATTGGCTCCAAAGTGAAAAATGTTCGGTTCAGTATGCTCCATATGACCTAAGGAGTCGTCCTGCAAAGTCTGAGACTCCTACGGCGATTTGACCTTTTTGGTCGAAAATGCATGTAAGGCTAACACCTGGCGCTCAAATGCCACTCGGATGTCAAAGTTGTCGCAGCGCATTGAAATTTTGCATGCGGGTAGACCTTGACCTGGAGGTCACGTTTCCACCGTTCTTGACCCCCGCTCACCTCTGTGAGTGGAGCTATGGGCGATCAAAGATGATTTTAACATTGGCTCCAAAGTGAAAAATGTTCGGTTCAGTATGCTCCATATGACCTAAGGAGTCGTCCTGCAAAGTCTGAGACTCCTACGGCGATTTGACCTTTTTGGTCGAAAATGCATGTAAGGCTAACACCTGGCGCTCAAATGCCACTCGGATGTCAAAGTTGTCGCAGCGCATTGAAATTTTGCATGCGGGTAGACCTTGACCTGGAGGTCACGTTTCCACCGTTCTTGACCCCCGCTCACCTCTGTGAGTGGAGCTATGGGCGATCAAAGATGATTTTAACATTGGCTCCAAAGTGAAAAATGTTCGGTTCAGTATGCTCCATATGACCTAAGGAGTCGTCCTGCAAAGTCTGAGACTCCTACGGCGATTTGACCTTTTTGGTCGAAAATGCATGTAAGGCTAACACCTGGCGCTCAAATGCCACTCGGATGTCAAAGTTGTCGCAGCGCATTGAAATTTTGCATGCGGGTAGACCTTGACCTGGAGGTCACGTTTCCATCGTTCTTGACCCCCGCTCACCTCTGTGAGTGGAGCTATGGGCGATCAAAGATGATTTTAACATTGGCTCCAAAGTGAAAAATGTTCGGTTCAGTATGCTCCATATGACCTAAGGAGTCGTCCTGCAAAGTCTGAGACTCCTACGGCGATTTGACCTTTTTGGTCGAAAATGCATGTAAGGCTAACACCTGGCGCTCAAATGCCACTCTGATGTCAAAGTTGTCGCAGCGCATTGAAATTTTGCATGCGGGTAGACCTTGACCTGGAGGTCACGTTTCCACCGTTCTTGACCCCCGCTCACCTCTGTGAGTGGAGCTATGGGCGATCAAAGATGATTTTAACATTGGCTCCAAAGTGAAAAATGTTCGGTTCAGTATGCTCCATATGACCTAAGGAGTCGTCCTGCAAAGTCTGAAACTCCTACGGCGATTTGACCTTTTTGGACGAAAATGCATGTAAGGCTAACACCTGGCGCTCAAATGCCACTCGGATGTCAAAGTTGTCGCAGCGCATTGAAATTTTGCATGCGGGTAGACCTTGACCTGGAGGTCACGTTTCCACCGTTCTTGACCCCCGCTCACCTCTGTGAGTGGAGCTATGGGCGATCAAAGATGATTTTAACATTGGCTCCAAAGTGAAAAATGTTCGGTTCAGTATGCTCCATATGACCTAAGGAGTCGTCCTGCAAAGTCTGAGACTCCTACGGCGATTTGACCTTTTTGGTCGAAAATGCATGTAAGGGATAACACCTGGCGCTCAAATGCCACTCGGATGTCAAAGTTGTCGCAGCGCATTGAAATTTTGCATGCGGGTAGACCTTGACCTGGAGGTCACGTTTCCATCGTTCTTGACCCCTGCTCACCTCTGTGAGTGGAGCTATGGGCGATCAAAGATGATTTTAACATTGGCTCCAAAGTGAAAAATGTTCGGTTCAGTATGCTCCATATGACCTAAGGAGTCGTCCTGCAAAGTCTGAGACTCCTACGGCGATTTGACCTTTTTGGTCGAAAATGCATGTAAGGCTAACACCTGGCGCTCAAATGCCACTCGGATGTCAAAGTTGTCGCAGCGCATTGAAATTTTGCATGCGGGTAGACCTTGACCTGGAGGTCACGTTTCCATCGTTCTTGACCCCCGCTCACCTCTGTGAGTGGAGCTATGGGCGATCAAAGATGAATTTAACATTGGCTCCAAAGTGAAAAATGTTCGGTTCAGTATGCTCCATATGACCTAAGGAGTCGTCCTGCAAAGTCTGAGACTCCTACGGCGATTTGACCTTTTTGGTCGAAAATGCATGTAAGGCTAACACCTGGCGCTCAAATGCCACTCGGATGTCAAAGTTGTCGCAGCGCATTGAAATTTTGCATGCGGGTAGACCTTGACCTGGAGGTCACGTTTCCACCGTTCTTGACCCCCGCTCACCTCTGTGAGTGGAGCTATGGGCGATCAAAGATGATTTTAACATTGGCTCCAAAGTGAAAAATGTTCGGTTCAGTATGCTCCATATGACCTAAGGAGTCGTCCTGCAAAGTCTGAGACTCCTACGGCGATTTGACCTTTTTGGTCGAAAATGCATGTAAGGCTAACACCTGGCGCTCAAATGCCACTCGGATGTCAAAGTTGTCGCAGCGCATTGAAATTTTGCATGCGGGTAGACCTTGACCTGGAGGTCACGTTTCCACCGTTCTTGACCCCCGCTCACCTCTGTGAGTGGAGCTATGGGCGATCAAAGATGATTTTAACATTGGCTCCAAAGTGAAAAATGTTCGGTTCAGTATGCTCCATATGACCTAAGGAGTCGTCCTGCAAAGTCTGAGACTCCTACGGCGATTTGACCTTTTTGGTCGAAAATGCATGTAAGGCTAACACCTGGCGCTCAAATGCCACTCGGATGTCAAAGTTGTCGCAGCGCATTGAAATTTTGCATGCGGGTAGACCTTGACCTGGAGGTCACGTTTCCACCGTTCTTGACCCCCGCTCACCTCTGTGAGTGGAGCTATGGGCGATCAAAGATGATTTTAACATTGGCTCCAAAGTGAAAAATGTTCGGTTCAGTATGCTCCATATGACCTAAGGAGTCGTCCTGCAAAGTCTGAGACTCCTACGGCGATTTGACCTTTTTGGTCGAAAATGCATGTAAGGCTAACACCTGGCGCTCAAATGCCACTCGGATGTCAAAGTTGTCGCAGCGCATTGAAATTTTGCATGCGGGTAGACCTTGACCTGGAGGTCACGTTTCCATCGTTCTTGACCCCCGCTCACCTCTGTGAGTGGAGCTATGGGCGATCAAAGATGATTTTAACATTGGCTCCAAAGTGAAAAATGTTCGGTTCAGTATGCTCCATATGACCTAAGGAGTCGTCCTGCAAAGTCTGAGACTCCTACGGCGATTTGACCTTTTTGGTCGAAAATGCATGTAAGGCTAACACCTGGCGCTCAAATGCCACTCTGATGTCAAAGTTGTCGCAGCGCATTGAAATTTTGCATGCGGGTAGACCTTGACCTGGAGGTCACGTTTCCACCGTTCTTGACCCCCGCTCACCTCTGTGAGTGGAGCTATGGGCGATCAAAGATGATTTTAACATTGGCTCCAAAGTGAAAAATGTTCGGTTCAGTATGCTCCATATGACCTAAGGAGTCGTCCTGCAAAGTCTGAGACTCCTACGGCGATTTGACCTTTTTGGTCGAAAATGCATGTAAGGCTAACACCTGGCGCTCAAATGCCACTCGGATGTCAAAGTTGTCGCAGCGCATTGAAATTTTGCATGCGGGTAGACCTTGACCTGGAGGTCACGTTTCCATCGTTCTTGACCCCCGCTCACCTCTGTGAGTGGAGCTATGGGCGATCAAAGATGATTTTAACATTGGCTCCAAAGTGAAAAATGTTCGGTTCAGTATGCTCCATATGACCTAAGGAGTCGTCCTGCAAAGTCTGAGACTCCTACGGCGATTTGACCTTTTTGGTCGAAAATGCATGTAAGGGATAACACCTGGCGCTCAAATGCCACTCGGATGTCAAAGTTGTCGCAGCGCATTGAAATTTTGCATGCGGGTAGACCTTGACCTGGAGGTCACGTTTCCATCGTTCTTGACCCCTGCTCACCTCTGTGAGTGGAGCTATGGGCGATCAAAGATGATTTTAACATTGGCTCCAAAGTGAAAAATGTTCGGTTCAGTATGCTCCATATGACCTAAGGAGTCGTCCTGCAAAGTCTGAGACTCCTACGGCGATTTGACCTTTTTGGTCGAAAATGCATGTAAGGCTAACACCTGGCGCTCAAATGCCACTCGGATGTCAAAGTTGTCGCAGCGCATTGAAATTTTGCATGCGGGTAGACCTTGACCTGGAGGTCACGTTTCCACCGTTCTTGACCCCCGCTCACCTCTGTGAGTGGAGCTATGGGCGATCAAAGATGATTTTAACATTGGCTCCAAAGTGAAAAATGTTCGGTTCATTATGCTCCATATGACCTAAGGAGTCGTCCTGCAAAGTCTGAGACTCCTACGGCGATTTGACCTTTTTGGTCGAAAATGCATGTAAGGCTAACACCTGGCGCTCAAATGCCACTCGGATGTCAAAGTTGTCGCAGCGCATTGAAATTTTGCATGCGGGTAGACCTTGACCTGGAGGTCACGTTTCCACCGTTCTTGACCCCCGCTCACCTCTGTGAGTGGAGCTATGGGCGATCAAAGATGATTTTAACATTGGCTCCAAAGTGAAAAATGTTCGGTTCAGTATGCTCCATATGACCTAAGGAGTCGTCCTGCAAAGTCTGAGACTCGTACGGCGATTTGACCTTTTTGGTCGAAAATGCATGTAAGGCTAACACCTGGCGCTCAAATGCCACTCGGATGTCAAAGTTGTCGCAGCGCATTGAAATTTTGCATGCGGGTAGACCTTGACCTGGAGGTCACGTTTCCACCGTTCTTGACCCCCGCTCACCTCTGTGAGTGGAGCTATGGGCGATCAAAGATGATTTTAACATTGGCTCCAAAGTGAAAAATGTTCGGTTCAGTATGCTCCATATGACCAAAGGAGTCGTCCTGCAAAGTCTGAGACTCCTACGGCGATTTGACCTTTTTGGTCGAAAATGCATGTAAGGCTAACACCTGGCGCTCAAATGCCACTCGGATGTCAAAGTTGTCGCAGCGCATTGAAATTTTGCATGCGGGTAGACCTTGACCTGGAGGTCACGTTTCCACCGTTCTTGACCCCCGCTCACCTCTGTGAGTGGAGCTATGGGCGATCAAAGATGATTTTAACATTGGCTCCAAAGTGAAAAATGTTCGGTTCAGTATGCTCCATATGACCTAAGGAGTCGTCCTGCAAAGTCTGAGACTCCTACGGCGATTTGACCTTTTTGGTCGAAAATGCATGTAAGGCTAACACCTGGCGCTCAAATGCCACTCGGATGTCAAAGTTGTCGCAGCGCATTGAAATTTTGCATGCGGGTAGACCTTGACCTGGAGGTCACGTTTCCATCGTTCTTGACCCCCGCTCACCTCTGTGAGTGGAGCTATGGGCGATCAAAGATGATTTTAACATTGGCTCCAAAGTGAAAAATGTTCGGTTCAGTATGCTCCATATGACCTAAGGAGTCGTCCTGCAAAGTCTGAGACTCCTACGGCGATTTGACCTTTTTGGTCGAAAATGCATGTAAGGCTAACACCTGGCGCTCAAATGCCACTCTGATGTCAAAGTTGTCGCAGCGCATTGAAATTTTGCATGCGGGTAGACCTTGACCTGGAGGTCACGTTTCCACCGTTCTTGACCCCCGCTCACCTCTGTGAGTGGAGCTATGGGCGATCAAAGATGATTTTAACATTGGCTCCAAAGTGAAAAATGTTCGGTTCAGTATGCTCCATATGACCTAAGGAGTCGTCCTGCAAAGTCTGAGACTCCTACGGCGATTTGACCTTTTTGGTCGAAAATGCATGTAAGGCTAACACCTGGCGCTCAAATGCCACTCGGATGTCAAAGTTGTCGCAGCGCATTGAAATTTTGCATGCGGGTAGACCTTGACCTGGAGGTCACGTTTCCACCGTTCTTGACCCCGGCTCACCTCTGTGAGTGGAGCTATGGGCGATCAAAGACGATTTTAACATTGGCTCCAAAGTGAAAAATGTTCGGTTCAGTATGCTCCATATGACCTAAGGAGTCGTCCTGCAAAGTCTGAAACTCCTACGGCGATTTGACCTTTTTGGACGAAAATGCATGTAAGGCTAACACCTGGCGCTCAAATGCCACTCGGATGTCAAAGTTGTCGCAGCGCATTGAAATTTTGCATGCGGGTAGACCTTGACCTGGAGGTCACGTTTCCATCGTTCTTGACCCCCGCCCACCTCTGTGAGTGGAGCTATGGGCGATCAAAGATGATTTTAACATTGGCTCCAAAGTGAAAAATGTTCGGTTCAGTATGCTCCATATGACCTAAGGAGTCGTCCTGCAAAGTCTGAGACTCCTACGGCGATTTGACCTTTTTGGTCGAAAATGCATGTAAGGCTAACACCTGGCGCTCAAATGCCACTCGGATGTCAAAGTTGTCGCAGCGCATTGAAATTTTGCATGCGGGTAGACCTTGACCTGGAGGTCACGTTTCCATCGTTCTTGACCCCCGCCCACCTCTGTGAGTGGAGCTATGGGCGATCAAAGATGATTTTAACATTGGCTCCAAAGTGAAAAATGTTCGGTTCAGTATGCTCCATATGACCTAAGGAGTCGTCCTGCAAAGTCTGAGACTCCTACGGCGATTTGACCTTTTTGGTCGAAAATGCATGTAAGGCTAACACCTGGCGCTCAAATGCCACTCGGATGTCAAAGTTGTCGCAGCGCATTGAAATTTTGCATGCGGGTAGACCTTGACCTGGAGGTCACGTTTCCACCGTTCTTGGCCCCGGCTCACCTCTGTGAGTGGAGCTATGGGCGATCAAAGACGATTTTAACATTGGCTCCAAAGTGAAAAATGTTCGGTTCAGTATGCTCCATATGACCTAAGGAGTCGTCCTGCAAAGTCTGAAACTCCTACGGCGATTTGACCTTTTTGGACGAAAATGCATGTAAGGCTAACACCTGGCGCTCAAATGCCACTCGGATGTCAAAGTTGTCGCAGCGCATTGAAATTTTGCATGCGGGTAGACCTTGACCTGGAGGTCACGTTTCCATCGTTCTTGACCCCCGCCCACCTCTGTGAGTGGAGCTATGGGCGATCAAAGATGATTTTAACATTGGCTCCAAAGTGAAAAATGTTCGGTTCAGTATGCTCCATATGACCTAAGGAGTCGTCCTGCAAAGTCTGAGACTCGTACGGCGATTTGACCTTTTTGGTCGAAAATGCATGTAAGGCTAACACCTGGCGCTCAAATGCCACTCGGATGTCAAAGTTGTCGCAGCGCATTGAAATTTTGCATGCGGGTAGACCTTGACCTGGAGGTCACGTTTCCATCGTTCTTGACCCCCGCCCACCTCTGTGAGTGGAGCTATGGGCGATCAAAGATGATTTTAACATTGGCTCCAAAGTGAAAAATGTTCGGTTCAGTATGCTCCATATGACCTAAGGAGTCGTCCTGCAAAGTCTGAGACTCCTACGGCGATTTGACCTTTTTGGTCGAAAATGCATGTAAGGCTAACACCTGGCGCTCAAATGCCACTCGGATTTCAAAGTTGTCGCAGCGCATTGAAATTTTGCATGCGGGTAGACCTTGACCTGGAGGTCACGTTTCCATCGTTCTTGACCCCCGCTCACCTCTGTGAGTGGAGCTATGGGCGATCAAAGATGATTTTAACATTGGCTCCAAAGTGAAAAATGTTCGGTTCAGTATGCTCCATATGACCTAAGGAGTCGTCCTGCAAAGTCTGAGACTCCTACGGCGATTTGACCTTTTTGGTCGAAAATGCATGTAAGGCTAACACCTGGCGCTCAAATGCCACTCTGATGTCAAAGTTGTCGCAGCGCATTGAAATTTTGCATGCGGGTAGACCTTGACCTGGAGGTCACGTTTCCACCGTTCTTGACCCCCGCTCACCTCTGTGAGTGGAGCTATGGGCGATCAAAGATGATTTTAACATTGGCTCCAAAGTGAAAAATGTTCGGTTCAGTATGCTCCATATGACCTAAGGAGTCGTCCTGCAAAGTCTGAGACTCCTACGGCGATTTGACCTTTTTGGTCGAAAATGCATGTAAGGCTAACACCTGGCGCTCAAATGCCACTCGGATGTCAAAGTTGTCGCAGCGCATTGAAATTTTGCATGCGGGTAGACCTTGACCTGGAGGTCACGTTTCCACCGTTCTTGGCCCCGGCTCACCTCTGTGAGTGGAGCTATGGGCGATCAAAGACGATTTTAACATTGGCTCCAAAGTGAAAAATGTTCGGTTCAGTATGCTCCATATGACCTAAGGAGTCGTCCTGCAAAGTCTGAAACTCCTACGGCGATTTGACCTTTTTGGACGAAAATGCATGTAAGGCTAACACCTGGCGCTCAAATGCCACTCGGATGTCAAAGTTGTCGCAGCGCATTGAAATTTTGCATGCGGGTAGACCTTGACCTGGAGGTCACGTTTCCATCGTTCTTGACCCCCGCCCACCTCTGTGAGTGGAGCTATGGGCGATCAAAGATGATTTTAACATTGGCTCCAAAGTGAAAAATGTTCGGTTCAGTATGCTCCATATGACCTAAGGAGTCGTCCTGCAAAGTCTGAGACTCGTACGGCGATTTGACCTTTTTGGTCGAAAATGCATGTAAGGCTAACACCTGGCGCTCAAATGCCACTCGGATTTCAAAGTTGTCGCAGCGCATTGAAATTTTGCATGCGGGTAGACCTTGACCTGGAGGTCACGTTTCCATCGTTCTTGACCCCCGCTCACCTCTGTGAGTGGAGCTATGGGCGATCAAAGATGATTTTAACATTGGCTCCAAAGTGAAAAATGTTCGGTTCAGTATGCTCCATATGACCTAAGGAGTCGTCCTGCAAAGTCTGAGACTCCTACGGCGATTTGACCTTTTTGGTCGAAAATGCATGTAAGGCTAACACCTGGCGCTCAAATGCCACTCGGATGTCAAAGTTGTCGCAGCGCATTGAAATTTTGCATGCGGGTAGACCTTGACCTGGAGGTCACGTTTCCACCGTTCTTGACCCCCGCTCACCTCTGTGAGTGGAGCTATGGGCGATCAAAGATGATTTTAACATTGGCTCCAAAGTGAAAAATGTTCGGTTCAGTATGCTCCATATGACCTAAGGAGTCGTCCTGCAAAGTCTGAGACTCCTACGGCGATTTGACCTTTTTGGTCGAAAATGCATGTAAGGCTAACACCTGGCGCTCAAATGCCACTCGGATGTCAAAGTTGTCGCAGCGCATTGAAATTTTGCATGCGGGTAGACCTTGACCTGGAGGTCACGTTTCCACCGTTCTTGACCCCCGCTCACCTCTGTGAGTGGAGCTATGGGCGATCAAAGATGATTTTAACATTGGCTCCAAAGTGAAAAATGTTCGGTTCAGTATGCTCCATATGACCTAAGGAGTCGTCCTGCAAAGTCTGAGACTCCTACGGCGATTTGACCTTTTTGGTCGAAAATGCATGTAAGGCTAACACCTGGCGCTCAAATGCCACTCGGATGTCAAAGTTGTCGCAGCGCATTGAAATTTTGCATGCGGGTAGACCTTGACCTGGAGGTCACGTTTCCATCGTTCTTGACCCCCGCTCACCTCTGTGAGTGGAGCTATGGGCGATCAAAGATGATTTTAACATTGGCTCCAAAGTGAAAAATGTTCGGTTCAGTATGCTCCATATGACCTAAGGAGTCGTCCTGCAAAGTCTGAGACTCCTACGGCGATTTGACCTTTTTGGTCGAAAATGCATGTAAGGCTAACACCTGGCGCTCAAATGCCACTCTGATGTCAAAGTTGTCGCAGCGCATTGAAATTTTGCATGCGGGTAGACCTTGACCTGGAGGTCACGTTTCCACCGTTCTTGACCCCGGCTCACCTCTGTGAGTGGAGCTATGGGCGATCAAAGACGATTTTAACATTGGCTCCAAAGTGAAAAATGTTCGGTTCAGTATGCTCCATATGACCTAAGGAGTCGTCCTGCAAAGTCTGAAACTCCTACGGCGATTTGACCTTTTTGGACGAAAATGCATGTAAGGCTAACACCTGGCGCTCAAATGCCACTCGGATGTCAAAGTTGTCGCAGCGCATTGAAATTTTGCATGCGGGTAGACCTTGACCTGGAGGTCACGTTTCCATCGTTCTTGACCCCCGCCCACCTCTGTGAGTGGAGCTATGGGCGATCAAAGATGATTTTAACATTGGCTCCAAAGTGAAAAATGTTCGGTTCAGTATGCTCCATATGACCTAAGGAGTCGTCCTGCAAAGTCTGAGACTCCTACGGCGATTTGACCTTTTTGGTCGAAAATGCATGTAAGGCTAACACCTGGCGCTCAAATGCCACTCGGATGTCAAAGTTGTCGCAGCGCATTGAAATTTTGCATGCGGGTAGACCTTGACCTGGAGGTCACGTTTCCATCGTTCTTGACCCCCGCCCACCTCTGTGAGTGGAGCTATGGGCGATCAAAGATGATTTTAACATTGGCTCCAAAGTGAAAAATGTTCGGTTCAGTATGCTCCATATGACCTAAGGAGTCGTCCTGCAAAGTCTGAGACTCCTACGGCGATTTGACCTTTTTGGTCGAAAATGCATGTAAGGCTAACACCTGGCGCTCAAATGCCACTCGGATGTCAAAGTTGTCGCAGCGCATTGAAATTTTGCATGCGGGTAGACCTTGACCTGGAGGTCACGTTTCCATCGTTCTTGACCCCCGCTCACCTCTGTGAGTGGAGCTATGGGCGATCAAAGATGATTTTAACATTGGCTCCAAAGTGAAAAATGTTCGGTTCAGTATGCTCCATATGACCTAAGGAGTCGTCCTGCAAAGTCTGAGACTCCTACGGCGATTTGACCTTTTTGGTCGAAAATGCATGTAAGGCTAACACCTGGCGCTCAAATGCCACTCGGATGTCAAAGTTGTCGCAGCGCATTGAAATTTTGCATGCGGGTAGACCTTGACCTGGAGGTCACGTTTCCACCGTTCTTGACCCCCGCTCACCTCTGTGAGTGGAGCTATGGGCGATCAAAGATGATTTTAACATTGGCTCCAAAGTGAAAAATGTTCGGTTCAGTATGCTCCATATGACCTAAGGAGTCGTCCTGCAAAGTCTGAGACTCCTACGGCGATTTGACCTTTTTGGTCGAAAATGCATGTAAGGCTAACACCTGGCGCTCAAATGCCACTCGGATGTCAAAGTTGTCGCAGCGCATTGAAATTTTGCATGCGGGTAGACCTTGACCTGGAGGTCACGTTTCCATCGTTCTTGACCCCCGCTCACCTCTGTGAGTGGAGCTATGGGCGATCAAAGATGATTTTAACATTGGCTCCAAAGTGAAAAATGTTCGGTTCAGTATGCTCCATATGACCTAAGGAGTCGTCCTGCAAAGTCTGAGACTCCTACGGCGATTTGACCTTTTTGGTCGAAAATGCATGTAAGGCTAACACCTGGCGCTCAAATGCCACTCTGATGTCAAAGTTGTCGCAGCGCATTGAAATTTTGCATGCGGGTAGACCTTGACCTGGAGGTCACGTTTCCACCGTTCTTGACCCCGGCTCACCTCTGTGAGTGGAGCTATGGGCGATCAAAGACGATTTTAACATTGGCTCCAAAGTGAAAAATGTTCGGTTCAGTATGCTCCATATGACCTAAGGAGTCGTCCTGCAAAGTCTGAAACTCCTACGGCGATTTGACCTTTTTGGACGAAAATGCATGTAAGGCTAACACCTGGCGCTCAAATGCCACTCGGATGTCAAAGTTGTCGCAGCGCATTGAAATTTTGCATGCGGGTAGACCTTGACCTGGAGGTCACGTTTCCATCGTTCTTGACCCCCGCCCACCTCTGTGAGTGGAGCTATGGGCGATCAAAGATGATTTTAACATTGGCTCCAAAGTGAAAAATGTTCGGTTCAGTATGCTCCATATGACCTAAGGAGTCGTCCTGCAAAGTCTGAGACTCCTACGGCGATTTGACCTTTTTGGTCGAAAATGCATGTAAGGCTAACACCTGGCGCTCAAATGCCACTCGGATGTCAAAGTTGTCGCAGCGCATTGAAATTTTGCATGCGGGTAGACCTTGACCTGGAGGTCACGTTTCCATCGTTCTTGACCCCCGCCCACCTCTGTGAGTGGAGCTATGGGCGATCAAAGATGATTTTAACATTGGCTCCAAAGTGAAAAATGTTCGGTTCAGTATGCTCCATATGACCTAAGGAGTCGTCCTGCAAAGTCTGAGACTCCTACGGCGATTTGACCTTTTTGGTCGAAAATGCATGTAAGGCTAACACCTGGCGCTCAAATGCCACTCGGATGTCAAAGTTGTCGCAGCGCATTGAAATTTTGCATGCGGGTAGACCTTGACCTGGAGGTCACGTTTCCATCGTTCTTGACCCCCGCTCACCTCTGTGAGTGGAGCTATGGGCGATCAAAGATGATTTTAACATTGGCTCCAAAGTGAAAAATGTTCGGTTCAGTATGCTCCATATGACCTAAGGAGTCGTCCTGCAAAGTCTGAGACTCCTACGGCGATTTGACCTTTTTGGTCGAAAATGCATGTAAGGCTAACACCTGGCGCTCAAATGCCACTCGGATGTCAAAGTTGTCGCAGCGCATTGAAATTTTGCATGCGGGTAGACCTTGACCTGGAGGTCACGTTTCCACCGTTCTTGACCCCCGCTCACCTCTGTGAGTGGAGCTATGGGCGATCAAAGATGATTTTAACATTGGCTCCAAAGTGAAAAATGTTCGGTTCAGTATGCTCCATATGACCTAAGGAGTCGTCCTGCAAAGTCTGAGACTCCTACGGCGATTTGACCTTTTTGGTCGAAAATGCATGTAAGGCTAACACCTGGCGCTCAAATGCCACTCGGATGTCAAAGTTGTCGCAGCGCATTGAAATTTTGCATGCGGGTAGACCTTGACCTGGAGGTCACGTTTCCACCGTTCTTGACCCCCGCTCACCTCTGTGAGTGGAGCTATGGGCGATCAAAGATGATTTTAACATTGGCTCCAAAGTGAAAAATGTTCGGTTCAGTATGCTCCATATGACCTAAGGAGTCGTCCTGCAAAGTCTGAGACTCCTACGGCGATTTGACCTTTTTGGTCGAAAATGCATGTAAGGCTAACACCTGGCGCTCAAATGCCACTCGGATGTCAAAGTTGTCGCAGCGCATTGAAATTTTGCATGCGGGTAGACCTTGACCTGGAGGTCACGTTTCCATCGTTCTTGACCCCCGCTCACCTCTGTGAGTGGAGCTATGGGCGATCAAAGATGATTTTAACATTGGCTCCAAAGTGAAAAATGTTCGGTTCAGTATGCTCCATATGACCTAAGGAGTCGTCCTGCAAAGTCTGAGACTCCTACGGCGATTTGACCTTTTTGGTCGAAAATGCATGTAAGGCTAACACCTGGCGCTCAAATGCCACTCTGATGTCAAAGTTGTCGCAGCGCATTGAAATTTTGCATGCGGGTAGACCTTGACCTGGAGGTCACGTTTCCACCGTTCTTGACCCCCGCTCACCTCTGTGAGTGGAGCTATGGGCGATCAAAGATGATTTTAACATTGGCTCCAAAGTGAAAAATGTTCGGTTCAGTATGCTCCATATGACCTAAGGAGTCGTCCTGCAAAGTCTGAAACTCCTACGGCGATTTGACCTTTTTGGACGAAAATGCATGTAAGGCTAACACCTGGCGCTCAAATGCCACTCGGATGTCAAAATTGTCGCAGCGCATTGAAATTTTGCATGCGGGTAGACCTTGACCTGGAGGTCACGTTTCCATCGTTCTTGACCCCCGCCCACCTCTGTGAGTGGAGCTATGGGCGATCAAAGATGATTTTAACATTGGCTCCAAAGTGAAAAATGTTCGGTTCAGTATGCTCCATATGACCTAAGGAGTCGTCCTGCAAAGTCTGAGACTCCTACGGCGATTTGACCTTTTTGGTCGAAAATGCATGTAAGGCTAACACCTGGCGCTCAAATGCCACTCGGATGTCAAAGTTGTCGCAGCGCATTGAAATTTTGCATGCGGGTAGACCTTGACCTGGAGGTCACGTTTCCACCGTTCTTGACCCCCGCTCACCTCTGTGAGTGGAGCTATGGGCGATCAAAGATGATTTTAACATTGGCTCCAAAGTGAAAAATGTTCGGTTCAGTATGCTCCATATGACCTAAGGAGTCGTCCTGCAAAGTCTGAGACTCCTACGGCGATTTGACCTTTTTGGTCGAAAATGCATGTAAGGGATAACACCTGGCGCTCAAATGCCACTCGGATGTCAAAGTTGTCGCAGCGCATTGAAATTTTGCATGCGGGTAGACCTTGACCTGGAGGTCACGTTTCCATCGTTCTTGACCCCCGCCCACCTCTGTGAGTGGAGCTATGGGCGATCAAAGATGATTTTAACATTGGCTCCAAAGTGAAAAATGTTCGGTTCAGTATGCTCCATATGACCTAAGGAGTCGTCCTGCAAAGTCTGAGACTCCTACGGCGATTTGACCTTTTTGGTCGAAAATGCATGTAAGGCTAACACCTGGCGCTCAAATGCCACTCGGATGTCAAAGTTGTCGCAGCGCATTGAAATTTTGCATGCGGGTAGACCTTGACCTGGAGGTCACGTTTCCATCGTTCTTGACCCCCGCTCACCTCTGTGAGTGGAGCTATGGGCGATCAAAGATGATTTTAACATTGGCTCCAAAGTGAAAAATGTTCGGTTCAGTATGCTCCATATGACCTAAGGAGTCGTCCTGCAAAGTCTGAGACTCCTACGGCGATTTGACCTTTTTGGTCGAAAATGCATGTAAGGCTAACACCTGGCGCTCAAATGCCACTCGGATGTCAAAGTTGTCGCAGCGCATTGAAATTTTGCATGCGGGTAGACCTTGACCTGGAGGTCACGTTTCCATCGTTCTTGACCCCCGCCCACCTCTGTGAGTGGAGCTATGGGCGATCAAAGATGATTTTAACATTGGCTCCAAAGTGAAAAATGTTCGGTTCAGTATGCTCCATATGACCTAAGGAGTCGTCCTGCAAAGTCTGAGACTCCTACGGCGATTTGACCTTTTTGGTCGAAAATGCATGTAAGGCTAACACCTGGCGCTCAAATGCCACTCGGATGTCAAAGTTGTCGCAGCGCATTGAAATTTTGCATGCGGGTAGACCTTGACCTGGAGGTCACGTTTCCATCGTTCTTGACCCCCGCTCACCTCTGTGAGTGGAGCTATGGGCGATCAAAGATGATTTTAACATTGGCTCCAAAGTGAAAAATGTTCGGTTCAGTATGCTCCATATGACCTAAGGAGTCGTCCTGCAAAGTCTGAGACTCCTACGGCGATTTGACCTTTTTGGTCGAAAATGCATGTAAGGCTAACACCTGGCGCTCAAATGCCACTCGGATGTCAAAGTTGTCGCAGCGCATTGAAATTTTGCATGCGGGTAGACCTTGACCTGGAGGTCACGTTTCCACCGTTCTTGACCCCCACTCACCTCTGTGAGTGGAGCTATGGGCGATCAAAGATGATTTTAACATTGGCTCCAAAGTGAAAAATGTTCGGTTCAGTATGCTCCATATGACCTAAGGAGTCGTCCTGCAAAGTCTGAGACTCCTACGGCGATTTGACCTTTTTGGTCGAAAATGCATGTAAGGCTAACACCTGGCGCTCAAATGCCACTCGGATGTCAAAGTTGTCGCAGCGCATTGAAATTTTGCATGCGGGTAGACCTTGACCTGGAGGTCACGTTTCCACCGTTCTTGACCCCCGCTCACCTCTGTGAGTGGAGCTATGGGCGATCAAAGATGATTTTAACATTGGCTCCAAAGTGAAAAATGTTCGGTTCATTATGCTCCATATGACCTAAGGAGTCGTCCTGCAAAGTCTGAGACTCCTACGGCGATTTGACCTTTTTGGTCGAAAATGCATGTAAGGCTAACACCTGGCGCTCAAATGCCACTCGGATGTCAAAGTTGTCGCAGCGCATTGAAATTTTGCATGCGGGTAGACCTTGACCTGGAGGTCACGTTTCCACCGTTCTTGACCCCCGCTCACCTCTGTGAGTGGAGCTATGGGCGATCAAAGATGATTTTAACATTGGCTCCAAAGTGAAAAATGTTCGGTTCAGTATGCTCCATATGACCTAAGGAGTCGTCCTGCAAAGTCTGAGACTCCTACGGCGATTTGACCTTTTTGGTCGAAAATGCATGTAAGGCTAACACCTGGCGCTCAAATGCCACTCGGATATCAAAGTTGTCGCAGCGCATTGAAATTTTGCATGCGGGTAGACCTTGACCTGGAGGTCACGTTTCCACCGTTCTTGACCCCCGCTCACCTCTGTGAGTGGAGCTATGGGCGATCAAAGATGATTTTAACATTGGCTCCAAAGTGAAAAATGTTCGGTTCATTATGCTCCATATGACCTAAGGAGTCGTCCTGCAAAGTCTGAGACTCCTACGGCGATTTGATCTTTTTGGTCGAAAATGCATGTAAGGCTAACACCTGGCGCTCAAATGCCACTCGGATGTCAAAGTTGTCGCAGCGCATTGAAATTTTGCATGCGGGTAGACCTTGACCTGGAGGTCACGTTTCCATCGTTCTTGACCCCCGCTCACCTCTGTGAGTGGAGCTATGGGCGATCAAAGATGATTTTAACATTGGCTCCAAAGTGAAAAATGTTCGGTTCAGTATGCTCCATATGACCTAAGGAGTCGTCCTGCAAAGTCTGAGACTCCTACGGCGATTTGACCTTTTTGGTCGAAAATGCATGTAAGGCTAACACCTGGCGCTCAAATGCCACTCGGATGTCAAAGTTGTCGCAGCGCATTGAAATTTTGCATGCGGGTAGACCTTGACCTGGAGGTCACGTTTCCACCGTTCTTGACCCCCGCTCACCTCTGTGAGTGGAGCTATGGGCGATCAAAGATGATTTTAACATTGGCTCCAAAGTGAAAAATGTTCGGTTCAGTATGCTCCATATGACCTAAGGAGTCGTCCTGCAAAGTCTGAGACTCCTACGGCGATTTGACCTTTTTGGTCGAAAATGCATGTAAGGCTAACACCTGGCGCTCAAATGCCACTCGGATGTCAAAGTTGTCGCAGCGCATTGAAATTTTGCATGCGGGTAGACCTTGACCTGGAGGTCACGTTTCCACCGTTCTTCACCCCCACTCACCTCTGTGAGTGGAGCTATGGGCGATCAAAGATGATTTTAACATTGGCTCCAAAGTGAAAAATGTTCGGTTCAGTATGCTCCATATGACCTAAGGAGTCGTCCTGCAAAGTCTGAGACTCCTACGGCGATTTGACCTTTTTGGTCGAAAATGCATGTAAGGCTAACACCTGGCGCTCAAATGCCACTCGGATGTCAAAGTTGTCGCAGCGCATTGAAATTTTGCATGCGGGTAGACCTTGACCTGGAGGTCACGTTTCCACCGTTCTTGACCCCCGCTCACCTCTGTGAGTGGAGCTATGGGCGATCAAAGATGATTTTAACATTGGCTCCAAAGTGAAAAATGTTCGGTTCAGTATGCTCCATATGACCTAAGGAGTCGTCCTGCAAAGTCTGAGACTCCTACGGCGATTTGACCTTTTTGGTCGAAAATGCATGTAAGGCTAACACCTGGCGCTCAAATGCCACTCGGATGTCAAAATTGTCGCAGCGCATTGAAATTTTGCATGCGGGTAGACCTTGACCTGGAGGTCACGTTTCCACCGTTCTTGACCCCCGCTCACCTCTGTGAGTGGAGCTATGGGCGATCAAAGATGATTTTAACATTGGCTCCAAAGTGAAAAATGTTCGGTTCAGTATGCTCCATATGACCTAAGGAGTCGTCCTGCAAAGTCTGAAACTCCTACGGCGATTTGACCTTTTTGGTCGAAAATGCATGTAAGGCTAACACCTGGCGCTCAAATGCCACTCGGATGTCAAAGTTGTCGCAGCGCATTGAAATTTTGCATGCGGGTAGACCTTGACCTGGAGGTCACGTTTCCATCGTTCTTGACCCCCGCCCACCTCTGTGAGTGGAGCTATGGGCGATCAAAGATGATTTTAACATTGGCTCCAAAGTGAAAAATGTTCGGTTCAGTATGCTCCATATGACCTAAGGAGTCGTCCTGCAAAGTCTGAGACTCCTACGGCGATTTGACCTTTTTGGTCGAAAATGCATGTAAGGCTAACACCTGGCGCTCAAATGCCACTCGGATGTCAAAGTTGTCGCAGCGCATTGAAATTTTGCATGCGGGTAGACCTTGACCTGGAGGTCACGTTTCCACCGTTCTTGACCCCCACTCACCTCTGTGAGTGGAGCTATGGGCGATCAAAGATGATTTTAACATTGGCTCCAAAGTGAAAAATGTTCGGTTCAGTATGCTCCATATGACCTAAGGAGTCGTCCTGCAAAGTCTGAGACTCCTACGGCGATTTGACCTTTTTGGTCGAAAATGCATGTAAGGCTAACACCTGGCGCTCAAATGCCACTCGGATGTCAAAGTTGTCGCAGCGCATTGAAATTTTGCATGCGGGTAGACCTTGACCTGGAGGTCACGTTTCCACCGTTCTTGACCCCCACTCACCTCTGTGAGTGGAGCTATGGGCGATCAAAGATGATTTTAACATTGGCTCCAAAGTGAAAAATGTTCGGTTCAGTATGCTCCATATGACCTAAGGAGTCGTCCTGCAAAGTCTGAGACTCCTACGGCGATTTGACCTTTTTGGTCGAAAATGCATGTAAGGCTAACACCTGGCGCTCAAATGCCACTCGGATGTCAAAGTTGTCGCAGCGCATTGAAATTTTGCATGCGGGTAGACCTTGACCTGGAGGTCACGTTTCCACCGTTCTTGACCCCCGCTCACCTCTGTGAGTGGAGCTATGGGCGATCAAAGATGATTTTAACATTGGCTCCAAAGTGAAAAATGTTCGGTTCATTATGCTCCATATGACCTAAGGAGTCGTCCTGCAAAGTCTGAGACTCCTACGGCGATTTGACCTTTTTGGTCGAAAATGCATGTAAGGCTAACACCTGGCGCTCAAATGCCACTCGGATGTCAAAGTTGTCGCAGCGCATTGAAATTTTGCATGCGGGTAGACCTTGACCTGGAGGTCACGTTTCCACCGTTCTTGACCCCCGCTCACCTCTGTGAGTGGAGCTATGGGCGATCAAAGATGATTTTAACATTGGCTCCAAAGTGAAAAATGTTCGGTTCAGTATGCTCCATATGACCTAAGGAGTCGTCCTGCAAAGTCTGAGACTCCTACGGCGATTTGACCTTTTTGGTCGAAAATGCATGTAAGGCTAACACCTGGCGCTCAAATGCCACTCGGATGTCAAAGTTGTCGCAGCGCATTGAAATTTTGCATGCGGGTAGACCTTGACCTGGAGGTCACGTTTCCACCGTTCTTGACCCCCGCTCACCTCTGTGAGTGGAGCTATGGGCGATCAAAGATGATTTTAACATTGGCTCCAAAGTGAAAAATGTTCGGTTCATTATGCTCCATATGACCTAAGGAGTCGTCCTGCAAAGTCTGAGACTCCTACGGCGATTTGACCTTTTTGGTCGAAAATGCATGTAAGGCTAACACCTGGCGCTCAAATGCCACTCGGATGTCAAAGTTGTCGCAGCGCATTGAAATTTTGCATGCGGGTAGACCTTGACCTGGAGGTCACGTTTCCATCGTTCTTGACCCCCGCTCACCTCTGTGAGTGGAGCTATGGGCGATCAAAGATGATTTTAACATTGGCTCCAAAGTGAAAAATGTTCGGTTCAGTATGCTCCATATGACCTAAGGAGTCGTCCTGCAAAGTCTGAGACTCCTACGGCGATTTGACCTTTTTGGTCGAAAATGCATGTAAGGCTAACACCTGGCGCTCAAATGCCACTCGGATGTCAAAGTTGTCGCAGCGCATTGAAATTTTGCATGCGGGTAGACCTTGACCTGGAGGTCACGTTTCCACCGTTCTTGACCCCCGCTCACCTCTGTGAGTGGAGCTATGGGCGATCAAAGATGATTTTAACATTGGCTCCAAAGTGAAAAATGTTCGGTTCAGTATGCTCCATATGACCTAAGGAGTCGTCCTGCAAAGTCTGAGACTCCTACGGCGATTTGACCTTTTTGGTCGAAAATGCATGTAAGGCTAACACCTGGCGCTCAAATGCCACTCGGATGTCAAAGTTGTCGCAGCGCATTGAAATTTTGCATGCGGGTAGACCTTGACCTGGAGGTCACGTTTCCACCGTTCTTCACCCCCACTCACCTCTGTGAGTGGAGCTATGGGCGATCAAAGATGATTTTAACATTGGCTCCAAAGTGAAAAATGTTCGGTTCAGTATGCTCCATATGACCTAAGGAGTCGTCCTGCAAAGTCTGAGACTCCTACGGCGATTTGACCTTTTTGGTCGAAAATGCATGTAAGGCTAACACCTGGCGCTCAAATGCCACTCGGATGTCAAAGTTGTCGCAGCGCATTGAAATTTTGCATGCGGGTAGACCTTGACCTGGAGGTCACGTTTCCACCGTTCTTGACCCCCGCTCACCTCTGTGAGTGGAGCTATGGGCGATCAAAGATGATTTTAACATTGGCTCCAAAGTGAAAAATGTTCGGTTCAGTATGCTCCATATGACCTAAGGAGTCGTCCTGCAAAGTCTGAGACTCCTACGGCGATTTGACCTTTTTGGTCGAAAATGCATGTAAGGCTAACACCTGGCGCTCAAATGCCACTCGGATGTCAAAGTTGTCGCAGCGCATTGAAATTTTGCATGCGGGTAGACCTTGACCTGGAGGTCACGTTTCCACCGTTCTTGATCCCCGCTCACCCCTGTGAGTGGAGCTATGGGCGATCAAAGGCGATTTTAACATTGGCTCCAAAGTGAAAAATGTTCGGTTCAGTATGCTCCATATGACCTAAGGAGTCGTCCTGCAAAGTCTGAGACTCCTACGGCGATTTGACCTTTTTGGTCGAAAATGCATGTAAGGCTAACACCTGGCGCTCAAATGCCACTCGGATGTCAAAGTTGTCGCAGCGCATTGAAATTTTGCATGCGGGTAGACCTTGACCTGGAGGTCACGTTTCCACCGTTCTTCACCCCCACTCACCTCTGTGAGTGGAGCTATGGGCGATCAAAGATGATTTTAACATTGGCTCCAAAGTGAAAAATGTTCGGTTCAGTATGCTCCATATGACCTAAGGAGTCGTCCTGCAAAGTCTGAGACTCCTACGGCGATTTGACCTTTTTGGTCGAAAATGCATGTAAGGCTAACACCTGGCGCTCAAATGCCACTCGGATGTCAAAGTTGTCGCAGCGCATTGAAATTTTGCATGCGGGTAGACCTTGACCTGGAGGTCACGTTTCCACCGTTCTTGACCCCCGCTCACCTCTGTGAGTGGAGCTATGGGCGATCAAAGATGATTTTAACATTGGCTCCAAAGTGAAAAATGTTCGGTTCAGTATGCTCCATATGACCTAAGGAGTCGTCCTGCAAAGTCTGAGACTCCTACGGCGATTTGACCTTTTTGGTCGAAAATGCATGTAAGGCTAACACCTGGCGCTCAAATGCCACTCGGATGTCAAAATTGTCGCAGCGCATTGAAATTTTGCATGCGGGTAGACCTTGACCTGGAGGTCACGTTTCCACCGTTCTTGACCCCCGCTCACCTCTGTGAGTGGAGCTATGGGCGATCAAAGATGATTTTAACATTGGCTCCAAAGTGAAAAATGTTCGGTTCAGTATGCTCCATATGACCTAAGGAGTCGTCCTGCAAAGTCTGAAACTCCTACGGCGATTTGACCTTTTTGGTCGAAAATGCATGTAAGGCTAACACCTGGCGCTCAAATGCCACTCGGATGTCAAAGTTGTCGCAGCGCATTGAAATTTTGCATGCGGGTAGACCTTGACCTGGAGGTCACGTTTCCATCGTTCTTGACCCCCGCCCACCTCTGTGAGTGGAGCTATGGGCGATCAAAGATGATTTTAACATTGGCTCCAAAGTGAAAAATGTTCGGTTCAGTATGCTCCATATGACCTAAGGAGTCGTCCTGCAAAGTCTGAGACTCCTACGGCGATTTGACCTTTTTGGTCGAAAATGCATGTAAGGCTAACACCTGGCGCTCAAATGCCACTCGGATGTCAAAGTTGTCGCAGCGCATTGAAATTTTGCATGCGGGTAGACCTTGACCTGGAGGTCACGTTTCCACCGTTCTTGACCCCCACTCACCTCTGTGAGTGGAGCTATGGGCGATCAAAGATGATTTTAACATTGGCTCCAAAGTGAAAAATGTTCGGTTCAGTATGCTCCATATGACCTAAGGAGTCGTCCTGCAAAGTCTGAGACTCCTACGGCGATTTGACCTTTTTGGTCGAAAATGCATGTAAGGCTAACACCTGGCGCTCAAATGCCACTCGGATGTCAAAGTTGTCGCAGCGCATTGAAATTTTGCATGCGGGTAGACCTTGACCTGGAGGTCACGTTTCCACCGTTCTTGACCCCCACTCACCTCTGTGAGTGGAGCTATGGGCGATCAAAGATGATTTTAACATTGGCTCCAAAGTGAAAAATGTTCGGTTCAGTATGCTCCATATGACCTAAGGAGTCGTCCTGCAAAGTCTGAGACTCCTACGGCGATTTGACCTTTTTGGTCGAAAATGCATGTAAGGCTAACACCTGGCGCTCAAATGCCACTCGGATGTCAAAGTTGTCGCAGCGCATTGAAATTTTGCATGCGGGTAGACCTTGACCTGGAGGTCACGTTTCCACCGTTCTTGACCCCCGCTCACCTCTGTGAGTGGAGCTATGGGCGATCAAAGATGATTTTAACATTGGCTCCAAAGTGAAAAATGTTCGGTTCATTATGCTCCATATGACCTAAGGAGTCGTCCTGCAAAGTCTGAGACTCCTACGGCGATTTGACCTTTTTGGTCGAAAATGCATGTAAGGCTAACACCTGGCGCTCAAATGCCACTCGGATGTCAAAGTTGTCGCAGCGCATTGAAATTTTGCATGCGGGTAGACCTTGACCTGGAGGTCACGTTTCCACCGTTCTTGACCCCCGCTCACCTCTGTGAGTGGAGCTATGGGCGATCAAAGATGATTTTAACATTGGCTCCAAAGTGAAAAATGTTCGGTTCAGTATGCTCCATATGACCTAAGGAGTCGTCCTGCAAAGTCTGAGACTCCTACGGCGATTTGACCTTTTTGGTCGAAAATGCATGTAAGGCTAACACCTGGCGCTCAAATGCCACTCGGATGTCAAAGTTGTCGCAGCGCATTGAAATTTTGCATGCGGGTAGACCTTGACCTGGAGGTCACGTTTCCACCGTTCTTGACCCCCGCTCACCTCTGTGAGTGGAGCTATGGGCGATCAAAGATGATTTTAACATTGGCTCCAAAGTGAAAAATGTTCGGTTCATTATGCTCCATATGACCTAAGGAGTCGTCCTGCAAAGTCTGAGACTCCTACGGCGATTTGACCTTTTTGGTCGAAAATGCATGTAAGGCTAACACCTGGCGCTCAAATGCCACTCGGATGTCAAAGTTGTCGCAGCGCATTGAAATTTTGCATGCGGGTAGACCTTGACCTGGAGGTCACGTTTCCATCGTTCTTGACCCCCGCTCACCTCTGTGAGTGGAGCTATGGGCGATCAAAGATGATTTTAACATTGGCTCCAAAGTGAAAAATGTTCGGTTCAGTATGCTCCATATGACCTAAGGAGTCGTCCTGCAAAGTCTGAGACTCCTACGGCGATTTGACCTTTTTGGTCGAAAATGCATGTAAGGCTAACACCTGGCGCTCAAATGCCACTCGGATGTCAAAGTTGTCGCAGCGCATTGAAATTTTGCATGCGGGTAGACCTTGACCTGGAGGTCACGTTTCCACCGTTCTTGACCCCCGCTCACCTCTGTGAGTGGAGCTATGGGCGATCAAAGATGATTTTAACATTGGCTCCAAAGTGAAAAATGTTCGGTTCAGTATGCTCCATATGACCTAAGGAGTCGTCCTGCAAAGTCTGAGACTCCTACGGCGATTTGACCTTTTTGGTCGAAAATGCATGTAAGGCTAACACCTGGCGCTCAAATGCCACTCGGATGTCAAAGTTGTCGCAGCGCATTGAAATTTTGCATGCGGGTAGACCTTGACCTGGAGGTCACGTTTCCACCGTTCTTCACCCCCACTCACCTCTGTGAGTGGAGCTATGGGCGATCAAAGATGATTTTAACATTGGCTCCAAAGTGAAAAATGTTCGGTTCAGTATGCTCCATATGACCTAAGGAGTCGTCCTGCAAAGTCTGAGACTCCTACGGCGATTTGACCTTTTTGGTCGAAAATGCATGTAAGGCTAACACCTGGCGCTCAAATGCCACTCGGATGTCAAAGTTGTCGCAGCGCATTGAAATTTTGCATGCGGGTAGACCTTGACCTGGAGGTCACGTTTCCACCGTTCTTGACCCCCGCTCACCTCTGTGAGTGGAGCTATGGGCGATCAAAGATGATTTTAACATTGGCTCCAAAGTGAAAAATGTTCGGTTCAGTATGCTCCATATGACCTAAGGAGTCGTCCTGCAAAGTCTGAGACTCCTACGGCGATTTGACCTTTTTGGTCGAAAATGCATGTAAGGCTAACACCTGGCGCTCAAATGCCACTCGGATGTCAAAATTGTCGCAGCGCATTGAAATTTTGCATGCGGGTAGACCTTGACCTGGAGGTCACGTTTCCACCGTTCTTGACCCCCGCTCACCTCTGTGAGTGGAGCTATGGGCGATCAAAGACGATTTTAACATTGGCTCCAAAGTGAAAAATGTTCGGTTCAGTATGCTCCATATGACCTAAGGAGTCGTCCTGCAAAGTCTGAAACTCCTACGGCGATTTGACCTTTTTGGTCGAAAATGCATGTAAGGCTAACACCTGGCGCTCAAATGCCACTCGGATGTCAAAGTTGTCGCAGCGCATTGAAATTTTGCATGCGGGTAGACCTTGACCTGGAGGTCACGTTTCCACCGTTCTTGACCCCCGCTCACCTCTGTGAGTGGAGCTATGGGCGATCAAAGATGATTTTAACATTGGCTCCAAAGTGAAAAATGTTCGGTTCATTATGCTCCATATGACCTAAGGAGTCGTCCTGCAAAGTCTGAGACTCCTACGGCGATTTGACCTTTTTGGTCGAAAATGCATGTAAGGCTAACACCTGGCGCTCAAATGCCACTCGGATGTCAAAGTTGTCGCAGCGCATTGAAATTTTGCATGCGGGTAGACCTTGACCTGGAGGTCACGTTTCCACCGTTCTTGACCCCCGCTCACCTCTGTGAGTGGAGCTATGGGCGATCAAAGATGATTTTAACATTGGCTCCAAAGTGAAAAATGTTCGGTTCAGTATGCTCCATATGACCTAAGGAGTCGTCCTGCAAAGTCTGAGACTCCTACGGCGATTTGACCTTTTTGGTCGAAAATGCATGTAAGGCTAACACCTGGCGCTCAAATGCCACTCGGATGTCAAAGTTGTCGCAGCGCATTGAAATTTTGCATGCGGGTAGACCTTGACCTGGAGGTCACGTTTCCACCGTTCTTGACCCCCGCTCACCTCTGTGAGTGGAGCTATGGGCGATCAAAGATGATTTTAACATTGGCTCCAAAGTGAAAAATGTTCGGTTCATTATGCTCCATATGACCTAAGGAGTCGTCCTGCAAAGTCTGAGACTCCTACGGCGATTTGACCTTTTTGGTCGAAAATGCATGTAAGGCTAACACCTGGCGCTCAAATGCCACTCGGATGTCAAAGTTGTCGCAGCGCATTGAAATTTTGCATGCGGGTAGACCTTGACCTGGAGGTCACGTTTCCATCGTTCTTGACCCCCGCTCACCTCTGTGAGTGGAGCTATGGGCGATCAAAGATGATTTTAACATTGGCTCCAAAGTGAAAAATGTTCGGTTCAGTATGCTCCATATGACCTAAGGAGTCGTCCTGCAAAGTCTGAGACTCCTACGGCGATTTGACCTTTTTGGTCGAAAATGCATGTAAGGCTAACACCTGGCGCTCAAATGCCACTCGGATGTCAAAGTTGTCGCAGCGCATTGAAATTTTGCATGCGGGTAGACCTTGACCTGGAGGTCACGTTTCCACCGTTCTTGACCCCCGCTCACCTCTGTGAGTGGAGCTATGGGCGATCAAAGATGATTTTAACATTGGCTCCAAAGTGAAAAATGTTCGGTTCAGTATGCTCCATATGACCTAAGGAGTCGTCCTGCAAAGTCTGAGACTCCTACGGCGATTTGACCTTTTTGGTCGAAAATGCATGTAAGGCTAACACCTGGCGCTCAAATGCCACTCGGATGTCAAAGTTGTCGCAGCGCATTGAAATTTTGCATGCGGGTAGACCTTGACCTGGAGGTCACGTTTCCACCGTTCTTCACCCCCACTCACCTCTGTGAGTGGAGCTATGGGCGATCAAAGATGATTTTAACATTGGCTCCAAAGTGAAAAATGTTCGGTTCAGTATGCTCCATATGACCTAAGGAGTCGTCCTGCAAAGTCTGAGACTCCTACGGCGATTTGACCTTTTTGGTCGAAAATGCATGTAAGGCTAACACCTGGCGCTCAAATGCCACTCGGATGTCAAAGTTGTCGCAGCGCATTGAAATTTTGCATGCGGGTAGACCTTGACCTGGAGGTCACGTTTCCACCGTTCTTGACCCCCGCTCACCTCTGTGAGTGGAGCTATGGGCGATCAAAGATGATTTTAACATTGGCTCCAAAGTGAAAAATGTTCGGTTCAGTATGCTCCATATGACCTAAGGAGTCGTCCTGCAAAGTCTGAGACTCCTACGGCGATTTGACCTTTTTGGTCGAAAATGCATGTAAGGCTAACACCTGGCGCTCAAATGCCACTCGGATGTCAAAATTGTCGCAGCGCATTGAAATTTTGCATGCGGGTAGACCTTGACCTGGAGGTCACGTTTCCACCGTTCTTGACCCCCGCTCACCTCTGTGAGTGGAGCTATGGGCGATCAAAGACGATTTTAACATTGGCTCCAAAGTGAAAAATGTTCGGTTCAGTATGCTCCATATGACCTAAGGAGTCGTCCTGCAAAGTCTGAAACTCCTACGGCGATTTGACCTTTTTGGTCGAAAATGCATGTAAGGCTAACACCTGGCGCTCAAATGCCACTCGGATGTCAAAGTTGTCGCAGCGCATTGAAATTTTGCATGCGGGTAGACCTTGACCTGGAGGTCACGTTTCCATCGTTCTTGACCCCCGCCCACCTCTGTGAGTGGAGCTATGGGCGATCAAAGATGATTTTAACATTGGCTCCAAAGTGAAAAATGTTCGGTTCAGTATGCTCCATATGACCTAAGGAGTCGTCCTGCAAAGTCTGAGACTCCTACGGCGATTTGACCTTTTTGGTCGAAAATGCATGTAAGGCTAACACCTGGCGCTCAAATGCCACTCGGATGTCAAAGTTGTCGCAGCGCATTGAAATTTTGCATGCGGGTAGACCTTGACCTGGAGGTCACGTTTCCACCGTTCTTGACCCCCACTCACCTCTGTGAGTGGAGCTATGGGCGATCAAAGACGATTTTAACATTGGCTCCAAAGTGAAAAATGTTCGGTTCAGTATGCTCCATATGACCTAAGGAGTCGTCCTGCAAAGTCTGAGACTCCTACGGCGATTTGACCTTTTTGGTCGAAAATGCATGTAAGGCTAACACCTGGCGCTCAAATGCCACTCGGATGTCAAAGTTGTCGCAGCGCATTGAAATTTTGTATGCGGGTAGACCTTGACCTGGAGGTCACGTTTCCACCGTTCTTGACCCCCGCTCACCTCTGTGAGTGGAGCTATGGGCGATCAAAGATGATTTTAACATTGGCTCCAAAGTGAAAAATGTTCGGTTCAGTATGCTCCATATGACCTAAGGAGTCGTCCTGCAAAGTCTGAGACTCCTACGGCGATTTGACCTTTTTGGTCGAAAATGCATGTAAGGCTAACACCTGGCGCTCAAATGCCACTCGGATGTCAAAGTTGTCGCAGCGCATTGAAATTTTGCATGCGGGTAGACCTTGACCTGGAGGTCACGTTTCCATCGTTCTTCACCCCCACTCACCTCTGTGAGTGGAGCTATGGGCGATCAAAGATGATTTTAACATTGGCTCCAAAGTGAAAAATGTTCGGTTCAGTATGCTCCATATGACCTAAGGAGTCGTCCTGCAAAGTCTGAGACTCCTACGGCGATTTGACCTTTTTGGTCGAAAATGCATGTAAGGCTAACACCTGGCGCTCAAATGCCACTCGGATGTCAAAGTTGTCGCAGCGCATTGAAATTTTGCATGCGGGTAGACCTTGACCTGGAGGTCACGTTTCCATCGTTCTTCACCCCCACTCACCTCTGTGAGTGGAGCTATGGGCGATCAAAGATGATTTTAACATTGGCTCCAAAGTGAAAAATGTTCGGTTCAGTATGCTCCATATGACCTAAGGAGTCGTCCTGCAAAGTCTGAGACTCCTACGGCGATTTGACCTTTTTGGTCGAAAATGCATGTAAGGCTAACACCTGGCGCTCAAATGCCACTCGGATGTCAAAGTTGTCGCAGCGCATTGAAATTTTGCATGCGGGTAGACCTTGACCTGGAGGTCACGTTTCCACCGTTCTTGACCCCCGCTCACCTCTGTGAGTGGAGCTATGGGCGATCAAAGACGATTTTAACATTGGCTCCAAAGTGAAAAATGTTCGGTTCAGTATGCTCCATATGACCTAAGGAGTCGTCCTGCAAAGTCTGAAACTCCTACGGCGATTTGACCTTTTTGGTCGAAAATGCATGTAAGGCTAACACCTGGCGCTCAAATGCCACTCGGATGTCAAAGTTGTCGCAGCGCATTGAAATTTTGCATGCGGGTAGACCTTGACCTGGAGGTCACGTTTCCATCGTTCTTGACCCCCGCCCACCTCTGTGAGTGGAGCTATGGGCGATCAAAGATGATTTTAACATTGGCTCCAAAGTGAAAAATGTTCGGTTCAGTATGCTCCATATGACCTAAGGAGTCGTCCTGCAAAGTCTGAGACTCCTACGGCGATTTGACCTTTTTGGTCGAAAATGCATGTAAGGCTAACACCTGGCGCTCAAATGCCACTCGGATGTCAAAGTTGTCGCAGCGCATTGAAATTTTGCATGCGGGTAGACCTTGACCTGGAGGTCACGTTTCCACCGTTCTTGACCCCCACTCACCTCTGTGAGTGGAGCTATGGGCGATCAAAGACGATTTTAACATTGGCTCCAAAGTGAAAAATGTTCGGTTCAGTATGCTCCATATGACCTAAGGAGTCGTCCTGCAAAGTCTGAGACTCCTACGGCGATTTGACCTTTTTGGTCGAAAATGCATGTAAGGCTAACACCTGGCGCTCAAATGCCACTCGGATGTCAAAGTTGTCGCAGCGCATTGAAATTTTGTATGCGGGTAGACCTTGACCTGGAGGTCACGTTTCCACCGTTCTTGACCCCCGCTCACCTCTGTGAGTGGAGCTATGGGCGATCAAAGATGATTTTAACATTGGCTCCAAAGTGAAAAATGTTCGGTTCAGTATGCTCCATATGACCTAAGGAGTCGTCCTGCAAAGTCTGAGACTCCTACGGCGATTTGACCTTTTTGGTCGAAAATGCATGTAAGGCTAACACCTGGCGCTCAAATGCCACTCGGATGTCAAAGTTGTCGCAGCGCATTGAAATTTTGCATGCGGGTAGACCTTGACCTGGAGGTCACGTTTCCACCGTTCTTGACCCCCGCTCACCTCTGTGAGTGGAGCTATGGGCGATCAAAGATGATTTTAACATTGGCTCCAAAGTGAAAAATGTTCGGTTCAGTATGCTCCATATGACCTAAGGAGTCGTCCTGCAAAGTCTGAGACTCCTACGGCGATTTGACCTTTTTGGTCGAAAATGCATGTAAGGCTAACACCTGGCGCTCAAATGCCACTCGGATGTCAAAGTTGTCGCAGCGCATTGAAATTTTGCATGCGGGTAGACCTTGACCTGGAGGTCACGTTTCCACCGTTCTTGACCCCCGCTCACCTCTGTGAGTGGAGCTATGGGCGATCAAAGATGATTTTAACATTGGCTCCAAAGTGAAAAATGTTCGGTTCAGTATGCTCCATATGACCTAAGGAGTCGTCCTGCAAAGTCTGAGACTCCTACGGCGATTTGACCTTTTTTGTCGAAAATGCATGTAAGGCTAACACCTGGCGCTCAAATGCCACTCGGATGTCAAAGTTGTCGCAGCGCATTGAAATTTTGCATGCGGGTAGACCTTGACCTGGAGGTCACGTTTCCACCGTTCTTGACCCCGGCTCACCTCTGTGAGTGGAGCTATGGGCGATCAAAGATGATTTTAACATTGGCTCCAAAGTGAAAAATGTTCGGTTCAGTATGCTCCATATGACCTAAGGAGTCGTCCTGCAAAGTCTGAAACTCCTACGGCGATTTGACCTTTTTGGTCGAAAATGCATGTAAGGGATAGCACCTGGCGCTCAAATGCCACTCGGATGTCAAAGTTGTCGCAGCGCATTGAAATTTTGCATGCGGGTAGACCTTGACCTGGAGGTCACGTTTCCACCGTTCTTGACCCCCGCTCACCTCTGTGAGTGGAGCTATGGGCGATCAAAGATGATTTTAACATTGGCTCCAAAGTGAAAAATGTTCGGTTCAGTATGCTCCATATGACCTAAGGAGTCGTCCTGCAAAGTCTGAGACTCCTACGGCGATTTGACCTTTTTGGTCGAAAATGCATGTAAGGCTAACACCTGGCGCTCAAATGCCACTCGGATGTCAAAGTTGTCGCAGCGCATTGAAATTTTGCATGCGGGTAGACCTTGACCTGGAGGTCACGTTTCCACCGTTCTTGACCCCCGCTCACCTCTGTGAGTGGAGCTATGGGCGATCAAAGATGATTTTAACATTGGCTCCAAAGTGAAAAATGTTCGGTTCATTATGCTCCATATGACCTAAGGAGTCGTCCTGCAAAGTCTGAGACTCCTACGGCGATTTGACCTTTTTGGTCGAAAATGCATGTAAGGCTAACACCTGGCGCTCAAATGCCACTCGGATGTCAAAGTTGTCGCAGCGCATTGAAATTTTGCATGCGGGTAGACCTTGACCTGGAGGTCACGTTTCCATCGTTCTTGACCCCCGCTCACCTCTGTGAGTGGAGCTATGGGCGATCAAAGATGATTTTAACATTGGCTCCAAAGTGAAAAATGTTCGGTTCAGTATGCTCCATATGACCTAAGGAGTCGTCCTGCAAAGTCTGAGACTCCTACGGCGATTTGACCTTTTTGGTCGAAAATGCATGTAAGGCTAACACCTGGCGCTCAAATGCCACTCGGATGTCAAAGTTGTCGCAGCGCATTGAAATTTTGCATGCGGGTAGACCTTGACCTGGAGGTCACGTTTCCACCGTTCTTGACCCCCGCTCACCTCTGTGAGTGGAGCTATGGGCGATCAAAGATGATTTTAAGATTGGCTCCAAAGTGAAAAATGTTCGGTTCAGTATGCTCCATATGACCTAAGGAGTCGTCCTGCAAAGTCTGAGACTCCTACGGCGATTTGACCTTTTTGGTCGAAAATGCATGTAAGGCTAACACCTGGCGCTCAAATGCCACTCGGATGTCAAAGTTGTCGCAGCGCATTGAAATTTTGCATGCGGGTAGACCTTGACCTGGAGGTCACGTTTCCACCGTTCTTCACCCCCACTCACCTCTGTGAGTGGAGCTATGGGCGATCAAAGATGATTTTAACATTGGCTCCAAAGTGAAAAATGTTCGGTTCAGTATGCTCCATATGACCTAAGGAGTCGTCCTGCAAAGTCTGAGACTCCTACGGCGATTTGACCTTTTTGGTCGAAAATGCATGTAAGGCTAACACCTGGCGCTCAAATGCCACTCGGATGTCAAAATTGTCGCAGCGCATTGAAATTTTGCATGCGGGTAGACCTTGACCTGGAGGTCACGTTTCCACCGTTCTTGACCCCCGCTCACCTCTGTGAGTGGAGCTATGGGCGATCAAAGACGATTTTAACATTGGCTCCAAAGTGAAAAATGTTCGGTTCAGTATGCTCCATATGACCTAAGGAGTCGTCCTGCAAAGTCTGAAACTCCTACGGCGATTTGACCTTTTTGGTCGAAAATGCATGTAAGGCTAACACCTGGCGCTCAAATGCCACTCGGATGTCAAAGTTGTCGCAGCGCATTGAAATTTTGCATGCGGGTAGACCTTGACCTGGAGGTCACGTTTCCACCGTTCTTGACCCCCACTCACCTCTGTGAGTGGAGCTATGGGCGATCAAAGACGATTTTAACATTGGCTCCAAAGTGAAAAATGTTCGGTTCAGTATGCTCCATATGACCTAAGGAGTCGTCCTGCAAAGTCTGAGACTCCTACGGCGATTTGACCTTTTTGGTCGAAAATGCATGTAAGGCTAACACCTGGCGCTCAAATGCCACTCGGATGTCAAAGTTGTCGCAGCGCATTGAAATTTTGTATGCGGGTAGACCTTGACCTGGAGGTCACGTTTCCACCGTTCTTGACCCCCGCTCACCTCTGTGAGTGGAGCTATGGGCGATCAAAGATGATTTTAACATTGGCTCCAAAGTGAAAAATGTTCGGTTCAGTATGCTCCATATGACCTAAGGAGTCGTCCTGCAAAGTCTGAGACTCCTACGGCGATTTGACCTTTTTGGTCGAAAATGCATGTAAGGCTAACACCTGGCGCTCAAATGCCACTCGGATGTCAAAGTTGTCGCAGCGCATTGAAATTTTGCATGCGGGTAGACCTTGACCTGGAGGTCACGTTTCCACCGTTCTTGACCCCCGCTCACCTCTGTGAGTGGAGCTATGGGCGATCAAAGATGATTTTAACATTGGCTCCAAAGTGAAAAATGTTCGGTTCAGTATGCTCCATATGACCTAAGGAGTCGTCCTGCAAAGTCTGAGACTCCTACGGCGATTTGACCTTTTTGGTCGAAAATGCATGTAAGGCTAACACCTGGCGCTCAAATGCCACTCGGATGTCAAAATTGTCGCAGCGCATTGAAATTTTGCATGCGGGTAGACCTTGACCTGGAGGTCACGTTTCCACCGTTCTTGACCCCCGCTCACCTCTGTGAGTGGAGCTATGGGCGATCAAAGACGATTTTAACATTGGCTCCAAAGTGAAAAATGTTCGGTTCAGTATGCTCCATATGACCTAAGGAGTCGTCCTGCAAAGTCTGAAACTCCTACGGCGATTTGACCTTTTTGGTCGAAAATGCATGTAAGGCTAACACCTGGCGCTCAAATGCCACTCGGATGTCAAAGTTGTCGCAGCGCATTGAAATTTTGCATGCGGGTAGACCTTGACCTGGAGGTCACGTTTCCATCGTTCTTGACCCCCGCCCACCTCTGTGAGTGGAGCTATGGGCGATCAAAGATGATTTTAACATTGGCTCCAAAGTGAAAAATGTTCGGTTCAGTATGCTCCATATGACCTAAGGAGTCGTCCTGCAAAGTCTGAGACTCCTACGGCGATTTGACCTTTTTGGTCGAAAATGCATGTAAGGCTAACACCTGGCGCTCAAATGCCACTCGGATGTCAAAGTTGTCGCAGCGCATTGAAATTTTGCATGCGGGTAGACCTTGACCTGGAGGTCACGTTTCCACCGTTCTTGACCCCCACTCACCTCTGTGAGTGGAGCTATGGGCGATCAAAGACGATTTTAACATTGGCTCCAAAGTGAAAAATGTTCGGTTCAGTATGCTCCATATGACCTAAGGAGTCGTCCTGCAAAGTCTGAGACTCCTACGGCGATTTGACCTTTTTGGTCGAAAATGCATGTAAGGCTAACACCTGGCGCTCAAATGCCACTCGGATGTCAAAGTTGTCGCAGCGCATTGAAATTTTGTATGCGGGTAGACCTTGACCTGGAGGTCACGTTTCCACCGTTCTTGACCCCCGCTCACCTCTGTGAGTGGAGCTATGGGCGATCAAAGAAGATTTTAACATTGGCTCCAAAGTGAAAAATGTTCGGTTCAGTATGCTCCATATGACCTAAGGAGTCGTCCTGCAAAGTCTGAGACTCCTACGGCGATTTGACCTTTTTGGTCGAAAATGCATGTAAGGCTAACACCTGGCGCTCAAATGCCACTCGGATGTCAAAGTTGTCGCAGCGCATTGAAATTTTGCATGCGGGTAGACCTTGACCTGGAGGTCACGTTTCCACCGTTCTTGACCCCCGCTCACCTCTGTGAGTGGAGCTATGGGCGATCAAAGATGATTTTAACATTGGCTCCAAAGTGAAAAATGTTCGGTTCAGTATGCTCCATATGACCTAAGGAGTCGTCCTGCAAAGTCTGAGACTCCTACGGCGATTTGACCTTTTTGGTCGAAAATGCATGTAAGGCTAACACCTGGCGCTCAAATGCCACTCGGATGTCAAAGTTGTCGCAGCGCATTGAAATTTTGCATGCGGGTAGACCTTGACCTGGAGGTCACGTTTCCACCGTTCTTGACCCCCGCTCACCTCTGTGAGTGGAGCTATGGGCGATCAAAGATGATTTTAACATTGGCTCCAAAGTGAAAAATGTTCGGTTCAGTATGCTCCATATGACCTAAGGAGTCGTCCTGCAAAGTCTGAGACTCCTACGGCGATTTGACCTTTTTGGTCGAAAATGCATGTAAGGCTAACACCTGGCGCTCAAATGCCACTCGGATGTCAAAGTTGTCGCAGCGCATTGAAATTTTGCATGCGGGTAGACCTTGACCTGGAGGTCACGTTTCCACCGTTCTTGACCCCGGCTCACCTCTGTGAGTGGAGCTATGGGCGATCAAAGATGATTTTAACATTGGCTCCAAAGTGAAAAATGTTCGGTTCAGTATGCTCCATATGACCTAAGGAGTCGTCCTGCAAAGTCTGAAACTCCTACGGCGATTTGACCTTTTTGGTCGAAAATGCATGTAAGGGATAACACCTGGCGCTCAAATGCCACTCGGATGTCAAAGTTGTCGCAGCGCATTGAAATTTTGCATGCGGGTAGACCTTGACCTGGAGGTCACGTTTCCACCGTTCTTGACCCCCGCTCACCTCTGTGAGTGGAGCTATGGGCGATCAAAGATGATTTTAACATTGGCTCCAAAGTGAAAAATGTTCGGTTCAGTATGCTCCATATGACCTAAGGAGTCGTCCTGCAAAGTCTGAGACTCCTACGGCGATTTGACCTTTTTGGTCGAAAATGCATGTAAGGCTAACACCTGGCGCTCAAATGCCACTCGGATGTCAAAGTTGTCGCAGCGCATTGAAATTTTGCATGCGGGTAGACCTTGACCTGGAGGTCACGTTTCCACCGTTCTTGACCCCCGCTCACCTCTGTGAGTGGAGCTATGGGCGATCAAAGATGATTTTAACATTGGCTCCAAAGTGAAAAATGTTCGGTTCATTATGCTCCATATGACCTAAGGAGTCGTCCTGCAAAGTCTGAGACTCCTACGGCGATTTGACCTTTTTGGTCGAAAATGCATGTAAGGCTAACACCTGGCGCTCAAATGCCACTCGGATGTCAAAGTTGTCGCAGCGCATTGAAATTTTGCATGCGGGTAGACCTTGACCTGGAGGTCACGTTTCCATCGTTCTTGACCCCCGCTCACCTCTGTGAGTGGAGCTATGGGCGATCAAAGATGATTTTAACATTGGCTCCAAAGTGAAAAATGTTCGGTTCAGTATGCTCCATATGACCTAAGGAGTCGTCCTGCAAAGTCTGAGACTCCTACGGCGATTTGACCTTTTTGGTCGAAAATGCATGTAAGGCTAACACCTGGCGCTCAAATGCCACTCGGATGTCAAAGTTGTCGCAGCGCATTGAAATTTTGCATGCGGGTAGACCTTGACCTGGAGGTCACGTTTCCACCGTTCTTGACCCCCGCTCACCTCTGTGAGTGGAGCTATGGGCGATCAAAGATGATTTTAACATTGGCTCCAAAGTGAAAAATGTTCGGTTCAGTATGCTCCATATGACCTAAGGAGTCGTCCTGCAAAGTCTGAGACTCCTACGGCGATTTGACCTTTTTGGTCGAAAATGCATGTAAGGCTAACACCTGGCGCTCAAATGCCACTCGGATGTCAAAGTTGTCGCAGCGCATTGAAATTTTGCATGCGGGTAGACCTTGACCTGGAGGTCACGTTTCCACCGTTCTTCACCCCCACTCACCTCTGTGAGTGGAGCTATGGGCGATCAAAGATGATTTTAACATTGGCTCCAAAGTGAAAAATGTTCGGTTCAGTATGCTCCATATGACCTAAGGAGTCGTCCTGCAAAGTCTGAGACTCCTACGGCGATTTGACCTTTTTGGTCGAAAATGCATGTAAGGCTAACACCTGGCGCTCAAATGCCACTCGGATGTCAAAGTTGTCGCAGCGCATTGAAATTTTGCATGCGGGTAGACCTTGACCTGGAGGTCACGTTTCCACCGTTCTTGACCCCCGCTCACCTCTGTGAGTGGAGCTATGGGCGATCAAAGATGATTTTAACATTGGCTCCAAAGTGAAAAATGTTCGGTTCAGTATGCTCCATATGACCTAAGGAGTCGTCCTGCAAAGTCTGAGACTCCTACGGCGATTTGACCTTTTTGGTCGAAAATGCATGTAAGGCTAACACCTGGCGCTCAAATGCCACTCGGATGTCAAAATTGTCGCAGCGCATTGAAATTTTGCATGCGGGTAGACCTTGACCTGGAGGTCACGTTTCCACCGTTCTTGACCCCCGCTCACCTCTGTGAGTGGAGCTATGGGCGATCAAAGACGATTTTAACATTGGCTCCAAAGTGAAAAATGTTCGGTTCAGTATGCTCCATATGACCTAAGGAGTCGTCCTGCAAAGTCTGAAACTCCTACGGCGATTTGACCTTTTTGGTCGAAAATGCATGTAAGGCTAACACCTGGCGCTCAAATGCCACTCGGATGTCAAAGTTGTCGCAGCGCATTGAAATTTTGTATGCGGGTAGACCTTGACCTGGAGGTCACGTTTCCACCGTTCTTGACCCCCGCTCACCTCTGTGAGTGGAGCTATGGGCGATCAAAGATGATTTTAACATTGGCTCCAAAGTGAAAAATGTTCGGTTCAGTATGCTCCATATGACCTAAGGAGTCGTCCTGCAAAGTCTGAGACTCCTACGGCGATTTGACCTTTTTGGTCGAAAATGCATGTAAGGCTAACACCTGGCGCTCAAATGCCACTCGGATGTCAAAGTTGTCGCAGCGCATTGAAATTTTGCATGCGGGTAGACCTTGACCTGGAGGTCACGTTTCCACCGTTCTTGACCCCCGCTCACCTCTGTGAGTGGAGCTATGGGCGATCAAAGATGATTTTAACATTGGCTCCAAAGTGAAAAATGTTCGGTTCAGTATGCTCCATATGACCTAAGGAGTCGTCCTGCAAAGTCTGAGACTCCTACGGCGATTTGACCTTTTTGGTCGAAAATGCATGTAAGGCTAACACCTGGCGCTCAAATGCCACTCGGATGTCAAAGTTGTCGCAGCGCATTGAAATTTTGCATGCGGGTAGACCTTGACCTGGAGGTCACGTTTCCACCGTTCTTGACCCCCGCTCACCTCTGTGAGTGGAGCTATGGGCGATCAAAGATGATTTTAACATTGGCTCCAAAGTGAAAAATGTTCGGTTCAGTATGCTCCATATGACCTAAGGAGTCGTCCTGCAAAGTCTGAGACTCCTACGGCGATTTGACCTTTTTGGTCGAAAATGCATGTAAGGCTAACACCTGGCGCTCAAATGCCACTCGGATGTCAAAGTTGTCGCAGCGCATTGAAATTTTGCATGCGGGTAGACCTTGACCTGGAGGTCACGTTTCCACCGTTCTTGACCCCGGCTCACCTCTGTGAGTGGAGCTATGGGCGATCAAAGATGATTTTAACATTGGCTCCAAAGTGAAAAATGTTCGGTTCAGTATGCTCCATATGACCTAAGGAGTCGTCCTGCAAAGTCTGAGACTCCTACGGCGATTTGACCTTTTTGGTCGAAAATGCATGTAAGGCTAACACCTGGCGCTCAAATGCCACTCGGATGTCAAAGTTGTCGCAGCGCATTGAAATTTTGCATGCGGGTAGACCTTGACCTGGAGGTCACGTTTCCACCGTTCTTGACCCCCGCTCACCTCTGTGAGTGGAGCTATGGGCGATCAAAGATGATTTTAACATTGGCTCCAAAGTGAAAAATGTTCGGTTCAGTATGCTCCATATGACCTAAGGAGTCGTCCTGCAAAGTCTGAGACTCCTACGGCGATTTGACCTTTTTGGTAGAAAATGCATGTAAGGCTAACACCTGGCGCTCAAATGCCACTCGGATGTCAAAGTTGTCGCAGCGCATTGAAATTTTGCATGCGGGTAGACCTTGACCTGGAGGTCACGTTTCCACCGTTCTTGACCCCCGCTCACCTCTGTGAGTGGAGCTATGGGCGATCAAAGATGATTTTAACATTGGCTCCAAAGTGAAAAATGTTCGGTTCAGTATGCTCCATATGACCTAAGGAGTCGTCCTGCAAAGTCTGAAACTCCTACGGCGATTTGACCTTTTTGGTCGAAAATGCATGTAAGGCTAACACCTGGCGCTCAAATGCCACTCGGATGTCAAAGTTGTCGCAGCGCATTGAAATTTTGCATGCGGGTAGACCTTGACCTGGAGGTCACGTTTCCACCGTTCTTGACCCCCGCTCACCTCTGTGAGTGGAGCTATGGGCGATCAAAGATGATTTTAACATTGGCTCCAAAGTGAAACATGTTCGGTTCAGTATGCTCCATATGACCTAAGGAGTCGTCCTGCAAAGTCTGAGACTCCTACGGCGATTTGACCTTTTTGGTCGAAAATGCATGTAAGGGATAACACCTGGCGCTCAAATGCCACTCGGATGTCAAAGTTGTCGCAGCGCATTGAAATTTTGCATGCGGGTAGACCTTGACCTGGAGGTCACGTTTCCACCGTTCTTGACCCCCGCTCACCTCTGTGAGTGGAGCTATGGGCGATCAAAGATGATTTTAACATTGGCTCCAAAGTGAAAAATGTTCGGTTCAGTATGCTCCATATGACCTAAGGAGTCGTCCTGCAAAGTCTGAGACTCCTACGGCGATTTGACCTTTTTGGTCGAAAATGCATGTAAGGCTAACACCTGGCGCTCAAATGCCACTCGGATGTCAAAGTTGTCGCAGCGCATTGAAATTTTGCATGCGGGTAGACCTTGACCTGGAGGTCACGTTTCCACCGTTCTTGACCCCCGCTCACCTCTGTGAGTGGAGCTATGGGCGATCAAAGATGATTTTAACATTGGCTCCAAAGTGAAAAATGTTCGGTTCAGTATGCTCCATATGACCTAAGGAGTCGTCCTGCAAAGTCTGAGATTCCTACGGCGATTTGACCTTTTTGGTCGAAAATGCATGTAAGGCTAACACCTGGCGCTCAAATGCCACTCGGATGTCAAAGTTGTCGCAGCGCATTGAAATTTTGCATGCGGGTAGACCTTGACCTGGAGGTCACGTTTCCACCGTTCTTGACCCCCGCTCACCTCTGTGAGTGGAGCTATGGGCGATCAAAGATGATTTTAACATTGGCTCCAAAGTGAAAAATGTTCGGTTCAGTATGCTCCATATGACCTAAGGAGTCGTCCTGCAAAGTCTGAGACTCCTACGGCGATTTGACCTTTTTGGTCGAAAATGCATGTAAGGCTAACACCTGGCGCTCAAATGCCACTCGGATGTCAAAGTTGTCGCAGCGCATTGAAATTTTGCATGCGGGTAGACCTTGACCTGGAGGTCACGTTTCCACCGTTCTTGACCCCCGCTCACCTCTGTGAGTGGAGCTATGGGCGATCAAAGATGATTTTAACATTGGCTCCAAAGTGAAAAATGTTCGGTTCAGTATGCTCCATATGACCTAAGGAGTCGTCCTGCAAAGTCTGAGACTCCTACGGCGATTTGACCTTTTTGGTCGAAAATGCATGTAAGGCTAACATCTGGCGCTCAAATGCCACTCGGATGTCAAAGTTGTCGCAGCGCATTGAAATTTTGCATGCGGGTAGACCTTGACCTGGAGGTCACGTTTCCACCGTTCTTGACCCCCGCTCACCTCTGTGAGTGGAGCTATGGGCGATCAAAAATGATTTTAACATTGGCTCCAAAGTGAAAAATGTTCGGTTCAGTATGCTCCATATGACCTAAGGAGTCGTCCTGCAAAGTCTGAGACTCCTACGGCGATTTGACCTTTTTGGTCGAAAATGCATGTAAGGCTAACACCTGGCGCTCAAATGCCACTCGGATGTCAAAGTTGTCGCAGCGCATTGAAATTTTGCATGCGGGTAGACCTTGACCTGGAGGTCACGTTTCCACCGTTCTTGATCCCCGCTCACCTCTGTGAGTGGAGCTATGGGCGATCAAAGATGATTTTAACATTGGCTCCAAAGTGAAAAATGTTCGGTTCAGTATGCTCCATATGACCTAAGGAGTCGTCCTGCAAAGTCTGAGACTCCTACGGCGATTTGACCTTTTTGGTCGAAAATGCATGTAAGGCTAACACCTGGCGCTCAAATGCCACTCGGATGTCAAAGTTGTCGCAGCGCATTGAAATTTTGCATGCGGGTAGACCTTGACCTGGAGGTCACGTTTCCACCGTTCTTGACCCCCGCTCACCTCTGTGAGTGGAGCTATGGGCGATCAAAGATGATTTTAACATTGGCTCCAAAGTGAAAAATGTTCGGTTCAGTATGCTCCATATGACCTAAGGAGTCGTCCTGCAAAGTCTGAGACTCCTACGGCGATTTGACCTTTTTGGTCGAAAATGCATGTAAGGCTAACACCTGGCGCTCAAATGCCACTCGGATGTCAAAGTTGTCGCAGCGCATTGAAATTTTGCATGCGGGTAGACCTTGACCTGGAGGTCACGTTTCCACCGTTCTTGACCCCCGCTCACCTCTGTGAGTGGAGCTATGGGCGATCAAAGATGATTTTAACATTGGCTCCAAAGTGAAAAATGTTCGGTTCAGTATGCTCCATATGACCTAAGGAGTCGTCCTGCAAAGTCTGAGACTCCTACGGCGATTTGACCTTTTTGGTCGAAAATGCATGTAAGGCTAACATCTGGCGCTCAAATGCCACTCGGATGTCAAAGTTGTCGCAGCGCATTGAAATTTTGCATGCGGGTAGACCTTGACCTGGAGGTCACGTTTCCACCGTTCTTGACCCCCGCTCACCTCTGTGAGTGGAGCTATGGGCGATCAAAAATGATTTTAACATTGGCTCCAAAGTGAAAAATGTTCGGTTCAGTATGCTCCATATGACCTAAGGAGTCGTCCTGCAAAGTCTGAGACTCCTACGGCGATTTGACCTTTTTGGTCGAAAATGCATGTAAGGCTAACACCTGGCGCTCAAATGCCACTCGGATGTCAAAGTTGTCGCAGCGCATTGAAATTTTGCATGCGGGTAGACCTTGACCTGGAGGTCACGTTTCCACCGTTCTTGATCCCCGCTCACCTCTGTGAGTGGAGCTATGGGCGATCAAAGATGATTTTAACATTGGCTCCAAAGTGAAAAATGTTCGGTTCAGTATGCTCCATATGACCTAAGGAGTCGTCCTGCAAAGTCTGAGACTCCTACGGCGATTTGACCTTTTTGGTCGAAAATGCATGTAAGGCTAACACCTGGCGCTCAAATGCCACTCGGATGTCAAAGTTGTCGCAGCGCATTGAAATTTTGCATGCGGGTAGACCTTGACCTGGAGGTCACGTTTCCATCGTTCTTGACCCCCGCTCACCTCTGTGAGTGGAGCTATGGGCGATCAAAGATGATTTTAACATTGGCTCCAAAGTGAAAAATGTTCGGTTCAGTATGCTCCATATGACCTAAGGAGTCGTCCTGCAAAGTCTGAGACTCCTACGGCGATTTGACCTTTTTGGTCGAAAATGCATGTAAGGCTAACACCTGGCTCTCAAATGCCACTCGGATGTCAAAGTTGTCGCAGCGCATTGAAATTTTGCATGCGGGTAGACCTTGACCTGGAGGTCACGTTTCCACCGTTCTTGACCCCCGCTCACCTCTGTGAGTGGAGCTATGGGCGATCAAAGACGATTTTAACATTGGCTCCAAAGTGAAAAATGTTCGGTTCAGTATGCTCCATATGACCTAAGGAGTCGTCCTGCAAAGTCTGAGACTCCTACGGCGATTTGACCTTTTTGGTCGAAAATGCATGTAAGGCTAACACCTGGCGCTCAAATGCCACTCTGATGTCAAAGTTGTCGCAGCGCATTGAAATTTTGCATGCGGGTAGACCTTGACCTGGAGGTCACGTTTCCACCGTTCTTGACCCCCGCTCACCTCTGTGAGTGGAGCTATGGGCGATCAAAGATGATTTTAACATTGGCTCCAAAGTGAAAAATGTTCGGTTCAGTATGCTCCATATGACCTAAGGAGTCGTCCTGCAAAGTCTGAGACTCCTACGGCGATTTGACCTTTTTGGTCGAAAATGCATGTAAGGCTAACACCTGGCGCTCAAATGCCACTCGGATGTCAAAGTTGTCGCAGCGCATTGAAATTTTGCATGCGGGTAGACCTTGACCTGGAGGTCACGTTTCCACCGTTCTTGACCCCCGCTCACCTCTGTGAGTGGAGCTATGGGCGATCAAAGATGATTTTAACATTGGCTCCAAAGTGAAAAATGTTCGGTTCAGTATGCTCCATATGACCTAAGGAGTCGTCCTGCAAAGTCTGAGACTCCTACGGCGATTTGACCTTTTTGGTCGAAAATGCATGTAAGGCTAACACCTGGCGCTCAAATGCCACTCGGATGTCAAAGTTGTCGCAGCGCATTGAAATTTTGCATGCGGGTAGACCTTGACCTGGAGGTCACGTTTCCACCGTTCTTGACCCCCGCTCACCTCTGTGAGTGGAGCTATGGGCGATCAAAAATGATTTTAACATTGGCTCCAAAGTGAAAAATGTTCGGTTCAGTATGCTCCATATGACCTAAGGAGTCGTCCTGCAAAGTCTGAGACTCCTACGGCGATTTGACCTTTTTGGTCGAAAATGCATGTAAGGCTAACACCTGGCGCTCAAATGCCACTCGGATGTCAAAGTTGTCGCAGCGCATTGAAATTTTGCATGCGGGTAGACCTTGACCTGGAGGTCACGTTTCCACCGTTCTTGATCCCGGCTCACCTCTGTGAGTGGAGCTATGGGCGATCAAAGATGATTTTAACATTGGCTCCAAAGTGAAAAATGTTCCGTTCAGTATGCTCCATATGACCTAAGGAGTCGTCCTGCAAAGTCTGAGACTCCTACGGCGATTTGACCTTTTTGGTCGAAAATGCATGTAAGGCTAACACCTGGCGCTCAAATGCCACTCGGATGTCAAAGTTGTCGCAGCGCATTGAAATTTTGCATGCGGGTAGACCTTGACCTGGAGGTCACGTTTCCACCGTTCTTGACCCCCGCTCACCTCTGTGAGTGGAGCTATGGGCGATCAAAGATGATTTTAACATTGGCTCCAAAGTGAAAAATGTTCGATTCAGTATGCTCCATATGACCTAAGGAGTCGTCCTGCAAAGTCTGAGACTCGTACGGCGATTTGACCTTTTTGGTCGAAAATGCATGTAAGGCTAACACCTGGCGCTCAAATGCCACTCGGATGTCAAAGTTGTCGCAGCGCATTGAAATTTTGCATGCGGGTAGACCTTGACCTGGAGGTCACGTTTCCACCGTTCTTGACCCCCGCTCACCTCTGTGAGTGGAGCTATGGGCGATCAAAGATGATTTTAACATTGGCTCCAAAGTGAAAAATGTTCGGTTCAGTATGCTCCATATGACCTAAGGAGTCGTCCTGCAAAGTCTGAGACTCCTACGGCGATTTGACCTTTTTGGTCGAAAATGCATGTAAGGCTAACACCTGGCGCTCAAATGCCACTCGGATGTCAAAGTTGTCGCAGCGCATTGAAATTTTGCATGCGGGTAGACCTTGACCTGGAGGTCACGTTTCCACCGTTCTTGACCCCCGCTCACCTCTGTGAGTGGAGCTATGGGCGATCAAAGATGATTTTAACATTGGCTCCAAAGTGAAAAATGTTCGGTTCAGTATGCTCCATATGACCTAAGGAGTCGTCCTGCAAAGTCTGAGACTCCTACGGCGATTTGACCTTTTTGGTCGAAAATGCATGTAAGGCTAACACCTGGCGCTCAAATGCCACTCGGATGTCAAAGTTGTCGCAGCGCATTGAAATTTTGCATGCGGGTAGACCTTGACCTGAAGGTCACGTTTCCACCGTTCTTGACCCCCGCTCACCTCTGTGAGTGGAGCTATGGGCGATCAAAGATGATTTTAACATTGGCTCCAAAGTGAAAAATGTTCGATTCAGTATGCTCCATATGACCTAAGGAGTCGTCCTGCAAAGTCTGAGACTCCTACGGCGATTTGACCTTTTTGGTCGAAAATGCATGTAAGGCTAACACCTGGCGCTCAAATGCCACTCGGATGTCAAAGTTGTCGCAGCGCATTGAAATTTTGCATGCGGGTAGACCTTGACCTGGAGGTCACGTTTCCACCTGTCTTGACCCCCGCTCACCTCTGTGAGTGGAGCTATGGGCGATCAAAGATGATTTTAACATTGGCTCCAAAGTGAAAAATGTTCGGTTCAGTATGCTCCATATGACCTAAGGAGTCGTCCTGCAAAGTCTGAGACTCCTACGGCGATTTGACCTTTTTGGTCGAAAATGCATGTAAGGCTAACACCTGGCGCTCAAATGCCACTCGGATGTCAAAGTTGTCGCAGCGCATTGAAATTTTGCATGCGGGTAGACCTTGACCTGGAGGTCACGTTTCCACCGTTCTTGACCCCCGCTCACCTCTGTGAGTGGAGCTATGGGCGATCAAAGATGATTTTAACATTGGCTCCAAAGTGAAAAATGTTCGGTTCAGTATGCTCCATATGACCTAAGGAGTCGTCCTGCAAAGTCTGAGACTCCTACGGCGATTTGACCTTTTTGGTCGAAAATGCATGTAAGGCTAACACCTGGCGCTCAAATGCCACTCGGATGTCAAAGTTGTCGCAGCGCATTGAAATTTTGCATGCGGGTAGACCTTGACCTGGAGGTCACGTTTCCACCGTTCTTGACCCCCGCTCACCTCTGTGAGTGGAGCTATGGGCGATCAAAGATGATTTTAACATTGGCTCCAAAGTGAAAAATGTTCGGTTCAGTATGCTCCATATGACCTAAGGAGTCGTCCTGCAAAGTCTGAGACTCCTACGGCGATTTGACCTTTTTGGTCGAAAATGCATGTAAGGCTAACACCTGGCGCTCAAATGCCACTCGGATGTCAAAGTTGTCGCAGCGCATTGAAATTTTGCATGCGGGTAGACCTTGACCTGAAGGTCACGTTTCCACCGTTCTTGACCCCCGCTCACCTCTGTGAGTGGAGCTATGGGCGATCAAAGACGATTTTAACATTGGCTCCAAAGTGAAAAATGTTCGATTCAGTATGCTCCATATGACCTAAGGAGTCGTCCTGCAAAGTCTGAGACTCCTACGGCGATTTGACCTTTTTGGTCGAAAATGCATGTAAGGCTAACACCTGGCGCTCAAATGCCACTCGGATGTCAAAGTTGTCGCAGCGCATTGAAATTTTGCATGCGGGTAGACCTTGACCTGGAGGTCACGTTTCCACCTGTCTTGACCCCCGCTCACCTCTGTGAGTGGAGCTATGGGCGATCAAAGATGATTTTAACATTGGCTCCAAAGTGAAAAATGTTCGGTTCAGTATGCTCCATATGACCTAAGGAGTCGTCCTGCAAAGTCTGAGACTCCTACGGCGATTTGACCTTTTTGGTCGAAAATGCATGTAAGGCTAACACCTGGCGCTCAAATGCCACTCGGATGTCAAAGTTGTCGCAGCGCATTGAAATTTTGCATGCGGGTAGACCTTGACCTGGAGGTCACGTTTCCACCTGTCTTGACCCCCGCTCACCTCTGTGAGTGGAGCTATGGGCGATCAAAGATGATTTTAACATTGGCTCCAAAGTGAAAAATGTTCGATTCAGTATGCTCCATATGACCTAAGGAGTCGTCCTGCAAAGTCTGAGACTCCTACGGCGATTTGACCTTTTTGGTCGAAAATGCATGTAAGGCTAACACCTGGCGCTCAAATGCCACTCGGATGTCAAAGTTGTCGCAGCGCATTGAAATTTTGCATGCGGGTAGACCTTGACCTGGAGGTCACGTTTCCACCGTTCTTGACCCCCGCTCACCTCTGTGAGTGGAGCTATGGGCGATCAAAGATGATTTTAACATTGGCTCCAAAGTGAAAAATGTTCGGTTCAGTATGCTCCATATGACCTAAGGAGTCGTCCTGCAAAGTCTGAGACTCCTACGGCGATTTGACCTTTTTGGTCGAAAATGCATGTAAGGCTAACACCTGGCGCTCAAATGCCACTCGGATGTCAAAGTTGTCGCAGCGCATTGAAATTTTGCATGCGGGTAGACCTTGACCTGAAGGTCACGTTTCCACCGTTCTTGACCCCCGCTCACCTCTGTGAGTGGAGCTATGGGCGATCAAAGATGATTTTAACATTGGCTCCAAAGTGAAAAATGTTCGATTCAGTATGCTCCATATGACCTAAGGAGTCGTCCTGCAAAGTCTGAGACTCCTACGGCGATTTGACCTTTTTGGTCGAAAATGCATGTAAGGCTAACACCTGGCGCTCAAATGCCACTCGGATGTCAAAGTTGTCGCAGCGCATTGAAATTTTGCATGCGGGTAGACCTTGACCTGGAGGTCACGTTTCCACCGTTCTTGACCCCCGCTCACCTCTGTGAGTGGAGCTATGGGCGATCAAAGATGATTTTAACATTGGCTCCAAAGTGAAAAATGTTCGGTTCAGTATGCTCCATATGACCTAAGGAGTCGTCCTGCAAAGTCTGAGACTCCTACGGCGATTTGACCTTTTTGGTCGAAAATGCATGTAAGGCTAACACCTGGCGCTCAAATGCCACTCGGATGTCAAAGTTGTCGCAGCGCATTGAAATTTTGCATGCGGGTAGACCTTGACCTGAAGGTCACGTTTCCACCGTTCTTGACCCCCGCTCACCTCTGTGAGTGGAGCTATGGGCGATCAAAGACGATTTTAACATTGGCTCCAAAGTGAAAAATGTTCGATTCAGTATGCTCCATATGACCTAAGGAGTCGTCCTGCAAAGTCTGAGACTCCTACGGCGATTTGACCTTTTTGGTCGAAAATGCATGTAAGGCTAACACCTGGCGCTCAAATGCCACTCGGATGTCAAAGTTGTCGCAGCGCATTGAAATTTTGCATGCGGGTAGACCTTGACCTGGAGGTCACGTTTCCACCTGTCTTGACCCCCGCTCACCTCTGTGAGTGGAGCTATGGGCGATCAAAGATGATTTTAACATTGGCTCCAAAGTGAAAAATGTTCGGTTCAGTATGCTCCATATGACCTAAGGAGTCGTCCTGCAAAGTCTGAGACTCCTACGGCGATTTGACCTTTTTGGTCGAAAATGCATGTAAGGCTAACACCTGGCGCTCAAATGCCACTCGGATGTCAAAGTTGTCGCAGCGCATTGAAATTTTGCATGCGGGTAGACCTTGACCTGGAGGTCACGTTTCCACCGTTCTTGACCCCCGCTCACCTCTGTGAGTGGAGCTATGGGCGATCAAAGATGATTTTAACATTGGCTCCAAAGTGAAAAATGTTCGGTTCAGTATGCTCCATATGACCTAAGGAGTCGTCCTGCAAAGTCTGAGACTCCTACGGCGATTTGACCTTTTTGGTCGAAAATGCATGTAAGGCTAACACCTGGCGCTCAAATGCCACTCGGATGTCAAAGTTGTCGCAGCGCATTGAAATTTTGCATGCGGGTAGACCTTGACCTGGAGGTCACGTTTCCACCGTTCTTGACCCCCGCTCACCTCTGTGAGTGGAGCTATGGGCGATCAAAGATGATTTTAACATTGGCTCCAAAGTGAAAAATGTTCGGTTCAGTATGCTCCATATGACCTAAGGAGTCGTCCTGCAAAGTCTGAGACTCCTACGGCGATTTGACCTTTTTGGTCGAAAATGCATGTAAGGCTAACACCTGGCGCTCAAATGCCACTCGGATGTCAAAGTTGTCGCAGCGCATTGAAATTTTGCATGCGGGTAGACCTTGACCTGAAGGTCACGTTTCCACCATTCTTGACCCCCGCTCACCTCTGTGAGTGGAGCTATGGGCGATCAAAGACGATTTTAACATTGGCTCCAAAGTGAAAAATGTTCGATTCAGTATGCTCCATATGACCTAAGGAGTCGTCCTGCAAAGTCTGAGACTCCTACGGCGATTTGACCTTTTTGGTCGAAAATGCATGTAAGGCTAACACCTGGCGCTCAAATGCCACTCGGATGTCAAAGTTGTCGCAGCGCATTGAAATTTTGCATGCGGGTAGACCTTGACCTGGAGGTCACGTTTCCACCTGTCTTGACCCCCGCTCACCTCTGTGAGTGGAGCTATGGGCGATCAAAGATGATTTTAACATTGGCTCCAAAGTGAAAAATGTTCGATTCAGTATGCTCCATATGACCTAAGGAGTCGTCCTGCAAAGTCTGAGACTCCTACGGCGATTTGACCTTTTTGGTCGAAAATGCATGTAAGGCTAACACCTGGCGCTCAAATGCCACTCGGATGTCAAAGTTGTCGCAGCGCATTGAAATTTTGCATGCGGGTAGACCTTGACCTGGAGGTCACGTTTCCACCTGTCTTGACCCCCGCTCACCTCTGTGAGTGGAGCTATGGGCGATCAAAGATGATTTTAACATTGGCTCCAAAGTGAAAAATGTTCGATTCAGTATGCTCCATATGACCTAAGGAGTCGTCCTGCAAAGTCTGAGACTCCTACGGCGATTTGACCTTTTTGGTCGAAAATGCATGTAAGGCTAACACCTGGCGCTCAAATGCCACTCGGATGTCAAAGTTGTCGCAGCGCATTGAAATTTTGCATGCGGGTAGACCTTGACCTGGAGGTCACGTTTCCACCGTTCTTGACCCCCGCTCACCTCTGTGAGTGGAGCTATGGGCGATCAAAGATGATTTTAACATTGGCTCCAAAGTGAAAAATGTTCGGTTCAGTATGCTCCATATGACCTAAGGAGTCGTCCTGCAAAGTCTGAGACTCCTACGGCGATTTGACCTTTTTGGTCGAAAATGCATGTAAGGCTAACACCTGGCGCTCAAATGCCATTCGGATGTCAAAGTTGTCGCAGCGCATTGAAATTTTGCATGCGGGTAGACCTTGACCTGGAGGTCACGTTTCCACCGTTCTTGACCCCCGCTCACCTCTGTGAGTGGAGCTATGGGCGATCAAAGATGATTTTAACATTGGCTCCAAAGTGAAAAATGTTCGGTTCAGTATGCTCCATATGACCTAAGGAGTCGTCCTGCAAAGTCTGAGACTCCTACGGCGATTTGACCTTTTTGGTCGAAAATGCATGTAAGGCTAACACCTGGCGCTCAAATGCCACTCGGATGTCAAAGTTGTCGCAGCGCATTGAAATTTTGCATGCGGGTAGACCTTGACCTGGAGGTCACGTTTCCACCGTTCTTGACCCCCGCTCACCTCTGTGAGTGGAGCTATGGGCGATCAAAGATGATTTTAACATTGGCTCCAAAGTGAAAAATGTTCGATTCAGTATGCTCCATATGACCTAAGGAGTCGTCCTGCAAAGTCTGAGACTCCTACGGCGATTTGACCTTTTTGGTCGAAAATGCATGTAAGGCTAACACCTGGCGCTCAAATGCCACTCGGATGTCAAAGTTGTCGCAGCGCATTGAAATTTTGTATGCGGGTAGACCTTGACCTGGAGGTCACGTTTCCACCTGTCTTGACCCCCGCTCACCTCTGTGAGTGGAGCTATGGGCGATCAAAGATGATTTTAACATTGGCTCCAAAGTGAAAAATGTTCGGTTCAGTATGCTCCATATGACCTAAGGAGTCGTCCTGCAAAGTCTGAGACTCCTACGGCGATTTGACCTTTTTGGTCGAAAATGCATGTAAGGCTAACACCTGGCGCTCAAATGCCACTCGGATGTCAAAGTTGTCGCAGCGCATTGAATTTTGCATGCGGGTAGACCTTGACCTGGAGGTCACGTTACCATCGTTCTTGACCCCCGCTCACCTCTGTGAGTGGAGCTATGGGCGATCAAAGATGATTTTAACATTGGCTCCAAAGTGAAAAATGTTCGGTTCAGTATGCTCCATATGACTTAAGGAGTCGTCCTGCAAAGTCTGAGACTCCTACGGCGATTTGACCTTTTTGGTCGAAAATGCATGTAAGGCTAACACCTGGCGCTCAAATGCCACTCGGATGTCAAAGTTGTCGCAGCGCATTGAAATTTTGCATGCGGGTAGACCTTGACCTGGAGGTCACGTTTCCACCGTTCTTGACCCCCGCTCACCTCTGTGAGTGGAGCTATGGGCGATCAAAGATGATTTTAACATTGGCTCCAAAGTGAAAAATGTTCGGTTCAGTATGCTCCATATGACCTAAGGAGTCGTCCTGCAAAGTCTGAGACTCCTACGGCGATTTGACCTTTTTGGTCGAAAATGCATGTAAGGCTAACACCTGGCGCTCAAATGCCACTCTGATGTCAAAGTTGTCGCAGCGCATTGAAATTTTGCATGCGGGTAGACCTTGACCTGGAGGTCACGTTTCCACCGTTCTTGATCCCCGCTCACCTCTGTGAGTGGAGCTATGGGCGATCAAAGATGATTTTAACATTGGCTCCAAAGTGAAAAATGTTCGGTTCAGTATGCTCCATATGACCTAAGGAGTCGTCCTGCAAAGTCTGAGACTCCTACGGCGATTTGACCTTTTTGGTCGAAAATGCATGTAAGGCTAACACCTGGCGCTCAAATGCCACTCGGATGTCAAAGTTGTCGCAGCGCATTGAAATTTTGCATGCGGGTAGACCTTGACCTGGAGGTCACGTTTCCATCGTTCTTGATCCCCGCTCACCTCTGTGAGTGGAGCTATGGGCGATCAAAGACGATTTTAACATTGGCTCCAAAGTGAAAAATGTTCGGTTCAGTATGCTCCATATGACCTAAGGAGTCGTCCTGCAAAGTCTGAGACTCCTACGGCGATTTGACCTTTTTGGTCGAAAATGCATGTAAGGCTAACACCTGGCTCTCAAATGCCACTCGGATGTCAAAGTTGTCGCAGCGCATTGAAATTTTGCATGCGGGTAGACCTTGACCTGGAGGTCACGTTTCCACCGTTCTTGACCCCCGCTCACCTCTGTGAGTGGAGCTATGGGCGATCAAAGACGATTTTAACATTGGCTCCAAAGTGAAAAATGTTCGGTTCAGTATGCTCCATATGACCTAAGGAGTCGTCCTGCAAAGTCTGAGACTCCTACGGCGATTTGACCTTTTTGGTCGAAAATGCATGTAAGGCTAACACCTGGCGCTCAAATGCCACTCGGATGTCAAAGTTGTCGCAGCGCATTGAAATTTTGCATGCGGGTAGACCTTGACCTGGAGGTCACGTTTCCACCGTTCTTGACCCCCGCTCACCTCTGTGAGTGGAGCTATGGGCGATCAAAGATGATTTTAACATTGGCTCCAAAGTGAAAAATGTCCGATTCAGTATGCTCCATATGACCTAAGGAGTCGTCCTGCAAAGTCTGAGACTCCTACGGCGATTTGACCTTTTTGGTCGAAAATGCACGTAAGGCAAACAACACCTGGCGCTCAAATGCCACTCGGATGTCAAAGTTGTCGCAGCGCATTGAAATTTTGCATGCGGGTAGACCTTGACCTGGAGGTCACGTTTCCACCGTTCTTGACCCCCGCTCACCTCTGTGAGTGGAGCTATGGGCGATCAAAGATGATTTTAACATTGGCTCCAAAGTGAAAAATGTTCGGTTCAGTATGCTCCATATGACCTAGGAAGTCGTCCTGCAAAGTCTGAGACTCCTACGGCGATTTGACCTTTTTGGTCGAAAATGCATGTAAGGCTAACACCTGGCGCTCAAATGCCACTCGGATGTCAAAGTTGTCGCAGCGCATTGAAATTTTGCATGCGGGTAGACCTTGACCTGGAGGTCACGTTTCCACCGTTCTTGATCCCCGCTCACCTCTGTGAGTGGAGCTATGGGCGATCAAAGATGATTTTAACATTGGCTCCAAAGTGAAAAATGTTCGGTTCAGTATGCTCCATATGACCTAAGGAGTCGTCCTGCAAAGTCTGAGACTCCTACGGCGATTTGACCTTTTTGGTCGAAAATGCATGTAAGGCTAACACCTGGCGCTCAAATGCCACTCGGATGTCAAAGTTGTCGCAGCGCATTGAAATTTTGCATGCGGGTAGACCTTGACCTGGAGGTCACGTTTCCACCGTTCTTGACCCCCGCTCACCTCTGTGAGTGGAGCTATGGGCGATCAAAGATGATTTTAACATTGGCTCCAAAGTGAAAAATGTTCGGTTCAGTATGCTCCATATGACCTAAGGAGTCGTCCTGCAAAGTCTGAGACTCCTACGGCGATTTGACCTTTTTGGTCGAAAATGCATGTAAGGCTAACACCTGGCGCTCAAATGCCACTCGGATGTCAAAGTTGTCGCAGCGCATTGGAATTTTGCATGCGGGTAGACCTTGACCTGGAGGTCACGTTTCCACCGTTCTTGACCCCCGCTCACCTCTGTGAGTGGAGCTATGGGCGATCAAAGACGATTTTAACATTGGCTCCAAAGTGAAAAATGTTCGGTTCAGTATGCTCCATATGACCTAAGGAGTCGTCCTGCAAAGTCTGAGACTCCTACGGCGATTTGACCTTTTTGGTCGAAAATGCATGTAAGGCTAACACCTGGCGCTCAAATGCCACTCGGATGTCAAAGTTGTCGCAGCGCATTGAATTTTGCATGCGGGTAGACCTTGACCTGGAGGTCACGTTACCATCGTTCTTGACCCCCGCTCACCTCTGTGAGTGGAGCTATGGGCGATCAAAGATGATTTTAACATTGGCTCCAAAGTGAAAAATGTTCGGTTCAGTATGCTCCATATGACTTAAGGAGTCGTCCTGCAAAGTCTGAGACTCCTACGGCGATTTGACCTTTTTGGTCGAAAATGCATGTAAGGCTAACACCTGGCGCTCAAATGCCACTCGGATGTCAAAGTTGTCGCAGCGCATTGAAATTTTGCATGCGGGTAGACCTTGACCTGGAGGTCACGTTTCCACCGTTCTTGACCCCCGCTCACCTCTGTGAGTGGAGCTATGGGCGATCAAAAATGATTTTAACATTGGCTCCAAAGTGAAAAATGTTCGGTTCAGTATGCTCCATATGACCTAAGGAGTCGTCCTGCAAAGTCTGAGACTCCTACGGCGATTTGACCTTTTTGGTCGAAAATGCATGTAAGGCTAACACCTGGCGCTCAAATGCCACTCGGATGTCAAAGTTGTCGCAGCGCATTGAAATTTTGCATGCGGGTAGACCTTGACCTGGAGGTCACGTTTCCATCGTTCTTGATCCCCGCTCACCTCTGTGAGTGGAGCTATGGGCGATCAAAGATGATTTTAACATTGGCTCCAAAGTGAAAAATGTTCGGTTCAGTATGCTCCATATGACCTAAGGAGTCGTCCTGCAAAGTCTGAGACTCCTACGGCGATTTGACCTTTTTGGTCGAAAATGCATGTAAGGCTAACACCTGGCTCTCAAATGCCACTCGGATGTCAAAGTTGTCGCAGCGCATTGAAATTTTGCATGCGGGTAGACCTTGACCTGGAGGTCACGTTTCCACCGTTCTTGACCCCCGCTCACCTCTGTGAGTGGAGCTATGGGCGATCAAAAATGATTTTAACATTGGCTCCAAAGTGAAAAATGTTCGGTTCAGTATGCTCCATATGACCTAAGGAGTCGTCCTGCAAAGTCTGAGACTCCTACGGCGATTTGACCTTTTTGGTCGAAAATGCATGTAAGGCTAACATCTGGCGCTCAAATGCCACTCGGATGTCAAAGTTGTCGCAGCGCATTGAAATTTTGCATGCGGGTAGACCTTGACCTGGAGGTCACGTTTCCATCGTTCTTGACCCCCGCTCACCTCTGTGAGTGGAGCTATGGGCGATCAAAGACGATTTTAACATTGGCTCCAAAGTGAAAAATGTTCGGTTCAGTATGCTCCATATGACCTAAGGAGTCGTCCTGCAAAGTCTGAGACTCCTACGGCGATTTGACCTTTTTGGTCGAAAATGCATGTAAGGCTAACACCTGGCGCTCAAATGCCACTCGGATGTCAAAGTTGTCGCAGCGCATTGAAATTTTGCATGCGGGTAGACCTTGACCTGGAGGTCACGTTTCCACCGTTCTTGACCCCCGCTCACCTCTGTGAGTGGAGCTATGGGCGATCAAAAATGATTTTAACATTGGCTCCAAAGTAAAAAATGTTCGGTTCAGTATGCTCCATATGACCTAAGGAGTCGTCCTGCAAAGTCTGAGACTCCTACGGCGATTTGACCTTTTTGGTCGAAAATGCATGTAAGGCTAACACCTGGCGCTCAAATGCCACTCGGATGTCAAAGTTGTCGCAGCGCATTGAAATTTTGCATGCGGGTAGACCTTGACCTGGAGGTCACGTTTCCACCGTTCTTGATCCCCGCTCACCTCTGTGAGTGGAGCTATGGGCGATCAAAGACGATTTTAACATTGGCTCCAAAGTGAAAAATGTTCGGTTCAGTATGCTCCATATGACCTAAGGAGTCGTCCTGCAAAGTCTGAGACTCCTACGGCGATTTGACCTTTTTGGTCGAAAATGCATGTAAGGCTAACACCTGGCTCTCAAATGCCACTCGGATGTCAAAGTTGTCGCAGCGCATTGAAATTTTGCATGCGGGTAGACCTTGACCTGGAGGTCACGTTTCCACCGTTCTTGACCCCCGCTCACCTCTGTGAGTGGAGCTATGGGCGATCAAAGATGATTTTAACATTGGCTCCAAAGTGAAAAATGTTCGGTTCAGTATGCTCCATATGACCTAAGGAGTCGTCCTGCAAAGTCTGAGACTCCTACGGCGATTTGACCTTTTTGGTCGAAAATGCATGTAAGGCTAACACCTGGCGCTCAAATGCCACTCGGATGTCAAAGTTGTCGCAGCGCATTGAAATTTTGCATGCGGGTAGACCTTGACCTGGAGGTCACGTTTCCATCGTTCTTGACCCCCGCTCACCTCTGTGAGTGGAGCTATGGGCGATCAAAGATGATTTTAACATTGGCTCCAAAGTGAAAAATGTTCGGTTCAGTATGCTCCATATGACCTAAGGAGTCGTCCTGCAAAGTCTGAGACTCCTACGGCGATTTGACCTTTTTGGTCGAAAATGCATGTAAGGGATAACACCTGGCGCTCAAATGCCACTCGGATGTCAAAGTTGTCGCAGCGCATTGAAATTTTGCATGCGGGTAGACCTTGACCTGGAGGTCACGTTTCCACCGTTCTTGACCCCCGCTCACCTCTGTGAGTGGAGCTATGGGCGATCAAAGGCGATTTTAACATTGGCTCCAAAGTGAAAAATGTTCGGTTCAGTATGCTCCATATGACCTAAGGAGTCGTCCTGCAAAGTCTGAGACTCCTACGGCGATTTGACCTTTTTGGTCGAAAATGCATGTAAGGCTAACACCTGGCGCTCAAATGCCACTCGGATGTCAAAGTTGTCGCAGCAGATTGAAATTTTGCATGCGGGTAGACCTTGACCTGGAGGTCACGTTTCCACCTGTCTTGACCCCCGCTCACCTCTGTGAGTGGAGCTATGGGCGATCAAAGATGATTTTAACATTGGCTCCAAAGTGAAAAATGTTCGGTTCAGTATGCTCCATATGACCTAAGGAGTCGTCCTGCAAAGTCTGAGACTCCTACGGCGATTTGACCTTTTTGGTCGAAAATGCATGTAAGGCTAACACCTGGCGCTCAAATGCCACTCGGATGTCAAAGTTGTCGCAGCGCATTGAAATTTTGCATGCGGGTAGACCTTGACCTGGAGGTCACGTTTCCACCGTTCTTGACCCCCGCTCACCTCTGTGAGTGGAGCTATGGGCGATCAAAGACGATTTTAACATTGGCTCCAAAGTGAAAAATGTTCGGTTCAGTATGCTCCATATGACCTAAGGAGTCGTCCTGCAAAGTCTGAGACTCCTACGGCGATTTGACCTTTTTGGTCGAAAATGCATGTAAGGCTAACACCTGGCGCTCAAATGCCACTCGGATGTCAAAGTTGTCGCAGCGCATTGAAATTTTGCATGCGGGTAGACCTTGACCTGGAGGTCACGTTTCCACCGTTCTTGACCCCCGCTCACCTCTGTGAGTGGAGCTATGGGCGATCAAAGACGATTTTAACATTGGCTCCAAAGTGAAAAATGTTCGGTTCAGTATGCTCCATATGACCTAAGGAGTCGTCCTGCAAAGTCTGAGACTCCTACGGCGATTTGACCTTTTTGGTCGAAAATGCATGTAAGGCTAACACCTGGCGCTCAAATGCCACTCGGATGTCAAAGTTGTCGCAGCGCATTGAAATTTTGCATGCGGGTAGACCTTGACCTGGAGGTCACGTTTCCACCGTTCTTGACCCCCGCTCACCTTTGTGAGTGGAGCTATGGGCGATCAAAGATGATTTTAACATTGGCTCCAAAGTGAAAAATGTTCGGTTCAGTATGCTCCATATGACCTAAGGAGTCGTCCTGCAAAGTCTGAGACTCCTACGGCGATTTGACCTTTTTGGTCGAAAATGCATGTAAGGCTAACACCTGGCGCTCAAATGCCACTCGGATGTCAAAGTTGTCGCAGCGCATTGAAATTTTGCATGCGGGTAGACCTTGACCTGGAGGTCACGTTTCCATCGTTCTTGATCCCCGCTCACCTCTGTGAGTGGAACTATGGGCGATCAAAGATGATTTTAACATTGGCTCCAAAGTGAAAAATGTTCGGTTCAGTATGCTCCATATGACCTAAGGAGTCGTCCTGCAAAGTCTGAGACTCCTACGGCGATTTGACCTTTTTGGTCGAAAATGCATGTAAGGCTAACACCTGGCGCTCAAATGCCACTCGGATGTCAAAGTTGTCGCAGCGCATTGAAATTTTGCATGCGGGTAGACCTTGACCTGGAGGTCACGTTTCCACCGTTCTTGACCCCCGCTCACCTCTGTGAGTGGAGCTATGGGCGATCAAAGATGATTTTAACATTGGCTCCAAAGTGAAAAATGTTCGATTCAGTATGCTCCATATGACCTAAGGAGTCGTCCTGCAAAGTCTGAGACTCCTACGGCGATTTAACCTTTTTGGTCGAAAATGCATGTAAGGCTAACACCTGGCGCTCAAATGCCACTCTGATGTCAAAGTTGTCGCAGCGCATTGAAATTTTGCATGCGGGTAGACCTTGACCTGGAGGTCACGTTTCCACCTGTCTTGACCCCCGCTCACCTCTGTGAGTGGAGCTATGGGCGATCAAAGATGATTTTAACATTGGCTCCAAAGTGAAAAATGTTCGGTTCAGTATGCTCCATATGACCTAAGGAGTCGTCCTGCAAAGTCTGAGACTCCTACGGCGATTTGACCTTTTTGGTCGAAAATGCATGTAAGGCTAACACCTGGCGCTCAAATGCCACTCGGATGTCAAAGTTGTCGCAGCGCATTGAAATTTTGCATGCGGGTAGACCTTGACCTGGAGGTCACGTTTCCACCGTTCTTGATCCCCGCTCACCTCTGTGAGTGGAGCTATGGGCGATCAAAGATGATTTTAACATTGGCTCCAAAGTGAAAAATGTTCGGTTCAGTATGCTCCATATGACCTAAGGAGTCGTCCTGCAAAGTCTGAGACTCCTACGGCGATTTGACCTTTTTGGTCGAAAATGCATGTAAGGCTAACACCTGGCGCTCAAATGCCACTCGGATGTCAAAGTTGTCGCAGCGCATTGAAATTTTGCATGCGGGTAGACCTTGACCTGGAGGTCACGTTTCCACCTGTCTTGACCCCCGCTCACCTCTGTGAGTGGAGCTATGGGCGATCAAAGATGATTTTAACATTGGCTCCAAAGTGAAAAATGTTCGATTCAGTATGCTCCATATGACCTAAGGAGTCGTCCTGCAAAGTCTGAGACTCCTACGGCGATTTGACCTTTTTGGTCGAAAATGCATGTAAGGCTAACACCTGGCGCTCAAATGCCACTCGGATGTCAAAGTTGTCGCAGCGCATTGAAATTTTGCATGCGGGTAGACCTTGACCTGGAGGTCACGTTTCCACCGTTCTTGACCCCCGCTCACCTCTGTGAGTGGAGCTATGGGCGATCAAAGATGATTTTAACATTGGCTCCAAAGTGAAAAATGTTCGATTCAGTATGCTCCATATGACCTAAGGAGTCGTCCTGCAAAGTCTGAGACTCCTACGGCGATTTGACCTTTTTGGTCGAAAATGCATGTAAGGCTAACACCTGGCGCTCAAATGCCACTCGGATGTCAAAGTTGTCGCAGCGCATTGAAATTTTGCATGCGTGTAGACCTTGACCTGGAGGTCACGTTTCCACCGTTCTTGACCCCCGCTCATCTCTGTGAGTGGAGCTATGGGCGATCAAATATGATTTTAACATTGGCTCCAAAGTGAAAAATGTTCGGTTCAGTATGCTCCATATGACCTAAGGAGTCGTCCTGCAAAGTCTGAGACTCCTACGGCGATTTGACCTTTTTGGTCGAAAATGCATGTAAGGCTAACACCTGGCGCTCAAATGCCACTCGGATGTCAAAGTTGTCGCAGCGCATTGAAATTTTGCATGCGGGTAGACCTTGACCTGGAGGTCACGTTTCCACCGTTCTTGACCCCCGCTCACCTCTGTGAGTGGAGCTATGGGCGATCAAAGATGATTTTAACATTGGCTCCAAAGTGAAAAATGTTCGGTTCAGTATGCTCCATATGACCTAAGGAGTCGTCCTGCAAAGTCTGAGACTCCTACGGCGATTTGACCTTTTTGGTCGAAAATGCATGTAAGGCTAACACCTGGCGCTCAAATGCCACTCGGATGTCAAAGTTGTCGCAGCGCATTGAAATTTTGCATGCGGGTAGACCTTGACCTGGAGGTCACGTTTCCATCGTTCTTGATCCCCGCTCACCTCTGTGAGTGGAGCTATGGGCGATCAAAGATGATTTTAACATTGGCTCCAAAGTGAAAAATGTTCGGTTCAGTATGCTCCATATGACCTAAGGAGTCGTCCTGCAAAGTCTGAGACTCCTACGGCGATTTGACCTTTTTGGTCGAAAATGCATGTAAGGCTAACACCTGGCGCTCAAATGCCACTCGGATGTCAAAGTTGTCGCAGCGCATTGAAATTTTGCATGCGGGTAGACCTTGACCTGGAGGTCACGTTTCCACCGTTCTTGATCCCCGCTCACCTCTGTGAGTGGAGCTATGGGCGATCAAAGATGATTTTAACATTGGCTCCAAAGTGAAAAATGTTCGGTTCAGTATGCTCCATATGACCTAAGGAGTCGTCCTGCAAAGTCTGAGACTCCTACGGCGATTTGACCTTTTTGGTCGAAAATGCATGTAAGGCTAACACCTGGCGCTCAAATGCCACTCGGATGTCAAAGTTGTCGCAGCGCATTGAAATTTTGCATGCGGGTAGACCTTGACCTGGAGGTCACGTTTCCACCGTTCTTGACCCCCGCTCACCTCTGTGAGTGGAGCTATGGGCGATCAAAGATGATTTTAACATTGGCTCCAAAGTGAAAAATGTTCGATTCAGTATGCTCCATATGACCTAAGGAGTCGTCCTGCAAAGTCTGAGACTCCTACGGCGATTTAACCTTTTCGGTCGAAAATGCATGTAAGGCTAACACCTGGCGCTCAAATGCCACTCGGATGTCAAAGTTGTCGCAGCGCATTGAAATTTTGCATGCGGGTAGACCTTGACCTGGAGGTCACGTTTCCACCTGTCTTGACCCCCGCTCACCTCTGTGAGTGGAGCTATGGGCGATCAAAGATGATTTTAACATTGGCTCCAAAGTGAAAAATGTTCGGTTCAGTATGCTCCATATGACCTAAGGAGTCGTCCTGCAAAGTCTGAGACTCCTACGGCGATTTGACCTTTTTGGTCGAAAATGCATGTAAGGCTAACACCTGGCGCTCAAATGCCACTCGGATGTCAAAGTTGTCGCAGCGCATTGAAATTTTGCATGCGGGTAGACCTTGACCTGGAGGTCACGTTTCCACCGTTCTTGACCCCCGCTCACCTCTGTGAGTGGAGCTATGGGCGATCAAAGATGATTTTAACATTGGCTCCAAAGTGAAAAATGTTCGGTTCAGTATGCTTCATATGACCTAAGGAGTCGTCCTGCAAAGTCTGAGACTCCTACGGCGATTTGACCTTTTTGGTCGAAAATGCATGTAAGGCTAACACCTGGCGCTCAAATGCCACTCTGATGTCAAAGTTGTCGCAGCGCATTGAAATTTTGCATGCGGGTAGACCTTGACCTGGAGGTCACGTTTCCACCTGTCTTGACCCCCGCTCACCTCTGTGAGTGGAGCTATGGGCGATCAAAGATGATTTTAACATTGGCTCCAAAGTGAAAAATGTTCGGTTCAGTATGCTCCATATGACCTAAGGAGTCGTCCTGCAAAGTCTGAGACTCCTACGGCGATTTGACCTTTTTGGTCGAAAATGCATGTAAGGCTAACACCTGGCGCTCAAATGCCACTCGGATGTCAAAGTTGTCGCAGCGCATTGAAATTTTGTATGCGGGTAGACCTTGACCTGGAGGTCACGTTTCCACCGTTCTTGACCCCCGCTCACCTCTGTGAGTGGAGCTATGGGCGATCAAAGATGATTTTAACATTGGCTCCAAAGTGAAAAATGTTCGGTTCAGTATGCTCCATATGACCTAAGGAGTCGTCCTGCAAAGTCTGAGACTCCTACGGCGATTTGACCTTTTTGGTCGAAAATGCATGTAAGGCTAACACCTGGCGCTCAAATGCCACTCGGATGTCAAAGTTGTCGCAGCGCATTGAAATTTTGCATGCGGGTAGACCTTGACCTGGAGGTCACGTTTCCATCGTTCTTGATCCCCGCTCACCTCTGTGAGTGGAGCTATGGGCGATCAAAGATGATTTTAACATTGGCTCCAAAGTGAAAAATGTTCGGTTCAGTATGCTCCATATGACCTAAGGAGTCGTCCTGCAAAGTCTGAGACTCCTACGGCGATTTGACCTTTTTGGTCGAAAATGCATGTAAGGCTAACACCTGGCGCTCAAATGCCACTCGGATGTCAAAGTTGTCGCAGCGCATTGAAATTTTGCATGCGGGTAGACCTTGACCTGGAGGTCACGTTTCCACCGTTCTTGACCCCCGCTCACCTCTGTGAGTGGAGCTATGGGCGATCAAAGAAGATTTTAACATTGGCTCCAAAGTGAAAAATGTTCGGTTCAGTATGCTCCATATGACCTAAGGAGTCGTCCTGCAAAGTCTGAGACTCCTACGGCGATTTGACCTTTTTGGTCGAAAATGCATGTAAGGCTAACACCTGGCGCTCAAATGCCACTCGGATGTCAAAGTTGTCGCAGCGCATTGAAATTTTGCATGCGGGTAGACCTTGACCTGGAGGTCACGTTTCCACCGTTCTTGACCCCCGCTCACCTCTGTGAGTGGAGCTATGGGCGATCAAAGATGATTTTAACATTGGCTCCAAAGTGAAAAATGTTCGGTTCAGTATGCTCCATATGACCTAAGGAGTCGTCCTGCAAAGTCTGAGACTCCTACGGCGATTTGACCTTTTTGGTGGAAAATGCATGTAAGGCTAACACCTGGCGCTCAAATGCCACTCGGATGTCAAAGTTGTCGCAGCGCATTGAAATTTTGCATGCGGGTAGACCTTGACCTGGAGGTCACGTTTCCACCGTTCTTGACCCCCGCTCACCTCTGTGAGTGGAGCTATGGGCGATCAAAGACGATTTTAACATTGGCTCCAAAGTGAAAAATGTTCGGTTCAGTATGCTCCATATGACCTAAGGAGTCGTCCTGCAAAGTCTGAGACTCCTACGGCGATTTGACCTATTTGGTCGAAAATGCATGTAAGGCTAACACCTGGCGCTCAAATGCCACTCGGATGTCAAAGTTGTCGCAGCGCATTGAAATTTTGCATGCGGGTAGACCTTGACCTGGAGGTCACGTTTCCAGCGTTCTTTACCCCCGCTCACCTCTGTGAGTGGAGCTATGGGCGATCAAAGATGATTTTAACATTGGCTCCAAAGTGAAAAATGTTCGGTTCAGTATGTTCCATATGACCTAAGGAGTCGTCCTGCAAAGTCTGAGACTCCTACGGCGATTTGACCTTTTTGGTCGAAAATGCATGTAAGGCTAACACCTGGCGCTCAAATGCCACTCGGATGTCAAAATTGTCGCAGCGCATTGAAATTTTGCATGCGGGTAGACCTTGACCTGGAGGTCACGTTTCCAGCATTCTTTACCCCCGCTCACCTCTGTGAGTGGAGCTATGGGCGATCAAAGATGATTTTAACATTGGCTCCAAAGTGAAAAATGTTCGGTTCAGTATGCTCCATATGACCTAAGGAGTCGTCCTGCAAAGTCTGAGACTCCTACGGCGATTTGACCTTTTTGGTCGAAAATGCATGTAAGGCTAACACCTGGCGCTCAAATGCCACTCGGATGTCAAAGTTGTCGCAGCGCATTGAAATTTTGCATGCGGGTAGACCTTGACCTGGAGGTCACGTTTCCACCGTTCTTGACCCCCGCTCACCTCTGTGAGTGGAGCTATGGGCGATCAAAGATGATTTTAACATTGGCTCCAAAGTGAAAAATGTTCGGTTCAGTATGCTCCATATGACCTAAGGAGTCGTCCTGCAAAGTCTGAGACTCCTACGGCGATTTGACCTTTTTGGTCGAAAATGCATGTAAGGCTAACACCTGGCGCTCAAATGCCACTCGGATGTCAAAGTTGTCGCAGCGCATTGAAATTTTACATGCGGGTAGACCTTGACCTGGAGGTCACGTTTCCATCGTTCTTGACCCCCGCTCACCTCTGTGAGTGGAGCTATGGGCGATCAAAGATGATTTTAACATTGGCTCCAAAGTGAAAAATGTTCGGTTCAGTATGCTCCATATGACCTAAGGAGTCGTCCTGCAAAGTCTGAGACTCCTACGGCGATTTGACCTTTTTGGTCGAAAATGCATGTAAGGCTAACACCTGGCGCTCAAATGCCACTCGGATGTCAAAGTTGTCGCAGCGCATTGAAATTTTACATGCGGGTAGACCTTGACCTGGAGGTCACGTTTCCACCGTTCTTGACCCCCGCTCACCTCTGTGAGTGGAGCTATGGGCGATCAAAGATGATTTTAACATTGGCTCCAAAGTGAAAAATGTTCGGTTCAGAATGCTCCATATGACCTAAGGAGTCGTCCTGCAAAGTCTGAGACTCCTACGGCGATTTGACCTTTTTGGTCGAAAATGCATGTAAGGCTAACACCTGGCGCTCAAATGCCACTCGGATGTCAAAGTTGTCGCAGCGCATTGAAATTTTGCATGCGGGTAGACCTTGACCTGGAGGTCACGTTTCCATCGTTCTTGACCCCCGCTCACCTCTGTGAGTGGAGCTATGGGCGATCAAAGATGATTTTAACATTGGCTCCAAAGTGAAAAATGTTCGGTTCAGTATGCTCCATATGACCTAAGGAGTCGTCCTGCAAAGTCTGAGACTCCTACGGCGATTTGACCTTTTTGGTCGAAAATGCATGTAAGGCTAACACCTGGCGCTCAAATGCCACTCGGATGTCAAAGTTGTCGCAGCGCATTGAAATTTTGCATGCGGGTAGACCTTGACCTGGAGGTCACGTTTCCACCGTTCTTGACCCCCGCTCACCTCTGTGAGTGGAGCTATGGGCGATCAAAGATGATTTTAACATTGGCTCCAAAGTGAAAAATGTTCGGTTCAGTATGCTCCATATGACCTAAGGAGTCGTCCTGCAAAGTCTGAGACTCCTACGGCGATTTGACCTTTTTGGTCGAAAATGCATGTGAGGCTAACACCTGGCGCTCAAATGCCACTCGGATGTCAAAGTTGTCGCAGCGCATTGAAATTTTGCATGCGGGTAGAACTTGACCTGGAGGTCACGTTTCCACCGATCTTGACCCCGGCTCACCTCTGTGAGTGGAGCTATGGGCGATCAAAGATGATTTTAACATTGGCTCCAAAGTGAAAAATGTTCGGTTCAGTATGCTCCATATGACCTAAGGAGTCGTCCTGCAAAGTCTGAGACTCCTACGGCGATTTGACCTTTTTGGTCGAAAATGCATGTAAGGCTAACACCTGGCGCTCAAATGCCACTCGGATGTCAAAGTTGTCGCAGCGCATTGAAATTTTGCATGCGGGTAGACCTTGACCTGGAGGTCACGTTTCCACCGTTCTTGACCCCCGCTCACCTCTGTGAGTGGAGCTATGGGCGATCAAAGAAGATTTTAACATTGGCTCCAAAGTGAAAAATGTTCGGTTCAGTATGCTCCATATGACCTAAGGAGTCGTCCTGCAAAGTCTGAGACTCCTACGGCGATTTGACCTTTTTGGTCGAAAATGCATGTAAGGCTAACACCTGGCGCTCAAATGCCACTCGGATGTCAAAGTTGTCGCAGCGCATTGAAATTTTGCATGCGGGTAGACCTTGACCTGGAGGTCACGTTTCCACCGTTCTTGACCCCCGCTCACCTCTGTGAGTGGAGCTATGGGCGATCAAAGATGATTTTAACATTGGCTCCAAAGTGAAAAATGTTCGGTTCAGTATGCTCCATATGACCTAAGGAGTCGTCCTGCAAAGTCTGAGACTCCTACGGCGATTTGACCTTTTTGGTCGAAAATGCATGTAAGGCTAACACCTGGCGCTCAAATGCCACTCGGATGTCAAAGTTGTCGCAGCGCATTGAAATTTTACATGCGGGTAGACCTTGACCTGGAGGTCACGTTTCCACCGTTCTTGACCCCCGCTCACCTCTGTGAGTGGAGCTATGGGCGATCAAAGATGATTTTAACATTGGCTCCAAAGTGAAAAATGTTCGGTTCAGAATGCTCCATATGACCTAAGGAGTCGTCCTGCAAAGTCTGAGACTCCTACGGCGATTTGACCTTTTTGGTCGAAAATGCATGTAAGGCTAACACCTGGCGCTCAAATGCCACTCGGATGTCAAAGTTGTCGCAGCGCATTGAAATTTTGCATGCGGGTAGACCTTGACCTGGAGGTCACGTTTCCATCGTTCTTGACCCCCGCTCACCTCTGTGAGTGGAGCTATGGGCGATCAAAGATGATTTTAACATTGGCTCCAAAGTGAAAAATGTTCGGTTCAGTATGCTCCATATGACCTAAGGAGTCGTCCTGCAAAGTCTGAGACTCCTACGGCGATTTGACCTTTTTGGTCGAAAATGCATGTAAGGCTAACACCTGGCGCTCAAATGCCACTCGGATGTCAAAGTTGTCGCAGCGCATTGAAATTTTGCATGCGGGTAGACCTTGACCTGGAGGTCACGTTTCCACCGTTCTTGACCCCCGCTCACCTCTGTGAGTGGAGCTATGGGCGATCAAAGATGATTTTAACATTGGCTCCAAAGTGAAAAATGTTCGGTTCAGAATGCTCCATATGACCTAAGGAGTCGTCCTGCAAAGTCTGAGACTCCTACGGCGATTTGACCTTTTTGGTCGAAAATGCATGTAAGGCTAACACCTGGCGCTCAAATGCCACTCGGATGTCAAAGTTGTCGCAGCGCATTGAAATTTTGCATGCGGGTAGACCTTGACCTGGAGGTCACGTTTCCATCGTTCTTGACCCCCGCTCACCTCTGTGAGTGGAGCTATGGGCGATCAAAGATGATTTTAACATTGGCTCCAAAGTGAAAAATGTTCGGTTCAGTATGCTCCATATGACCTAAGGAGTCGTCCTGCAAAGTCTGAGACTCCTACGGCGATTTGACCTTTTTGGTCGAAAATGCATGTAAGGCTAACACCTGGCGCTCAAATGCCACTCGGATGTCAAAGTTGTCGCAGCGCATTGAAATTTTGCATGCGGGTAGACCTTGACCTGGAGGTCACGTTTCCACCGTTCTTGACCCCCGCTCACCTCTGTGAGTGGAGCTATGGGCGATCAAAGATGATTTTAACATTGGCTCCAAAGTGAAAAATGTTCGGTTCAGTATGCTCCATATGACCTAAGGAGTCGTCCTGCAAAGTCTGAGACTCCTACGGCGATTTGACCTTTTTGGTCGAAAATGCATGTGAGGCTAACACCTGGCGCTCAAATGCCACTCGGATGTCAAAGTTGTCGCAGCGCATTGAAATTTTGCATGCGGGTAGAACTTGACCTGGAGGTCACGTTTCCACCGATCTTGACCCCGGCTCACCTCTGTGAGTGGAGCTATGGGCGATCAAAGATGATTTTAACATTGGCTCCAAAGTGAAAAATGTTCGGTTCAGTATGCTCCATATGACCTAAGGAGTCGTCCTGCAAAGTCTGAGACTCCTACGGCGATTTGACCTTTTTGGTCGAAAATGCATGTAAGGCTAACACCTGGCGCTCAAATGCCACTCGGATGTCAAAGTTGTCGCAGCGCATTGAAATTTTGCATGCGGGTAGACCTTGACCTGGAGGTCACGTTTCCACCGTTCTTGACCCCCGCTCACCTCTGTGAGTGGAGCTATGGGCGATCAAAGATGATTTTAACATTGGCTCCAAAGTGAAAAATGTTTGGTTCAGAATGCTCCATATGACCTAAGGAGTCGTCCTGCAAAGTCTGAGACTCCTACGGCGATTTGACCTTTTTGGTCGAAAATGCATGTAAGGCTAACACCTGGCGCTCAAATGCCACTCGGATGTCAAAGTTGTCGCAGCGCATTGAAATTTTGCATGCGGGTAGACCTTGACCTGGAGGTCACGTTTCCATCGTTCTTGACCCCCGCTCACCTCTGTGAGTGGAGCTATGGGCGATCAAAGATGATTTTAACATTGGCTCCAAAGTGAAAAATGTTCGGTTCAGTATGCTCCATATGACCTAAGGAGTCGTCCTGCAAAGTCTGAGACTCCTACGGCGATTTGACCTTTTTGGTCGAAAATGCATGTAAGGCTAACACCTGGCGCTCAAATGCCACTCGGATGTCAAAGTTGTCGCAGCGCATTGAAATTTTGCATGCGGGTAGACCTTGACCTGGAGGTCACGTTTCCACCGTTCTTGACCCCCGCTCACCTCTGTGAGTGGAGCTATGGGCGATCAAAGATGATTTTAACATTGGCTCCAAAGTGAAAAATGTTCGGTTCAGTATGCTCCATATGACCTAAGGAGTCGTCCTGCAAAGTCTGAGACTCCTACGGCGATTTGACCTTTTTGGTCGAAAATGCATGTGAGGCTAACACCTGGCGCTCAAATGCCACTCGGATGTCAAAGTTGTCGCAGCGCATTGAAATTTTGCATGCGGGTAGAACTTGACCTGGAGGTCACGTTTCCACCGTTCTTGACCCCCGCTCACCTCTGTGAGTGGAGCTATGGGCGATCAAAGATGATTTTAACATTGGCTCCAAAGTGAAAAATGTTCGGTTCAGTATGCTCCATATGACCTAAGGAGTCGTCCTGCAAAGTCTGAGACTCCTACGGCGATTTGACCTTTTTGGTCGAAAATGCATGTAAGGCTAACACCTGGCGCTCAAATGCCACTCGGATGTCAAAGTTGTCGCAGCGCATTGAAATTTTGCATGCGGGTAGAACTTGACCTGGAGGTCACGTTTCCACCGTTCTTGACCCCCGCTCACCTCTGTGAGTGGAGCTATGGGCGATCAAAGATGATTTTAACATTGGCTCCAAAGTGAAAAATGTTCGGTTCAGTATGCTCCATATGACCTAAGGAGTCGTCCTGCAAAGTCTGAGACTCCTACGGCGATTTGACCTTTTTGGTCGAAAATGCATGTAAGGCTAACACCTGGCGCTCAAATGCCACTCGGATGTCAAAGTTGTCGCAGCGCATTGAAATTTTGCATGCGGGTAGACCTTGACCTGGAGGTCACGTTTCCACCGTTCTTGACCCCCGCTCACCTCTGTGAGTGGAGCTATGGGCGATCAAAGATGATTTTAACATTGGCTCCAAAGTGAAAAATGTTCGGTTCAGTATGCTCCATATGACCTAAGGAGTCGTCCTGCAAAGTCTGAGACTCCTACGGCGATTTGACCTTTTTGGTCGAAAATGCATGTAAGGCTAACACCTGGCGCTCAAATGCCACTCGGATGTCAAAGTTGTCGCAGCGCATTGAAATTTTGCATGCGGGTAGACCTTGACCTGGAGGTCACGTTTCCACCGTTCTTGACCCCCGCTCACCTCTGTGAGTGGAGCTATGGGCGATCAAAGATAATTTTAACATTGGCTCCAAAGTGAAAAATGTTCGGTTCAGTATGCTCCATATGACCTAAGGAGTCGTCCTGCAAAGTCTGAGACTCCTACGGCGATTTGACCTTTTTGGTCGAAAATGCATGTAAGGCTAACACCTGGCGCTCAAATGCCACTCGGATGTCAAAGTTGTCGCAGCGCATTGAAATTTTGCATGCGGGTAGACCTTGACCTGGAGGTCACGTTTCCACCGTTCTTGACCCCCGCTCACCTCTGTGAGTGGAGCTATGGGCGATCAAAGAAGATTTTAACATTGGCTCCAAAGTGAAAAATGTTCGGTTCAGTATGCTCCATATGACCTAAGGAGTCGTCCTGCAAAGTCTGAGACTCCTACGGCGATTTGACCTTTTTGGTCGAAAATGCATGTAAGGCTAACACCTGGCGCTCAAATGCCACTCGGATGTCAAAGTTGTCGCAGCGCATTGAAATTTTGCATGCGGGTAGACCTTGACCTGGAGGTCACGTTTCCACCGTTCTTGACCCCCGCTCACCTCTGTGAGTGGAGCTATGGGCGATCAAAGTCGATTTTAACATTGGCTCCAAAGTGAAAAATGTTTGGTTCAGAATGCTCCATATGACCTAAGGAGTCGTCCTGCAAAGTCTGAGACTCCTACGGCGATTTGACCTTTTTGGTCGAAAATGCATGTAAGGCTAACACCTGGCGCTCAAATGCCACTCGGATGTCAAAGTTGTCGCAGCGCATTGAAATTTTGCATGCGGGTAGACCTTGACCTGGAGGTCACGTTTCCAGCGTTCTTGACCCCCGCTCACCTCTGTGAGTGGAGCTATGGGCGATCAAAGATGATTTTAACATTGGCTCCAAAGTGAAAAATGTTCGGTTCAGTATGCTCCATATGACCTAAGGAGTCGTCCTGCAAAGTCTGAGACTCCTACGGCGATTTGACCTTTTTGGTCGAAAATGCATGTAAGGCTAACACCTGGCGCTCAAATGCCACTCGGATGTCAAAGTTGTCGCAGCGCATTGAAATTTTGCATGCGGGTAGACCTTGACCTGGAGGTCACGTTTCCACCGTTCTTGACCCCCGCTCACCTCTGTGAGTGGAGCTATGGGCGATCAAAGATGATTTTAACATTGGCTCCAAAGTGAAAAATGTTCGGTTCAGTATGCTCCATATGACCTAAGGAGTCGTCCTGCAAAGTCTGAGACTCCTACGGCGATTTGACCTTTTTGGTCGAAAATGCATGTGAGGCTAACACCTGGCGCTCAAATGCCACTCGGATGTCAAAGTTGTCGCAGCGCATTGAAATTTTGCATGCGGGTAGAACTTGACCTGGAGGTCACGTTTCCACCGTTCTTGACCCCCGCTCACCTCTGTGAGTGGAGCTATGGGCGATCAAAGATGATTTTAACATTGGCTCCAAAGTGAAAAATGTTCGGTTCAGTATGCTCCATATGACCTAAGGAGTCGTCCTGCAAAGTCTGAGACTCCTACGGCGATTTGACCTTTTTGGTCGAAAATGCATGTAAGGCTAACACCTGGCGCTCAAATGCCACTCGGATGTCAAAGTTGTCGCAGCGCATTGAAATTTTGCATGCGGGTAGACCTTGACCTGGAGGTCACGTTTCCACCGTTCTTGACCCCCGCTCACCTCTGTGAGTGGAGCTATGGGCGATCAAAGATGATTTTAACATTGGCTCCAAAGTGAAAAATGTTCGGTTCAGTATGCTCCATATGACCTAAGGAGTCGTCCTGCAAAGTCTGAGACTCCTACGGCGATTTGACCTTTTTGGTCGAAAATGCATGTAAGGCTAACACCTGGCGCTCAAATGCCACTCGGATGTCAAAGTTGTCGCAGCGCATTGAAATTTTGCATGCGGGTAGACCTTGACCTGGAGGTCACGTTTCCACCGTTCTTGACCCCCGCTCACCTCTGTGAGTGGAGCTATGGGCGATCAAAGATGATTTTAACATTGGCTCCAAAGTGAAAAATGTTCGGTTCAGTATGCTCCATATGACCTAAGGAGTCGTCCTGCAAAGTCTGAGACTCCTACGGCGATTTGACCTTTTTGGTCGAAAATGCATGTGAGGCTAACACCTGGCGCTCAAATGCCACTCGGATGTCAAAGTTGTCGCAGCGCATTGAAATTTTGCATGCGGGTAGAACTTGACCTGGAGGTCACGTTTCCACCGTTCTTGACCCCCGCTCACCTCTGTGAGTGGAGCTATGGGCGATCAAAGATGATTTTAACATTGGCTCCAAAGTGAAAAATGTTCGGTTCAGTATGCTCCATATGACCTAAGGAGTCGTCCTGCAAAGTCTGAGACTCCTACGGCGATTTGACCTTTTTGGTCGAAAATGCATGTGAGGCTAACACCTGGCGCTCAAATGCCACTCGGATGTCAAATTTGTCGCAGCGCATTGAAATTTTGCATGCGGGTAGACCTTGACCTGGAGGTCACGTTTCCACCGTTCTTGACCCCCGCTCACCTCTGTGAGTGGAGCTATGGGCGATCAAAGATGATTTTAACATTGGCTCCAAAGTGAAAAATGTTCGGTTCAGTATGCTCCATATGACCTAAGGAGTCGTCCTGCAAAGTCTGAGACTCCTACGGCGATTTGACCTTTTTGGTCGAAAATGCATGTAAGGCTAACACCTGGCGCTCAAATGCCACTCGGATGTCAAAGTTGTCGCAGCGCATTGAAATTTTGCATGCGGGTAGACCTTGATCTGGAGGTCACGTTTCCAGCGTTCTTGACCCCCGCTCACCTCTGTGAGTGGAGCTATGGGCGATCAAAGACTATTTTAACATTGGCTCCAAAGTGAAAAATGTTCGGTTCAGTATGCTCCATATGACCTAAGGAGTCGTCATGCAAAGTCTGAGACTCCTACTGCGATTTGACCTTTTTGGTCGAAAATGCATGTAAGGCTAACACCTGGCGCTCAAATGCCACTCGGATGTCAAAGTTGTCGCAGCGCATTGAAATTTTGCATGCGGGTAGACCTTGACCTGGAGGTCACGTTTCCACCGTTCTTGACCCCCGCTCACCTCTGTGAGTGGAGCTATGGGCGATCAAAGATGATTTTAACATTGGCTCCAAAGTGAAAAATGTTCGGTTCAGTATGCTCCATATGACCTAAGGAGTCGTCCTGCAAAGTCTGAGACTCCTACGGCGATTTGACCTTTTTGGTCGAAAATGCATGTAAGGCTAACACCTGGCGCTCAAATGCCACTCGGATGTCAAAGTTGTCGCAGCGCATTGAAATTTTGCATGCGGGTAGACCTTGACCTGGAGGTCACGTTTCCAGGGTTCTTGACCCCCGCTCACCTCTGTGAGTGGAGCTATGGGCGATCAAAGATGATTTTAACATTGGCTCCAAAGTGAAAAATGTTCGGTTCAGTATGCTCCATATGACCTAAGGAGTCGTCCTGCAAAGTCTGAGACTCCTACGGCGATTTGACCTTTTTGGTCGAAAATGCACGTGAGGCTAACACCTGGCGCTCAAATGCCACTCGGATGTCAAAGTTGTCGCAGCGCATTGAAATTTTGCATGCGGGTAGAACTTGACCTGGAGGTCACGTTTCCACCGTTCTTGACCCCCGCTCACCTCTGTGAGTGGAGCTATGGGCGATCAAAGATAATTTTAACATTGGCTCCAAAGTGAAAAATGTTCGGTTCAGTATGCTCCATATGACCTAAGGAGTCGTCCTGCAAAGTCTGAGACTCCTACGGCGATTTGACCTTTTTGGTCGAAAATGCATGTAAGGCTAACACCTGGCGCTCAAATGCCACTCGGATGTCAAAGTTGTCGCAGCGCATTGAAATTTTGCATGCGGGTAGACCTTGACCTGGAGGTCACGTTTCCACCGTTCTTGACCCCGGCTCATCTCTGTGAGTGGAGCTATGGGCGATCAAAGATGATTTTAACATTGGCTCCAAAGTGAAAAATGTTCGGTTCAGAATGCTCCATATGACCTAAGGAGTCGTCCTGCAAAGTCTGAGACTCCTACGGCGATTTGACCTTTTTGGTCGAAAATGCATGTGAGGCTAACACCTGGCGCTCAAATGCCACTCGGATGTCAAAGTTGTCGCAGCGCATTGAAATTTTGCATGCGGGTAGAACTTGACCTGGAGGTCACGTTTCCACCGTTCTTGACCCCCGCTCACCTCTGTGAGTGGAGCTATGGGCGATCAAAGATGATTTTAACATTGGCTCCAAAGTGAAAAATGTTCGGTTCAGTATGCTCCATATGACCTAAGGAGTCGTCCTGCAAAGTCTGAGACTCCTACGGCGATTTGACCTTTTTGGTCGAAAAGGCATGTAAGGCTAACACCTGGCGCTCAAATGCCACTCGGATGTCAAAGTTGTCGCAGCGCATTGAAATTTTGCATGCGGGTAGACCTTGACCTGGAGGTCACGTTTCCACCGTTCTTGACCCCCGCTCACCTCTGTGAGTGGAGCTATGGGCGATCAAAGACGATTTTAACATTGGCTCCAAAGTGAAAAATGTTCGGTTCAGTATGCTCCATATGACCTTAGGAGTCGTCCTGCAAAGTCTGAGACTCCTACGGCGATTTGACCTTTTTGGTCGAAAATGCATGTAAGGCTAACACCTGGCGCTCAAATGCCACTCGGATGTCAAAGTTGTCGCAGCGCATTGAAATTTTGCATGCGGGTAGACCTTGACCTGGAGGTCACGTTTCCAGGGTTCTTGACCCCGGCTCACCTCTGTGAGTGGAGCTATGGGCGATCAAAGACGATTTTAACATTGGCTCCAAAGTGAAAAATGTTCGGTTCAGTATGCTCCATATGACCTAAGGAGTCGTCCTGCAAAGTCTGAGACTCCTACGGCGATTTGACCTTTTTGGTCGAAAATGCACGTGAGGCTAACACCTGGCGCTCAAATGCCACTCGGATGTCAAAGTTGTCGCAGCGCATTGAAATTTTGCATGCGGGTAGAACTTGACCTGGAGGTCACGTTTCCACCGTTCTTGACCCCCGCTCACCTCTGTGAGTGGAGCTATGGGCGATCAAAGATAATTTTAACATTGGCTCCAAAGTGAAAAATGTTCGGTTCAGTATGCTCCATATGACCTAAGGAGTCGTCCTGCAAAGTCTGAGACTCCTACGGCGATTTGACCTTTTTGGTCGAAAATGCATGTAAGGCTAACACCTGGCGCTCAAATGCCACTCGGATGTCAAAGTTGTCGCAGCGCATTGAAATTTTGCATGCGGGTAGACCTTGACCTGGAGGTCACGTTTCCACCGTTCTTGACCCCGGCTCATCTCTGTGAGTGGAGCTATGGGCGATCAAAGACGATTTTAACATTGGCTCCAAAGTGAAAAATGTTCGGTTCAGAATGCTCCATATGACCTAAGGAGTCGTCCTGCAAAGTCTGAGACTCCTACGGCGATTTGACCTTTTTGGTCGAAAATGCATGTGAGGCTAACACCTGGCGCTCAAATGCCACTCGGATGTCAAAGTTGTCGCAGCGCATTGAAATTTTGCATGCGGGTAGAACTTGACCTGGAGGTCACGTTTCCACCGTTCTTGACCCCCGCTCACCTCTGTGAGTGGAGCTATGGGCGATCAAAGATGATTTTAACATTGGCTCCAAAGTGAAAAATGTTCGGTTCAGTATGCTCCATATGACCTTAGGAGTCGTCCTGCAAAGTCTGAGACTCCTACGGCGATTTGACCTTTTTGGTCGAAAATGCATGTAAGGCTAACACCTGGCGCTCAAATGCCACTCGGATGTCAAAGTTGTCGCAGCGCATTGAAATTTTGCATGCGGGTAGACCTTGACCTGGAGGTCACGTTTCCACCGTTCTTGACCCCCGCTCACCTCTGTGAGTGGAGCTATGGGCGATCAAAGATGATTTTAACATTGGCTCCAAAGGGAAAAATGTTCGGTTCAGTATGCTCCATATGACCTTAGGAGTCGTCCTGCAAAGTCTGAGACTCCTACGGCGATTTGACCTTTTTGGTCGAAAATGCATGTAAGGCTAACACCTGGCGCTCAAATGCCACTCGGATGTCAAAGTTGTCGCAGCGCATTGAAATTTTGCATGCGGGTAGACCTAGACCTGGAGGTCACGTTTCCACCGTTCTTGACCCCGGCTCACCTCTGTGAGTGGAGCTATGGGCGATCAAAGACGATTTTAACATTGGCTCCAAAGTGAAAAATGTTCGGTTCAGTATGCTCCATATGACCTAAGGAGTCGTCCTGCAAAGTCTGAGACTCCTACGGCGATTTGACCTTTTTGGTCGAAAATGCATGTAAGGCTAACACCTGGCGCTCAAATGCCACTCGGATGTCAAAGTTGTCGCAGCGCATTGAAATTTTGCATGCGGGTAGACCTTGACCTGGAGGTCACGTTTCCACCGTTCTTGACCCCCGCTCACCTCTGTGAGTGGAGCTATGGGCGATCAAAGACGATTTTAACATTGGCTCCAAAGGGAAAAATGTTCGGTTCAGTATGCTCCATATGACCTTAGGAGTCGTCCTGCAAAGTCTGAGACTCCTACGGCGATTTGACCTTTTTGGTCGAAAATGCATGTAAGGCTAACACCTGGCGCTCAAATGCCACTCGGATGTCAAAGTTGTCGCAGCGCATTGAAATTTTGCATGCGGGTAGACCTTGACCTGGAGGTCACGTTTCCACCGTTCTTGACCCCCGCTCACCTCTGTGAGTGGAGCTATGGGCGATCAAAGATGATTTTAACATTGGCTCCAAAGTGAAAAATGTTCGGTTCAGTATGCTCCATATGACCTAAGGAGTTGTCCTGCAAAGTCTGAGACTCCTACGGCGATTTGACCTTTTTGGTCGAAAATGCATGTAAGGCTAACACCTGGCGCTCAAATGCCACTCGGATGTCAAAGTTGTCGCAGCGCATTGAAATTTTGCATGCGGGTAGACCTTGACCTGGAGGTCACGTTTCCACCGTTCTTGACCCCCGCTCACCTCTGTGAGTGGAGCTATGGGCGATCAAAGATGATTTTAACATTGGCTCCAAAGTGAAAAATGTTCGGTTCAGTATGCTCCATATGACCTAAGGAGTCGTCCTGCAAAGTCTGAGACTCCTACGGCGATTTGACCTTTTTGGTCGAAAATGCATGTAAGGCTAACACCTGGCGCTCAAATGCCACTCGGATGTCAAAGTTGTCGCAGTGCATTGAAATTTTGCATGCGGGTAGACCTTGACCTGGAGGTCACGTTTCCATCGATCTTGACCCCCGCTCACCTCTGTGAGTGGAGCCATGGGCGATCAAAGATGATTTTAACATTGGCTCCAAAGTGAAAAATGTTCGGTTCAGTATGCTCCATATGACCTAAGGAGTCGTCCTGCAAAGTCTGAGACTCCTACGGCGATTTGACCTTTTTGGTCGAAAATGCATGTAAGGCTAACACCTGGCGCTCAAATGCCACTCGGATGTCAAAATTGTCGCAGCGCATTGAAATTTTGCATGCGGGTAGACCTTGACCTGGAGGTCACGTTTCCACCGTTCTTGACCCCCGCTCACCTCTGTGAGTGGAGCTATGGGCGATCAAAGACGATTTTAACATTGGCTCCAAAGTGAAAAATGTTCGATTCAGTATGCTCCATATGACCTAAGGAGTCGTCCTGCAAAGTCTGAGACTCCTACGGCGATTTGACCTTTTTGGTCGAAAATGCATGTAAGGCTAACACCTGGCGCTCAAATGCCACTCGGATGTCAAAGTTGTCGCTGCGCATTGAAATTTTGCATGCGGGTAGACCTTGACCTGGAGGTCACGTTTCCACCGTTCTTGACCCCCGCTCACCTCTGTGAGTGGAGCTATGGGCGATTAAAGATGATTTTAACATTGGCTCCAAAGTGAAAAATGTTCGGTTCAGTATGCTCCATATGACCTAAGGAGTCGTCCTGCAAAGTCTGAGACTCCTACGGCGATTTGACCTTTTTGGTCGAAAATGCATGTAAGGCTAACACCTGGCGCTCAAATGCCACTCGGATGTCAAAGTTGTCGCAGCGCATTGAAATTTTGCATGCGGGTAGACCTTGACCTGGAGGTCACGTTTCCATCGATCTTGACCCCCGCTCACCTCTGTGAGTGGAGCCATGGGCGATCAAAGATGATTTTAACATTGGCTCCAAAGTGAAAAATGTTCGATTCAGTATGCTCCATATGACCTAAGGAGTCGTCCTGCAAAGTCTGAGACTCCTACGGCGATTTGACCTTTTTGGTCGAAAATGCATGTAAGGCTAACACCTGGCGCTCAAATGCCACTCGGATGTCAAAGTTGTCGCAGCGCATTGAAATTTTGCATGCGGGTAGACCTTGACCTGGAGGTCACGTTTCCACCGTTCTTGACCCCCGCTCACCTCTGTGAGTGGAGCTATGGGCGATCAAAGATGATTTTAACATTGGCTCCAAAGTGAAAAATGTTCGGTTCAGTATGCTCCATATGACCTAAGGAGTCGTCCTGCAAAGTCTGAGACTCCTACGGCGATTTGACCTTTTTGGTCGAAAATGCATGTAAGGCTAACACCTGGCGCTCAAATGCCACTCGGATGTCAAAGTTGTCGCAGCGCATTGAAATTTTGCATGCGGGTAGACCTTGACCTGGAGGTCACGTTTCCACCGTTCTTGACCCCCGCTCACCTCTGTGAGTGGAGCTATGGGCGATCAAAGACGATTTTAACATTGGCTCCAAAGTGAAAAATGTTCGGTTCAGTATGCTCCATATGACCTAAGGAGTCGTCCTGCAAAGTCTGAGACTCCTACGGCGATTTGACCTTTTTGGTCGAAAATGCATGTAAGGCTAACACCTGGCGCTCAAATGCCACTCGGATGTCAAAGTTGTCGCAGCGCATTGAAATTTTGCATGCGGGTAGACCTTGACCTGGAGGTCACGTTTCCATCGATCTTGACCCCCGCTCAGCTCTGTGAGTGGAGCCATGGGCGATCAAAGATGATTTTAACATTGGCTCCAAAGTGAAAAATGTTCGGTTCAGTATGCTCCATATGACCTAAGGAGTCGTCCTGCAAAGTCTGAGACTCCTACGGCGATTTGACCTTTTTGGTCGAAAATGCATGTAAGGCTAACACCTGGCGCTCAAATGCCACTCGGATGTCAAAGTTGTCGCAGCGCATTGAAATTTTGCATGCGGGTAGACCTTGACCTGGAGGTCACGTTTCCACCGTTCTTGACCCCCGCTCACCTCTGTGAGTGGAGCTATGGGCGATCAAAGATGATTTTAACATTGGCTCCAAAGTGAAAAATGTTCGATTCAGTATGTTCCATATGACCTAAGGAGTCGTCCTGCAAAGTCTGAGACTCCTACGGCGATTTGACCTTTTGGGTCGAAAATGCATGTAAGGCTAACACCTGGCGCTCAAATGCCACTCGGATGTCAAAGTTGTCGCAGCGCATTGAAATTTTGCATGCGGGTAGACCTTGACCTGGAGGTCACGTTTCCACCGTTCTTGACCCCCGCTCACCTCTGTGAGTGGAGCTATGGGCGATCAAAGATGATTTTAACATTGGCTCCAAAGTGAAAAATGTTCGGTTCAGTATGCTCCATATGACCTAAGGAGTCGTCCTGCAAAGTCTGAGACTCCTACGGCGATTTGACCTTTTTGGTCGAAAATGCATGTAAGGCTAACACCTGGCGCTCAAATGCCACTCGGATGTCAAAGTTGTCGCAGCGCATTGAAATTTTGCATGCGGGTAGACCTTGACCTGGAGGTCACGTTTCCACCGTTCTTGACCCCCGCTCACCTCTGTGAGTGGAGCTATGGGCGATCAAAGAAGATTTTAACATTGGCTCCAAAGTGAAAAATGTTCGGTTCAGTATGCTCCATATGACCTAAGGAGTCGTCCTGCAAAGTCTGAGACTCCTACGGCGATTTGACCTTTTTGGTCGAAAATGCATGTAAGGCTAACACCTGGCGCTCAAATGCCACTCGGATGTCAAAGTTGTCGCAGCGCATTGAAATTTTGCATGCGGGTAGACCTTGACCTGGAGGTCACGTTTCCATCGATCTTGACCCCCGCTCACCTCTGTGAGTGGAGCCATGGGCGATCAAAGATGATTTTAACATTGGCTCCAAAGTGAAAAATGTTCGGTTCAGTATGCTCCATATGACCTAAGGAGTCGTCCTGCAAAGTCTGAGACTCCTACGGCGATTTGACCTTTTTGGTCGAAAATGCATGTAAGGCTAACACCTGGCGCTCAAATGCCACTCGGATGTCAAAGTTGTCGCAGCGCATTGAAATTTTGCATGCGGGTAGACCTTGACCTGGAGGTCACGTTTCCACCGTTCTTGACCCCCGCTCACCTCTGTGAGTGGAGCTATGGGCGATCAAAGACGATTTTAACATTGGCTCCAAAGTGAAAAATGTTCGATTCAGTATGTTCCATATGACCTAAGGAGTCGTCCTGCAAAGTCTGAGACTCCTACGGCGATTTGACCTTTTTGGTCGAAAATGCATGTAAGGCTAACACCTGGCGCTCAAATGCCACTCGGATGTCAAAGTTGTCGCAGCGCATTGAAATTTTGCATGCGGGTAGACCTTGACCTGGAGGTCACGTTTCCACCGTTCTTGACCCCCGCTCACCTCTGTGAGTGGAGCTATGGGCGATTAAAGATGATTTTAACATTGGCTCCAAAGTGAAAAATGTTCGGTTCAGTATGCTCCATATGACCTAAGGAGTCGTCCTGCAAAGTCTGAGACTCCTACGGCGATTTGACCTTTTTGGTCGAAAATGCATGTAAGGCTAACACCTGGCGCTCAAATGCCACTCGGATGTCAAAGTTGTCGCAGCGCATTGAAATTTTGCATGCGGGTAGACCTTGACCTGGAGGTCACGTTTCCACCGTTCTTGACCCCCGCTCACCTCTGTGAGTGGAGCTATGGGCGATCAAAGAAGATTTTAACATTGGCTCCAAAGTGAAAAATGTTCGGTTCAGTATGCTCCATATGACCTAAGGAGTCGTCCTGCAAAGTCTGAGACTCCTACGGCGATTTGACCTTTTTGGTCGAAAATGCATGTAAGGCTAACACCTGGCGCTCAAATGCCACTCGGATGTCAAAGTTGTCGCAGCGCATTGAAATTTTGCATGCGGGTAGACCTTGACCTGGAGGTCACGTTTCCACCGTTCTTGACCCCTGCTCACCTCTGTGAGTGGAGCTATGGGCGATCAAAGATGATTTTAACATTGGCTCCAAAGTGAAAAATGTTCGGTTCAGTATGCTCCATATGACCTAAGGAGTCGTCCTGCAAAGTCTGAGACTCCTACGGCGATTTGACCTTTTTGGTCGAAAATGCATGTAAGGCTAACACCTGGCGCTCAAATGCCACTCGGATGTCAAAGTTGTCGCAGCGCATTGAAATTTTGCATGCGGGTAGACCTTGACCTGGAGGTCACGTTTCCATCGATCTTGACCCCCGCTCACCTCTGTGAGTGGAGCCATGGGCGATCAAAGATGATTTTAACATTGGCTCCAAAGTGAAAAATGTTCGATTCAGTATGCTCCATATGACCTAAGGAGTCGTCCTGCAAAGTCTGAGACTCCTACGGCGATTTGACCTTTTTGGTCGAAAATGCATGTAAGGCTAACACCTGGCGCTCAAATGCCACTCGGATGTCAAAGTTGTCGCAGCGCATTGAAATTTTGCATGCGGGTAGACCTTGACCTGGAGGTCACGTTTCCACCGTTCTTGACCCCCGCTCACCTCTGTGAGTGGAGCTATGGGCGATCAAAGATGATTTTAACATTGGCTCCAAAGTGAAAAATGTTCGGTTCAGTATGCTCCATATGACCTAAGGAGTCGTCCTGCAAAGTCTGAGACTCCTACGGCGATTTGACCTTTTTGGTCGAAAATGCATGTAAGGCTAACACCTGGCGCTCAAATGCCACTCGGATGTCAAAGTTGTCGCAGCGCATTGAAATTTTGCATGCGGGTAGACCTTGACCTGGAGGTCACGTTTCCACCGTTCTTGACCCCCGCTCACCTCTGTGAGTGGAGCTATGGGCGATCAAAGACGATTTTAACATTGGCTCCAAAGTGAAAAATGTTCGGTTCAGTATGCTCCATATGACCTAAGGAGTCGTCCTGCAAAGTCTGAGACTCCTACGGCGATTTGACCTTTTTGGTCGAAAATGCATGTAAGGCTAACACCTGGCGCTCAAATGCCACTCGGATGTCAAAGTTGTCGCAGCGCATTGAAATTTTGCATGCGGGTAGACCTTGACCTGGAGGTCACGTTTCCATCGATCTTGACCCCCGCTCAGCTCTGTGAGTGGAGCCATGGGCGATCAAAGATGATTTTAACATTGGCTCCAAAGTGAAAAATGTTCGGTTCAGTATGCTCCATATGACCTAAGGAGTCGTCCTGCAAAGTCTGAGACTCCTACGGCGATTTGACCTTTTTGGTCGAAAATGCATGTAAGGCTAACACCTGGCGCTCAAATGCCACTCGGATGTCAAAGTTGTCGCAGCGCATTGAAATTTTGCATGCGGGTAGACCTTGACCTGGAGGTCACGTTTCCACCGTTCTTGACCCCCGCTCACCTCTGTGAGTGGAGCTATGGGCGATCAAAGATGATTTTAACATTGGCTCCAAAGTGAAAAATGTTCGATTCAGTATGTTCCATATGACCTAAGGAGTCGTCCTGCAAAGTCTGAGACTCCTACGGCGATTTGACCTTTTGGGTCGAAAATGCATGTAAGGCTAACACCTGGCGCTCAAATGCCACTCGGATGTCAAAGTTGTCGCAGCGCATTGAAATTTTGCATGCGGGTAGACCTTGACCTGGAGGTCACGTTTCCACCGTTCTTGACCCCCGCTCACCTCTGTGAGTGGAGCTATGGGCGATCAAAGATGATTTTAACATTGGCTCCAAAGTGAAAAATGTTCGGTTCAGTATGCTCCATATGACCTAAGGAGTCGTCCTGCAAAGTCTGAGACTCCTACGGCGATTTGACCTTTTTGGTCGAAAATGCATGTAAGGCTAACACCTGGCGCTCAAATGCCACTCGGATGTCAAAGTTGTCGCAGCGCATTGAAATTTTGCATGCGGGTAGACCTTGACCTGGAGGTCACGTTTCCACCGTTCTTGACCCCCGCTCACCTCTGTGAGTGGAGCTATGGGCGATCAAAGAAGATTTTAACATTGGCTCCAAAGTGAAAAATGTTCGGTTCAGTATGCTCCATATGACCTAAGGAGTCGTCCTGCAAAGTCTGAGACTCCTACGGCGATTTGACCTTTTTGGTCGAAAATGCATGTAAGGCTAACACCTGGCGCTCAAATGCCACTCGGATGTCAAAGTTGTCGCAGCGCATTGAAATTTTGCATGCGGGTAGACCTTGACCTGGAGGTCACGTTTCCATCGATCTTGACCCCCGCTCACCTCTGTGAGTGGAGCCATGGGCGATCAAAGATGATTTTAACATTGGCTCCAAAGTGAAAAATGTTCGGTTCAGTATGCTCCATATGACCTAAGGAGTCGTCCTGCAAAGTCTGAGACTCCTACGGCGATTTGACCTTTTTGGTCGAAAATGCATGTAAGGCTAACACCTGGCGCTCAAATGCCACTCGGATGTCAAAGTTGTCGCAGCGCATTGAAATTTTGCATGCGGGTAGACCTTGACCTGGAGGTCACGTTTCCACCGTTCTTGACCCCCGCTCACCTCTGTGAGTGGAGCTATGGGCGATCAAAGACGATTTTAACATTGGCTCCAAAGTGAAAAATGTTCGATTCAGTATGTTCCATATGACCTAAGGAGTCGTCCTGCAAAGTCTGAGACTCCTACGGCGATTTGACCTTTTTGGTCGAAAATGCATGTAAGGCTAACACCTGGCGCTCAAATGCCACTCGGATGTCAAAGTTGTCGCAGCGCATTGAAATTTTGCATGCGGGTAGACCTTGACCTGGAGGTCACGTTTCCACCGTTCTTGACCCCCGCTCACCTCTGTGAGTGGAGCTATGGGCGATTAAAGATGATTTTAACATTGGCTCCAAAGTGAAAAATGTTCGGTTCAGTATGCTCCATATGACCTAAGGAGTCGTCCTGCAAAGTCTGAGACTCCTACGGCGATTTGACCTTTTTGGTCGAAAATGCATGTAAGGCTAACACCTGGCGCTCAAATGCCACTCGGATGTCAAAGTTGTCGCAGCGCATTGAAATTTTGCATGCGGGTAGACCTTGACCTGGAGGTCACGTTTCCACCGTTCTTGACCCCCGCTCACCTCTGTGAGTGGAGCTATGGGCGATCAAAGAAGATTTTAACATTGGCTCCAAAGTGAAAAATGTTCGGTTCAGTATGCTCCATATGACCTAAGGAGTCGTCCTGCAAAGTCTGAGACTCCTACGGCGATTTGACCTTTTTGGTCGAAAATGCATGTAAGGCTAACACCTGGCGCTCAAATGCCACTCGGATGTCAAAGTTGTCGCAGCGCATTGAAATTTTGCATGCGGGTAGACCTTGACCTGGAGGTCACGTTTCCACCGTTCTTGACCCCTGCTCACCTCTGTGAGTGGAGCTATGGGCGATCAAAGATGATTTTAACATTGGCTCCAAAGTGAAAAATGTTCGGTTCAGTATGCTCCATATGACCTAAGGAGTCGTCCTGCAAAGTCTGAGACTCCTACGGCGATTTGACCTTTTTGGTCGAAAATGCATGTAAGGCTAACACCTGGCGCTCAAATGACACTCGGATGTCAAAGTTGTCGCAGCGCATTGAAATTTTGCATGCAGGTAGACACTTGACCTGGAGGTCACGTTTCCACCGTTCTTGACCCCCGCTCACCTCTGTGAGTGGAGCTATGGGCTATCAAAGATGATTTTAACATTGGCTCCAAAGTGAAAAATGTTCGGTTCAGTATGCTCCATATGACCTAAGGAGTCGTCCTGCAAAGTCTGAGACTCCTACGGCGATTTGACCTTTTTGGTCGAAAATGCATGTAAGGCTAACACCTGGCGCTCAAATGCCACTCCGATGTCAAAATTGTCGCAGCGCATTGAAATTTTGCATGCGGGTAGACCTTGACCTGGAGGTCACGTTTCCACCGTTCTTGACCCCCGCTCACCTCTGTGAGTGGAGCTATGGGCGATCAAAGACAATTTTAACATTGGCTCCAAAGTGAAAAATGTTCGATTCAGTATGCTCCATATGACCTAAGGAGTCGTCCTGCAAAGTCTGAGACTCCTACGGCGATTTGACCTTTTTGGTCGAAAATGCATGTGAGGCTAACACCTGGCGCTCAAATGCCACTCGGATGTCAAAGTTGTCGCAGCGCATTGAAATTTTGCATGCAGGTAGAACTTGACCTGGAGGTCACGTTTCCACCGTTCTTGACCCCCGCTCACCTCTGTGAGTGGAGCTATGGGCGATCAAAGACGATTTTAACATTGGCTCCAAAGGGAAAAATGTTCGGTTCAGTATGCTCCATATGACCTAAGGAGTCGTCCTGCAAAGTCTGAGACTCCTACGGCGATTTGACCTTTTTGGTCGAAAATGCATGTAAGGCTAACACCTGGCGCTCAAATGCCACTCGGATGTCAAAGTTGTCGCAGCGCATTGAAATTTTGCATGCGGGTAGACCTTGACCTGGAGGTTACGTTTCCACCGTTCTTGACCCCCGCTCACCTCTGTGAGTGGAGCTATGGGCGATCAAAGATGATTTTAACATTGGCTCCAAAGTGAAAAATGTTCGGTTCAGTATGCTCCATATGACCTAAGGAGTCGTCCTGCAAAGTCTGAGACTCCTACGGCGATTTGACCTTTTTGGTCGAAAATGCATGTAAGGCTAACACCTGGCGCTCAAATGCCACTCGGATGTCAAAGTTGTCGCAGCGCATTGAAATTTTGCATGCGGGTAGACCTTGACCTGGAGGTCACGTTTCCACCGTTCTTGATCCCCGCTCACCTCTGTGAGTGGAGCTATGGGCGATCAAAGAAGAATTTAACATTGGCTCCAAAGTGAAAAATGTTCGGTTCAGTATGCTCCATATGACCTAAGGAGTCGTCCTGCAAAGTCTGAGACTCCTACGGCGATTTGACCTTTTTGGTCGAAAATGCATGTAAGGCTAACACCTGGCGCTCAAATGCCACTCGGATGTCAAAGTTGTCGCAGCGCATTGAAATTTTGCATGCGGGTAGACCTTGACCTGGAGGTCACGTTTCCATCGATCTTGACCCCCGCTCACCTCTGTGAGTGGAGCTATGGGCGATCAAAGATGATTTTAACATTGGCTCCAAAGTGAAAAATGTTCGGTTCAGTATGCTCCATATGACCTAAGGAGTCGTCCTGCAAAGTCTGAGACTCCTACGGCGATTTGACCTTTTTGGTCGAAAATGCATGTAAGGCTAACACCTGGCGCTCAAATGCCACTCGGATGTCAAAGTTGTCGCAGCGCATTGAAATTTTGCATGCGGGTAGACCTTGACCTGGAGGTCACGTTTCCACCGTTCTTGACCCCTGCTCACCTCTGTGAGTGGAGCTATGGGCGATCAAAGATGATTTTAACATTGGCTCCAAAGTGAAAAATGTTCGGTTCAGTATGCTCCATATGACCTAAGGAGTCGTCCTGCAAAGTCTGAGACTCCTACGGCGATTTGACCTTTTTGGTCGAAAATGCATGTAAGGCTAACACCTGGCGCTCAAATGCCACTCGGATGTCAAAGTTGTCGCAGCGCATTGAAATTTTGCATGCGGGTAGACCTTGACCTGGAGGTCACGTTTCCATCGATCTTGACCCCCGCTCACCTCTGTGAGTGGAGCCATGGGCGATCAAAGATGATTTTAACATTGGCTCCAAAGTGAAAAATGTTCGATTCAGTATGCTCCATATGACCTAAGGAGTCGTCCTGCAAAGTCTGAGACTCCTACGGCGATTTGACCTTTTTGGTCGAAAATGCATGTAAGGCTAACACCTGGCGCTCAAATGCCACTCGGATGTCAAAGTTGTCGCAGCGCATTGAAATTTTGCATGCGGGTAGACCTTGACCTGGAGGTCACGTTTCCACCGTTCTTGACCCCCGCTCACCTCTGTGAGTGGAGCTATGGGCGATCAAAGATGATTTTAACATTGGCTCCAAAGTGAAAAATGTTCGGTTCAGTATGCTCCATATGACCTAAGGAGTCGTCCTGCAAAGTCTGAGACTCCTACGGCGATTTGACCTTTTTGGTCGAAAATGCATGTAAGGCTAACACCTGGCGCTCAAATGCCACTCGGATGTCAAAGTTGTCGCAGCGCATTGAAATTTTGCATGCGGGTAGACCTTGACCTGGAGGTCACGTTTCCACCGTTCTTGACCCCCGCTCACCTCTGTGAGTGGAGCTATGGGCGATCAAAGACGATTTTAACATTGGCTCCAAAGTGAAAAATGTTCGGTTCAGTATGCTCCATATGACCTAAGGAGTCGTCCTGCAAAGTCTGAGACTCCTACGGCGATTTGACCTTTTTGGTCGAAAATGCATGTAAGGCTAACACCTGGCGCTCAAATGCCACTCGGATGTCAAAGTTGTCGCAGCGCATTGAAATTTTGCATGCGGGTAGACCTTGACCTGGAGGTCACGTTTCCATCGATCTTGACCCCCGCTCAGCTCTGTGAGTGGAGCCATGGGCGATCAAAGATGATTTTAACATTGGCTCCAAAGTGAAAAATGTTCGGTTCAGTATGCTCCATATGACCTAAGGAGTCGTCCTGCAAAGTCTGAGACTCCTACGGCGATTTGACCTTTTTGGTCGAAAATGCATGTAAGGCTAACACCTGGCGCTCAAATGCCACTCGGATGTCAAAGTTGTCGCAGCGCATTGAAATTTTGCATGCGGGTAGACCTTGACCTGGAGGTCACGTTTCCACCGTTCTTGACCCCCGCTCACCTCTGTGAGTGGAGCTATGGGCGATCAAAGATGATTTTAACATTGGCTCCAAAGTGAAAAATGTTCGATTCAGTATGTTCCATATGACCTAAGGAGTCGTCCTGCAAAGTCTGAGACTCCTACGGCGATTTGACCTTTTGGGTCGAAAATGCATGTAAGGCTAACACCTGGCGCTCAAATGCCACTCGGATGTCAAAGTTGTCGCAGCGCATTGAAATTTTGCATGCGGGTAGACCTTGACCTGGAGGTCACGTTTCCACCGTTCTTGACCCCCGCTCACCTCTGTGAGTGGAGCTATGGGCGATCAAAGATGATTTTAACATTGGCTCCAAAGTGAAAAATGTTCGGTTCAGTATGCTCCATATGACCTAAGGAGTCGTCCTGCAAAGTCTGAGACTCCTACGGCGATTTGACCTTTTTGGTCGAAAATGCATGTAAGGCTAACACCTGGCGCTCAAATGCCACTCGGATGTCAAAGTTGTCGCAGCGCATTGAAATTTTGCATGCGGGTAGACCTTGACCTGGAGGTCACGTTTCCACCGTTCTTGACCCCCGCTCACCTCTGTGAGTGGAGCTATGGGCGATCAAAGAAGATTTTAACATTGGCTCCAAAGTGAAAAATGTTCGGTTCAGTATGCTCCATTTGACCTAAGGAGTCGTCCTGCAAAGTCTGAGACTCCTACGGCGATTTGACCTTTTTGGTCGAAAATGCATGTAAGGCTAACACCTGGCGCTCAAATGCCACTCGGATGTCAAAGTTGTCGCAGCGCATTGAAATTTTGCATGCGGGTAGACCTTGACCTGGAGGTCACGTTTCCATCGATCTTGACCCCCGCTCACCTCTGTGAGTGGAGCCATGGGCGATCAAAGATGATTTTAACATTGGCTCCAAAGTGAAAAATGTTCGGTTCAGTATGCTCCATATGACCTAAGGAGTCGTCCTGCAAAGTCTGAGACTCCTACGGCGATTTGACCTTTTTGGTCGAAAATGCATGTAAGGCTAACACCTGGCGCTCAAATGCCACTCGGATGTCAAAGTTGTCGCAGCGCATTGAAATTTTGCATGCGGGTAGACCTTGACCTGGAGGTCACGTTTCCACCGTTCTTGACCCCCGCTCACCTCTGTGAGTGGAGCTATGGGCGATCAAAGACGATTTTAACATTGGCTCCAAAGTGAAAAATGTTCGATTCAGTATGTTCCATATGACCTAAGGAGTCGTCCTGCAAAGTCTGAGACTCCTACGGCGATTTGACCTTTTTGGTCGAAAATGCATGTAAGGCTAACACCTGGCGCTCAAATGCCACTCGGATGTCAAAGTTGTCGCAGCGCATTGAAATTTTGCATGCGGGTAGACCTTGACCTGGAGGTCACGTTTCCACCGTTCTTGACCCCCGCTCACCTCTGTGAGTGGAGCTATGGGCGATTAAAGATGATTTTAACATTGGCTCCAAAGTGAAAAATGTTCGGTTCAGTATGCTCCATATGACCTAAGGAGTCGTCCTGCAAAGTCTGAGACTCCTACGGCGATTTGACCTTTTTGGTCGAAAATGCATGTAAGGCTAACACCTGGCGCTCAAATGCCACTCGGATGTCAAAGTTGTCGCAGCGCATTGAAATTTTGCATGCGGGTAGACCTTGACCTGGAGGTCACGTTTCCACCGTTCTTGACCCCTGCTCACCTCTGTGAGTGGAGCTATGGGCGATCAAAGATGATTTTAACATTGGCTCCAAAGTGAAAAATGTTCGGTTCAGTATGCTCCATATGACCTAAGGAGTCGTCCTGCAAAGTCTGAGACTCCTACGGCGATTTGACCTTTTTGGTCGAAAATGCATGTAAGGCTAACACCTGGCGCTCAAATGACACTCGGATGTCAAAGTTGTCGCAGCGCATTGAAATTTTGCATGCAGGTAGACACTTGACCTGGAGGTCACGTTTCCACCGTTCTTGACCCCCGCTCACCTCTGTGAGTGGAGCTATGGGCGATCAAAGAAGATTTTAACATTGGCTCCAAAGTGAAAAATGTTCGGTTCAGTATGCTCCATGTGACCTAAGGAGTCGTCCTGCAAAGTCTGAGACTCCTACGGCGATTTGACCTTTTTGGTCGAAAATGCATGTAAGGCTAACACCTGGCGCTCAAATGCCACTCGGATGTCAAAGTTGTCGCAGCGCATTGAAATTTTGCATGCGGGTAGACCTTGACCTGGAGGTCACGTTTCCACCGTTCTTGACCCCCGCTCACCTCTGTGAGTGGAGCTATGGGCTATCAAAGATGATTTTAACATTGGCTCCAAAGTGAAAAATGTTCGGTTCAGTATGCTCCATATGACCTAAGGAGTCGTCCTGCAAAGTCTGAGACTCCTACGGCGATTTGACCTTTTTGGTCGAAAATGCATGTAAGGCTAACACCTGGCGCTCAAATGCCACTCCGATGTCAAAATTGTCGCAGCGCATTGAAATTTTGCATGCGGGTAGACCTTGACCTGGAGGTCACGTTTCCACCGTTCTTGACCCCCGCTCACCTCTGTGAGTGGAGCTATGGGCGATCAAAGACAATTTTAACATTGGCTCCAAAGTGAAAAATGTTCGATTCAGTATGCTCCATATGACCTAAGGAGTCGTCCTGCAAAGTCTGAGACTCCTACGGCGATTTGACCTTTTTGGTCGAAAATGCATGTGAGGCTAACACCTGGCGCTCAAATGCCACTCGGATGTCAAAGTTGTCGCAGCGCATTGAAATTTTGCATGCAGGTAGAACTTGACCTGGAGGTCACGTTTCCACCATTCTTGACCCCCGCTCACCTCTGTGAGTGGAGCTATGGGCGATCAAAGACGATTTTAACATTGGCTCCAAAGGGAAAAATGTTCGGTTCAGTATGCTCCATATGACCTAAGGAGTCGTCCTGCAAAGTCTGAGACTCCTACGGCGATTTGACCTTTTTGGTCGAAAATGCATGTAAGGCTAACACCTGGCGCTCAAATGCCACTCGGATGTCAAAGTTGTCGCAGCGCATTGAAATTTTGCATGCGGGTAGACCTTGACCTGGAGGTTACGTTTCCACCGTTCTTGACCCCCGCTCACCTCTGTGAGTGGAGCTATGGGCGATCAAAGATGATTTTAACATTGGCTCCAAAGTGAAAAATGTTCGGTTCAGTATGCTCCATATGACCTAAGGAGTCGTCCTGCAAAGTCTGAGACTCCTACGGCGATTTGACCTTTTTGGTCGAAAATGCATGTAAGGCTAACACCTGGCGCTCAAATGCCACTCGGATGTCAAAGTTGTCGCAGCGCATTGAAATTTTGCATGCGGGTAGACCTTGACCTGGAGGTCACGTTTCCACCGTTCTTGATCCCCGCTCACCTCTGTGAGTGGAGCTATGGGCGATCAAAGAAGAATTTAACATTGGCTCCAAAGTGAAAAATGTTCGGTTCAGTATGCTCCATATGACCTAAGGAGTCGTCCTGCAAAGTCTGAGACTCCTACGGCGATTTGACCTTTTTGGTCGAAAATGCATGTAAGGCTAACACCTGGCGCTCAAATGCCACTCGGATGTCAAAGTTGTCGCAGCGCATTGAAATTTTGCATGCGGGTAGACCTTGACCTGGAGGTCACGTTTCCATCGATCTTGACCCCCGCTCACCTCTGTGAGTGGAGCTATGGGCGATCAAAGATGATTTTAACATTGGCTCCAAAGTGAAAAATGTTCGGTTCAGTATGCTCCATATGACCTAAGGAGTCGTCCTGCAAAGTCTGAGACTCCTACGGCGATTTGACCTTTTTGGTCGAAAATGCATGTAAGGCTAACACCTGGCGCTCAAATGCCACTCGGATGTCAAAGTTGTCGCAGCGCATTGAAATTTTGCATGCGGGTAGACCTTGACCTGGAGGTCACGTTTCCATCGATCTTGACCCCCGCTCACCTCTGTGAGTGGAGCTATGGGCGATCAAAGATGATTTTAACATTGGCTCCAAAGTGAAAAATGTTCGGTTCAGTATGCTCCATATGACCTAAGGAGTCGTCCTGCAAAGTCTGAGACTCCTACGGCGATTTGACCTTTTTGGTCGAAAATGCATGTAAGGCTAACACCTGGCGCTCAAATGCCACTCGGATGTCAAAGTTGTCGCAGCGCATTGAAATTTTGCATGCGGGTAGACCTTGACCTGGAGGTCACGTTTCCACCGTTCTTGACCCCCGCTCACCTCTGTGAGTGGAGCTATGGGCGATCAAAGATGATTTTAACATTGGCTCCAAAGTGAAAAATGTTCGATTCAGTATGTTCCATATGACCTAAGGAGTCGTCCTGCAAAGTCTGAGACTCCTACGGCGATTTGACCTTTTTGGTCGAAAATGCATGTAAGGCTAACACCTGGCGCTCAAATGCCACTCGGATGTCAAAGTTGTCGCAGCGCATTGAAATTTTGCATGCGGGTAGACCTTGACCTGGAGGTCACGTTTCCACCGTTCTTGACCCCCGCTCACCTCTGTGAGTGGAGCTATGGGCGATTAAAGATGATTTTAACATTGGCTCCAAAGTGAAAAATGTTCGGTTCAGTATGCTCCATATGACCTAAGGAGTCGTCCTGCAAAGTCTGAGACTCCTACGGCGATTTGACCTTTTTGGTCGAAAATGCATGTAAGGCTAACACCTGGCGCTCAAATGCCACTCGGATGTCAAAGTTGTCGCAGCGCATTGAAATTTTGCATGCGGGTAGACCTTGACCTGGAGGTCACGTTTCCACCGTTCTTGACCCCCGCTCACCTCTGTGAGTGGAGCTATGGGCGATCAAAGATGATTTTAACATTGGCTCCAAAGTGAAAAATGTTCGGTTCAGTATGCTCCATATGACCTAAGGAGTCGTCCTGCAAAGTCTGAGACTCCTACGGCGATTTGACCTTTTTGGTCGAAAATGCATGTAAGGCTAACACCTGGCGCTCAAATGCCACTTGGATGTCAAAGTTGTCGCAGCGCATTGAAATTTTGCATGCGGGTAGACCTTGACCTGGAGGTCACGTTTCCACCGTTCTTGACCCCCGCTCACCTCTGTGAGTGGAGCTATGGGCGATCAAAGATGATTTTAACATTGGCTCCAAAGTGAAAAATGTTCGGTTCAGTATGCTCCATATGACCTAAGGAGTCGTCCTGCAAAGTCTGAGACTCCTACGGCGATTTGACCTTTTTGGTCGAAAATGCATGTAAGGCTAACACCTGGCGCTCAAATGCCACTCGGATGTCAAAGTTGTCGCAGCGCATTGAAATTTTGCATGCGGGTAGACCTTGACCTGGAGGTCACGTTTCCACCGTTCTTGACCCCCGCTCACCTCTGTGAGTGGAGCTATGGGCGATCAAAGATGATTTTAACATTGGCTCCAAAGTGAAAAATGTTCGGTTCAGTATGCTCCATATGACCTAAGGAGTCGTCCTGCAAAGTCTGAGACTCCTACGGCGATTTGACCTTTTTGGTCGAAAATGCATGTAAGGCTAACACCTGGCGCTCAAATGCCACTTGGATGTCAAAGTTGTCGCAGCGCATTGAAATTTTGCATGCGGGTAGACCTTGACCTGGAGGTCACGTTTCCATCGATCTTGACCCCCGCTCACCTCTGTGAGTGGAGCTATGGGCGATCAAAGATGATTTTAACATTGGCTCCAAAGTGAAAAATGTTCGGTTCAGTATGCTCCATATGACCTAAGGAGTCGTCCTGCAAAGTCTGAGACTCCTACGGCGATTTGACCTTTTTGGTCGAAAATGCATGTAAGGCTAACACCTGGCGCTCAAATGCCACTCGGATGTCAAAGTTGTCGCAGCGCATTGAAATTTTGCATGCGGGTAGACCTTGACCTGGAGGTCACGTTTCCACCGTTCTTGACCCCCGCTCACATCTGTGAGTGGAGCTATGGGCTATCAAAGAAGATTTTAACATTGGCTCCAAAGTGAAAAATGTTCGGTTCAGTATGCTCCATATGACCTAAGGAGTCGTCCTGCAAAGTCTGAGACTCCTACGGCGATTTGACCTTTTTGGTCGAAAATGCATGTAAGGCTAACACCTGGCGCTCAAATGCCACTCCGATGTCAAAATTGTCGCAGCGCATTGAAATTTTGCATGCGGGTAGACCTTGACCTGGAGGTCACGTTTCCACCGTTCTTGACCCCCGCTCACCTCTGTGAGTGGAGCTATGGGCGATCAAAGACAATTTTAACATTGGCTCCAAAGTGAAAAATGTTAGGTTCAGTATGCTCCATGTGACCTAAGGAGTCGTCCTGCAAAGTCTGAGACTCCTACGGCGATTTGACCTTTTTGGTCGAAAATGCATGTAAGGCTAACACCTGGCGCTCAAATGCCACTCGGATGTCAAAGTTGTCGCAGCGCATTGAAATTTTGCATGCGGGTAGACCTTGACCTGGAGGTCACGTTTCCACCGTTCTTGACCCCGGCTCACCTCTGTGAGTGGAGCTATGGGCGATCAAAGATGATTTTAACATTGGCTCCAAAGTGAAAAATGTTCGGTTCAGTATGCTCCATGTGACCTAAGGAGTCGTCCTGCAAAGTCTGAGACTCCTACGGCGATTTGACCTTTTTGGTCGAAAATGCATGTAAGGCTAACACCTGGCGCTCAAATGCCACTCGGATGTCAAATTTGTCGCAGCGCATTGAAATTTTGCATGCGGGTAGACCTTGACCTGGAGGTCACGTTTCCACCGTTCTTGACCCCCGCTCACCTCTGTGAGTGGAGCTATGGGCGATCAAAGATGATTTTAACATTGGCTCCAAAGTGAAAAATGTTCGGTTCAGTATGCTCCATATGACCTAAGGAGTCGTCCTGCAAAGTCTGAGACTCCTACGGCGATTTGACCTTTTTGGTGGAAAATGCATGGAAGGCTAACACCTGGCGCTCAAATGCCACTCGGATGTCAAAGTTGTCGCAGCGCATTGAAATTTTGCATGCGGGTAGACCTTGACCTGGAGGTCACGTTTCCACCGTTCTTGACCCCCGCTCACCTCTGTGAGTGGAGCTATGGGCGATCAAAGATGATTTTAACATTGGCTCCAAAGTGAAAAATGTTCGGTTCAGTATGCTCCATATGACCTAAGGAGTCGTCCTGCAAAGTCTGAGACTCCTACGGCGATTTGACCTATTTGGTCGAAAATGCATGTAAGGCTAACACCTGGCGCTCAAATGCCACTTGGATGTCAAAGTTGTCGCAGCGCATTGAAATTTTGCATGCGGGTAGACCTTGACCTGGAGGTCACGTTTCCACCGTTCTTGACCCCCGCTCACCTCTGTGAGTGGAGCTATGGGCGATCAAAGATGATTTTAACATTGGCTCCAAAGTGAAAAATGTTCGGTTCAGTATGCTCCATGTGACCTAAGGAGTCGTCCTGCAAAGTCTGAGACTCCTACGGCGATTTGACCTATTTGGTCGAAAATGCATGTAAGGCTAACACCTGGCGCTCAAATGCCACTTGGATGTCAAAGTTGTCGCAGCGCATTGAAATTTTGCATGCGGGTAGACCTTGACCTGGAGGTCACGTTTCCACCGTTCTTGACCCCCGCTCAACTCTGTGAGTGGAGCTATGGGCGATCAAAGATGATTTTAACATTGGCTCCAAAGTGAAAAATGTTCGGTTCAGTATGCTCCATGTGACCTAAGGAGTCGTCCTGCAAAGTCTGAGACTCCTACGGCGATTTGACCTTTTTGGTCGAAAATGCATGTAAGGCTAACACCTGGCGCTCAAATGCCACTCGGATGTCAAAGTTGTCGCAGCGCATTGAAATTTTGCATGCGGGTAGACCTTGACCTGGAGGTCACGTTTCCACCGTTCTTGACCCCCGCTCACCTCTGTGAGTGGAGCTATGGGCGATCAAAGATGATTTTAACATTGGCTCCAAAGTGAAAAATGTTCGGTTCAGTATGCTCCATATGACCTAAGGAGTCGTCCTGCAAAGTCTGAGACTCCTACGGCGATTTGACTTTTTTGGTCGAAAATGCATGTAAGGCTAACACCTGGCGCTCAAATGCCACTCGGATGTCAAAGTTGTCGCAGCGCATTGAAATTTTGCATGCAGGTAGACCTTGACCTGGAGGTCACGTTTCCACCGTTCTTGACCCCCGCTCACCTCTGTGAGTGGAGCTATGGGCGATCAAAGTCGATTTTAACATTGGCTCCAAAGTGAAAAATGTTCGGTTCAGTATGCTCCATATGACCTAAGGAGTCGTCCTGCAAAGTCTGAGACTCCTACGGCGATTTGACCTTTTTGGTCGAAAATGCATGTAAGGCTAACACCTGGCGCTCAAATGCCACTCGGATGTCAAAATTGTCGCAGCGCATTGAAATTTTGCATGCGGGTAGACCTTGACCTGGAGGTCACGTTTCCACCGTTCGTGACCCCCGCTCACCTCTGTGAGTGGAGCTATGGGCGATCAAAGATGATTTTAACATTGGCTCCAAAGTGAAAAATGTTCGGTTCAGTATGCTCCATATGACCTAAGGAGTCGTCCTGCAAAGTCTGAGACTCCTACGGCGATTTGACCTTTTTGGTCGAAAATGCATGTAAGGCTAACACCTGGCGCTCAAATGCCACTCGGATGTCAAAGTTGTCGCAGCGCATTGAAATTTTACATGCGGGTAGACCTTGACCTGGAGGTCACGTTTCCACCGTTCTTGACCCCCGCTCACCTCTGTGAGTGGAGCTATGGGCGATCAAAGATGATTTTAACATTGGCTCCAAAGTGAAAAATGTTCGGTTCAGTATGCTCCATATGACCTAAGGAGTCGTCCTGCAAAGTCTGAGACTCCTACGGCGATTTGACCTTTTTGGTCGAAAATGCATGTAAGGCTAACACCTGGCGCTCAAATGCCACTCGGATGTCAAAGTTGTCGCAGCGCATTGAAATTTTGCATGCGGGTAGACCTTGACCTGGAGGTCACGTTTCCACCGTTCTTGACCCCGGCTCACCTCTGTGAGTGGAGCTATGGGCGATCAAAGATGATTTTAACATTGGCTCCAAAGTGAAAAATGTTCGGTTCAGAATGCTCCATATGACCTAAGGAGTCGTCCTGCAAAGTCTGAGACTCCTACGGCGATTTGACCTTTTTGGTGGAAAATGCATGTAAGGCTAACACCTGGCGCTCAAATGCCACTCGGATGTCAAAGTTGTCGCAGCGCATTGAAATTTTGCATGCGGGTAGAACTTGACCTGGAGGTCACGTTTCCACCGTTCTTGACCCCCGCTCACCTCTGTGAGTGGAGCTATGGGCGATCAAAGATGATTTTAACATTGGCTCCAAAGTGAAAAATGTTCGGTTCAGTATGCTCCATATGACCTAAGGAGTCGTCCTGCAAAGTCTGAGACTCCTACGGCGATTTGACCTTTTTGGTCGAAAATGCATGTAAGGCTAACACCTGGCGCTCAAATGCCACTCGGATGTCAAAATTGTCGCAGCGCATTGAAATTTTGCATGCGGGTAGACCTTGACCTGGAGGTCACGTTTCCACCGTTCGTGACCCCCGCTCACCTCTGTGAGTGGAGCTATGGGCGATCAAAGATGATTTTAACATTGGCTCCAAAGTGAAAAATGTTCGGTTCAGTATGCTCCATATGACCTAAGGAGTCGTCCTGCAAAGTCTGAGACTCCTACGGCGATTTGACCTTTTTGGTCGAAAATGCATGTAAGGCTAACACCTGGCGCTCAAATGCCACTCGGATGTCAAAGTTGTCGCAGCGCATTGAAATTTTACATGCGGGTAGACCTTGACCTGGAGGTCACGTTTCCACCGTTCTTGACCCCCGCTCACCTCTGTGAGTGGAGCTATGGGCGATCAAAGATGATTTTAACATTGGCTCCAAAGTGAAAAATGTTCGGTTCAGTATGCTCCATATGACCTAAGGAGTCGTCCTGCAAAGTCTGAGACTCCTACGGCGATTTGACCTTTTTGGTCGAAAATGCATGTAAGGCTAACACCTGGCGCTCAAATGCCACTCGGATGTCAAAGTTGTCGCAGCGCATTGAAATTTTGCATGCGGGTAGACCTTGACCTGGAGGTCACGTTTCCACCGTTCTTGACCCCGGCTCACCTCTGTGAGTGGAGCTATGGGCGATCAAAGATGATTTTAACATTGGCTCCAAAGTGAAAAATGTTCGGTTCAGAATGCTCCATATGACCTAAGGAGTCGTCCTGCAAAGTCTGAGACTCCTACGGCGATTTGACCTTTTTGGTGGAAAATGCATGTAAGGCTAACACCTGGCGCTCAAATGCCACTCGGATGTCAAAGTTGTCGCAGCGCATTGAAATTTTGCATGCGGGTAGAACTTGACCTGGAGGTCACGTTTCCACCGTTCTTGACCCCCGCTCACCTCTGTGAGTGGAGCTATGGGCGATCAAAGATGATTTTAACATTGGCTCCAAAGTGAAAAATGTTCGGTTCAGTATGCTCCATATGACCTAAGGAGTCGTCCTGCAAAGTCTGAGACTCCTACGGCGATTTGACCTTTTTGGTCGAAAATGCATGTAAGGCTAACACCTGGCGCTCAAATGCCACTCGGATGTCAAAGTTGTCGCAGCGCATTGAAATTTTGCATGCGGGTAGACCTTGACCTGGAGGTCACGTTTCCACCGTTCTTGACCCCCGCTCACCTCTGTGAGTGGAGCTATGGGCGATCAAAGATGATTTTAACATTGGCTCCAAAGTGAAAAATGTTCGGTTCAGTATGCTCCATATGACCTAAGGAGTCGTCCTGCAAAGTCTGAGACTCCTACGGCGATTTGACCTTTTTGGTCGAAAATGCATGTAAGGCTAACACCTGGCGCTCAAATGCCACTCGGATGTCAAAGTTGTCGCAGCGCATTGAAATTTTGCATGCGGGTAGACCTTGACCTGGAGGTCACGTTTCCACCGTTCTTGACCCCCGCTCACCTCTGTGAGTGGAGCTATGGGCGATCAAAGTCGATTTTAACATTGGCTCCAAAGTGAAAAATGTTCGGTTCAGAATGCTCCATATGACCTAAGGAGTCGTCCTGCAAAGTCTGAGACTCCTACGGCGATTTGACCTTTTTGGTCGAAAATGCATGTAAGGCTAACACCTGGCGCTCAAATGCCACTCGGATGTCAAAGTTGTCGCAGCGCATTGAAATTTTGCATGCGGGTAGACCTTGACCTGGAGGTCACGTTTCCATCGTTCTTGACTCCCGCTCACCTCTGTGAGTGGAGCTATGGGCGATCAAAGATGATTTTAACATTGGCTCCAAAGTGAAAAATGTTCGGTTCAGTATGCTCCATATGACCTAAGGAGTCGTCCTGCAAAGTCTGAGACTCCTACGGCGATTTGACCTTTTTGGTCGAAAATGCATGTAAGGCTAACACCTGGCGCTCAAATGCCACTCGGATGTCAAAGTTGTCGCAGCGCATTGAAATTTTACATGCGGGTAGACCTTGACCTGGAGGTCACGTTTCCACCGTTCTTGACCCCCGCTCACCTCTGTGAGTGGAGCTATGGGCGATCAAAGATGATTTTAACATTGGCTCCAAAGTGAAAAATGTTCGGTTCAGTATGCTCCATATGACCTAAGGAGTCGTCCTGCAAAGTCTGAGACTCCTACGGCGATTTGACCTTTTTGGTCGAAAATGCATGTAAGGCTAACACCTGGCGCTCAAATGCCACTCGGATGTCAAAGTTGTCGCAGCGCATTGAAATTTTGCATGCGGGTAGACCTTGACCTGGAGGTCACGTTTCCACCGTTCTTGACCCCCGCTCACCTCTGTGAGTGGAGCTATGGGCGATCAAAGATGATTTTAACATTGGCTCCAAAGTGAAAAATGTTCGGTTCAGTATGCTCCATATGACCTAAGGAGTCGTCCTGCAAAGTCTGAGACTCCTACGGCGATTTGACCTTTTTGGTCGAAAATGCATGTAAGGCTAACACCTGGCGCTCAAATGCCACTCGGATGTCAAAGTTGTCGCAGCGCATTGAAATTTTGCATGCGGGTAGACCTTGACCTGGAGGTCACGTTTCCACCGTTCTTGACCCCCGCTCACCTCTGTGAGTGGAGCTATGGGCGATCAAAGTCGATTTTAACATTGACTCCAAAGTGAAAAATGTTCGGTTCAGAATGCTCCATATGACCTAAGGAGTCGTCCTGCAAAGTCTGAGACTCCTACGGCGATTTGACCTTTTTGGTCGAAAATGCATGTAAGGCTAACACCTGGCGCTCAAATGCCACTCGGATGTCAAAGTTGTCGCAGCGCATTGAAATTTTGCATGCGGGTAGACTTTGACCTGGAGGTCACGTTTCCATCGTTCTTGACTCCCGCTCACCTCTGTGAGTGGAGCTATGGGCGATCAAAGATGATTTTAACATTGGCTCCAAAGTGAAAAATGTTCGGTTCAGTATGCTCCATATGACCTAAGGAGTCGTCCTGCAAAGTCTGAGACTCCTACGGCGATTTGACCTTTTTGGTCGAAAATGCATGTGAGGCTAACACCTGGCGCTCAAATGCCACTCGGATGTCAAAGTTGTCGCAGCGCATTGAAATTTTGCATGCGGGTAGAACTTGACCTGGAGGTCACGTTTCCACCGTTCTTGACCCCCGCTCACCTCTGTGAGTGGAGCTATGGGCGATCAAAGATGATTTTAACATTGGCTCCAAAGTGAAAAATGTTCGGTTCAGTATGCTCCATATGACCTAAGGAGTCGTCCTGCAAAGTCTGAGACTCCTACGGCGATTTGACCTTTTTGGTCGAAAATGCATGTAAGGCTAACACCTGGCGCTCAAATGCCACTCGGATGTCAAAGTTGTCGCAGCGCATTGAAATTTTGCATGCGGGTAGACCTTGACCTGGAGGTCACGTTTCCACCGTTCTTGACCCCGGCTCACCTCTGTGAGTGGAGCTATGGGCGATCAAAGATGATTTTAACATTGGCTCCAAAGTGAAAAATGTTCGGTTCAGAATGCTCCATATGACCTAAGGAGTCGTCCTGCAAAGTCTGAGACTCCTACGGCGATTTGACCTTTTTGGTGGAAAATGCATGTGAGGCTAACACCTGGCGCTCAAATGCCACTCGGATGTCAAAGTTGTCGCAGCGCATTGAAATTTTGCATGCGGGTAGACCTTGACCTGGAGGTCACGTTTCCACCGTTCTTGACCCCCGCTCACCTCTGTGAGTGGAGCTATGGGCGATCAAAGATGATTTTAACATTGGCTCCAAATTGAAAAATGTTCGGTTCAGTATGCTCCATATGACCTAAGGAGTCGTCCTGCAAAGTCTGAGACTCCTACGGCGATTTGACCTTTTTGGTCGAAAATGCATGTAAGGCTAACACCTGGCGCTCAAATGCCACTCGGATGTCAAAGTTGTCGCAGCGCATTGAAATTTTGCATGCGGGTAGACCTTGACCTGGAGGTCACGTTTCCACCGTTCTTGACCCCCGCTCACCTCTGTGAGTGGAGCTATGGGCGATCAAAGACGATTTTAACATTGGCTCCAAAGTGAAAAATGTTCGGTTCAGTATGCTCCATATGACCTAAGGAGTCGTCCTGCAAAGTCTGAGACTCCTACGGCGATTTGACCTTTTTGGTCGAAAATGCATGTAAGGCTAACACCTGGCGCTCAAATGCCACTCGGATGTCAAAGTTGTCGCAGCGCATTGAAATTTTGCATGCGGGTAGAACTTGACCTGGAGGTCACGTTTCCACCGTTCTTGACCCCCGCTCACCTCTGTGAGTGGAGCTATGGGCGATCAAAGATGATTTTAACATTGGCTCCAAAGTGAAAAATGTTCGGTTCAGTATGCTCCATATGACCTAAGGAGTCGTCCTGCAAAGTCTGAGACTCCTACGGCGATTTGACCTTTTTGGTCGAAAATGCATGTAAGGCTAACACCTGGCGCTCAAATGCCACTCGGATGTCAAAGTTGTCGCAGCGCATTGAAATTTTGCATGCGGGTAGACCTTGACCTGGAGGTCACGTTTCCACCGTTCTTGACCCCCGCTCACCTCTGTGAGTGGAGCTATGGGCGATCAAAGATGATTTTAACATTGGCTCCAAATTGAAAAATGTTCGGTTCAGTATGCTCCATATGACCTAAGGAGTCGTCCTGCAAAGTCTGAGACTCCTACGGCGATTTGACCTTTTTGGTCGAAAATGCATGTAAGGCTAACACCTGGCGCTCAAATGCCACTCGGATGTCAAAGTTGTCGCAGCGCATTGAAATTTTGCATGCCGGTAGACCTTGACCTGGAGGTCACGTTTCCACCGTTCTTGACCCCCGCTCACCTCTGTGAGTGGAGCTATGGGCGATCAAAGATGATTTTAACATTGGCTCCAAAGTGAAAAATGTTCGGTTCAGTATGCTCCATATGACCTAAGGAGTCGTCCTGCAAAGTCTGAGACTCCTACGGCGATTTGACCTTTTTGGTCGAAAATGCATGTAAGGCTAACACCTGGCGCTCAAATGCCACTCGGATGTCAAAGTTGTCGCAGCGCATTGAAATTTTGCATGCGGGTAGACCTTGACCTGGAGGTCACGTTTCCACCGTTCTTGACCCCCGCTCACCTCTGTGAGTGGAGCTATGGGCGATCAAAGATGATTTTAACATTGGCTCCAAAGTGAAAAATGTTCGGTTCAGTATGCTCCATATGACCTAAGGAGTCGTCCTGCAAAGTCTGAGACTCCTACGGCGATTTGACCTTTTTGGTCGAAAATGCATGTAAGGCTAACACCTGGCGCTCAAATGCCACTCGGATGTCAAAGTTGTCGCAGCGCATTGAAATTTTGCATGCGGGTAGACCTTGACCTGGAGGTCACGTTTCCACCGTTCTTGACCCCCGCTCACCTCTGTGAGTGGAGCTATGGGCGATCAAAGATGATTTTAACATTGGCTCCAAAGTGAAAAATGTTCGGTTCAGTATGCTCCATATGACCTAAGGAGTCGTCCTGCAAAGTCTGAGACTCCTACGGCGATTTGACCTTTTTGGTCGAGAATGCATGTAAGGCTAACACCTGGCGCTCAAATGCCACTCGGATGTCAAAGTTGTCGCAGCGCATTGACATTTTGCATGCGGGTAGACCTTGACCTGGAGGTCACGTTTCCACCGTTCTTGACCCCCGCTCACCTCTGTGAGTGGAGCTATGGGCGATCAAAGACGATTTTAACATTGGCTCCAAAGTGAAAAATGTTCGGTTCAGTATGCTCCATATGACCTAAGGAGTCGTCCTGCAAAGTCTGAGACTCCTACGGCGATTTGACCTTTTTGGTCGAAAATGCATGTAAGGCTAACACCTGGCGCTCAAATGCCATTGGGATGTCAAAGTTGTCGCAGCGCATTGAAATTTTGCATGCGGGTAGACCTTGACCTGGAGGTCACGTTTCCACCGTTCTTGACCCCCGCTCACCTCTGTGAGTGGAGCTATGGGCGATCAAAGACGATTTTAACATTGGCTCCAAAGTGAAAAATGTTCGGTTCAGTATGCTCCATATGACCTAAGGAGTCGTCCTGCAAAGTCTGAGACTCCTACGGCGATTTGACCTTTTTGGTCGAAAATGCATGTAAGGCTAACACCTGGCGCTCAAATGCCACTCGGATGTCAAAGTTGTCGCAGCGCATTGACATTTTGCATGCGGGTAGACCTTGACCTGGAGGTCACGTTTCCACCGTTCTTGACCCCCGCTCACCTCTGTGAGTGGAGCTATGGGCGATCAAAGATGATTTTAACATTGGCTCCAAAGTGAAAAATGTTCGGTTCAGTATGCTCCATATGACCTAAGGAGTCGTCCTGCAAAGTCTGAGACTCCTACGGCGATTTGACCTTTTTGGTCGAAAATGCATGTAAGGCTAACACCTGGCGCTCAAATGCCACTCGGATGTCAAAGTTGTCGCAGCGCATTGAAATTTTGCATGCGGGTAGACCTTGACCTGGAGGTCACGTTTCCACCGTTCTTGACCCCCGCTCACCTCTGTGAGTGGAGCTATGGGCGATCAAAGATGATTTTAACATTGGCTCCAAAGTGAAAAATGTTCGGTTCAGTATGCTCCATATGACCTAAGGAGTCGTCCTGCAAAGTCTGAGACTCCTACGGCGATTTGACCTTTTTGGTCGAAAATGCATGTGAGGCTAACACCTGGCGCTCAAATGCCACTCGGATGTCAAAGTTGTCGCAGCGCATTGAAATTTTGCATGCGGGTAGAACTTGACCTGGAGGTCACGTTTCCACCGTTCTTGACACCCGCTCACCTCTGTGAGTGGAGCTATGGGCGATCAAAGTCGATTTTAACATTGGCTCCAAAGTGAAAAATGTTCGGTTCAGTATGCTCCATATGACCTAAGGAGTCGTCCTGCAAAGTCTGAGACTCCTACGGCGATTTGACCTTTTTGGTCGAAAATGCATGTGAGGCTAACACCTGGCGCTCAAATGCCACTCGGATGTCAAAGTTGTCGCAGCGCATTGAAATTTTGCATGCGGGTAGAACTTGACCTGGAGGTCACGTTTCCACCGTTCTTGACCCCCGCTCACCTCTGTGAGTGGAGCTATGGGCGATCAAAGATGATTTTAACATTGGCTCCAAAGTGAAAAATGTTCGGTTCAGTATGCTCCATATGACCTAAGGAGTCGTCCTGCAAAGTCTGAGACTCCTACGGCGATTTGACCTTTATGGTCGAAAATGCATGTAAGGCTAACACCTGGCGCTCAAATGCCACTCGGATGTCAAAGTTGTCGCAGCGCATTGAAATTTTGCATGCGGGTAGACCTTGACCTGGAGGTCACGTTTCCACCGTTCTTGACCCCCGCTCACCTCTGTGAGTGGAGCTATGGGCGATCAAAGACGATTTTAACATTGGCTCCAAAGTGAAAAATGTTCGGTTCAGTATGCTCCATATGACCTAAGGAGTCGTCCTGCAAAGTCTGAGACTCCTACGGCGATTTGACCTTTTTGGTCGAGAATGCATGTAAGGCTAACACCTGGCGCTCAAATGCCACTCGGATGTCAAAGTTGTCGCAGCGCATTGAAATTTTGCATGCGGGTAGACCTTGACCTGGAGGTCACGTTTCCACCGTTCTTGACCCCCGCTCACCTCTGTGAGTGGAGCTATGGGCGATCAAAGACGATTTTAACATTGGCTCCAAAGTGAAAAATGTTCGGTTCAGTATGCTCCATATGACCTAAGGAGTCGTCCTGCAAAGTCTGAGACTCCTACGGCGATTTGACCTTTTTGGTCGAAAATGCATGTAAGGCTAACACCTGGCGCTCAAATGCCACTCGGATGTCAAAGTTGTCGCAGCGCATTGAAATTTTGCATGCGGGTAGACCTTGACCTGGAGGTCACGTTTCCACCGTTCTTGACCCCCGCTCACCTCTGTGAGTGGAGCTATGGGCGATCAAAGACGATTTTAACATTGGCTCCAAAGTGAAAAATGTTCGGTTCAGTATGCTCCATATGACCTAAGGAGTCGTCCTGCAAAGTCTGAGACTCCTACGGCGATTTGACCTTTTTGGTCGAAAATGCATGTAAGGCTAACACCTGGCGCTCAAATGCCACTCGGATGTCAAAGTTGTCGCAGCGCATTGACATTTTGCATGCGGGTAGACCTTGACCTGGAGGTCACGTTTCCACCGTTCTTGACCCCCGCTCACCTCTGTGAGTGGAGCTATGGGCGATCAAAGATGATTTTAACATTGGCTCCAAAGTGAAAAATGTTCGGTTCAGAATGCTCCATATGACCTAAGGAGTCGTCCTGCAAAGTCTGAGACTCCTACGGCGATTTGACCTTTTTGGTCGAAAATGCATGTAAGGCTAACACCTGGCGCTCAAATGCCACTCGGATGTCAAAGTTGTCGCAGCGCATTGAAATTTTGCATGCGGGTAGACCTTGACCTGGAGGTCACGTTTCCATCGTTCTTGACCCCCGCTCACCTCTGTGAGTGGAGCTATGGGCGATCAAAGATGATTTTAACATTGGCTCCAAAGTGAAAAATGTTCGGTTCAGTATGCTCCATATGACCTAAGGAGTCGTCCTGCAAAGTCTGAGACTCCTACGGCGATTTGACCTTTTTGGTCGAAAATGCATGTGAGGCTAACACCTGGCGCTCAAATGCCACTCGGATGTCAAAGTTGTCGCAGCGCATTGAAATTTTGCATGCGGGTAGAACTTGACCTGGAGGTCACGTTTCCACCGTTCTTGACCCCCGCTCACCTCTGTGAGTGGAGCTATGGGCGATCAAAGATGATTTTAACATTGGCTCCAAAGTGAAAAATGTTCGGTTCAGTATGCTCCATATGACCTAAGGAGTCGTCCTGCAAAGTCTGAGACTCCTACGGCGATTTGACCTTTTTGGTCGAAAATGCATGTAAGGCTAACACCTGGCGCTCAAATGCCACTCGGATGTCAAAGTTGTCGCAGCGCATTGAAATTTTGCATGCGGGTAGACTTTGACCTGGAGGTCACGTTTCCACCGTTCTTGACCCCGGTTCTCCTCTGTGAGTGGAGCTATGGGCGATCAAAGATGATTTTAACATTGGCTCCAAAGTGAAAAATGTTCGGTTCAGAATGCTCCATATGACCTAAGGAGTCGTCCTGCAAAGTCTGAGACTCCTACGGCGATTTGACCTTTTTGGTCGAAAATGCATGTGAGGCTAACACCTGGCGCTCAAATGCCACTCGGATGTCAAAGTTGTCGCAGCGCATTGAAATTTTGCATGCGGGTAGAACTTGACCTGGAGGTCACGTTTCCACCGTTCTTGACCCCCGCTCACCTCTGTGAGTGGAGCTATGGGCGATCAAAGATGATTTTAACATTGGCTCCAAAGTGAAAAATGTTCGGTTCAGTATGCTCCATATGACCTAAGGAGTCGTCCTGCAAAGTCTGAGACTCCTACGGCGATTTGACCTTTATGGTCGAAAATGCATGTAAGGCTAACACCTGGCGCTCAAATGCCACTCGGATGTCAAAGTTGTCGCAGCGCATTGAAATTTTGCATGCGGGTAGACTTTGACCTGGAGGTCACGTTTCCACCGTTCTTGACCCCGGCTCACCTCTGTGAGTGGAGCTATGGGCGATCAAAGATGATTTTAACATTGGCTCCAAAGTGAAAAATGTTCGGTTCAGAATGCTCCATATGACCTAAGGAGTCGTCCTGCAAAGTCTGAGACTCCTACGGCGATTTGACCTTTTTGGTCGAAAATGCATGTGAGGCTAACACCTGGCGCTCAAATGCCACTTGGATGTCAAAGTTGTCGCAGCGCATTGAAATTTTGCATGCGGGTAGAACTTGACCTGGAGGTCACGTTTCCACCGTTCTTGACCCCCGCTCACCTCTGTGAGTGGAGCTATGGGCGATCAAAGATGATTTTAACATTGGCTCCAAAGTGAAAAATGTTCGGTTCAGTATGCTCCATATGACCTAAGGAGTCGTCCTGCAAAGTCTGAGACTCCTACGGCGATTTGACCTTTATGGTCGAAAATGCATGTAAGGCTAACACCTGGCGCTCAAATGCCACTCGGATGTCAAAGTTGTCGCAGCGCATTGAAATTTTGCATGCGGGTAGACCTTGACCTGGAGGTCACGTTTCCACCGTTCTTGACCCCCGCTCACCTCTGTGAGTGGAGCTATGGGCGATCAAAGATGATTTTAACATTGGCTCCAAAGTGAAAAATGTTCGGTTCAGTATGCTCCATATGACCTAAGGAGTCGTCCTGCAAAGTCTGAGACTCCTACGGCGATTTGACCTTTTTGGTCGAAAATGCATGTAAGGCTAACACCTGGCGCTCAAATGCCACTCGGATGTCAAAGTTGTCGCAGCGCATTGACATTTTGCATGCGGGTAGACCTTGACCTGGAGGTCACGTTTCCACCGTTCTTGACCCCCGCTCACCTCTGTGAGTGGAGCTATGGGCGATCAAAGATGATTTTAACATTGGCTCCAAAGTGAAAAATGTTCGGTTCAGTATGCTCCATATGACCTAAGGAGTCGTCCTGCAAAGTCTGAGACTCCTACGGCGATTTGACGTTTTTGGTCGAAAATGCATGTAAGGCTAACACCTGGCGCTCAAATGCCACTCGGATGTCAAAGTTGTCGCAGCGCATTGACATTTTGCATGCGGGTAGACCTTGACCTGGAGGTCACGTTTCCAGCGTTCTTGACCCCCGCTCACCTCTGTGAGTGGAGCTATGGGCGATCAAAGACGATTTTAACATTGGCTCCAAAGTGAAAAATGTTCGGTTCAGTATGCTCCATATGACCTAAGGAGTCGTCCTGCAAAGTCTGAGACTCCTACGGCCATTTGACCTTTTTGGTCGAAAATGCATGTAAGGCTAACACCTGGCGCTCAAATGCCACTCGGATGTCAAAGTTGTCGCAGCGCATTGAAATTTTGCATGCGGGTAGACCTTGACCTGGAGGTCACGTTTCCACCGTTCTTGACCCCCGCTCACCTCTGTGAGTGGAGCTATGGGCGATCAAAGACGATTTTAACATTGGCTCCAAAGTGAAAAATGTTCGGTTCAGTATGCTCCATATGACCTAAGGAGTCGTCCTGCAAAGTCTGAGACTCCTACGGCGATTTGACCTTTTTGGTCGAAAATGCATGTAAGGCTAACACCTGGCGCTCAAATGCCACTCGGATGTCAAAGTTGTCGCAGCGCATTGACATTTTGCATGCGGGTAGACCTTGACCTGGAGGTCACGTTTCCACCGTTCTTGACCCCCGCTCACCTCTGTGAGTGGAGCTATGGGCGATCAAAGATGATTTTAACATTGGCTCCAAAGTGAAAAATGTTCGGTTCAGTATGCTCCATATGACCTAAGGAGTCGTCCTGCAAAGTCTGAGACTCCTACGGCGATTTGACGTTTTTGGTCGAAAATGCATGTAAGGCTAACACCTGGCGCTCAAATGCCACTCGGATGTCAAAGTTGTCGCAGCGCATTGACATTTTGCATGCGGGTAGACCTTGACCTGGAGGTCACGTTTCCAGCGTTCTTGACCCCCGCTCACCTCTGTGAGTGGAGCTATGGGCGATCAAAGACGATTTTAACATTGGCTCCAAAGTGAAAAATGTTCGGTTCAGTATGCTCCATATGACCTAAGGAGTCGTCCTGCAAAGTCTGAGACTCCTACGGCCATTTGACCTTTTTGGTCGAAAATGCATGTAAGGCTAACACCTGGCGCTCAAATGCCACTCGGATGTCAAAGTTGTCGCAGCGCATTGAAATTTTGCATGCGGGTAGACCTTGACCTGGAGGTCACGTTTCCACCGTTCTTGACCCCCGCTCACCTCTGTGAGTGGAGCTATGGGCGATCAAAGATGATTTTAACATTGGCTCCAAAGTGAAAAATGTTCGGTTCAGAATGCTCCATATGACCTAAGGAGTCGTCCTGCAAAGTCTGAGACTCCTACGGCGATTTGACCTTTTTGGTCGAAAATGCATGTAAGGCTAACACCTGGCGCTCAAATGCCACTCGGATGTCAAAGTTGTCGCAGCGCATTGAAATTTTGCATGCGGGTAGACCTTGACCTGGAGGTCACGTTTCCACCGTTCTTGACCCCCGCTCACCTCTGTGAGTGGAGCTATGGGCGATCAAAGATGATTTTAACATTGGCTCCAAAGTGAAAAATGTTCGGTTCAGTATGCTCCATATGACCTAAGGAGTCGTCCTGCAAAGTCTGAGACTCCTACGGCGATTTGACCTTTTTGGTCGAAAATGCATGTAAGGCTAACACCTGGCGCTCAAATGCCACTCGGATGTCAAAGTTGTCGCAGCGCATTGAAATTTTGCATGCGGGTAGACCTTGACCTGGAGGTCACGTTTCCACCGTTCTTGACCCCCGCTCACCTCTGTGAGTGGAGCTATGGGCGATCAAAGATGATTTTAACATTGGCTCCAAAGTGAAAAATGTTCGGTTCAGTATGCTCCATATGACCTAAGGAGTCGTCCTGCAAAGTCTGAGACTCCTACGGCGATTTGACCTTTTTGGTCGAAAATGCATGTGAGGCTAACACCTGGCGCTCAAATGCCACTCGGATGTCAAAGTTGTCGCAGCGCATTGAAATTTTGCATGCGGGTAGAACTTGACCTGGAGGTCACGTTTCCACCGTTCTTGACCCCCGCTCACCTCTGTGAGTGGAGCTATGGGCGATCAAAGATGATTTTAACATTGGCTCCAAAGTGAAAAATGTTCGGTTCAGTATGCTCCATATGACCTAAGGAGTCGTCCTGCAAAGTCTGAGACTCCTACGGCGATTTGACCTTTTTGGTCGAAAATGCATGTGAGGCTAACACCTGGCGCTCAAATGCCACTCGGATGTCAAAGTTGTCGCAGCGCATTGAAATTTTGCATGCGGGTAGAACTTGACCTGGAGGTCACGTTTCCACCGTTCTTGACCCCCGCTCACCTCTGTGAGTGGAGCTATGGGCGATCAAAGATGATTTTAACATTGGCTCCAAAGTGAAAAATGTTCGGTTCAGTATGCTCCATATGACCTAAGGAGTCGTCCTGCAAAGTCTGAGACTCCTACGGCGATTTGACCTTTATGGTCGAAAATGCATGTAAGGCTAACACCTGGCGCTCAAATGCCACTCGGATGTCAAAGTTGTCGCAGCGCATTGAAATTTTGCATGCGGGTAGACCTTGACCTGGAGGTCACGTTTCCACCGTTCTTGACCCCCGCTCACCTCTGTGAGTGGAGCTATGGGCGATCAAAGACGATTTTAACATTGGCTCCAAAGTGAAAAATGTTCGGTTCAGTATGCTCCATATGACCTAAGGAGTCGTCCTGCAAAGTCTGAGACTCCTACGGCCATTTGACCTTTTTGGTCGAAAATGCATGTAAGGCTAACACCTGGCGCTCAAATGCCACTCGGATGTCAAAGTTGTCGCAGCGCATTGACATTTTGCATGCGGGTAGACCTTGACCTGGAGGTCACGTTTCCACCGTTCTTGACCCCCGCTCACCTCTGTGAGTGGAGCTATGGGCGATCAAAGATGATTTTAACATTGGCTCCAAAGTGAAAAATGTTCGGTTCAGTATGCTCCATATGACCTAAGGAGTCGTCCTGCAAAGTCTGAGACTCCTACGGCGATTTGACCTTTTTGGTCGAAAATGCATGTAAGGCTAACACCTGGCGCTCAAATGCCACTCGGATGTCAAAGTTGTCGCAGCGCATTGACATTTTGCATGCGGGTAGACCTTGACCTGGAGGTCACGTTTCCAGCGTTCTTGACCCCCGCTCACCTCTGTGAGTGGAGCTATGGGCGATCAAAGACGATTTTAACATTGGCTCCAAAGTGAAAAATGTTCGGTTCAGTATGCTCCATATGACCTAAGGAGTCGTCCTGCAAAGTCTGAGACTCCTACGGCCATTTGACCTTTTTGGTCGAAAATGCATGTAAGGCTAACACCTGGCGCTCAAATGCCACTCGGATGTCAAAGTTGTCGCAGCGCATTGAAATTTTGCATGCGGGTAGACCTTGACCTGGAGGTCACGTTTCCACCGTTCTTGACCCCCGCTCACCTCTGTGAGTGGAGCTATGGGCGATCAAAGATGATTTTAACATTGGCTCCAAAGTGAAAAATGTTCGGTTCAGAATGCTCCATATGACCTAAGGAGTCGTCCTGCAAAGTCTGAGACTCCTACGGCGATTTGACCTTTTTGGTCGAAAATGCATGTAAGGCTAACACCTGGCGCTCAAATGCCACTCGGATGTCAAAGTTGTCGCAGCGCATTGAAATTTTGCATGCGGGTAGACCTTGACCTGGAGGTCACGTTTCCACCGTTCTTGACCCCCGCTCACCTCTGTGAGTGGAGCTATGGGCGATCAAAGATGATTTTAACATTGGCTCCAAAGTGAAAAATGTTCGGTTCAGTATGCTCCATATGACCTAAGGAGTCGTCCTGCAAAGTCTGAGACTCCTACGGCGATTTGACCTTTTTGGTCGAAAATGCATGTAAGGCTAACACCTGGCGCTCAAATGCCACTCGGATGTCAAAGTTGTCGCAGCGCATTGAAATTTTACATGCGGGTAGACCTTGACCTGGAGGTCACGTTTCCAGCATTCTTGACCCCCGCTCACCTCTGTGAGTGGAGCTATGGGCGATCAAAGATGATTTTAACATTGGCTCCAAAGTGAAAAATGTTCGGTTCAGTATGCTCCATATGACCTAAGGAGTCGTCCTGCAAAGTCTGAGACTCCTACGGCGATTTGACCTTTTTGGTCGAAAATGCATGTAAGGCTAACACCTGGCGCTCAAATGCCACTCGGATGTCAAAGTTGTCGCAGCGCATTGAAATTTTGCATGCGGGTAGACCTTGACCTGGAGGTCACGTTTCCACCGTTCTTGACCCCCGCTCACCTCTGTGAGTGGAGCTATGGGCGATCAAAGATGATTTTAACATTGGCTCCAAAGTGAAAAATGTTCGGTTCAGTATGCTCCATATGACCTAAGGAGTCGTCCTGCAAAGTCTGAGACTCCTACGGCGATTTGACCTTTTTGGTCGAAAATGCATGTGAGGCTAACACCTGGCGCTCAAATGCCACTCGGATGTCAAAGTTGTCGCAGCGCATTGAAATTTTGCATGCGGGTAGAACTTGACCTAGAGGTCACGTTTCCACCGTTCTTGACCCCCGCTCACCTCTGTGAGTGGAGCTATGGGCGATCAAAGATGATTTTAACATTGGCTCCAAAGTGAAAAATGTTCGGTTCAGTATGCTCCATATGACCTAAGGAGTCGTCCTGCAAAGTCTGAGACTCCTACGGCGATTTGACCTTTTTGGTCGAAAATGCATGTAAGGCTAACACCTGGCGCTCAAATGCCACTCGGATGTCAAAGTTGTCGCAGCGCATTGAAATTTTGCATGCGGGTAGACCTTGACCTGGAGGTCACGTTTCCACCGTTCTTGACCCCCGCTCACCTCTGTGAGTGGAGCTATGGGCGATCAAAGATGATTTTAACATTGGCTCCAAAGTGAAAAATGTTCGGTTCAGTATGCTCCATATGACCTAAGGAGTCGTCCTGCAAAGTCTGAGACTCCTACGGCGATTTGACCTTTTTGGTCGAAAATGCATGTAAGGCTAACACCTGGCGCTCAAATGCCACTCGGATGTCAAAGTTGTCGCAGCGCATTGAAATTTTGCATGCGGGTAGACCTTGACCTGGAGGTCACGTTTCCACCGTTCTTGACCCCCGCTCACCTCTGTGAGTGGAGCTATGGGCGATCAAAGATGATTTTAACATTGGCTCCAAAGTGAAAAATGTTCGGTTCAGTATGCTCCATATGACCTAAGGAGTCGTCCTGCAAAGTCTGAGACTCCTACGGCGATTTGACCTTTTTGGTCGAAAATGCATGTAAGGCTAACACCTGGCGCTCAAATGCCACTCGGATGTCAAAGTTGTCGCAGCGCATTGAAATTTTGCATGCGGGTAGACCTTGACCTGGAGGTCACGTTTCGACCGTTCGTGACCCCCGCTCACCTCTGTGAGTGGAGCTATGGGCGATCAAAGATGATTTTAACATTGGCTCCAAAGTGAAAAATGTTCGGTTCAGTATGCTCCATATGACCTAAGGAGTCGTCCTGCAAAGTCTGAGACTCCTACGGCGATTTGACCTTTTTGGTCGAAAATGCATGTAAGGCTAACACCTGGCGCTCAAATGCCACTCGGATGTCAAAGTTGTCGCAGCGCATTGAAATTTTGCATGTGGGTAGACCTTGACCTGGAGGTCACGTTTCCACCGTTCTTGACCCCCGCTCACCTCTGTGAGTGGAGCTATGGGCGATCAAAGATGATTTTAACAATGGCTCCAAAGTGAAAAATGTTCGGTTCAGTATGCTCCATATGACCTAAGGAGTCGTCCTGCAAAGTCTGAGACTCCTACGGCGATTTGACCTTTTTGGTCGAAAATGCATGTAAGGCTAACACCTGGCGCTCAAATGCCACTCGGATGTCAAAGTTGTCGCAGCGCATTGAAATTTTGCATGCGGGTAGACCTTGACCTGGAGGTCACGTTTCCAGCGTTCTTGACCCCCGCTCACCTCTGTGAGTGGAGCTATGGGCGATCAAAGATGATTTTAACATTGGCTCCAAAGTGAAAAATGTTCGGTTCAGTATGCTCCATATGACCTAAGGAGTCGTCCTGCAAAGTCTGAGACTCCTACGGCGATTTGACCTTTTTGGTCGAGAATGCATGTAAGGCTAACACCTGGCGCTCAAATGCCACTCGGATGTCAAAGTTGTCGCAGCGCATTGAAATTTTGCATGTGGGTAGACCTTGACCTGGAGGTCACGTTTCCACCGTTCTTGACCCCCGCTCACCTCTGTGAGTGGAGCTATGGGCGATCAAAGATGATTTTAACATTGGCTCCAAAGTGAAAAATGTTCGGTTCAGTATGCTCCATATGACCTAAGGAGTCGTCCTGCAAAGTCTGAGACTCCTACGGCGATTTGCCCTTTTTGGTCGAAAATGCATGTAAGGCTAACACCTGGCGCTCAAATGCCACTCGGATGTCAAAGTTGTCGCAGCGCATTGAAATTTTGCATGCGGGTAGACCTTGACCTGGAGGTCACGTTTCCACCGTTCTTGACCCCCGCTCACCTCTGTGAGTGGAGCTATGGGCGATCAAAGATGATTTTAACATTGGCTCCAAAGTGAAAAATGTTCGGTTCAGTATGCTCCATATGACCTAAGGAGTCGTCCTGCAAAGTCTGAGACTCCTACGGCGATTTGACCTTTTTGGTCGAAAATGCATGTAAGGCTAACACCTGGCGCTCAAATGCCACTCGGATGTCAAAGTTGTCGCAGCGCATTGAAATTTTGCATGCGGGTAGACCTTGACCTGGAGGTCACGTTTCCACCGTTCTTGACCCCCGCTCACCTCTGTGAGTGGAGCTATGGGCGATCAAAGACGATTTTAACATTGGCTCCAAAGTGAAAAATGTTCGGTTCAGTATGCTCCATATGACCTAAGGAGTCGTCCTGCAAAGTCTGAGACTCCTACGGCGATTTGACCTTTTTGGTCGAAAATGCATGTAAGGCTAACACCTGGCGCTCAAATGCCACTCGGATGTCAAAGTTGTCGCAGCGCATTGAAATTTTGCATGCGGGTAGACCTTGACCTGGAGGTCACGTTTCCACCGTTCTTGACCCCCGCTCACCTCTGTGAGTGGAGCTATGGGCGATCAAAGATGATTTTAACATTGGCTCCAAAGTGAAAAATGTTCGGTTCAGTATGCTCCATATGACCTAAGGAGTCGTCCTGCAAAGTCTGAGACTCCTACGGCGATTTGACCTTTTTGGTCGAAAATGCATGTAAGGCTAACACCTGGCGCTCAAATGCCACTCGGATGTCAAAGTTGTCGCAGCGCATTGAAATTTTGCATGCGGGTAGACCTTGACCTGGTGGTCACGTTTCCAGCGTTCTTGACCCCCGCTCACCTCTGTGAGTGGAGCTATGGGCGATCAAAGATGATTTTAACATTGGCTCCAAAGTGAAAAATGTTCGGTTCAGTATGCTCCATATGACCTAAGGAGTCGTCCTGCAAAGTCTGAGACTCCTACGGCGATTTGACCTTTTTGGTCGAGAATGCATGTAAGGCTAACACCTGGCGCTCAAATGCCAGTCGGATGTCAAAGTTGTCGCAGCGCATTGAAATTTTGCATGCGGGTAGACCTTGACCTGGAGGTCACGTTTCCAGCGTTCTTGACCCCCGCTCACCTCTGTGAGTGGAGCTATGGGCGATCAAAGATGATTTTAACATTGGCTCCAAAGTGAAAAATGTTCGGTTCAGTATGCTCCATATGACCTAAGGAGTCGTCCTGCAAAGTCTGAGACTCCTACGGCGATTTGACCTTTTTGGTCGAGAATGCATGTAAGGCTAACACCTGGCGCTCAAATGCCAGTCGGATGTCAAAGTTGTCGCAGCGCATTGAAATTTTGCATGCGGGTAGACCTTGACCTGGAGGTCACGTTTCCAGCGTTCTTGACCCCCGCTCACCTCTGTGAGTGGAGCTATGGGCGATCAAAGATGATTTTAACATTGGCTCCAAAGTGAAAAATGTTCGGTTCAGTATGCTCCATATGACCTAAGGAGTCGTCCTGCAAAGTCTGAGACTCCTACGGCGATTTGACCTTTTTGGTCGAAAATGCATGTAAGGCTAACACCTGGCGCTCAAATGCCACTCGGATGTCAAAGTTGTCGCAGCGCATTGAAATTTTGCATGCGGGTAGACCTTGACCTGGAGGTCACGTTTCCACCGTTCTTGACCCCCGCTCACCTCTGTGAGTGGAGCTATGGGCGATCAAAGATGATTTTAACATTGGCTCCAAAGTGAAAAATGTTCGGTTCAGTATGCTCCATATGACCTAAGGAGTCGTCCTGCAAAGTCTGAGACTCCTACGGCGATTTGACCTTTTTGGTCGAAAATGCATGTAAGGCTAACACCTGGCGCTCAAATGCCACTCGGATGTCAAAGTTGTCGCAGCGCATTGACATTTTGCATGCGGGTAGACCTTGACCTGGAGGTCACGTTTCCACCGTTCTTGACCCCCGCTCACCTCTGTGAGTGGAGCTATGGGCGATCAAAGACGATTTTAACATTGGCTCCAAAGTGAAAAATGTTCGGTTCAGTATGCTCCATATGACCTAAGGAGTCGTCCTGCAAAGTCTGAGACTCCTACGGCCATTTGACCTTTTTGGTCGAAAATGCATGTAAGGCTAACACCTGGCGCTCAAATGCCACTCGGATGTCAAAGTTGTCGCAGCGCATTGAAATTTTGCATGCGGGTAGACCTTGACCTGGTGGTCACGTTTCCAGCGTTCTTGACCCCCGCTCACCTCTGTGAGTGGAGCTATGGGCGATCAAAGATGATTTTAACATTGGCTCCAAAGTGAAAAATGTTCGGTTCAGTATGCTCCATATGACCTAAGGAGTCGTCCTGCAAAGTCTGAGACTCCTACGGCAATTTGACCTTTTTGGTCGAAAATGCATGTAAGGCTAACACCTGGCGCTCAAATGCCACTCGGATGTCAAAGTTGTCGCAGCGCATTGAAATTTTGCATGCGGGTAGACCTTGACCTGGAGGTCACGTTTCCAGCGTTCTTGACCCCCGCTCACCTCTGTGAGTGGAGCTATGGGCGATCAAAGATGATTTTAACATTGGCTCCAAAGTGAAAAATGTTCGGTTCAGTATGCTCCATATGACCTAAGGAGTCGTCCTGCAAAGTCTGAGACTCCTACGGCGATTTGACCTTTTTGGTCGAGAATGCATGTAAGGCTAACACCTGGCGCTCAAATGCCACTCGGATGTCAAAGTTGTCGCAGCGCATTGAAATTTTGCATGCGGGTAGACCTTGACCTGGAGGTCACGTTTCCACCGTTCTTGACCCCCGCTCACCTCTGTGAGTGGAGCTATGGGCGATCAAAGATGATTTTAACATTGGCTCCAAAGTGAAAAATGTTCGGTTCAGTATGCTCCATATGACCTAAGGAGTCGTCCTGCAAAGTCTGAGACTCCTACGGCGATTTGACCTTTTTGGTCGAAAATGCATGTAAGGCTAACACCTGGCGCTCAAATGCCACTCGGATGTCAAAGTTGTCGCAGCGCATTGACATTTTGCATGCGGGTAGACCTTGACCTGGAGGTCACGTTTCCACCGTTCTTGACCCCCGCTCACCTCTGTGAGTGGAGCTATGGGCGATCAAAGACGATTTTAACATTGGCTCCAAAGTGAAAAATGTTCGGTTCAGTATGCTCCATATGACCTAAGGAGTCGTCCTGCAAAGTCTGAGACTCCTACGGCCATTTGACCTTTTTGGTCGAAAATGCATGTAAGGCTAACACCTGGCGCTCAAATGCCACTCGGATGTCAAAGTTGTCGCAGCGCATTGAAATTTTGCATGCGGGTAGACCTTGACCTGGTGGTCACGTTTCCAGCGTTCTTGACCCCCGCTCACCTCTGTGAGTGGAGCTATGGGCGATCAAAGATGATTTTAACATTGGCTCCAAAGTGAAAAATGTTCGGTTCAGTATGCTCCATATGACCTAAGGAGTCGTCCTGCAAAGTCTGAGACTCCTACGGCAATTTGACCTTTTTGGTCGAAAATGCATGTAAGGCTAACACCTGGCGCTCAAATGCCACTCGGATGTCAAAGTTGTCGCAGCGCATTGAAATTTTGCATGCGGGTAGACCTTGACCTGGAGGTCACGTTTCCAGCGTTCTTGACCCCCGCTCACCTCTGTGAGTGGAGCTATGGGCGATCAAAGATGATTTTAACATTGGCTCCAAAGTGAAAAATGTTCGGTTCAGTATGCTCCATATGACCTAAGGAGTCGTCCTGCAAAGTCTGAGACTCCTACGGCGATTTGACCTTTTTGGTCGAGAATGCATGTAAGGCTAACACCTGGCGCTCAAATGCCACTCGGATGTCAAAGTTGTCGCAGCGCATTGAAATTTTGCATGCGGGTAGACCTTGACCTGGAGGTCACGTTTCCACCGTTCTTGACCCCCGCTCACCTCTGTGAGTGGAGCTATGGGCGATCAAAGATGATTTTAACATTGGCTCCAAAGTGAAAAATGTTCGGTTCAGTATGCTCCATATGACCTAAGGAGTCGTCCTGCAAAGTCTGAGACTCCTACGGCGATTTGACCTTTTTGGTCGAAAATGCATGTAAGGCTAACACCTGGCGCTCAAATGCCACTCGGATGTCAAAGTTGTCGCAGCGCATTGAAATTTTGCATGCGGGTAGACCTTGACCTGGAGGTCACGTTTCCACCGTTCTTGACCCCCGCTCACCTCTGTGAGTGGAGCTATGGGCGATCAAAGACTATTTTAACATTGGCTCCAAAGTGAAAAATGTTCGGTTCAGTATGCTCCATATGACCTAAGGAGTCGTCCTGCAAAGTCTGAGACTCCTACGGCGATTTGACCTTTTTGGTCGAAAATGCATGTAAGGCTAACACCTGGCGCTCAAATGCCACTCGGATGTCAAAGTTGTCGCAGCGCATTGAAATTTTGCATGCGGGTAGACCTTGACCTGGAGGTCACGTTTCCACCGTTCTTGACCCCCGCTCACCTCTGTGAGTGGAGCTATGGGCGATCAAAGATGATTTTAACATTGGCTCCAAAGTGAAAAATGTTCGGTTCAGTATGCTCCATATGACCTAAGGAGTCGTCCTGCAAAGTCTGAGACTCCTACGGCGATTTGACCTTTTTGGTCGAAAATGCATGTAAGGCTAACACCTGGCGCTCAAATGCCACTCGGATGTCAAAGTTGTCGCAGCGCATTGAAATTTTGCATGCGGGTAGACCTTGACCTGGAGGTCACGTTTCCACCGTTCTTGACCCCCGCTCACCTCTGTGAGTGGAGCTATGGGCGATCAAAGATGATTTTAACATTGGCTCCAAAGTGAAAAATGTTCGGTTCAGTATGCTCCATATGACCTAAGGAGTCGTCCTGCAAAGTCTGAGACTCCTACGGCGATTTGACCTTTTTGGTCGAAAATGCATGTAAGGCTAACACCTGGCGCTCAAATGCCACTCGGATGTCAAAGTTGTCGCAGCGCATTGAAATTTTGCATGCGGGTAGACCTTGACCTGGAGGTCACGTTTCCACCGTTCTTGACCCCCGCTCACCTCTGTGAGTGGAGCTATGGGCGATCAAAGATGATTTTAACATTGGCTCCAAAGTGAAAAATGTTCGGTTCAGTATGCTCCATATGACCTAAGGAGTCGTCCTGCAAAGTCTGAGACTCCTACGGCGATTTGCCCTTTTTGGTCGAAAATGCATGTAAGGCTAACACCTGGCGCTCAAATGCCACTCGGATGTCAAAGTTGTCGCAGCGCATTGAAATTTTGCATGCGGGTAGACCTTGACCTGGAGGTCACGTTTCCAGCGTTCTTGACCCCCGCTCACCTCTGTGAGTGGAGCTATGGGCGATCAAAGACGATTTTAACATTGGCTCCAAAGTGAAAAATGTTCGGTTCAGTATGCTCCATATGACCTAAGGAGTCGTCCTGCAAAGTCTGAGACTCCTACGGCGATTTGACCTTTTTGGTCGAAAATGCATGTAAGGCTAACACCTGGCGCTCAAATGCCACTCGGATGTCAAAGTTGTCGCAGCGCATTGACATTTTGCATGCGGGTAGACCTTGACCTGGAGGTCACGTTTCCACCGTTCTTGACCCCCGCTCACCTCTGTGAGTGGAGCTATGGGCGATCAAAGATGATTTTAACATTGGCTCCAAAGTGAAAAATGTTCGGTTCAGTATGCTCCATATGACCTAAGGAGTCGTCCTGCAAAGTCTGAGACTCCTACGGCCATTTGACCTTTTTGGTCGAAAATGCATGTAAGGCTAACACCTGGCGCTCAAATGCCACTCGGATGTCAAAGTTGTCGCAGCGCATTGAAATTTTGCATGCGGGTAGACCTTGACCTGGAGGTCACGTTTCCACCGTTCTTGACCCCCGCTCACCTCTGTGAGTGGAGCTATGGGCGATCAAAGATGATTTTAACATTGGCTCCAAAGTGAAAAATGTTCGGTTCAGTATGCTCCATATGACCTAAGGAGTCGTCCTGCAAAGTCTGAGACTCCTACGGCGATTTGACCTTTTTGGTCGAAAATGCATGTAAGGCTAACACCTGGCGCTCAAATGCCACTCGGATGTCAAAGTTGTCGCAGCGCATTGAAATTTTGCATGCGGGTAGACCTTGACCTGGAGGTCACGTTTCCACCGTTCTTGACCCCCGCTCACCTCTGTGAGTGGAGCTATGGGCGATCAAAGATGATTTTAACATTGGCTCCAAAGTGAAAAATGTTCGGTTCAGTATGCTCCATATGACCTAAGGAGTCGTCCTGCAAAGTCTGAGACTCCTACGGCGATTTGACCTTTTTGGTCGAGAATGCATGTAAGGCTAACACCTGGCGCTCAAATGCCACTCGGATGTCAAAGTTGTCGCAGCGCATTGAAATTTTGCATGCGGGTAGACCTTGACCTGGAGGTCACGTTTCCACCGTTCTTGACCCCCGCTCACCTCTGTGAATGGAGCTATGGGCGATCAAAGTCGATTTTAACATTGGCTCCAAAGTGAAAAATGTTCGGTTCAGTATGCTCCATATGACCTAAGGAGTCGTCCTGCAAAGTCTGAGACTCCTACGGCGATTTGACCTTTTTGGTCGAAAATGCATGTAAGGCTAACACCTGGCGTTCAAATGCCACTCGGATGTCAAAGTTGTCGCAGCGCATTGAAATTTTGCATGCGGGTAGACCTTGACCTGGAGGTCACGTTTCCACCGTTCTTGACCCCCGCTCACCTCTGTGAGTGGAGCTATGGGCGATCAAAGATGATTTTAACATTGGCTCCAAAGTGAAAAATGTTCGGTTCAGTATGCTCCATATGACCTAAGGAGTCGTCCTGCAAAGTCTGAGACTCCTACGGCGATTTGACCTATTTGGTCGAAAATGCATGTAAGGCTAACACCTGGCGCTCAAATGCCACTCGGATGTCAAAGTTGTCGCAGCGCATTGACATTTTGCATGCGGGTAGACCTTGACCTGGAGGTCACGTTTCCACCGTTCTTGACCCCCGCTCACCTCTGTGAGTGGAGCTATGGGCGATCAAAGATGATTTTAACATTGGCTCCAAAGTGAAAAATGTTCGGTTCAGTATGCTCCATATGACCTAAGGAGTCGTCCTGCAAAGTCTGAGACTCCTACGGCGATTTGACCTTTTTGGTCGAGAATGCATGTAAGGCTAACACCTGGCGCTCAAATGCCACTCGGATGTCAAAGTTGTCGCAGCGCATTGAAATTTTGCATGCGGGTAGACCTTGACCTGGAGGTCACGTTTCCACCGTTCTTGACCCCCGCTCACCTCTGTGAGTGGAGCTATGGGCGATCAAAGTCGATTTTAACATTGGCTCCAAAGTGAAAAATGTTCGGTTCAGTATGCTCCATATGACCTAAGGAGTCGTCCTGCAAAGTCTGAGACTCCTACGGCGATTTGACCTTTTTGGTCGAAAATGCATGTAAGGCTAACACCTGGCGTTCAAATGCCACTCGGATGTCAAAGTTGTCGCAGCGCATTGAAATTTTGCATGCGGGTAGACCTTGACCTGGAGGTCACGTTTCCACCGTTCTTGACCCCCGCTCACCTCTGTGAGTGGAGCTATGGGCGATCAAAGATGATTTTAACATTGGCTCCAAAGTGAAAAATGTTCGGTTCAGTATGCTCCATATGACCTAAGGAGTCGTCCTGCAAAGTCTGAGACTCCTACGGCGATTTGACCTATTTGGTCGAAAATGCATGTAAGGCTAACACCTGGCGCTCAAATGCCACTCGGATGTCAAAGTTGTCGCAGCGCATTGAAATTTTGCATGCGGGTAGACCTTGACCTGGAGGTCACGTTTCCACCGTTCTTGACCCCCGCTCACCTCTGTGAGTGGAGCTATGGGCGATCAAAGACTATTTTAACATTGGCTCCAAAGTGAAAAATGTTCGGTTCAGTATGCTCCATATGACCTAAGGAGTCGTCCTGCAAAGTCTGAGACTCCTACGGCGATTTGACCTTTATGGTCGAAAATGCATGTAAGGCTAACACCTGGCGCTCAAATGCCACTCGGATGTCAAAGTTGTCGCAGCGCATTGAAATTTTGCATGCGGGTAGACCTTGACCTGGAGGTCACGTTTCCACCGTTCTTGACCCCCGCTCACCTCTGTGAGTGGAGCTATGGGCGATCAAAGATGATTTTAACATTGGCTCCAAAGTGAAAAATGTTCGGTTCAGTATGCTCCATATGACCTAAGGAGTCGTCCTGCAAAGTCTGAGACTCCTACGGCGATTTGACCTTTTTGGTCGAAAATGCATGTAAGGCTAACACCTGGCGCTCAAATGCCACTCGGATGTCAAAGTTGTCGCAGCGCATTGAAATTTTGCATGCGGGTAGACCTTGACCTGGAGGTCACGTTTCCACCGTTCTTGACCCCCGCTCACCTCTGTGAGTGGAGCTATGGGCGATCAAAGATGATTTTAACATTGGCTCCAAAGTGAAAAATGTTCGGTTCAGTATGCTCCATATGACCTAAGGAGTCGTCCTGCAAAGTCTGAGACTCCTACGGCGATTTGACCTTTTTGGTCGAGAATGCATGTAAGGCTAACACCTGGCGCTCAAATGCCACTCGGATGTCAAAGTTGTCGCAGCGCATTGAAATTTTGCATGCGGGTAGACCTTGACCTGGAGGTCACGTTTCCACCGTTCTTGACCCCCGCTCACCTCTGTGAATGGAGCTATGGGCGATCAAAGTCGATTTTAACATTGGCTCCAAAGTGAAAAATGTTCGGTTCAGTATGCTCCATATGACCTAAGGAGTCGTCCTGCAAAGTCTGAGACTCCTACGGCGATTTGACCTTTTTGGTCGAAAATGCATGTAAGGCTAACACCTGGCGTTCAAATGCCACTCGGATGTCAAAGTTGTCGCAGCGCATTGAAATTTTGCATGCGGGTAGACCTTGACCTGGAGGTCACGTTTCCACCGTTCTTGACCCCCGCTCACCTCTGTGAGTGGAGCTATGGGCGATCAAAGATGATTTTAACATTGGCTCCAAAGTGAAAAATGTTCGGTTCAGTATGCTCCATATGACCTAAGGAGTCGTCCTGCAAAGTCTGAGACTCCTACGGCGATTTGACCTATTTGGTCGAAAATGCATGTAAGGCTAACACCTGGCGCTCAAATGCCACTCGGATGTCAAAGTTGTCGCAGCGCATTGAAATTTTGCATGCGGGTAGACCTTGACCTGGAGGTCACGTTTCCACCGTTCTTGACCCCCGCTCACCTCTGTGAGTGGAGCTATGGGCGATCAAAGATGATTTTAACATTGGCTCCAAAGTGAAAAATGTTCGGTTCAGTATGCTCCATATGACCTAAGGAGTCGTCCTGCAAAGTCTGAGACTCCTACGGCGATTTGACCTTTATGGTCGAAAATGCATGTAAGGCTAACACCTGGCGCTCAAATGCCACTCGGATGTCAAAGTTGTCGCAGCGCATTGAAATTTTGCATGCGGGTAGACCTTGACCTGGAGGTCACGTTTCCACCGTTCTTGACCCCCGCTCACCTCTGTGAGTGGAGCTATGGGCGATCAAAGACGATTTTAACATTGGCTCCAAAGTGAAAAATGTTCGGTTCAGTATGCTCCATATGACCTAAGGAGTCGTCCTGCAAAGTCTGAGACTCCTACGGCGATTTGACCTTTTTGGTCGAAAATGCATGTAAGGCTAACACCTGGCGCTCAAATGCCACTCGGATGTCAAAGTTGTCGCAGCGCATTGACATTTTGCATGCGGGTAGACCTTGACCTGGAGGTCACGTTTCCACCGTTCTTGACCCCCGCTCACCTCTGTGAGTGGAGCTATGGGCGATCAAAGATGATTTTAACATTGGCTCCAAAGTGAAAAATGTTCGGTTCAGTATGCTCCATATGACCTAAGGAGTCGTCCTGCAAAGTCTGAGACTCCTACGGCGATTTGACCTTTTTGGTCGAGAATGCATGTAAGGCTAACACCTGGCGCTCAAATGCCACTCGGATGTCAAAGTTGTCGCAGCGCATTGAAATTTTGCATGCGGGTAGACCTTGACCTGGAGGTCACGTTTCCACCGTTCTTGACCCCCGCTCACCTCTGTGAGTGGAGCTATGGGCGATCAAAGTCGATTTTAACATTGGCTCCAAAGTGAAAAATGTTCGGTTCAGTATGCTCCATATGACCTAAGGAGTCGTCCTGCAAAGTCTGAGACTCCTACGGCGATTTGACCTTTTTGGTCGAAAATGCATGTAAGGCTAACACCTGGCGTTCAAATGCCACTCGGATGTCAAAGTTGTCGCAGCGCATTGAAATTTTGCATGCGGGTAGACCTTGACCTGGAGGTCACGTTTCCACCGTTCTTGACCCCCGCTCACCTCTGTGAGTGGAGCTATGGGCGATCAAAGATGATTTTAACATTGGCTCCAAAGTGAAAAATGTTCGGTTCAGTATGCTCCATATGACCTAAGGAGTCGTCCTGCAAAGTCTGAGACTCCTACGGCGATTTGACCTATTTGGTCGAAAATGCATGTAAGGCTAACACCTGGCGCTCAAATGCCACTCGGATGTCAAAGTTGTCGCAGCGCATTGAAATTTTGCATGCGGGTAGACCTTGACCTGGAGGTCACGTTTCCACCGTTCTTGACCCCCGCTCACCTCTGTGAGTGGAGCTATGGGCGATCAAAGACTATTTTAACATTGGCTCCAAAGTGAAAAATGTTCGGTTCAGTATGCTCCATATGACCTAAGGAGTCGTCCTGCAAAGTCTGAGACTCCTACGGCGATTTGACCTTTATGGTCGAAAATGCATGTAAGGCTAACACCTGGCGCTCAAATGCCACTCGGATGTCAAAGTTGTCGCAGCGCATTGAAATTTTGCATGCGGGTAGACCTTGACCTGGAGGTCACGTTTCCACCGTTCTTGACCCCCGCTCACCTCTGTGAGTGGAGCTATGGGCGATCAAAGATGATTTTAACATTGGCTCCAAAGTGAAAAATGTTCGGTTCAGTATGCTCCATATGACCTAAGGAGTCATCCTGCAAAGTCTGAGACTCCTACGGCGATTTGACCTTTTTGGTCGAAAATGCATGTAAGGCTAACACCTGGCGCTCAAATGCCACTCGGATGTCAAAGTTGTCGCAGCGCATTGAAATTTTACATGCGGGTAGACCTTGACCTGGAGGTCACGTTTCCACCGTTCTTGACCCCCGCTCACCTCTGTGAGTGGAGCTATGGGCGATCAAAGATGATTTTAACATTGGCTCCAAAGTGAAAAATGTTCGGTTCAGTATGCTCCATATGACCTAAGGAGTCGTCCTGCAAAGTCTGAGACTCCTACGGCGATTTGACCTTTTTGGTCGAAAATGCATGTAAGGCTAACACCTGGCGCTCAAATGCCACTCGGATGTCAAAGTTGTCGCAGCGCATTGAAATTTTGCATGCGGGTAGACCTTGACCTGGAGGTCACGTTTCCACCGTTCTTGACCCCCGCTCACCTCTGTGAGTGGAGCTATGGGCGATCAAAGACGATTTTAACATTGGCTCCAAAGTGAAAAATGTTCGGTTCAGTATGCTCCATATGACCTAAGGAGTCGTCCTGCAAAGTCTGAGACTCCTACGGCGATTTGACCTTTTTGGTCGAAAATGCATGTAAGGCTAACACCTGGCGCTCAAATGCCACTCGGATGTCAAAGTTGTCGCAGCGCATTGAAATTTTGCATGCGGGTAGACCTTGACCTGGAGGTCACGTTTCCACCGTTCTTGACCCCCGCTCACCTCTGTGAGTGGAGCTATGGGCGATCAAAGATGATTTTAACATTGGCTCCAAAGTGAAAAATGTTCGGTTCAGTATGCTCCATATGACCTAAGGAGTCGTCCTGCAAAGTCTGAGACTCCTACGGCGATTTGACCTTTTTGGTCGAAAATGCATGTAAGGCTAACACCTGGCGCTCAAATGCCACTCGGATGTCAAAGTTGTCGCAGCGCATTGAAATTTTGCATGCGGGTAGACCTTGACCTGGAGGTCACGTTTCCAGCGTTCTTGACCCCCGCTCACCTCTGTGAGTGGAGCTATGGGCGATCAAAGATGATTTTAACATTGGCTCCAAAGTGAAAAATGTTCGGTTCAGTATGCTCCATATGACCTAAGGAGTCGTCCTGCAAAGTCTGAGACTCCTACGGCGATTTGACCTTTTTGGTCGAGAATGCATGTAAGGCTAACACCTGGCGCTCAAATGCCACTCGGATGTCAAAGTTGTCGCAGCGCATTGAAATTTTGCATGCGGGTAGACCTTGACCTGGAGGTCACGTTTCCAGCGTTCTTGACCCCCGCTCACCTCTGTGAGTGGAGCTATGGGCGATCAAAGATGATTTTAACATTGGCTCCAAAGTGAAAAATGTTCGGTTCAGTATGCTCCATATGACCTAAGGAGTCGTCCTGCAAAGTCTGAGACTCCTACGGCGATTTGACCTTTTTGGTCGAAAATGCATGTAAGGCTAACACCTGGCGCTCAAATGCCACTCGGATGTCAAAGTTGTCGCAGCGCATTGAAATTTTGCATGCGGGTAGACCTTGACCTGGAGGTCACGTTTCCACCGTTCTTGACCCCCGCTCACCTCTGTGAGTGGAGCTATGGGCGATCAAAGATGATTTTAACATTGGCTCCAAAGTGAAAAATGTTCGGTTCAGTATGCTCCATATGACCTAAGGAGTCGTCCTGCAAAGTCTGAGACTCCTACGGCGATTTGACCTTTTTGGTCGAAAATGCATGTAAGGCTAACACCTGGCGCTCAAATGCCACTCGGATGTCAAAGTTGTCGCAGCGCATTGAAATTTTGCATGCGGGTAGACCTTGACCTGGAGGTCACGTTTCCACCGTTCTTGACCCCCGCTCACCTCTGTGAGTGGAGCTATGGGCGATCAAAGATGATTTTAACATTGGCTCCAAAGTGAAAAATGTTCGGTTCAGTATGCTCCATATGACCTAAGGAGTCGTCCTGCAAAGTCTGAGACTCCTACGGCGATTTGACCTTTTTGGTCGAAAATGCATGTAAGGCTAACACCTGGCGCTCAAATGCCACTCGGATGTCAAAGTTGTCGCAGCGCATTGAAATTTTGCATGCGGGTAGACCTTGACCTGGAGGTCACGTTTCCACCGTTCTTGACCCCCGCTCACCTCTGTGAGTGGAGCTATGGGCGATCAAAGATGATTTTAACATTGGCTCCAAAGTGAAAAATGTTCGGTTCAGTATGCTCCATATGACCTAAGGAGTCGTCCTGCAAAGTCTGAGACTCCTACGGCGATTTGACCTTTTTGGTCGAAAATGCATGTAAGGCTAACACCTGGCGCTCAAATGCCACTCGGATGTCAAAGTTGTCGCAGCGCATTGACATTTTGCATGCGGGTAGACCTTGACCTGGAGGTCACGTTTCCACCGTTCTTGACCCCCGCTCACCTCTGTGAGTGGAGCTATGGGCGATCAAAGACGATTTTAACATTGGCTCCAAAGTGAAAAATGTTCGGTTCAGTATGCTCCATATGACCTAAGGAGTCGTCCTGCAAAGTCTGAGACTCCTACGGCCATTTGACCTTTTTGGTCGAAAATGCATGTAAGGCTAACACCTGGCGCTCAAATGCCACTCGGATGTCAAAGTTGTCGCAGCGCATTGAAATTTTGCATGCGGGTAGACCTTGACCTGGTGGTCACGTTTCCAGCGTTCTTGACCCCCGCTCACCTCTGTGAGTGGAGCTATGGGCGATCAAAGATGATTTTAACATTGGCTCCAAAGTGAAAAATGTTCGGTTCAGTATGCTCCATATGACCTAAGGAGTCGTCCTGCAAAGTCTGAGACTCCTACGGCAATTTGACCTTTTTGGTCGAAAATGCATGTAAGGCTAACACCTGGCGCTCAAATGCCACTCGGATGTCAAAGTTGTCGCAGCGCATTGAAATTTTGCATGCGGGTAGACCTTGACCTGGAGGTCACGTTTCCAGCGTTCTTGACCCCCGCTCACCTCTGTGAGTGGAGCTATGGGCGATCAAAGATGATTTTAACATTGGCTCCAAAGTGAAAAATGTTCGGTTCAGTATGCTCCATATGACCTAAGGAGTCGTCCTGCAAAGTCTGAGACTCCTACGGCGATTTGACCTTTTTGGTCGAGAATGCATGTAAGGCTAACACCTGGCGCTCAAATGCCACTCGGATGTCAAAGTTGTCGCAGCGCATTGAAATTTTGCATGCGGGTAGACCTTGACCTGGAGGTCACGTTTCCACCGTTCTTGACCCCCGCTCACCTCTGTGAGTGGAGCTATGGGCGATCAAAGATGATTTTAACATTGGCTCCAAAGTGAAAAATGTTCGGTTCAGTATGCTCCATATGACCTAAGGAGTCGTCCTGCAAAGTCTGAGACTCCTACGGCGATTTGACCTTTTTGGTCGAAAATGCATGTAAGGCTAACACCTGGCGCTCAAATGCCACTCGGATGTCAAAGTTGTCGCAGCGCATTGAAATTTTGCATGCGGGTAGACCTTGACCTGGAGGTCACGTTTCCACCGTTCTTGACCCCCGCTCACCTCTGTGAGTGGAGCTATGGGCGATCAAAGATGATTTTAACATTGGCTCCAAAGTGAAAAATGTTCGGTTCAGTATGCTCCATATGACCTAAGGAGTCGTCCTGCAAAGTCTGAGACTCCTACGGCGATTTGACCTTTTTGGTCGAAAATGCATGTAAGGCTAACACCTGGCGCTCAAATGCCACTCGGATGTCAAAGTTGTCGCAGCGCATTGAAATTTTGCATGCGGGTAGACCTTGACCTGGAGGTCACGTTTCCACCGTTCTTGACCCCCGCTCACCTCTGTGAGTGGAGCTATGGGCGATCAAAGATGATTTTAACATTGGCTCCAAAGTGAAAAATGTTCGGTTCAGTATGCTCCATATGACCTAAGGAGTCGTCCTGCAAAGTCTGAGACTCCTACGGCGATTTGCCCTTTTTGGTCGAAAATGCATGTAAGGCTAACACCTGGCGCTCAAATGCCACTCGGATGTCAAAGTTGTCGCAGCGCATTGACATTTTGCATGCGGGTAGACCTTGACCTGGAGGTCACGTTTCCAGCGTTCTTGACCCCCGCTCACCTCTGTGAGTGGAGCTATGGGCGATCAAAGACGATTTTAACATTGGCTCCAAAGTGAAAAATGTTCGGTTCAGTATGCTCCATATGACCTAAGGAGTCGTCCTGCAAAGTCTGAGACTCCTACGGCGATTTGACCTTTTTGGTCGAAAATGCATGTAAGGCTAATACCTGGCGCTCAAATGCCACTCGGATGTCAAAGTTGTCGCAGCGCATTGACATTTTGCATGCGGGTAGACCTTGACCTGGAGGTCACGTTTCCACCGTTCTTGACCCCCGCTCACCTCTGTGAGTGGAGCTATGGGCGATCAAAGATGATTTTAACATTGGCTCCAAAGTGAAAAATGTTCGGTTCAGTATGCTCCATATGACCTAAGGAGTCGTCCTGCAAAGTCTGAGACTCCTACGGCGATTTGACCTTTTTGGTCGAAAATGCATGTAAGGCTAACACCTGGCGCTCAAATGCCACTCGGATGTCAAAGTTGTCGCAGCGCATTGAAATTTTGCATGCGGGTAGACCTTGACCTGGAGGTCACGTTTCCACCGTTCTTGACCCCCGCTCACCTCTGTGAGTGGAGCTATGGGCGATCAAAGATGATTTTAACATTGGCTCCAAAGTGAAAAATGTTCGGTTCAGTATGCTCCATATGACCTAAGGAGTCGTCCTGCAAAGTCTGAGACTCCTACGGCGATTTGCCCTTTTTGGTCGAAAATGCATGTAAGGCTAACACCTGGCGCTCAAATGCCACTCGGATGTCAAAGTTGTCGCAGCGCATTGACATTTTGCATGCGGGTAGACCTTGACCTGGAGGTCACGTTTCCAGCGTTCTTGACCCCCGCTCACCTCTGTGAGTGGAGCTATGGGCGATCAAAGACGATTTTAACATTGGCTCCAAAGTGAAAAATGTTCGGTTCAGTATGCTCCATATGACCTAAGGAGTCGTCCTGCAAAGTCTGAGACTCCTACGGCCATTTGACCTTTTTGGTCGAAAATGCATGTAAGGCTAACACCTGGCGCTCAAATGCCACTCGGATGTCAAAGTTGTCGCAGCGCATTGAAATTTTGCATGCGGGTAGACCTTGACCTGGAGGTCACGTTTCCACCGTTCTTGACCCCCGCTCACCTCTGTGAGTGGAGCTATGGGCGATCAAAGATGATTTTAACATTGGCTCCAAAGTGAAAAATGTTCGGTTCAGTATGCTCCATATGACCTAAGGAGTCGTCCTGCAAAGTCTGAGACTCCTACGGCGATTTGACCTTTTTGGTCGAAAATGCATGTAAGGCTAACACCTGGCGCTCAAATGCCACTCGGATGTCAAAGTTGTCGCAGCGCATTGAAATTTTGCATGCGGGTAGACCTTGACCTGGAGGTCACGTTTCCAGCGTTCTTGACCCCCGCTCACCTCTGTGAGTGGAGCTATGGGCGATCAAAGACGATTTTAACATTGGCTCCAAAGTGAAAAATGTTCGGTTCAGTATGCTCCATATGACCTAAGGAGTCGTCCTGCAAAGTCTGAGACTCCTACGGCGATTTGACCTTTTTGGTCGAAAATGCATGTAAGGCTAACACCTGGCGCTCAAATGCCACTCGGATGTCAAAGTTGTCGCAGCGCATTGACATTTTGCATGCGGGTAGACCTTGACCTGGAGGTCACGTTTCCACCGTTCTTGACCCCCGCTCACCTCTGTGAGTGGAGCTATGGGCGATCAAAGATGATTTTAACATTGGCTCCAAAGTGAAAAATGTTCGGTTCAGTATGCTCCATATGACCTAAGGAGTCGTCCTGCAAAGTCTGAGACTCCTACGGCCATTTGACCTTTTTGGTCGAAAATGCATGTAAGGCTAACACCTGGCGCTCAAATGCCACTCGGATGTCAAAGTTGTCGCAGCGCATTGACATTTTGCATGCGGGTAGACCTTGACCTGGAGGTCACGTTTCCACCGTTCTTGACCCCCGCTCACCTCTGTGAGTGGAGCTATGGGCGATCAAAGATGATTTTAACATTGGCTCCAAAGTGAAAAATGTTCGGTTCAGTATGCTCCATATGACCTAAGGAGTCGTCCTGCAAAGTCTGAGACTCCTACGGCGATTTGACCTTTTTGGTCGAAAATGCATGTAAGGCTAACACCTGGCGCTCAAATGCCACTCGGATGTCAAAGTTGTCGCAGCGCATTGAAATTTTGCATGCGGGTAGACCTTGACCTGGAGGTCACGTTTCCACCGTTCTTGACCCCCGCTCACCTCTGTGAGTGGAGCTATGGGCGATCAAAGATGATTTTAACATTGGCTCCAAAGTGAAAAATGTTCGGTTCAGTATGCTCCATATGACCTAAGGAGTCGTCCTGCAAAGTCTGAGACTCCTACGGCGATTTGACCTTTTTGGTCGAGAATGCATGTAAGGCTAACACCTGGCGCTCAAATGCCACTCGGATGTCAAAGTTGTCGCAGCGCATTGAAATTTTGCATGCGGGTAGACCTTGACCTGGAGGTCACGTTTCCAGCGTTCTTGACCCCCGCTCACCTCTGTGAATGGAGCTATGGGCGATCAAAGTCGATTTTAACATTGGCTCCAAAGTGAAAAATGTTCGGTTCAGTATGCTCCATATGACCTAAGGAGTCGTCCTGCAAAGTCTGAGACTCCTACGGCGATTTGACCTTTTTGGTCGAAAATGCATGTAAGGCTAACACCTGGCGTTCAAATGCCACTCGGATGTCAAAGTTGTCGCAGCGCATTGAAATTTTGCATGCGGGTAGACCTTGACCTGGAGGTCACGTTTCCACCGTTCTTGACCCCCGCTCACCTCTGTGAGTGGAGCTATGGGCGATCAAAGATGATTTTAACATTGGCTCCAAAGTGAAAAATGTTCGGTTCAGTATGCTCCATATGACCTAAGGAGTCGTCCTGCAAAGTCTGAGACTCCTACGGCGATTTGACCTATTTGGTCGAAAATGCATGTAAGGCTAACACCTGGCGCTCAAATGCCACTCGGATGTCATAGTTGTCGCAGCGCATTGAAATTTTGCATGCGGGTAGACCTTGACCTGGAGGTCACGTTTCCACCGTTCTTGACCCCCGCTCACCTCTGTGAGTGGAGCTATGGGCGATCAAAGATGATTTTAACATTGGCTCCAAAGTGAAAAATGTTCGGTTCAGTATGCTCCATATGACCTAAGGAGTCGTCCTGCAAAGTCTGAGACTCCTACGGCGATTTGACCTTTATGGTCGAAAATGCATGTAAGGCTAACACCTGGCGCTCAAATGCCACTCGGATGTCAAAGTTGTCGCAGCGCATTGAAATTTTGCATGCGGGTAGACCTTGACCTGGAGGTCACGTTTCCACCGTTCTTGACCCCCGCTCACCTCTGTGAGTGGAGCTATGGGCGATCAAAGATGATTTTAACATTGGCTCCAAAGTGAAAAATGTTCGGTTCAGTATGCTCCATATGACCTAAGGAGTCGTCCTGCAAAGTCTGAGACTCCTACGGCGATTTGACCTTTTTGGTCGAAAATGCATGTAAGGCTAACACCTGGCGCTCAAATGCCACTCGGATGTCAAAGTTGTCGCAGCGCATTGAAATTTTGCATGCGGGTAGACCTTGACCTGGAGGTCACGTTTCCACCGTTCTTGACCCCCGCTCACCTCTGTGAGTGGAGCTATGGGCGATCAAAGATGATTTTAACATTGGCTCCAAAGTGAAAAATGTTCGGTTCAGTATGCTCCATATGACCTAAGGAGTCGTCCTGCAAAGTCTGAGACTCCTACGGCGATTTGACCTTTTTGGTCGAAAATGCATGTAAGGCTAACACCTGGCGCTCAAATGCCACTCGGATGTCAAAGTTGTCGCAGCGCATTGAAATTTTGCATGCGGGTAGACCTTGACCTGGAGGTCACGTTTCCACCGTTCTTGACCCCCGCTCACCTCTGTGAGTGGAGCTATGGGCGATCAAAGATGATTTTAACATTGGCTCCAAAGTGAAAAATGTTCGGTTCAGTATGCTCCATATGACCTAAGGAGTCGTCCTGCAAAGTCTGAGACTCCTACGGCGATTTGACCTTTTTGGTCGAAAATGCATGTAAGGCTAACACCTGGCGCTCAAATGCCACTCGGATGTCAAAGTTGTCGCAGCGCATTGAAATTTTGCATGCGGGTAGACCTTGACCTGGAGGTCACGTTTCCAGCGTTCTTGACCCCCGCTCACCTCTGTGAGTGGAGCTATGGGCGATCAAAGATGATTTTAACATTGGCTCCAAAGTGAAAAATGTTCGGTTCAGTATGCTCCATATGACCTAAGGAGTCGTCCTGCAAAGTCTGAGACTCCTACGGCGATTTGACCTTTTTGGTCGAGAATGCATGTAAGGCTAACACCTGGCGCTCAAATGCCACTCGGATGTCAAAGTTGTCGCAGCGCATTGAAATTTTGCATGCGGGTAGACCTTGACCTGGAGGTCACGTTTCCAGCGTTCTTGACCCCCGCTCACCTCTGTGAGTGGAGCTGTGGGCGATCAAAGATGATTTTAACATTGGCTCCAAAGTGAAAAATGTTCGGTTCAGTATGCTCCATATGACCTAAGGAGTCGTCCTGCAAAGTCTGAGACTCCTACGGCGATTTGACCTTTTTGGTCGAAAATGCATGTAAGGCTAACACCTGGCGCTCAAATGCCACTCGGATGTCAAAGTTGTCGCAGCGCATTGAAATTTTGCATGCGGGTAGACCTTGACCTGGAGGTCACGTTTCCACCGTTCTTGACCCCCGCTCACCTCTGTGAGTGGAGCTATGGGCGATCAAAGATGATTTTAACATTGGCTCCAAAGTGAAAAATGTTCGGTTCAGTATGCTCCATATGACCTAAGGAGTCGTCCTGCAAAGTCTGAGACTCCTACGGCGATTTGACCTTTTTGGTCGAAAATGCATGTAAGGCTAACACCTGGCGCTCAAATGCCACTCGGATGTCAAAGTTGTCGCAGCGCATTGAAATTTTGCATGCGGGTAGACCTTGACCTGGAGGTCACGTTTCCACCGTTCTTGACCCCCGCTCACCTCTGTGAGTGGAGCTATGGGCGATCAAAGACGATTTTAACATTGGCTCCAAAGTGAAAAATGTTCGGTTCAGTATGCTCCATATGACCTAAGGAGTCGTCCTGCAAAGTCTGAGACTCCTACGGCGATTTGACCTTTTTGGTCGAAAATGCATGTAAGGCTAACACCTGGCGCTCAAATGCCACTCGGATGTCAAAGTTGTCGCAGCGCATTGACATTTTGCATGCGGGTAGACCTTGACCTGGAGGTCACGTTTCCACCGTTCTTGACCCCCGCTCACCTCTGTGAGTGGAGCTATGGGCGATCAAAGATGATTTTAACATTGGCTCCAAAGTGAAAAATGTTCGGTTCAGTATGCTCCATATGACCTAAGGAGTCGTCCTGCAAAGTCTGAGACTCCTACGGCCATTTGACCTTTTTGGTCGAAAATGCATGTAAGGCTAACACCTGGCGCTCAAATGCCACTCGGATGTCAAAGTTGTCGCAGCGCATTGAAATTTTGCATGCGGGTAGACCTTGACCTGGTGGTCACGTTTCCAGCGTTCTTGACCCCCGCTCACCTCTGTGAGTGGAGCTATGGGCGATCAAAGATGATTTTAACATTGGCTCCAAAGTGAAAAATGTTCGGTTCAGTATGCTCCATATGACCTAAGGAGTCGTCCTGCAAAGTCTGAGACTCCTACGGCAATTTGACCTTTTTGGTCGAAAATGCATGTAAGGCTAACACCTGGCGCTCAAATGCCACTCGGATGTCAAAGTTGTCGCAGCGCATTGAAATTTTGCATGCGGGTAGACCTTGACCTGGAGGTCACGTTTCCAGCGTTCTTGACCCCCGCTCACCTCTGTGAGTGGAGCTATGGGCGATCAAAGATGATTTTAACATTGGCTCCAAAGTGAAAAATGTTCGGTTCAGTATGCTCCATATGACCTAAGGAGTCGTCCTGCAAAGTCTGAGACTCCTACGGCGATTTGACCTTTTTGGTCGAGAATGCATGTAAGGCTAACACCTGGCGCTCAAATGCCACTCGGATGTCAAAGTTGTCGCAGCGCATTGAAATTTTGCATGCGGGTAGACCTTGACCTGGAGGTCACGTTTCCACCGTTCTTGACCCCCGCTCACCTCTGTGAGTGGAGCTATGGGCGATCAAAGATGATTTTAACATTGGCTCCAAAGTGAAAAATGTTCGGTTCAGTATGCTCCATATGACCTAAGGAGTCGTCCTGCAAAGTCTGAGACTCCTACGGCGATTTGACCTTTTTGGTCGAAAATGCATGTAAGGCTAACACCTGGCGCTCAAATGCCACTCGGATGTCAAAGTTGTCGCAGCGCATTGAAATTTTGCATGCGGGTAGACCTTGACCTGGAGGTCACGTTTCCACCGTTCTTGACCCCCGCTCACCTCTGTGAGTGGAGCTATGGGCGATCAAAGATGATTTTAACATTGGCTCCAAAGTGAAAAATGTTCGGTTCAGTATGCTCCATATGACCTAAGGAGTCGTCCTGCAAAGTCTGAGACTCCTACGGCGATTTGACCTTTTTGGTCGAAAATGCATGTAAGGCTAACACCTGGCGCTCAAATGCCACTCGGATGTCAAAGTTGTCGCAGCGCATTGAAATTTTGCATGCGGGTAGACCTTGACCTGGAGGTCACGTTTCCACCGTTCTTGACCCCCGCTCACCTCTGTGAGTGGAGCTATGGGCGATCAAAGATGATTTTAACATTGGCTCCAAAGTGAAAAATGTTCGGTTCAGTATGCTCCATATGACCTAAGGAGTCGTCCTGCAAAGTCTGAGACTCCTACGGCGATTTGACCTTTTTGGTCGAAAATGCATGTAAGGCTAACACCTGGCGCTCAAATGCCACTCGGATGTCAAAGTTGTCGCAGCGCATTGAAATTTTGCATGCGGGTAGACCTTGACCTGGAGGTCACGTTTCCACCGTTCTTGACCCCCGCTCACCTCTGTGAGTGGAGCTATGGGCGATCAAAGATGATTTTAACATTGGCTCCAAAGTGAAAAATGTTCGGTTCAGTATGCTCCATATGACCTAAGGAGTCGTCCTGCAAAGTCTGAGACTCCTACGGCGATTTGCCCTTTTTGGTCGAAAATGCATGTAAGGCTAACACCTGGCGCTCAAATGCCACTCGGATGTCAAAGTTGTCGCAGCGCATTGACATTTTGCATGCGGGTAGACCTTGACCTGGAGGTCACGTTTCCAGCGTTCTTGACCCCCGCTCACCTCTGTGAGTGGAGCTATGGGCGATCAAAGACGATTTTAACATTGGCTCCAAAGTGAAAAATGTTCGGTTCAGTATGCTCCATATGACCTAAGGAGTCGTCCTGCAAAGTCTGAGACTCCTACGGCGATTTGACCTTTTTGGTCGAAAATGCATGTAAGGCTAATACCTGGCGCTCAAATGCCACTCGGATGTCAAAGTTGTCGCAGCGCATTGACATTTTGCATGCGGGTAGACCTTGACCTGGAGGTCACGTTTCCACCGTTCTTGACCCCCGCTCACCTCTGTGAGTGGAGCTATGGGCGATCAAAGATGATTTTAACATTGGCTCCAAAGTGAAAAATGTTCGGTTCAGTATGCTCCATATGACCTAAGGAGTCGTCCTGCAAAGTCTGAGACTCCTACGGCGATTTGACCTTTTTGGTCGAAAATGCATGTAAGGCTAACACCTGGCGCTCAAATGCCACTCGGATGTCAAAGTTGTCGCAGCGCATTGAAATTTTGCATGCGGGTAGACCTTGACCTGGAGGTCACGTTTCCACCGTTCTTGACCCCCGCTCACCTCTGTGAGTGGAGCTATGGGCGATCAAAGATGATTTTAACATTGGCTCCAAAGTGAAAAATGTTCGGTTCAGTATGCTCCATATGACCTAAGGAGTCGTCCTGCAAAGTCTGAGACTCCTACGGCGATTTGCCCTTTTTGGTCGAAAATGCATGTAAGGCTAACACCTGGCGCTCAAATGCCACTCGGATGTCAAAGTTGTCGCAGCGCATTGACATTTTGCATGCGGGTAGACCTTGACCTGGAGGTCACGTTTCCAGCGTTCTTGACCCCCGCTCACCTCTGTGAGTGGAGCTATGGGCGATCAAAGACGATTTTAACATTGGCTCCAAAGTGAAAAATGTTCGGTTCAGTATGCTCCATATGACCTAAGGAGTCGTCCTGCAAAGTCTGAGACTCCTACGGCCATTTGACCTTTTTGGTCGAAAATGCATGTAAGGCTAACACCTGGCGCTCAAATGCCACTCGGATGTCAAAGTTGTCGCAGCGCATTGAAATTTTGCATGCGGGTAGACCTTGACCTGGAGGTCACGTTTCCACCGTTCTTGACCCCCGCTCACCTCTGTGAGTGGAGCTATGGGCGATCAAAGATGATTTTAACATTGGCTCCAAAGTGAAAAATGTTCGGTTCAGTATGCTCCATATGACCTAAGGAGTCGTCCTGCAAAGTCTGAGACTCCTACGGCGATTTGACCTTTTTGGTCGAAAATGCATGTAAGGCTAACACCTGGCGCTCAAATGCCACTCGGATGTCAAAGTTGTCGCAGCGCATTGAAATTTTGCATGCGGGTAGACCTTGACCTGGAGGTCACGTTTCCAGCGTTCTTGACCCCCGCTCACCTCTGTGAGTGGAGCTATGGGCGATCAAAGACGATTTTAACATTGGCTCCAAAGTGAAAAATGTTCGGTTCAGTATGCTCCATATGACCTAAGGAGTCGTCCTGCAAAGTCTGAGACTCCTACGGCGATTTGACCTTTTTGGTCGAAAATGCATGTAAGGCTAACACCTGGCGCTCAAATGCCACTCGGATGTCAAAGTTGTCGCAGCGCATTGACATTTTGCATGCGGGTAGACCTTGACCTGGAGGTCACGTTTCCACCGTTCTTGACCCCCGCTCACCTCTGTGAGTGGAGCTATGGGCGATCAAAGATGATTTTAACATTGGCTCCAAAGTGAAAAATGTTCGGTTCAGTATGCTCCATATGACCTAAGGAGTCGTCCTGCAAAGTCTGAGACTCCTACGGCCATTTGACCTTTTTGGTCGAAAATGCATGTAAGGCTAACACCTGGCGCTCAAATGCCACTCGGATGTCAAAGTTGTCGCAGCGCATTGACATTTTGCATGCGGGTAGACCTTGACCTGGAGGTCACGTTTCCACCGTTCTTGACCCCCGCTCACCTCTGTGAGTGGAGCTATGGGCGATCAAAGATGATTTTAACATTGGCTCCAAAGTGAAAAATGTTCGGTTCAGTATGCTCCATATGACCTAAGGAGTCGTCCTGCAAAGTCTGAGACTCCTACGGCGATTTGACCTTTTTGGTCGAAAATGCATGTAAGGCTAACACCTGGCGCTCAAATGCCACTCGGATGTCAAAGTTGTCGCAGCGCATTGAAATTTTGCATGCGGGTAGACCTTGACCTGGAGGTCACGTTTCCACCGTTCTTGACCCCCGCTCACCTCTGTGAGTGGAGCTATGGGCGATCAAAGATGATTTTAACATTGGCTCCAAAGTGAAAAATGTTCGGTTCAGTATGCTCCATATGACCTAAGGAGTCGTCCTGCAAAGTCTGAGACTCCTACGGCGATTTGACCTTTTTGGTCGAGAATGCATGTAAGGCTAACACCTGGCGCTCAAATGCCACTCGGATGTCAAAGTTGTCGCAGCGCATTGAAATTTTGCATGCGGGTAGACCTTGACCTGGAGGTCACGTTTCCAGCGTTCTTGACCCCCGCTCACCTCTGTGAATGGAGCTATGGGCGATCAAAGTCGATTTTAACATTGGCTCCAAAGTGAAAAATGTTCGGTTCAGTATGCTCCATATGACCTAAGGAGTCGTCCTGCAAAGTCTGAGACTCCTACGGCGATTTGACCTTTTTGGTCGAAAATGCATGTAAGGCTAACACCTGGCGTTCAAATGCCACTCGGATGTCAAAGTTGTCGCAGCGCATTGAAATTTTGCATGCGGGTAGACCTTGACCTGGAGGTCACGTTTCCACCGTTCTTGACCCCCGCTCACCTCTGTGAGTGGAGCTATGGGCGATCAAAGATGATTTTAACATTGGCTCCAAAGTGAAAAATGTTCGGTTCAGTATGCTCCATATGACCTAAGGAGTCGTCCTGCAAAGTCTGAGACTCCTACGGCGATTTGACCTATTTGGTCGAAAATGCATGTAAGGCTAACACCTGGCGCTCAAATGCCACTCGGATGTCAAAGTTGTCGCAGCGCATTGAAATTTTGCATGCGGGTAGACCTTGACCTGGAGGTCACGTTTCCAGCGTTCTTGACCCCCGCTCACCTCTGTGAGTGGAGCTATGGGCGATCAAAGATGATTTTAACATTGGCTCCAAAGTGAAAAATGTTCGGTTCAGTATGCTCCATATGACCTAAGGAGTCGTCCTGCAAAGTCTGAGACTCCTACGGCGATTTGACCTTTATGGTCGAAAATGCATGTAAGGCTAACACCTGGCGCTCAAATGCCACTCGGATGTCAAAGTTGTCGCAGCGCATTGAAATTTTGCATGCGGGTAGACCTTGACCTGGAGGTCACGTTTCCACCGTTCTTGACCCCCGCTCACCTCTGTGAGTGGAGCTATGGGCGATCAAAGACGATTTTAACATTGGCTCCAAAGTGAAAAATGTTCGGTTCAGTATGCTCCATATGACCTAAGGAGTCGTCCTGCAAAGTCTGAGACTCCTACGGCGATTTGACCTTTTTGGTCGAAAATGCATGTAAGGCTAACACCTGGCGCTCAAATGCCACTCGGATGTCAAAGTTGTCGCAGCGCATTGACATTTTGCATGCGGGTAGACCTTGACCTGGAGGTCACGTTTCCACCGTTCTTGACCCCCGCTCACCTCTGTGAGTGGAGCTATGGGCGATCAAAGATGATTTTAACATTGGCTCCAAAGTGAAAATTGTTCGGTTCAGTATGCTCCATATGACCTAAGGAGTCGTCCTGCAAAGTCTGAGACTCCTACGGCGATTTGACCTTTTTGGTCGAGAATGCATGTAAGGCTAACACCTGGCGCTCAAATGCCACTCGGATGTCAAAGTTGTCGCAGCGCATTGAAATTTTGCATGCGGGTAGACCTTGACCTGGAGGTCACGTTTCCACCGTTCTTGACCCCCGCTCACCTCTGTGAGTGGAGCTATGGGCGATCAAAGTCGATTTTAACATTGGCTCCAAAGTGAAAAATGTTCGGTTCAGTATGCTCCATATGACCTAAGGAGTCGTCCTGCAAAGTCTGAGACTCCTACGGCGATTTGACCTTTTTGGTCGAAAATGCATGTAAGGCTAACACCTGGCGTTCAAATGCCACTCGGATGTCAAAGTTGTCGCAGCGCATTGAAATTTTGCATGCGGGTAGACCTTGACCTGGAGGTCACGTTTCCACCGTTCTTGACCCCCGCTCACCTCTGTGAGTGGAGCTATGGGCGATCAAAGATGATTTTAACATTGGCTCCAAAGTGAAAAATGTTCGGTTCAGTATGCTCCATATGACCTAAGGAGTCGTCCTGCAAAGTCTGAGACTCCTACGGCGATTTGACCTATTTGGTCGAAAATGCATGTAAGGCTAACACCTGGCGCTCAAATGCCACTCGGATGTCAAAGTTGTCGCAGCGCATTGAAATTTTGCATGCGGGTAGACCTTGACCTGGAGGTCACGTTTCCACCGTTCTTGACACCCGCTCACCTCTGTGAGTGGAGCTATGGGCGATCAAAGACTATTTTAACATTGGCTCCAAAGTGAAAAATGTTCGGTTCAGTATGCTCCATATGACCTAAGGAGTCGTCCTGCAAAGTCTGAGACTCCTACGGCGATTTGACCTTTATGGTCGAAAATGCATGTAAGGCTAACACCTGGCGCTCAAATGCCACTCGGATGTCAAAGTTGTCGCAGCGCATTGACATTTTGCATGCGGGTAGACCTTGACCTGGAGGTCACGTTTCCTCCGTTCTTGACCCCCGCTCACCTCTGTGAGTGGAGCTATGGGCGATCAAAGATGATTTTAACATTGGCTCCAAAGTGAAAAATGTTCGGTTCAGTATGCTCCATATGACCTAAGGAGTCGTCCTGCAAAGTCTGAGACTCCTACGGCCATTTGACCTTTTTGGTCGAAAATGCATGTAAGGCTAACACCTGGCGCTCAAATGCCACTCGGATGTCAAAGTTGTCGCAGCGCATTGAAATTTTGCATGCGGGTAGACCTTGACCTGGAGGTCACGTTTCCACCGTTCTTGACCCCCGCTCACCTCTGTGAGTGGAGCTATGGGCGATCAAAGATGATTTTAACATTGGCTCCAAAGTGAAAAATGTTCGGTTCAGTATGCTCCATATGACCTAAGGAGTCGTCCTGCAAAGTCTGAGACTCCTACGGCGATTTGACCTTTTTGGTCGAAAATGCATGTAAGGCTAACACCTGGCGCTCAAATGCCACTCGGATGTCAAAGTTGTCGCAGCGCATTGAAATTTTGCATGCGGGTAGACCTTGACCTGGAGGTCACGTTTCCACCGTTCTTGACCCCCGCTCACCTCTGTGAGTGGAGCTATGGGCGATCAAAGATGATTTTAACATTGGCTCCAAAGTGAAAAATGTTCGGTTCAGTATGCTCCATATGACCTAAGGAGTCGTCCTGCAAAGTCTGAGACTCCTACGGCGATTTGACCTTTTTGGTCGAGAATGCATGTAAGGCTAACACCTGGCGCTCAAATGCCACTCGGATGTCAAAGTTGTCGCAGCGCATTGAAATTTTGCATGCGGGTAGACCTTGACCTGGAGGTCACGTTTCCACCGTTCTTGACCCCCGCTCACCTCTGTGAATGGAGCTATGGGCGATCAAAGTCGATTTTAACATTGGCTCCAAAGTGAAAAATGTTCGGTTCAGTATGCTCCATATGACCTAAGGAGTCGTCCTGCAAAGTCTGAGACTCCTACGGCGATTTGACCTTTTTGGTCGAAAATGCATGTAAGGCTAACACCTGGCGTTCAAATGCCACTCGGATGTCAAAGTTGTCGCAGCGCATTGAAATTTTGCATGCGGGTAGACCTTGACCTGGAGGTCACGTTTCCACCGTTCTTGACCCCCGCTCACCTCTGTGAGTGGAGCTATGGGCGATCAAAGATGATTTTAACATTGGCTCCAAAGTGAAAAATGTTCGGTTCAGTATGCTCCATATGACCTAAGGAGTCGTCCTGCAAAGTCTGAGACTCCTACGGCGATTTGACCTATTTGGTCGAAAATGCATGTAAGGCTAACACCTGGCGCTCAAATGCCACTCGGATGTCAAAGTTGTCGCAGCGCATTGAAATTTTGCATGCGGGTAGACCTTGACCTGGAGGTCACGTTTCCACCGTTCTTGACCCCCGCTCACCTCTGTGAGTGGAGCTATGGGCGATCAAAGATGATTTTAACATTGGCTCCAAAGTGAAAAATGTTCGGTTCAGTATGCTCCATATGACCTAAGGAGTCGTCCTGCAAAGTCTGAGACTCCTACGGCGATTTGACCTTTATGGTCGAAAATGCATGTAAGGCTAACACCTGGCGCTCAAATGCCACTCGGATGTCAAAGTTGTCGCAGCGCATTGAAATTTTGCATGCGGGTAGACCTTGACCTGGAGGTCACGTTTCCACCGTTCTTGACCCCCGCTCACCTCTGTGAGTGGAGCTATGGGCGATCAAAGACGATTTTAACATTGGCTCCAAAGTGAAAAATGTTCGGTTCAGTATGCTCCATATGACCTAAGGAGTCGTCCTGCAAAGTCTGAGACTCCTACGGCGATTTGACCTTTTTGGTCGAAAATGCATGTAAGGCTAACACCTGGCGCTCAAATGCCACTCGGATGTCAAAGTTGTCGCAGCGCATTGACATTTTGCATGCGGGTAGACCTTGACCTGGAGGTCACGTTTCCACCGTTCTTGACCCCCGCTCACCTCTGTGAGTGGAGCTATGGGCGATCAAAGATGATTTTAACATTGGCTCCAAAGTGAAAAATGTTCGGTTCAGTATGCTCCATATGACCTAAGGAGTCGTCCTGCAAAGTCTGAGACTCCTACGGCGATTTGACCTTTTTGGTCGAGAATGCATGTAAGGCTAACACCTGGCGCTCAAATGCCACTCGGATGTCAAAGTTGTCGCAGCGCATTGAAATTTTGCATGCGGGTAGACCTTGACCTGGAGGTCACGTTTCCACCGTTCTTGACCCCCGCTCACCTCTGTGAGTGGAGCTATGGGCGATCAAAGTCGATTTTAACATTGGCTCCAAAGTGAAAAATGTTCGGTTCAGTATGCTCCATATGACCTAAGGAGTCGTCCTGCAAAGTCTGAGACTCCTACGGCGATTTAACCTTTTTGGTCGAAAATGCATGTAAGGCTAACACCTGGCGTTCAAATGCCACTCGGATGTCAAAGTTGTCGCAGCGCATTGAAATTTTGCATGCGGGTAGACCTTGACCTGGAGGTCACGTTTCCACCGTTCTTGACCCCCGCTCACCTCTGTGAGTGGAGCTATGGGCGATCAAAGATGATTTTAACATTGGCTCCAAAGTGAAAAATGTTCGGTTCAGTATGCTCCATATGACCTAAGGAGTCGTCCTGCAAAGTCTGAGACTCCTACGGCGATTTGACCTATTTGGTCGAAAATGCATGTAAGGCTAACACCTGGCGCTCAAATGCCACTCGGATGTCAAAGTTGTCGCAGCGCATTGAAATTTTGCATGCGGGTAGACCTTGACCTGGAGGTCACGTTTCCACCGTTCTTGACACCCGCTCACCTCTGTGAGTGGAGCTATGGGCGATCAAAGACTATTTTAACATTGGCTCCAAAGTGAAAAATGTTCGGTTCAGTATGCTCCATATGACCTAAGGAGTCGTCCTGCAAAGTCTGAGACTCCTACGGCGATTTGACCTTTATGGTCGAAAATGCATGTAAGGCTAACACCTGGCGCTCAAATGCCACTCGGATGTCAAAGTTGTCGCAGCGCATTGACATTTTGCATGCGGGTAGACCTTGACCTGGAGGTCACGTTTCCTCCGTTCTTGACCCCCGCTCACCTCTGTGAGTGGAGCTATGGGCGATCAAAGATGATTTTAACATTGGCTCCAAAGTGAAAAATGTTCGGTTCAGTATGCTCCATATGACCTAAGGAGTCGTCCTGCAAAGTCTGAGACTCCTACGGCCATTTGACCTTTTTGGTCGAAAATGCATGTAAGGCTAACACCTGGCGCTCAAATGCCACTCGGATGTCAAAGTTGTCGCAGCGCATTGAAATTTTGCATGCGGGTAGACCTTGACCTGGAGGTCACGTTTCCACCGTTCTTGACCCCCGCTCACCTCTGTGAGTGGAGCTATGGGCGATCAAAGATGATTTTAACATTGGCTCCAAAGTGAAAAATGTTCGGTTCAGTATGCTCCATATGACCTAAGGAGTCGTCCTGCAAAGTCTGAGACTCCTACGGCGATTTGACCTTTTTGGTCGAAAATGCATGTAAGGCTAACACCTGGCGCTCAAATGCCACTCGGATGTCAAAGTTGTCGCAGCGCATTGAAATTTTGCATGCGGGTAGACCTTGACCTGGAGGTCACGTTTCCACCGTTCTTGACCCCCGCTCACCTCTGTGAGTGGAGCTATGGGCGATCAAAGATGATTTTAACATTGGCTCCAAAGTGAAAAATGTTCGGTTCAGTATGCTCCATATGACCTAAGGAGTCATCCTGCAAAGTCTGAGACTCCTACGGCGATTTGACCTTTTTGGTCGAAAATGCATGTAAGGCTAACACCTGGCGCTCAAATGCCACTCGGATGTCAAAGTTGTCGCAGCGCATTGAAATTTTACATGCGGGTAGACCTTGACCTGGAGGTCACGTTTCCACCGTTCTTGACCCCCGCTCACCTCTGTGAGTGGAGCTATGGGCGATCAAAGATGATTTTAACATTGGCTCCAAAGTGAAAAATGTTCGGTTCAGTATGCTCCATATGACCTAAGGAGTCGTCCTGCAAAGTCTGAGACTCCTACGGCGATTTGACCTTTTTGGTCGAAAATGCATGTAAGGCTAACACCTGGCGCTCAAATGCCACTCGGATGTCAAAGTTGTCGCAGCGCATTGAAATTTTGCATGCGGGTAGACCTTGACCTGGAGGTCACGTTTCCACCGTTCTTGACCCCCGCTCACCTCTGTGAGTGGAGCTATGGGCGATCAAAGATGATTTTAACATTGGCTCCAAAGTGAAAAATGTTCGGTTCAGTATGCTCCATATGACCTAAGGAGTCGTCCTGCAAAGTCTGAGACTCCTACGGCGATTTGACCTTTTTGGTCGAAAATGCATGTAAGGCTAACACCTGGCGCTCAAATGCCACTCGGATGTCAAAGTTGTCGCAGCGCATTGAAATTTTGCATGCGGGTAGACCTTGACCTGGAGGTCACGTTTCCAGCGTTCTTGACCCCCGCTCACCTCTGTGAGTGGAGCTATGGGCGATCAAAGATGATTTTAACATTGGCTCCAAAGTGAAAAATGTTCGGTTCAGTATGCTCCATATGACCTAAGGAGTCGTCCTGCAAAGTCTGAGACTCCTACGGCGATTTGACCTTTTTGGTCGAGAATGCATGTAAGGCTAACACCTGGCGCTCAAATGCCACTCAGATGTCAAAGTTGTCGCAGCGCATTGAAATTTTGCATGCGGGTAGACCTTGACCTGGAGGTCACGTTTCCAGCGTTCTTGACCCCCGCTCACCTCTGTGAGTGGAGCTATGGGCGATCAAAGATGATTTTAACATTGGCTCCAAAGTGAAAAATGTTCGGTTCAGTATGCTCCATATGACCTAAGGAGTCGTCCTGCAAAGTCTGAGACTCCTACGGCGATTTGACCTTTTTGGTCGAAAATGCATGTAAGGCTAACACCTGGCGCTCAAATGCCACTCGGATGTCAAAGTTGTCGCAGCGCATTGAAATTTTGCATGCGGGTAGACCTTGACCTGGAGGTCACGTTTCCACCGTTCTTGACCCCCGCTCACCTCTGTGAGTGGAGCTATGGGCGATCAAAGATGATTTTAACATTGGCTCCAAAGTGAAAAATGTTCGGTTCAGTATGCTCCATATGACCTAAGGAGTCGTCCTGCAAAGTCTGAGACTCCTACGGCGATTTGACCTTTTTGGTCGAAAATGCATGTAAGGCTAACACCTGGCGCTCAAATGCCACTCGGATGTCAAAGTTGTCGCAGCGCATTGAAATTTTGCATGCGGGTAGACCTTGACCTGGAGGTCACGTTTCCACCGTTCTTGACCCCCGCTCACCTCTGTGAGTGGAGCTATGGGCGATCAAAGATGATTTTAACATTGGCTCCAAAGTGAAAAATGTTCGGTTCAGTATGCTCCATATGACCTAAGGAGTCGTCCTGCAAAGTCTGAGACTCCTACGGCGATTTGACCTTTTTGGTCGAAAATGCATGTAAGGCTAACACCTGGCGCTCAAATGCCACTCGGATGTCAAAGTTGTCGCAGCGCATTGAAATTTTGCATGCGGGTAGACCTTGACCTGGAGGTCACGTTTCCACCGTTCTTGACCCCCGCTCACCTCTGTGAGTGGAGCTATGGGCGATCAAAGATGATTTTAACATTGGCTCCAAAGTGAAAAATGTTCGGTTCAGTATGCTCCATATGACCTAAGGAGTCGTCCTGCAAAGTCTGAGACTCCTACGGCGATTTGACCTTTTTGGTCGAAAATGCATGTAAGGCTAACACCTGGCGCTCAAATGCCACTCGGATGTCAAAGTTGTCGCAGCGCATTGAAATTTTGCATGCGGGTAGACCTTGACCTGGAGGTCACGTTTCCAGCGTTCTTGACCCCCGCTCACCTCTGTGAGTGGAGCTATGGGCGATCAAAGATGATTTTAACATTGGCTCCAAAGTGAAAAATGTTCGGTTCAGTATGCTCCATATGACCTAAGGAGTCGTCCTGCAAAGTCTGAGACTCCTACGGCGATTTGACCTTTTTGGTCGAGAATGCATGTAAGGCTAACACCTGGCGCTCAAATGCCACTCAGATGTCAAAGTTGTCGCAGCGCATTGAAATTTTGCATGCGGGTAGACCTTGACCTGGAGGTCACGTTTCCAGCGTTCTTGACCCCCGCTCACCTCTGTGAGTGGAGCTATGGGCGATCAAAGATGATTTTAACATTGGCTCCAAAGTGAAAAATGTTCGGTTCAGTATGCTCCATATGACCTAAGGAGTCGTCCTGCAAAGTCTGAGACTCCTACGGCGATTTGACCTTTTTGGTCGAAAATGCATGTAAGGCTAACACCTGGCGCTCAAATGCCACTCGGATGTCAAAGTTGTCGCAGCGCATTGAAATTTTGCATGCGGGTAGACCTTGACCTGGAGGTCACGTTTCCACCGTTCTTGACCCCCGCTCACCTCTGTGAGTGGAGCTATGGGCGATCAAAGATGATTTTAACATTGGCTCCAAAGTGAAAAATGTTCGGTTCAGTATGCTCCATATGACCTAAGGAGTCGTCCTGCAAAGTCTGAGACTCCTACGGCGATTTGACCTTTTTGGTCGAAAATGCATGTAAGGCTAACACCTGGCGCTCAAATGCCACTCGGATGTCAAAGTTGTCGCAGCGCATTGAAATTTTGCATGCGGGTAGACCTTGACCTGGAGGTCACGTTTCCACCGTTCTTGACCCCCGCTCACCTCTGTGAGTGGAGCTATGGGCGATCAAAGATGATTTTAACATTGGCTCCAAAGTGAAAAATGTTCGGTTCAGTATGCTCCATATGACCTAAGGAGTCGTCCTGCAAAGTCTGAGACTCCTACGGCGATTTGACCTTTTTGGTCGAAAATGCATGTAAGGCTAACACCTGGCGCTCAAATGCCACTCGGATGTCAAAGTTGTCGCAGCGCATTGAAATTTTGCATGCGGGTAGACCTTGACCTGGAGGTCACGTTTCCACCGTTCTTGACCCCCGCTCACCTCTGTGAGTGGAGCTATGGGCGATCAAAGATGATTTTAACATTGGCTCCAAAGTGAAAAATGTTCGGTTCAGTATGCTCCATATGACCTAAGGAGTCGTCCTGCAAAGTCTGAGACTCCTACGGCGATTTGACCTTTTTGGTCGAAAATGCATGTAAGGCTAACACCTGGCGCTCAAATGCCACTCGGATGTCAAAGTTGTCGCAGCGCATTGAAATTTTGCATGCGGGTAGACCTTGACCTGGAGGTCACGTTTCCAGCGTTCTTGACCCCCGCTCACCTCTGTGAGTGGAGCTATGGGCGATCAAAGATGATTTTAACATTGGCTCCAAAGTGAAAAATGTTCGGTTCAGTATGCTCCATATGACCTAAGGAGTCGTCCTGCAAAGTCTGAGACTCCTACGGCGATTTGACCTTTTTGGTCGAGAATGCATGTAAGGCTAACACCTGGCGCTCAAATGCCACTCGGATGTCAAAGTTGTCGCAGCGCATTGAAATTTTGCATGCGGGTAGACCTTGACCCGGAGGTCACGTTTCCACCGTTCTTGACCCCCGCTCACCTCTGTGAGTGGAGCTATGGGCGATCAAAGATGATTTTAACATTGGCTCCAAAGTGAAAAATGTTCGGTTCAGTATGCTCCATATGACCTAAGGAGTCGTCCTGCAAAGTCTGAGACTCCTACGGCGATTTGACCTTTTTGGTCGAAAATGCATGTAAGGCTAACACCTGGCGCTCAAATGCCACTCGGATGTCAAAGTTGTCGCAGCGCATTGAAATTTTGCATGCGGGTAGACCTTGACCTGGAGGTCACGTTTCCAGCGTTCTTGACCCCCGCTCACCTCTGTGAGTGGAGCTATGGGCGATCAAAGATGATTTTAACATTGGCTCCAAAGTGAAAAATGTTCGGTTCAGTATGCTCCATATGACCTAAGGAGTCGTCCTGCAAAGTCTGAGACTCCTACGGCGATTTGACCTTTTTGGTCGAAAATGCATGTAAGGCTAACACCTGGCGCTCAAATGCCACTCGGATGTCAAAGTTGTCGCAGCGCATTGAAATTTTGCATGCGGGTAGACCTTGACCTGGAGGTCACGTTTCCACCGTTCTTGACCCCCGCTCACCTCTGTGAGTGGAGCTATGGGCGATCAAAGATGATTTTAACATTGGCTCCAAAGTGAAAAATGTTCAGTTCAGTATGCTCCACATGACCTAAGGAGTCGTCCTGCAAAGTCTGAGACTCCTACGGCGATTTGACCTTTTTGGTCGAGAATGCATGTAAGGCTAACACCTGGCGCTCAAATGCCACTCGGATGTCAAAGTTGTCGCAGCGCATTGAAATTTTGCATGCGGGTAGACCTTGACCTGGAGGTCACGTTTCCACCGTTCTTGACCCCCGCTCACCTCTGTGAGTGGAGCTATGGGCGATCAAAGTCGATTTTAACATTGGCTCCAAAGTGAAAAATGTTCGGTTCAGTATGCTCCATATGACCTAAGGAGTCGTCCTGCAAAGTCTGAGACTCCTACGGCGATTTGACCTTTTTGGTCGAAAATGCATGTAAGGCTAACACCTGGCGCTCAAATGCCACTCGGATGTCAAAGTTGTCGCAGCGCATTGAAATTTTGCATGCGGGTAGACCTTGACCTGGAGGTCACGTTTCCAGCGTTCTTGACCCCCGCTCACCTCTGTGAGTGGAGCTATGGGCGATCAAAGATGATTTTAACATTGGCTCCAAAGTGAAAAATGTTCGGTTCAGTATGCTCCATATGACCTAAGGAGTCGTCCTGCAAAGTCTGAGACTCCTACGGCGATTTGACCTATTTGGTCGAAAATGCATGTAAGGCTAACACCTGGCGCTCAAATGCCACTCGGATGTCAAAGTTGTCGCAGCGCATTGAAATTTTGCATGCGGGTAGACCTTGACCTGGAGGTCACGTTTCCACCGTTCTTGACCCCCGCTCACCTCTGTGAGTGGAGCTATGGGCGATCAAAGATGATTTTAACATTGGCTCCAAAGTGAAAAATGTTCGGTTCAGTATGCTCCATATGACCTAAGGAGTCGTCCTGCAAAGTCTGAGACTCCTACGGCGATTTGACCTTCATGGTCGAAAATGCATGTAAGGCTAACACCTGGCGCTCAAATGCCACTCGGATGTCAAAGTTGTCGCAGCGCATTGAAATTTTGCATGCGGGTAGACCTTGACCTGGAGGTCACGTTTCCACCGTTCTTGACCCCCGCTCACCTCTGTGAGTGGAGCTATGGGCGATCAAAGACGATTTTAACATTGGCTCCAAAGTGAAAAATGTTCGGTTCAGTATGCTCCATATGACCTAAGGAGTCGTCCTGCAAAGTCTGAGACTCCTACGGCGATTTGACCTTTTTGGTCGAAAATGCATGTAAGGCTAACACCTGGCGCTCAAATGCCACTCGGATGTCAAAGTTGTCGCAGCGCATTGACATTTTGCATGCGGGTAGACCTTGACCTGGAGGTCACGTTTCCACCGTTCTTGACCCCCGCTCACCTCTGTGAGTGGAGCTATGGGCGATCAAAGACGATTTTAACATTGGCTCCAAAGTGAAAAATGTTCGGTTCAGTATGCTCCATATGACCTAAGGAGTCGTCCTGCAAAGTCTGAGACTCCTACGGCGATTTGACCTTTTTGGTCGAAAATGCATGTAAGGCTAACACCTGGCGCTCAAATGCCACTCGGATGTCAAAGTTGTCGCAGCGCATTGAAATTTTGCATGCGGGTAGACCTTGACCTGGAGGTCACGTTTCCACCGTTCTTGACCCCCGCTCACCTCTGTGAGTGGAGCTATGGGCGATCAAAGATGATTTTAACATTGGCTCCAAAGTGAAAAATGTTCGGTTCAGTATGCTCCATATGACCTAAGGAGTCGTCCTGCAAAGTCTGAGACTCCTACGGCGATTTGACCTTTTTGGTCGAAAATGCATGTAAGGCTAACACCTGGCGCTCAAATGCCACTCGGATGTCAAAGTTGTCGCAGCGCATTGAAATTTTGCATGCGGGTAGACCTTGACCTGGAGGTCACGTTTCCACCGTTCTTGACCCCCGCTCACCTCTGTGAGTGGAGCTATGGGCGATCAAAGATGATTTTAACATTGGCTCCAAAGTGAAAAATGTTCGGTTCAGTATGCTCCATATGACCTAAGGAGTCATCCTGCAAAGTCTGAGACTCCTACGGCCATTTGACCTTTTTGGTCGAAAATGCATGTAAGGCTAACACCTGGCGCTCAAATGCCACTCGGATGTCAAAGTTGTCGCAGCGCATTGAAATTTTGCATGCGGGTAGACCTTGACCTGGAGGTCACGTTTCCACCGTTCTTGACCCCCGCTCACCTCTGTGAGTGGAGCTATGGGCGATCAAAGATGATTTTAACATTGGCTCCAAAGTGAAAAATGTTCGGTTCAGTATGCTCCATATGACCTAAGGAGTCGTCCTGCAAAGTCTGAGACTCCTACGGCGATTTGACCTTTTTGGTCGAAAATGCATGTAAGGCTAACACCTGGCGCTCAAATGCCACTCGGATGTCAAAGTTGTCGCAGCGCATTGAAATTTTGCATGCGGGTAGACCTTGACCTGGAGGTCACGTTTCCAGCGTTCTTGACCCCCGCTCACCTCTGTGAGTGGAGCTATGGGCGATCAAAGATGATTTTAACATTGGCTCCAAAGTGAAAAATGTTCGGTTCAGTATGCTCCATATGACCTAAGGAGTCGTCCTGCAAAGTCTGAGACTCCTACGGCGATTTGACCTTTTTGGTCGAAAATGCATGTAAGGCTAACACCTGGCGCTCAAATGCCACTCGGATGTCAAAGTTGTCGCAGCGCATTGAAATTTTGCATGCGGGTAGACCTTGACCTGGAGGTCACGTTTCCACCGTTCTTGACCCCCGCTCACCTCTGTGAGTGGAGCTATGGGCGATCAAAGATGATTTTAACATTGGCTCCAAAGTGAAAAATGTTCGGTTCAGTATGCTCCATATGACCTAAGGAGTCGTCCTGCAAAGTCTGAGACTCCTACGGCGATTTGACCTTTTTGGTCGAAAATGCATGTAAGGCTAACACCTGGCGCTCAAATGCCACTCGGATGTCAAAGTTGTCGCAGCGCATTGAAATTTTGCATGCGGGTAGACCTTGACCTGGAGGTCACGTTTCCACCGTTCTTGACCCCCGCTCACCTCTGTGAGTGGAGCTATGGGCGATCAAAGATGATTTTAACATTGGCTCCAAAGTGAAAAATGTTCGGTTCAGTATGCTCCATATGACCTAAGGAGTCGTCCTGCAAAGTCTGAGACTCCTACGGCGATTTGACCTTTTTGGTCGAAAATGCATGTAAGGCTAACACCTGGCGCTCAAATGCCACTCGGATGTCAAAGTTGTCGCAGCGCATTGAAATTTTGCATGCGGGTAGACCTTGACCTGGAGGTCACGTTTCCACCGTTCTTGACCCCCGCTCACCTCTGTGAGTGGAGCTATGGGCGATCAAAGATGATTTTAACATTGGCTCCAAAGTGAAAAATGTTCGGTTCAGTATGCTCCATATGACCTAAGGAGTCGTCCTGCAAAGTCTGAGACTCCTACGGCGATTTGACCTTTTTGGTCGAAAATGCATGTAAGGCTAACACCTGGCGCTCAAATGCCACTCGGATGTCAAAGTTGTCGCAGCGCATTGAAATTTTGCATGCGGGTAGACCTTGACCTGGAGGTCACGTTTCCACCGTTCTTGACCCCCGCTCACCTCTGTGAGTGGAGCTATGGGCGATCAAAGATGATTTTAACATTGGCTCCAAAGTGAAAAATGTTCGGTTCAGTATGCTCCATATGACCTAAGGAGTCGTCCTGCAAAGTCTGAGACTCCTACGGCGATTTGACCTTTTTGGTCGAAAATGCATGTAAGGCTAACACCTGGCGCTCAAATGCCACTCGGATGTCAAAGTTGTCGCAGCGCATTGAAATTTTGCATGCGGGTAGACCTTGACCTGGAGGTCACGTTTCCAGCGTTCTTGACCCCCGCTCACCTCTGTGAGTGGAGCTATGGGCGATCAAAGATGATTTTAACATTGGCTCCAAAGTGAAAAATGTTCGGTTCAGTATGCTCCATATGACCTAAGGAGTCGTCCTGCAAAGTCTGAGACTCCTACGGCGATTTGACCTTTTTGGTCGAAAATGCATGTAAGGCTAACACCTGGCGCTCAAATGCCACTCGGATGTCAAAGTTGTCGCAGCGCATTGAAATTTTGCATGCGGGTAGACCTTGACCTGGAGGTCACGTTTCCAGCGTTCTTGACCCCCGCTCACCTCTGTGAGTGGAGCTATGGGCGATCAAAGATGATTTTAACATTGGCTCCAAAGTGAAAAATGTTCGGTTCAGTATGCTCCATATGACCTAAGGAGTCGTCCTGCAAAGTCTGAGACTCCTACGGCGATTTGACCTTTTTGGTCGAAAATGCATGTAAGGCTAACACCTGGCGCTCAAATGCCACTCGGATGTCAAAGTTGTCGCAGCGCATTGAAATTTTGCATGCGGGTAGACCTTGACCTGGAGGTCACGTTTCCAGCGTTCTTGACCCCCGCTCACCTCTGTGAGTGGAGCTATGGGCGATCAAAGATGATTTTAACATTGGCTCCAAAGTGAAAAATGTTCGGTTCAGTATGCTCCATATGACCTAAGGAGTCGTCCTGCAAAGTCTGAGACTCCTACGGCGATTTGACCTTTTTGGTCGAAAATGCATGTAAGGCTAACACCTGGCGCTCAAATGCCACTCGGATGTCAAAGTTGTCGCAGCGCATTGAAATTTTGCATGCGGGTAGACCTTGACCTGGAGGTCACGTTTCCACCGTTCTTGACCCCCGCTCACCTCTGTGAGTGGAGCTATGGGCGATCAAAGATGATTTTAACATTGGCTCCAAAGTGAAAAATGTTCGGTTCAGTATGCTCCATATGACCTAAGGAGTCGTCCTGCAAAGTCTGAGACTCCTACGGCGATTTGACCTTTTTGGTCGAAAATGCATGTAAGGCTAACACCTGGCGCTCAAATGCCACTCGGATGTCAAAGTTGTCGCAGCGCATTGAAATTTTGCATGCGGGTAGACCTTGACCTGGAGGTCACGTTTCCAGCGTTCTTGACCCCCGCTCACCTCTGTGAGTGGAGCTATGGGCGATCAAAGATGATTTTAACATTGGCTCCAAAGTGAAAAATGTTCGGTTCAGTATGCTCCATATGACCTAAGGAGTCGTCCTGCAAAGTCTGAGACTCCTACGGCGATTTGACCTTTTTGGTCGAAAATGCATGTAAGGCTAACACCTGGCGCTCAAATGCCACTCGGATGTCAAAGTTGTCGCAGCGCATTGAAATTTTGCATGCGGGTAGACCTTGACCTGGAGGTCACGTTTCCACCGTTCTTGACCCCCGCTCACCTCTGTGAGTGGAGCTATGGGCGATCAAAGATGATTTTAACATTGGCTCCAAAGTGAAAAATGTTCGGTTCAGTATGCTCCATATGACCTAAGGAGTCGTCCTGCAAAGTCTGAGACTCCTACGGCGATTTGACCTTTTTGGTCGAGAATGCATGTAAGGCTAACACCTGGCGCTCAAATGCCACTCGGATGTCAAAGTTGTCGCAGCGCATTGAAATTTTGCATGCGGGTAGACCTTGACCTGGAGGTCACGTTTCCACCGTTCTTGACCCCCGCTCACCTCTGTGAGTGGAGCTATGGGCGATCAAAGATGATTTTAACATTGGCTCCAAAGTGAAAAATGTTCGGTTCAGTATGCTCCATATGACCTAAGGAGTCGTCCTGCAAAGTCTGAGACTCCTACGGCGATTTGACCTTTTTGGTCGAAAATGCATGTAAGGCTAACACCTGGCGCTCAAATGCCACTCGGATGTCAAAGTTGTCGCAGCGCATTGAAATTTTGCATGCGGGTAGACCTTGACCTGGAGGTCACGTTTCCACCGTTCTTGACCCCCGCTCACCTCTGTGAGTGGAGCTATGGGCGATCAAAGATGATTTTAACATTGTCTCCAAAGTGAAAAATGTTCGGTTCAGTATGCTCCATATGACCTAAGGAGTCATCCTGCAAAGTCTGAGACTCCTACGGCGATTTGACCTTTTTGGTCGAAAATGCATGTAAGGCTAACACCTGGCGCTCAAATGCCACTCGGATGTCAAAGTTGTCGCAGCGCATTGAAATTTTACATGCGGGTAGACCTTGACCTGGAGGTCACGTTTCCACCGTTCTTGACACCCGCTCACCTCTGTGAGTGGAGCTATGGGCGATCAAAGATGATTTTAACATTGGCTCCAAAGTGAAAAATGTTCGGTTCAGTATGCTCCATATGACCTAAGGAGTCGTCCTGCAAAGTCTGAGACTCCTACGGCGATTTGACCTTTTTGGTCGAAAATGCATGTAAGGCTAACACCTGGCGCTCAAATGCCACTCGGATGTCAAAGTTGTCGCAGCGCATTGAAATTTTGCATGCGGGTAGACCTTGACCTGGAGGTCACGTTTCCACCGTTCTTGACCCCCGCTCACCTCTGTGAGTGGAGCTATGGGCGATCAAAGATGATTTTAACATTGGCTCCAAAGTGAAAAATGTTCGGTTCAGTATGCTCCATATGACCTAAGGAGTCGTCCTGCAAAGTCTGAGACTCCTACGGCGATTTGACCTTTTTGGTCGAAAATGCATGTAAGGCTAACACCTGGCGCTCAAATGCCACTCGGATGTCAAAGTTGTCGCAGCGCATTGAAATTTTGCATGCGGGTAGACCTTGACCTGGAGGTCACGTTTCCAGCGTTCTTGACCCCCGCTCACCTCTGTGAGTGGAGCTATGGGCGATCAAAGATGATTTTAACATTGGCTCCAAAGTGAAAAATGTTCGGTTCAGTATGCTCCATATGACCTAAGGAGTCGTCCTGCAAAGTCTGAGACTCCTACGGCGATTTGACCTTTTTGGTCGAAAATGCATGTAAGGCTAACACCTGGCGCTCAAATGCCACTCGGATGTCAAAGTTGTCGCAGCGCATTGAAATTTTGCATGCGGGTAGACCTTGACCTGGAGGTCACGTTTCCACCGTTCTTGACCCCCGCTCACCTCTGTGAGTGGAGCTATGGGCGATCAAAGATGATTTTAACATTGGCTCCAAAGTGAAAAATGTTCGGTTCAGTATGCTCCATATGACCTAAGGAGTCGTCCTGCAAAGTCTGAGACTCCTACGGCGATTTGACCTTTTTGGTCGAAAATGCATGTAAGGCTAACACCTGGCGCTCAAATGCCACTCGGATGTCAAAGTTGTCGCAGCGCATTGAAATTTTGCATGCGGGTAGACCTTGACCTGGAGGTCACGTTTCCACCGTTCTTGACCCCCGCTCACCTCTGTGAGTGGAGCTATGGGCGATCAAAGATGATTTTAACATTGGCTCCAAAGTGAAAAATGTTCGGTTCAGTATGCTCCATATGACCTAAGGAGTCGTCCTGCAAAGTCTGAGACTCCTACGGCGATTTGACCTTTTTGGTCGTAAATGCATGTAAGGCTAACACCTGGCGCTCAAATGCCACTCGGATGTCAAAGTTGTCGCAGCGCATTGAAATTTTGCATGCGGGTAGACCTTGACCTGGAGGTCACGTTTCCACCGTTCTTGACCCCCGCTCACCTCTGTGAGGGGAGCTATGGGCGATCAAAGATGATTTTAACATTGGCACCAAAGTGAAAAATGTTCGGTTCAGTATGCTCCATATGACCTAAGGAGTCGTCCTGCAAAGTCTGAGACTCCTACGGCGATTTGACCTTTTTGGTCGAAAATGCATGTAAGGGATAACACCTGGCGCTCAAATGCCACTCGGATGTCAAAGTTGTCGCAGCGCATTGAAATTTTGCATGCGGGTAGACCTTGACCTGGAGGTCACGTTTCCACCGTTCTTGACCCCCGCTCACCTCTGTGAGTGGAGCTATGGGCGATCAAAGATGATTTTAACATTGGCTCCAAAGTGAAAAATGTTCGGTTCAGTATGCTCCATATGACCTAAGGAGTCGTCCTGCAAAGTCTGAGACTCCTACGGCGATTTGACCTTTTTGGTCGAAAATGCATGTAAGGCTAACACCTGGCGCTCAAATGCCACTCGGATGTCAAAGTTGTCGCAGCGCATTGAAATTTTGCATGCGGGTAGACCTTGACCTGGAGGTCACGTTTCCACCGTTCTTGACCCCCGCTCACCTCTGTGAGTGGAGCTATGGGCGATCAAAGATGATTTTAACATTGGCTCCAAAGTGAAAAATGTTCGGTTCAGTATGCTCCATATGACCTAAGGAGTCGTCCTGCAAAGTCTGAGACTCCTACGGCGATTTGACCTTTTTGGTCGAAAATGCATGTAAGGCTAACACCTGGCGCTCAAATGCCACTCGGATGTCAAAGTTGTCGCAGCGCATTGAAATTTTGCATGCGGGTAGACCTTGACCTGGAGGTCACGTTTCGACCGTTCGTGACCCCCGCTCACCTCTGTGAGTGGAGCTATGGGCGATCAAAGATGATTTTAACATTGGCTCCAAAGTGAAAAATGTTCGGTTCAGTATGCTCCATATGACCTAAGGAGTCGTCCTGCAAAGTCTGAGACTCCTACGGCGATTTGACCTTTTTGGTCGAAAATGCATGTAAGGCTAACACCTGGCGCTCAAATGCCACTCGGATGTCAAAGTTGTCGCAGCGCATTGAAATTTTGCATGCGGGTAGACCTTGACCTGGAGGTCACGTTTCCACCGTTCTTGACCCCCGCTCACCTCTGTGAGTGGAGCTATGGGCGATCAAAGATGATTTTAACATTGGCTCCAAAGTGAAAAATGTTCGGTTCAGTATGCTCCATATGACCTAAGGAGTCGTCCTGCAAAGTCTGAGACTCCTACGGCGATTTGACCTTTTTGGTCGTAAATGCATGTAAGGCTAACACCTGGCGCTCAAATGCCACTCGGATGTCAAAGTTGTCGCAGCGCATTGAAATTTTGCATGCGGGTAGACCTTGACCTGGAGGTCACGTTTCCACCGTTCTTGACCCCCGCTCACCTCTGTGAGGGGAGCTATGGGCGATCAAAGATGATTTTAACATTGGCACCAAAGTGAAAAATGTTCGGTTCAGTATGCTCCATATGACCTAAGGAGTCGTCCTGCAAAGTCTGAGACTCCTACGGCGATTTGACCTTTTTGGTCGAAAATGCATGTAAGGGATAACACCTGGCGCTCAAATGCCACTCGGATGTCAAAGTTGTCGCAGCGCATTGAAATTTTGCATGCGGGTAGACCTTGACCTGGAGGTCACGTTTCCACCGTTCTTGACCCCCGCTCACCTCTGTGAGTGGAGCTATGGGCGATCAAAGATGATTTTAACATTGGCTCCAAAGTGAAAAATGTTCGGTTCAGTATGCTCCATATGACCTAAGGAGTCGTCCTGCAAAGTCTGAGACTCCTACGGCGATTTGACCTTTTTGGTCGAAAATGCATGTAAGGCTAACACCTGGCGCTCAAATGCCACTCGGATGTCAAAGTTGTCGCAGCGCATTGAAATTTTGCATGCGGGTAGACCTTGACCCGGAGGTCACGTTTCCAGCGTTCTTGACCCCCGCTCACCTCTGTGAGTGGAGCTATGGGCGATCAAAGATGATTTTAACATTGGCTCCAAAGTGAAAAATGTTCGGTTCAGTATGCTCCATATGACCTAAGGAGTCGTCCTGCAAAGTCTGAGACTCCTACGGCGATTTGACCTTTTTGGTCGAAAATGCATGTAAGGCTAACACCTGGCGCTCAAATGCCACTCGGATGTCAAAGTTGTCGCAGCGCATTGAAATTTTGCATGCGGGTAGACCTTGACCTGGAGGTCACGTTTCCAGCGTTCTTGACCCCCGCTCACCTCTGTGAGTGGAGCTATGGGCGATCAAAGATGATTTTAACATTGGCTCCAAAGTGAAAAATGTTCGGTTCAGTATGCTCCATATGACCTAAGGAGTCGTCCTGCAAAGTCTGAGACTCCTACGGCGATTTGACCTTTTTGGTCGAAAATGCATGTAAGGCTAACACCTGGCGCTCAAATGCCACTCGGATGTCAAAGTTGTCGCAGCGCATTGAAATTTTGCATGCGGGTAGACCTTGACCTGGAGGTCACGTTTCCACCGTTCTTGACCCCCGCTCACCTCTGTGAGTGGAGCTATGGGCGATCAAAGATGATTTTAACATTGGCTCCAAAGTGAAAAATGTTCGGTTCAGTATGCTCCATATGACCTAAGGAGTCGTCCTGCAAAGTCTGAGACTCCTACGGCGATTTGACCTTTTTGGTCGAAAATGCATGTAAGGCTAACACCTGGCGCTCAAATGCCACTCGGATGTCAAAGTTGTCGCAGCGCATTGAAATTTTGCATGCGGGTAGACCTTGACCTGGAGGTCACGTTTCCACCGTTCTTGACACCCGCTCACCTCTGTGAGTGGAGCTATGGGCGATCAAAGATGATTTTAACATTGGCTCCAAAGTGAAAAATGTTCGGTTCAGTATGCTCCATATGACCTAAGGAGTCGTCCTGCAAAGTCTGAGACTCCTACGGCGATTTGACCTTTTTGGTCGAAAATGCATGTAAGGCTAACACCTGGCGCTCAAATGCCACTCGGATGTCAAAGTTGTCGCAGCGCATTGAAATTTTGCATGCGGGTAGACCTTGACCTGGAGGTCACGTTTCCACCGTTCTTGACCCCCGCTCACCTCTGTGAGTGGAGCTATGGGCGATCAAAGATGATTTTAACATTGGCTCCAAAGTGAAAAATGTTCGGTTCAGTATGCTCCATATGACCTAAGGAGTCGTCCTGCAAAGTCTGAGACTCCTACGGCGATTTGACCTTTTTGGTCGAAAATGCATGTAAGGCTAACACCTGGCGCTCAAATGCCACTCGGATGTCAAAGTTGTCGCAGCGCATTGAAATTTTGCATGCGGGTAGACCTTGACCTGGAGGTCACGTTTCCACCGTTCTTGACCCCCGCTCACCTCTGTGAGTGGAGCTATGGGCGATCAAAGATGATTTTAACATTGGCTCCAAAGTGAAAAATGTTCGGTTCAGTATGCTCCATATGACCTAAGGAGTCGTCCTGCAAAGTCTGAGACTCCTACGGCGATTTGACCTTTTTGGTCGAAAATGCATGTAAGGCTAACACCTGGCGCTCAAATGCCACTCGGATGTCAAAGTTGTCGCAGCGCATTGAAATTTTGCATGCGGGTAGACCTTGACCTGGAGGTCACGTTTCCACCGTTCTTGACCCCCGCTCACCTCTGTGAGTGGAGCTATGGGCGATCAAAGATGATTTTAACATTGGCTCCAAAGTGAAAAATGTTCGGTTCAGTATGCTCCATATGACCTAAGGAGTCGTCCTGCAAAGTCTGAGACTCCTACGGCGATTTGACCTTTTTGGTCGAAAATGCATGTAAGGCTAACACCTGGCGCTCAAATGCCACTCGGATGTCAAAGTTGTCGCAGCGCATTGAAATTTTGCATGCGGGTAGACCTTGACCTGGAGGTCACGTTTCCACCGTTCTTGACCCCCGCTCACCTCTGTGAGTGGAGCTATGGGCGATCAAAGATGATTTTAACATTGGCTCCAAAGTGAAAAATGTTCGGTTCAGTATGCTCCATATGACCTAAGGAGTCGTCCTGCAAAGTCTGAGACTCCTACGGCGATTTGACCTTTTTGGTCGTAAATGCATGTAAGGCTAACACCTGGCGCTCAAATGCCACTCGGATGTCAAAGTTGTCGCAGCGCATTGAAATTTTGCATGCGGGTAGACCTTGACCTGGAGGTCACGTTTCCACCGTTCTTGACCCCCGCTCACCTCTGTGAGGGGAGCTATGGGCGATCAAAGATGATTTTAACATTGGCACCAAAGTGAAAAATGTTCGGTTCAGTATGCTCCATATGACCTAAGGAGTCGTCCTGCAAAGTCTGAGACTCCTACGGCGATTTGACCTTTTTGGTCGAAAATGCATGTAAGGGATAACACCTGGCGCTCAAATGCCACTCGGATGTCAAAGTTGTCGCAGCGCATTGAAATTTTGCATGCGGGTAGACCTTGACCTGGAGGTCACGTTTCCACCGTTCTTGACCCCCGCTCACCTCTGTGAGTGGAGCTATGGGCGATCAAAGATGATTTTAACATTGGCTCCAAAGTGAAAAATGTTCGGTTCAGTATGCTCCATATGACCTAAGGAGTCGTCCTGCAAAGTCTGAGACTCCTACGGCGATTTGACCTTTTTGGTCGAAAATGCATGTAAGGCTAACACCTGGCGCTCAAATGCCACTCGGATGTCAAAGTTGTCGCAGCGCATTGAAATTTTGCATGCGGGTAGACCTTGACCCGGAGGTCACGTTTCCAGCGTTCTTGACCCCCGCTCACCTCTGTGAGTGGAGCTATGGGCGATCAAAGATGATTTTAACATTGGCTCCAAAGTGAAAAATGTTCGGTTCAGTATGCTCCATATGACCTAAGGAGTCGTCCTGCAAAGTCTGAGACTCCTACGGCGATTTGACCTTTTTGGTCGAAAATGCATGTAAGGCTAACACCTGGCGCTCAAATGCCACTCGGATGTCAAAGTTGTCGCAGCGCATTGAAATTTTGCATGCGGGTAGACCTTGACCTGGAGGTCACGTTTCCAGCGTTCTTGACCCCCGCTCACCTCTGTGAGTGGAGCTATGGGCGATCAAAGATGATTTTAACATTGGCTCCAAAGTGAAAAATGTTCGGTTCAGTATGCTCCATATGACCTAAGGAGTCGTCCTGCAAAGTCTGAGACTCCTACGGCGATTTGACCTTTTTGGTCGAAAATGCATGTAAGGCTAACACCTGGCGCTCAAATGCCACTCGGATGTCAAAGTTGTCGCAGCGCATTGAAATTTTGCATGCGGGTAGACCTTGACCTGGAGGTCACGTTTCCACCGTTCTTGACCCCCGCTCACCTCTGTGAGTGGAGCTATGGGCGATCAAAGATGATTTTAACATTGGCTCCAAAGTGAAAAATGTTCGGTTCAGTATGCTCCATATGACCTAAGGAGTCGTCCTGCAAAGTCTGAGACTCCTACGGCGATTTGACCTTTTTGGTCGAAAATGCATGTAAGGCTAACACCTGGCGCTCAAATGCCACTCGGATGTCAAAGTTGTCGCAGCGCATTGAAATTTTGCATGCGGGTAGACCTTGACCTGGAGGTCACGTTTCCACCGTTCTTGACCCCCGCTCACCTCTGTGAGTGGAGCTATGGGCGATCAAAGATGATTTTAACATTGGCTCCAAAGTGAAAAATGTTCGGTTCAGTATGCTCCATATGACCTAAGGAGTCGTCCTGCAAAGTCTGAGACTCCTACGGCGATTTGACCTTTTTGGTCGTAAATGCATGTAAGGCTAACACCTGGCGCTCAAATGCCACTCGGATGTCAAAGTTGTCGCAGCGCATTGAAATTTTGCATGCGGGTAGACCTTGACCTGGAGGTCACGTTTCCACCGTTCTTGACCCCCGCTCACCTCTGTGAGGGGAGCTATGGGCGATCAAAGATGATTTTAACATTGGCACCAAAGTGAAAAATGTTCGGTTCAGTATGCTCCATATGACCTAAGGAGTCGTCCTGCAAAGTCTGAGACTCCTACGGCGATTTGACCTTTTTCGTCGAAAATGCATGTAAGGGATAACACCTGGCGCTCAAATGCCACTCGGATGTCAAAGTTGTCGCAGCGCATTGAAATTTTGCATGCGGGTAGACCTTGACCTGGAGGTCACGTTTCCACCGTTCTTGACCCCCGCTCACCTCTGTGAGTGGAGCTATGGGCGATCAAAGATGATTTTAACATTGGCTCCAAAGTGAAAAATGTTCGGTTCAGTATGCTCCATATGACCTAAGGAGTCGTCCTGCAAAGTCTGAGACTCCTACGGCGATTTGACCTTTTTGGTCGAAAATGCATGTAAGGCTAACACCTGGCGCTCAAATGCCACTCGGATGTCAAAGTTGTCGCAGCGCATTGAAATTTTGCATGCGGGTAGACCTTGACCCGGAGGTCACGTTTCCACCGTTCTTGACCCCCGCTCACCTCTGTGAGTGGAGCTATGGGCGATCAAAGACGATTTTAACATTGGCTCCAAAGTGAAAAATGTTCGGTTCAGTATGCTCCATATGACCTAAGGAGTCGTCCTGCAAAGTCTGAGACTCCTACGGCGATTTGACCTTTTTGGTCGAGAATGCATGTAAGGCTAACACCTGGCGCTCAAATGCCACTCGGATGTCAAAGTTGTCGCAGCGCATTGAAATTTTGCATGCGGGTAGACCTTGACCTGGAGGTCACGTTTCCACCGTTCTTGACCCCCGCTCACCTCTGTGAGTGGAGCTATGGGCGATCAAAGTCGATTTTAACATTGGCTCCAAAGTGAAAAATGTTCGGTTCAGTATGCTCCATATGACCTAAGGAGTCGTCCTGCAAAGTCTGAGACTCCTACGGCGATTTGACCTTTTTGGTCGAAAATGCATGTAAGGCTAACACCTGGCGCTCAAATGCCACTCGGATGTCAAAGTTGTCGCAGCGCATTGAAATTTTGCATGCGGGTAGACCTTGACCTGGAGGTCACGTTTCCACCGTTCTTGACCCCCGCTCACCTCTGTGAGTGGAGCTATGGGCGATCAAAGATGATTTTAACATTGGCTCCAAAGTGAAAAATGTTCGGTTCAGTATGCTCCATATGACCTAAGGAGTCGTCCTGCAAAGTCTGAGACTCCTACGGCGATTTGACCTTTTTGGTCGAGAATGCATGTAAGGCTAACACCTGGCGCTCAAATGCCACTCGGATGTCAAAGTTGTCGCAGCGCATTGAAATTTTGCATGCGGGTAGACCTTGACCTGGAGGTCACGTTTCCACCGTTCTTGACCCCCGCTCACCTCTGTGAGTGGAGCTATGGGCGATCAAAGATGATTTTAACATTGGCTCCAAAGTGAAAAATGTTCGGTTCAGTATGCTCCATATGACCTAAGGAGTCGTCCTGCAAAGTCTGAGACTCCTACGGCGATTTGACCTATTTGGTCGAAAATGCATGTAAGGCTAACACCTGGCGCTCAAATGCCACTCGGATGTCAAAGTTGTCGCAGCGCATTGAAATTTTGCATGCGGGTAGACCTTGACCTGGAGGTCACGTTTCCACCGTTCTTGACCCCCGCTCACCTCTGTGAGTGGAGCTATGGGCGATCAAAGATGATTTTAACATTGGCTCCAAAGTGAAAAATGTTCGGTTCAGTATGCTCCATATGACCTAAGGAGTCGTCCTGCAAAGTCTGAGACTCCTACGGCGATTTGACCTTTTTGGTCGAAAATGCATGTAAGGCTAACACCTGGCGCTCAAATGCCACTCGGATGTCAAAGTTGTCGCAGCGCATTGAAATTTTGCATGCGGGTAGACCTTGACCTGGAGGTCACGTTTCCACCGTTCTTGACCCCCGCTCACCTCTGTGAGTGGAGCTATGGGCGATCAAAGATGATTTTAACATTGGCTCCAAAGTGAAAAATGTTCGGTTCAGTATGCTCCATATGACCTAAGGAGTCGTCCTGCAAAGTCTGAGACTCCTACGGCGATTTGACCTTTTTGGTCGAAAATGCATGTAAGGCTAACACCTGGCGCTCAAATGCCACTCGGATGTCAAAGTTGTCGCAGCGCATTGACATTTTGCATGCGGGTAGACCTTGACCTGGAGGTCACGTTTCCAGCGTTCTTGACCCCCGCTCACCTCTGTGAGTGGAGCTATGGGCGATCAAAGATGATTTTAACATTGGCTCCAAAGTGAAAAATGTTCGGTTCAGTATGCTCCATATGACCTAAGGAGTCGTCCTGCAAAGTCTGAGACTCCTACGGCCATTTGACCTTTTTGGTCGAAAATGCATGTAAGGCTAACACCTGGCGCTCAAATGCCACTCGGATGTCAAAGTTGTCGCAGCGCATTGAAATTTTGCATGCGGGTAGACCTTGACCTGGAGGTCACGTTTCCACCGTTCTTGACCCCCGCTCACCTCTGTGAGTGGAGCTATGGGCGATCAAAGATGATTTTAACATTGGCTCCAAAGTGAAAAATGTTCGGTTCAGTATGCTCCATATGACCTAAGGAGTCGTCCTGCAAAGTCTGAGACTCCTACGGCGATTTGACCTTTTTGGTCGAAAATGCATGTAAGGCTAACACCTGGCGCTCAAATGCCACTCGGATGTCAAAGTTGTCGCAGCGCATTGAAATTTTGCATGCGGGTAGACCTTGACCTGGAGGTCACGTTTCCAGCGTTCTTGACCCCCGCTCACCTCTGTGAGTGGAGCTATGGGCGATCAAAGATGATTTTAACATTGGCTCCAAAGTGAAAAATGTTCGGTTCAGTATGCTCCATATGACCTAAGGAGTCGTCCTGCAAAGTCTGAGACTCCTACGGCGATTTGACCTTTTTGGTCGAAAATGCATGTAAGGCTAACACCTGGCGCTCAAATGCCACTCGGATGTCAAAGTTGTCGCAGCGCATTGAAATTTTGCATGCGGGTAGACCTTGACCTGGAGGTCACGTTTCCAGCGTTCTTGACCCCCGCTCACCTCTGTGAGTGGAGCTATGGGCGATCAAAGATGATTTTAACATTGGCTCCAAAGTGAAAAATGTTCGGTTCAGTATGCTCCATATGACCTAAGGAGTCGTCCTGCAAAGTCTGAGACTCCTACGGCGATTTGACCTTTTTGGTCGAAAATGCATGTAAGGCTAACACCTGGCGCTCAAATGCCACTCGGATGTCAAAGTTGTCGCAGCGCATTGAAATTTTGCATGCGGGTAGACCTTGACCTGGAGGTCACGTTTCCACCGTTCTTGACCCCCGCTCACCTCTGTGAGTGGAGCTATGGGCGATCAAAGATGATTTTAACATTGGCTCCAAAGTGAAAAATGTTCGGTTCAGTATGCTCCATATGACCTAAGGAGTCGTCCTGCAAAGTCTGAGACTCCTACGGCGATTTGACCTTTTTGGTCGAAAATGCATGTAAGGCTAACACCTGGCGCTCAAATGCCACTCGGATGTCAAAGTTGTCGCAGCGCATTGAAATTTTGCATGCGGGTAGACCTTGACCTGGAGGTCACGTTTCCACCGTTCTTGACCCCCGCTCACCTCTGTGAGTGGAGCTATGGGCGATCAAAGATGATTTTAACATTGGCTCCAAAGTGAAAAATGTTCGGTTCAGTATGCTCCATATGACCTAAGGAGTCGTCCTGCAAAGTCTGAGACTCCTACGGCGATTTGACCTTTTTGGTCGTAAATGCATGTAAGGCTAACACCTGGCGCTCAAATGCCACTCGGATGTCAAAGTTGTCGCAGCGCATTGAAATTTTGCATGCGGGTAGACCTTGACCTGGAGGTCACGTTTCCACCGTTCTTGACCCCCGCTCACCTCTGTGAGGGGAGCTATGGGCGATCAAAGATGATTTTAACATTGGCACCAAAGTGAAAAATGTTCGGTTCAGTATGCTCCATATGACCTAAGGAGTCGTCCTGCAAAGTCTGAGACTCCTACGGCGATTTGACCTTTTTCGTCGAAAATGCATGTAAGGGATAACACCTGGCGCTCAAATGCCACTCGGATGTCAAAGTTGTCGCAGCGCATTGAAATTTTGCATGCGGGTAGACCTTGACCTGGAGGTCACGTTTCCACCGTTCTTGACCCCCGCTCACCTCTGTGAGTGGAGCTATGGGCGATCAAAGATGATTTTAACATTGGCTCCAAAGTGAAAAATGTTCGGTTCAGTATGCTCCATATGACCTAAGGAGTCGTCCTGCAAAGTCTGAGACTCCTACGGCGATTTGACCTTTTTGGTCGAGAATGCATGTAAGGCTAACACCTGGCGCTCAAATGCCACTCGGATGTCAAAGTTGTCGCAGCGCATTGAAATTTTGCATGCGGGTAGACCTTGACCTGGAGGTCACGTTTCCACCGTTCTTGACCCCCGCTCACCTCTGTGAGTGGAGCTATGGGCGATCAAAGTCGATTTTAACATTGGCTCCAAAGTGAAAAATGTTCGGTTCAGTATGCTCCATATGACCTAAGGAGTCGTCCTGCAAAGTCTGAGACTCCTACGGCGATTTGACCTTTTTGGTCGAAAATGCATGTAAGGCTAACACCTGGCGCTCAAATGCCACTCGGATGTCAAAGTTGTCGCAGCGCATTGAAATTTTGCATGCGGGTAGACCTTGACCTGGAGGTCACGTTTCCACCGTTCTTGACCCCCGCTCACCTCTGTGAGTGGAGCTATGGGCGATCAAAGATGATTTTAACATTGGCTCCAAAGTGAAAAATGTTCGGTTCAGTATGCTCCATATGACCTAAGGAGTCGTCCTGCAAAGTCTGAGACTCCTACGGCGATTTGACCTTTTTGGTCGAAAATGCATGTAAGGCTAACACCTGGCGCTCAAATGCCACTCGGATGTCAAAGTTGTCGCAGCGCATTGAAATTTTGCATGCGGGTAGACCTTGACCTGGAGGTCACGTTTCCAGCGTTCTTGACCCCCGCTCACCTCTGTGAGTGGAGCTATGGGCGATCAAAGATGATTTTAACATTGTCTCCAAAGTGAAAAATGTTCGGTTCAGTATGCTCCATATGACCTAAGGAGTCATCCTGCAAAGTCTGAGACTCCTACGGCGATTTGACCTTTTTGGTCGAAAATGCATGTAAGGCTAACACCTGGCGCTCAAATGCCACTCGGATGTCAAAGTTGTCGCAGCGCATTGAAATTTTGCATGCGGGTAGACCTTGACCTGGAGGTCACGTTTCCACCGTTCTTGACCCCCGCTCACCTCTGTGAGTGGAGCTATGGGCGATCAAAGATGATTTTAACATTGGCTCCAAAGTGAAAAATGTTCGGTTCAGTATGCTCCATATGACCTAAGGAGTCGTCCTGCAAAGTCTGAGACTCCTACGGCGATTTGACCTTTTTCGTCGAAAATGCATGTAAGGGATAACACCTGGCGCTCAAATGCCACTCGGATGTCAAAGTTGTCGCAGCGCATTGAAATTTTGCATGCGGGTAGACCTTGACCTGGAGGTCACGTTTCCAGCGTTCTTGACCCCCGCTCACCTCTGTGAGTGGAGCTATGGGCGATCAAAGATGATTTTAACATTGGCTCCAAAGTGAAAAATGTTCGGTTCAGTATGCTCCATATGACCTAAGGAGTCGTCCTGCAAAGTCTGAGACTCCTACGGCGATTTGACCTTTTTGGTCGAAAATGCATGTAAGGCTAACACCTGGCGCTCAAATGCCACTCGGATGTCAAAGTTGTCGCAGCGCATTGAAATTTTGCATGCGGGTAGACCTTGACCCGGAGGTCACGTTTCCACCGTTCTTGACCCCCGCTCACCTCTGTGAGTGGAGCTATGGGCGATCAAAGACGATTTTAACATTGGCTCCAAAGTGAAAAATGTTCGGTTCAGTATGCTCCATATGACCTAAGGAGTCGTCCTGCAAAGTCTGAGACTCCTACGGCGATTTGACCTTTTTGGTCGAGAATGCATGTAAGGCTAACACCTGGCGCTCAAATGCCACTCGGATGTCAAAGTTGTCGCAGCGCATTGAAATTTTGCATGCGGGTAGACCTTGACCTGGAGGTCACGTTTCCACCGTTCTTGACCCCCGCTCACCTCTGTGAGTGGAGCTATGGGCGATCAAAGTCGATTTTAACATTGGCTCCAAAGTGAAAAATGTTCGGTTCAGTATGCTCCATATGACCTAAGGAGTCGTCCTGCAAAGTCTGAGACTCCTACGGCGATTTGACCTTTTTGGTCGAAAATGCATGTAAGGCTAACACCTGGCGCTCAAATGCCACTCGGATGTCAAAGTTGTCGCAGCGCATTGAAATTTTGCATGCGGGTAGACCTTGACCTGGAGGTCACGTTTCCACCGTTCTTGACCCCCGCTCACCTCTGTGAGTGGAGCTATGGGCGATCAAAGATGATTTTAACATTGGCTCCAAAGTGAAAAATGTTCGGTTCAGTATGCTCCATATGACCTAAGGAGTCGTCCTGCAAAGTCTGAGACTCCTACGGCGATTTGACCTTTTTGGTCGAGAATGCATGTAAGGCTAACACCTGGCGCTCAAATGCCACTCGGATGTCAAAGTTGTCGCAGCGCATTGAAATTTTGCATGCGGGTAGACCTTGACCTGGAGGTCACGTTTCCACCGTTCTTGACCCCCGCTCACCTCTGTGAGTGGAGCTATGGGCGATCAAAGATGATTTTAACATTGGCTCCAAAGTGAAAAATGTTCGGTTCAGTATGCTCCATATGACCTAAGGAGTCGTCCTGCAAAGTCTGAGACTCCTACGGCGATTTGACCTATTTGGTCGAAAATGCATGTAAGGCTAACACCTGGCGCTCAAATGCCACTCGGATGTCAAAGTTGTCGCAGCGCATTGAAATTTTGCATGCGGGTAGACCTTGACCTGGAGGTCACGTTTCCACCGTTCTTGACCCCCGCTCACCTCTGTGAGTGGAGCTATGGGCGATCAAAGATGATTTTAACATTGGCTCCAAAGTGAAAAATGTTCGGTTCAGTATGCTCCATATGACCTAAGGAGTCGTCCTGCAAAGTCTGAGACTCCTACGGCGATTTGACCTTTTTGGTCGAAAATGCATGTAAGGCTAACACCTGGCGCTCAAATGCCACTCGGATGTCAAAGTTGTCGCAGCGCATTGAAATTTTGCATGCGGGTAGACCTTGACCTGGAGGTCACGTTTCCACCGTTCTTGACCCCCGCTCACCTCTGTGAGTGGAGCTATGGGCGATCAAAGATGATTTTAACATTGGCTCCAAAGTGAAAAATGTTCGGTTCAGTATGCTCCATATGACCTAAGGAGTCGTCCTGCAAAGTCTGAGACTCCTACGGCGATTTGACCTTTTTGGTCGAAAATGCATGTAAGGCTAACACCTGGCGCTCAAATGCCACTCGGATGTCAAAGTTGTCGCAGCGCATTGACATTTTGCATGCGGGTAGACCTTGACCTGGAGGTCACGTTTCCAGCGTTCTTGACCCCCGCTCACCTCTGTGAGTGGAGCTATGGGCGATCAAAGATGATTTTAACATTGGCTCCAAAGTGAAAAATGTTCGGTTCAGTATGCTCCATATGACCTAAGGAGTCGTCCTGCAAAGTCTGAGACTCCTACGGCCATTTGACCTTTTTGGTCGAAAATGCATGTAAGGCTAACACCTGGCGCTCAAATGCCACTCGGATGTCAAAGTTGTCGCAGCGCATTGAAATTTTGCATGCGGGTAGACCTTGACCTGGAGGTCACGTTTCCACCGTTCTTGACCCCCGCTCACCTCTGTGAGTGGAGCTATGGGCGATCAAAGATGATTTTAACATTGGCTCCAAAGTGAAAAATGTTCGGTTCAGTATGCTCCATATGACCTAAGGAGTCGTCCTGCAAAGTCTGAGACTCCTACGGCGATTTGACCTTTTTGGTCGAAAATGCATGTAAGGCTAACACCTGGCGCTCAAATGCCACTCGGATGTCAAAGTTGTCGCAGCGCATTGAAATTTTGCATGCGGGTAGACCTTGACCTGGAGGTCACGTTTCCAGCGTTCTTGACCCCCGCTCACCTCTGTGAGTGGAGCTATGGGCGATCAAAGATGATTTTAACATTGTCTCCAAAGTGAAAAATGTTCGGTTCAGTATGCTCCATATGACCTAAGGAGTCATCCTGCAAAGTCTGAGACTCCTACGGCGATTTGACCTTTTTGGTCGAAAATGCATGTAAGGCTAACACCTGGCGCTCAAATGCCACTCGGATGTCAAAGTTGTCGCAGCGCATTGAAATTTTGCATGCGGGTAGACCTTGACCTGGAGGTCACGTTTCCACCGTTCTTGACCCCCGCTCACCTCTGTGAGTGGAGCTATGGGCGATCAAAGATGATTTTAACATTGGCTCCAAAGTGAAAAATGTTCGGTTCAGTATGCTCCATATGACCTAAGGAGTCGTCCTGCAAAGTCTGAGACTCCTACGGCGATTTGACCTTTTTGGTCGAAAATGCATGTAAGGCTAACACCTGGCGCTCAAATGCCACTCGGATGTCAAAGTTGTCGCAGCGCATTGAAATTTTGCATGCGGGTAGACCTTGACCTGGAGGTCACGTTTCCACCGTTCTTGACCCCCGCTCACCTCTGTGAGTGGAGCTATGGGCGATCAAAGATGATTTTAACATTGGCTCCAAAGTGAAAAATGTTCGGTTCAGTATGCTCCATATGACCTAAGGAGTCGTCCTGCAAAGTCTGAGACTCCTACGGCGATTTGACCTTTTTGGTCGAAAATGCATGTAAGGCTAACACCTGGCGCTCAAATGCCACTCGGATGTCAAAGTTGTCGCAGCGCATTGAAATTTTGCATGCGGGTAGACCTTGACCTGGAGGTCACGTTTCCAGCGTTCTTGACCCCCGCTCACCTCTGTGAGTGGAGCTATGGGCGATCAAAGATGATTTTAACATTGGCTCCAAAGTGAAAAATGTTCGGTTCAGTATGCTCCATATGACCTAAGGAGTCGTCCTGCAAAGTCTGAGACTCCTACGGCGATTTGACCTTTTTGGTCGAAAATGCATGTAAGGCTAACACCTGGCGCTCAAATGCCACTCGGATGTCAAAGTTGTCGCAGCGCATTGAAATTTTGCATGCGGGTAGACCTTGACCTGGAGGTCACGTTTCCACCGTTCTTGACCCCCGCTCACCTCTGTGAGGGGAGCTATGGGCGATCAAAGATGATTTTAACATTGGCACCAAAGTGAAAAATGTTCGGTTCAGTATGCTCCATATGACCTAAGGAGTCGTCCTGCAAAGTCTGAGACTCCTACGGCGATTTGACCTTTTTGGTCGAAAATGCATGTAAGGGATAACACCTGGCGCTCAAATGCCACTCGGATGTCAAAGTTGTCGCAGCGCATTGAAATTTTGCATGCGGGTAGACCTTGACCTGGAGGTCACGTTTCCACCGTTCTTGACCCCCGCTCACCTCTGTGAGTGGAGCTATGGGCGATCAAAGATGATTTTAACATTGGCTCCAAAGTGAAAAATGTTCGGTTCAGTATGCTCCATATGACCTAAGGAGTCGTCCTGCAAAGTCTGAGACTCCTACGGCGATTTGACCTTTTTGGTCGAAAATGCATGTAAGGCTAACACCTGGCGCTCAAATGCCACTCGGATGTCAAAGTTGTCGCAGCGCATTGAAATTTTGCATGCGGGTAGACCTTGACCTGGAGGTCACGTTTCCACCGTTCTTGACCCCCGCTCACCTCTGTGAGTGGAGCTATGGGCGATCAAAGATGATTTTAACATTGGCTCCAAAGTGGAAAATGTTCGGTTCAGTATGCTCCATATGACCTAAGGAGTCGTCCTGCAAAGTCTGAGACTCCTACGGCGATTTGACCTTTTTGGTCGAAAATGCATGTAAGGCTAACACCTGGCGCTCAAATGCCACTCGGATGTCAAAGTTGTCGCAGCGCATTGAAATTTTGCATGCGGGTAGACCTTGACCTGGAGGTCACGTTTCCACCGTTCTTGACCCCCGCTCATCTCTGTGAGTGGAGCTATGTGCGATCAAAGATGATTTTAACATTGGCTCCAAAGTGAAAAATGTTCGGTTCAGTATGCTCCATATGACCTAAGGAGTCGTCCTGCAAAGTCTGAGACTCCTACGGCGATTTGACCTTTTTGGTCGAAAATGCATGTAAGGCTAACACCTGGCGCTCAAATGCCACTCGGATGTCAAAGTTGTCGCAGCGCATTGAAATTTTGCATGCGGGTAGACCTTGACCTGGAGGTCACGTTTCCACCGTTCTTGACCCCCGCTCACCTCTGTGAGTGGAGCTATGGGCGATCAAAGACGATTTTAACATTGGCTCCAAAGTGAAAAATGTTCGGTTCAGTATGCTCCATATGACCTAAGGAGTCATCCTGCAAAGTCTGAGACTCCTACGGCGATTTGACCTTTTTGGTCGAAAATGCATGTAAGGCTAACACCTGGCGCTCAAATGCCACTCGGATGTCAAAGTTGTCGCAGCGCATTGAAATTTTGCATGCGGGTAGACCTTGACCTGGAGGTCACGTTTCCACCGTTCTTGACCCCCGCTCACCTCTGTGAGTGGAGCTATGGGCGATCAAAGATGATTTTAACATTGGCTCCAAAGTGAAAAATGTTCGGTTTCGTATGCTCCATATGACCTAAGGAGTCGTCCTGCAAAGTCTGAGACTCCTACGGCGATTTGACCTTTTTGGTCGAAAATGCATGTAAGGCTAACACCTGGCGCTCAAATGCCACTCGGATGTCAAAGTTGTCGCAGCGCATTGAAATTTTGCATGCGGGTAGACCTTGACCTGGAGGTCACGTTTCCAGCGTTCTTGACCCCCGCTCACCTCTGTGAGTGGAGCTATGGGCGATCAAAGATGATTTTAACATTGGCTCCAAAGTGAAAAATGTTCGGTTCAGTATGCTCCATATGACCTAAGGAGTCGTCCTGCAAAGTCTGAGACTCCTACGGCGATTTGACCTTTTTGGTCGAAAATGCATGTAAGGGATAACACCTGGCGCTCAAATGCCACTCGGATGTCAAAGTTGTCGCAGCGCATTGAAATTTTGCATGCGGGTAGACCTTGACCTGGAGGTCACGTTTCCACCGTTCTTGACCCCCGCTCACCTCTGTGAGTGGAGCTATGGGCGATCAAAGATGATTTTAACATTGGCTCCAAAGTGAAAAATGTTCGGTTCAGTATGCTCCATATGACCTAAGGAGTCGTCCTGCAAAGTCTGAGACTCCTACGGCGATTTGACCTTTTTGGTCGAAAATGCATGTAAGGCTAACACCTGGCGCTCAAATGCCACTCGGATGTCAAAGTTGTCGCAGCGCATTGAAATTTTGCATGCGGGTAGACCTTGACCTGGAGGTCACGTTTCCACCGTTCTTGACCCCCGCTCATCTCTGTGAGTGGAGCTATGGGCGATCAAAGACGATTTTAACATTGGCTCCAAAGTGAAAAATGTTCGGTTCAGTATGCTCCATATGACCTAAGGAGTCGTCCTGCAAAGTCTGAGACTCCTACGGCGATTTGACCTTTTTGGTCGAAAATGCATGTAAGGCTTACACCTGGCGCTCAAATGCCACTCGGATGTCAAAGTTGTCGCAGCGCATTGAAATTTTGCATGCGGGTAGACCTTGATCTGGAGGTCACGTTTCCACCGTTCTTGACCCCCGCTCATCTCTGTGAGTGGAGCTATGGGCGATCAAAGATGATTTTAACATTGGCTCCAAAGTGAAAAATGTTCGGTTCAGTATGCTCCATATGACCTAAGGAGTCGTCCTGCAAAGTCTGAGACTCCTACGGCGATTTGACCTTTTTGGTCGAAAATGCATGTAAGGCTAACACCTGGCGCTCAAATGCCACTCGGATGTCAAAGTTGTCGCAGCGCATTGAAATTTTGCATGCGGGTAGACCTTGACCTGGAGGTCACGTTTCCAGCGTTCTTGACCCCCGCTCACCTCTGTGAGTGGAGCTATGGGCGATCAAAGATGATTTTAACATTGGCTCCAAAGTGAAAAATGTTCGGTTCAGTATGCTCCATATGACCTAAGGAGTCGTCCTGCAAAGTCTGAGACTCCTACGGCGATTTGACCTTTTTGGTCGAAAATGCATGTAAGGCTAACACCTGGCGCTCAAATGCCACTCGGATGTCAAAGTTGTCGCAGCGCATTGAAATTTTGCATGCGGGTAGACCTTGACCTGGAGGTCACGTTTCCACCGTTCTTGACCCCCGCTCACCTCTGTGAGTGGAGCTATGGGCGATCAAAGATGATTTTAACATTGGCTCCAAAGTGAAAAATGTTCGGTTCAGTATGCTCCATATGACCTAAGGAGTCGTCCTGCAAAGTCTGAGACTCCTACGGCGATTTGACCTTTTTGGTCGAAAATGCATGTAAGGCTAACACCTGGCGCTCAAATGCCACTCGGATGTCAAAGTTGTCGCAGCGCATTGAAATTTTGCATGCGGGTAGACCTTGACCTGGAGGTCACGTTTCCACCGTTCTTGACCCCCGCTCACCTCTGTGAGTGGAGCTATGGGCGATCAAAGACAATTTTAACATTGGCTCCAAAGTGAAAAATGTTCGGTTCAGTATGCTCCATATGACCTAAGGAGTCGTCCTGCAAAGTCTGAGACTCCTACGGCGATTTGCCCTTTTTGGTCGAAAATGCAAGTAAGGGATAACACCTGGCGCTCAAATGCCACTCGGATGTCAAAGTTGTCGCAGCGCATTGAAATTTTGCATGCGGGTAGACCTTGACCTGGAGGTCACGTTTCCACCGTTCTTGACCCCCGCTCATCTCTGTGAGTGGAGCTATGGGCGATCAAAGATGATTTTAACATTGGCTCCAAAGTGAAAAATGTTCGGTTCAGTATGCTCCATATGACCTAAGGAGTCGTCCTGCAAAGTCTGAGACTCCTACGGCGATTTGACCTTTTTGGTCCAAAAATGCATGTAAGGCTAACACCTGGCGCTCAAATGCCACTCGGATGTCAAAGTTGTCGCAGCGCATTGAAATTTTGCATGCGGGTAGACCTTGACCTGGAGGTCACGTTTCCACCGTTCTTGACCCCCGCTCACCTCTGTGAGTGGAGCTATGGGCGATCAAAGACAATTTTAACATTGGCTCCAAAGTGAAAAATGTTCGGTTCAGTATGCTCCATATGACCTAAGGAGTCGTCCTGCAAAGTCTGAGACTCCTACGGCGATTTGCCCTTTTTGGTCGAAAATGCATGTAAGGGATAACACCTGGCGCTCAAATGCCACTCGGATGTCAAAGTTGTCGCAGCGCATTGAAATTTTGCATGCGGGTAGACCTTGACCTGGAGGTCACGTTTCCACCGTTCTTGACCCCCGCTCACCTCTGTGAGTGGAGCTATGGGCGATCAAAGATGATTTTAACATTGGCTCCAAAGTGAAAAATGTTCGGTTCAGTATGCTCCATATGACCTAAGGAGTCGTCCTGCAAAGTCTGAGACTCCTACGGCGATTTGACCTTTTTGGTCGAAAATGCATGTAAGGCTAACACCTGGCGCTCAAATGCCACTCGGATGTCAAAGTTGTCGCAGCGCATTGAAATTTTGCATGCGGGTAGACCTTGACCTGGAGGTCACGTTTCCACCGTTCTTGACCCCCGCTCACCTCTGTGAGTGGAGCTATGGGCGATCAAAGATGATTTTAACATTGGCTCCAAAGTGGAAAATGTTCGGTTCAGTATGCTCCATATGACCTAAGGAGTCGTCCTGCAAAGTCTGAGACTCCTACGGCGATTTGACCTTTTTGGTCGAAAATGCATGTAAGGCTAACACCTGGCGCTCAAATGCCACTCGGATGTCAAAGTTGTCGCAGCGCATTGAAATTTTGCATGCGGGTAGACCTTGACCTGGAGGTCACGTTTCCACCGTTCTTGACCCCCACTCACCTCTGTGAGTGGAGCTATGGGCGATCAAAGATGATTTTAACATTGGCTCCAAAGTGAAAAATGTTCGGTTCAGTATGCTCCATATGACCTAAGGAGTCGTCCTGCAAAGTCTGAGACTCCTACGGCGATTTGACCTTTTTGGTCGAAAATGCATGTAAGGCTAACACCTGGCGCTCAAATGCCACTCGGATGTCAAAGTTGTCGCAGCGCATTGAAATTTTGCATGCGGGTAGACCTTGACCTGGAGGTCACGTTTCCACCGTTCTTGACCCCCGCTCACCTCTGTGAGTGGAGCTATGGGCGATCAAAGATGATTTTAACATTGGCTCCAAAGTGAAAAATGTTCGGTTCAGTATGCTCCATATGACCTAAGGAGTCGTCCTGCAAAGTCTGAGACTCCTACGGCGATTTGACCTTTTTGGTCGAAAATGCATGTAAGGCTAATACCTGGCGCTCAAATGCCACTCGGATGTCAAAGTTGTCGCAGCGCATTGAAATTTTGCATGCGGGTAGACCTTGACCTGGAGGTCACGTTTTCACCGTTCTTGACCCCGGCTCACCTCTGTGAGTGGAGCTATGGGCGATCAAAAATGATTTTAACATTGGCTCCAAAGTGAAAAATGTTCGGTTCAGTATGCTCCATATGACCTAAGGAGTCGTCCTGCAAAGTCTGAGACTCCTACGGCGATTTGCCCTTTTTGGTCGAAAATGCATATAAGGGATAACACCTGGCGCTCAAATGCCACTCGGATGTCAAAGTTGTCGCAGCGCATTGAAATTTTGCATGCGGGTAGACCTTGACCTGGAGGTCACGTTTCCACCGTTCTTGACCCCGGCTCACCTCTGTGAGTGGAGCTATGGGCGATCAAAAATGATTTTAACATTGGCTCCAAAGTGAAAAATGTTCGGTTCAGTATGCTCCATATGACCTAAGGAGTCGTCCTGCAAAGTCTGAGACTCCTACGGCGATTTGCCCTTTTTGGTCGAAAATGCATATAAGGGATAACACCTGGCGCTCAAATGCCACTCGGATGTCAAAGTTGTCGCAGCGCATTGAAATTTTGCATGCGGGTAGACCTTGACCTGGAGGTCACGTTTCCACCGTTCTTGACCCCCGCTCACCTCTGTGAGTGGAGCTATGGGCGATCAAAGATGATTTTAACATTGGCTCCAAAGTGAAAAATGTTCGGTTCAGTATGCTCCATATGACCTAAGGAGTCGTCCTGCAAAGTCTGAGACTCCTACGGCGATTTGACCTTTTTGGTCGAAAATGCATGTAAGGCTAACACCTGGCGCTCAAATGCCACTCGGATGTCAAAGTTGTCGCAGCGCATTGAAATTTTGCATGCGGGTAGACCTTGACCTGGAGGTCACGTTTCCACCGTTCTTGACCCCGGCTCACCTCTGTGAGTGGAGCTATGGGCGATCAAAAATGATTTTAACATTGGCTCCAAAGTGAAAAATGTTCGGTTCAGTATGCTCCATATGACCTAAGGAGTCGTCCTGCAAAGTCTGAGACTCCTACGGCGATTTGCCCTTTTTGGTCGAAAATGCATATAAGGGATAACACCTGGCGCTCAAATGCCACTCGGATGTCAAAGTTGTCGCAGCGCATTGAAATTTTGCATGCGGGTAGACCTTGACCTGGAGGTCACGTTTCCACCATTCTTGACCCCCGCTCACCTCTGTGAGTGGAGCTATGGGCGATCAAAGATGATTTTAACATTGGCTCCAAAGTGAAAAATGTTCGGTTCAGTATGCTCCATATGACCTAAGGAGTCGTCCTGCAAAGTCTGAGACTCCTACGGCGATTTGACCTTTTTGGTCGAAAATGCATGTAAGGCTAACACCTGGCGCTCAAATGACACTCGGATGTCAAAGTTGTCGCAGCGCATTGAAATTTTGCATGCGGGTAGACCTTGACCTGGAGGTCACGTTTCCACCGTTCTTGACCCCCGCTCACCTCTGTGAGTGGAGCTATGGGCGATCAAAGATGATTTTAACATTGGCTCCAAAGTGAAAAATGTTCGGTTCAGTATGCTCCATATGACCTAAGGAGTCGTCCTGCAAAGTCTGAGACTCCTACGGCGATTTGACCTTTTTGGTCGAAAATGCATGTAAGGCTAACACCTGGCGCTCAAATGCCACTCGGATGTCAAAGTTGTCGCAGCGCATTGAAATTTTGCATGCGGGTAGACCTTGACCTGGAGGTCACGTTTCCACCGTTCTTGACCCCCGCTCACCTCTGTGAGTGGAGCTATGGGCGATCAAAGATGATTTTAACATTGGCTCCAAAGTGAAAAATGTTCGGTTCAGTATGCTCCATATGACCTAAGGAGTCGTCCTGCAAAGTCTGAGACTCCTACGGCGATTTGACCTTTTTGGTCGAAAATGCATGTAAGGCTAACACCTGGCGCTCAAATGCCACTCGGATGTCAAAGTTGTCGCAGCGCATTGAAATTTTGCATGCGGGTAGACCTTGACCTGGAGGTCACGTTTCCACCGTTCTTGACCCCCGCTCACCTCTGTGAGTGGAGCTATGGGCGATCAAAGATGATTTTAACATTGGCTCCAAAGTGAAAAATGTTCGGTTCAGTATGCTCCATATGACCTAAGGAGTCGTCCTGCAAAGTCTGAGACTCCTACGGCGATTTGACCTTTTTGGTCGAAAATGCATGTAAGGCTAACACCTGGCGCTCAAATGCCACTCGGATGTCAAAGTTGTCGCAGCGCATTGAAATTTTGCATGCAGGTAGACCTTGACCCGGAGGTCACGTTTCCACCGTTCTTGACCCCCGCTCACCTCTGTGAGTGGAGCTATGGGCGATCAAAGATGATTTTAACATTGGCTCCAAAGTGAAAAATGTTCGGTTCAGTATGCTCCATATGACCTAAGGAGTCGTCCTGCAAAGTCTGAGACTCCTACGGCGATTTGACCTTTTTGGTCGAAAATGCATGTAAGGCTAACACCTGGCGCTCAAATGCCACTCGGATGTCAAAGTTGTCGCAGCGCATTGAAATTTTGCATGCGGGTAGACCTTGACCTGGAGGTCACGTTTCCACCGTTCTTGACCCCCGCTCACCTCTGTGAGTGGAGCTATGGGCGATCAAAGATGATTTTAACATTGGCTCCAAAGTGAAAAATGTTCGGTTCAGTATGCTCCATATGACCTAAGGAGTCGTCCTGCAAAGTCTGAGACTCCTACGGCGATTTGACCTTTTTGGTCGAAAATGCATGTAAGGCTAACACCTGGCGCTCAAATGCCACTCGGATGTCAAAGTTGTCGCAGCGCATTGAAATTTTGCATGCGGGTAGACCTTGACCTGGAGGTCACGTTTCCACCGTTCTTGACCCCCGCTCACCTCTGTGAGTGGAGCTATGGGCGATCAAAGATGATTTTAACATTGGCTCCAAAGTGAAAAATGTTCGGTTCAGTATGCTCCATATGACCTAAGGAGTCGTCCTGCAAAGTCTGAGACTCCTACGGCGATTTGACCTTTTTGGTCGAAAATGCATGTAAGGCTAACACCTGGCGCTCAAATGCCACTCGGATGTCAAAGTTGTCGCAGCGCATTGAAATTTTGCATGCGGGTAGACCTTGACCTGGAGGTCACGTTTCCACCGTTCTTGACCCCCGCTCACCTCTGTGAGTGGAGCTATGGGCGATCAAAGATGATTTTAACATTGGCTCCAAAGTGAAAAATGTTCGGTTCAGTATGCTCCATATGACCTAAGGAGTCGTCCTGCAAAGTCTGAGACTCCTACGGCGATTTGACCTTTTTGGTCGAAAATGCATGTAAGGCTAACACCTGGCGCTCAAATGCCACTCGGATGTCAAAGTTGTCGCAGCGCATTGAAATTTTGCATGCGGGTAGACCTTGACCTGGAGGTCACGTTTCCACCGTTCTTGACCCCCGCTCACCTCTGTGAGTGGAGCTATGGGCGATCAAAGATGATTTTAACATTGGCTCCAAAGTGAAAAATGTTCGGTTCAGTATGCTCCATATGACCTAAGGAGTCGTCCTGCAAAGTCTGAGACTCCTACGGCGATTTGACCTTTTTGGTCGAAAATGCATGTAAGGCTAACACCTGGCGCTCAAATGCCACTCGGATGTCAAAGTTGTCGCAGCGCATTGAAATTTTGCATGCAGGTAGACCTTGACCCGGAGGTCACGTTTCCACCGTTCTTGACCCCCGCTCACCTCTGTGAGTGGAGCTATGGGCGATCAAAGATGATTTTAACATTGGCTCCAAAGTGAAAAATGTTCGGTTCAGTATGCTCCATATGACCTAAGGAGTCGTCCTGCAAAGTCTGAGACTCCTACGGCGATTTGACCTTTTTGGTCGAAAATGCATGTAAGGCTAACACCTGGCGCTCAAATGCCACTCGGATGTCAAAGTTGTCGCAGCGCATTGAAATTTTGCATGCGGGTAGACCTTGACCTGGAGGTCACGTTTCCACCGTTCTTGACCCCCGCTCACCTCTGTGAGTGGAGCTATGGGCGATCAAAGATGATTTTAACATTGGCTCCAAAGTGAAAAATGTTCGGTTCAGTATGCTCCATATGACCTAAGGAGTCGTCCTGCAAAGTCTGAGACTCCTACGGCGATTTGACCTTTTTGGTCGAAAATGCATGTAAGGCTAACACCTGGCGCTCAAATGCCACTCGGATGTCAAAGTTGTCGCAGCGCATTGAAATTTTGCATGCGGGTAGACCTTGACCTGGAGGTCACGTTTCCACCGTTCTTGACCCCCGCTCACCTCTGTGAGTGGAGCTATGGGCGATCAAAGATGATTTTAACATTGGCTCCAAAGTGAAAAATGTTCGGTTCAGTATGCTCCATATGACCTAAGGAGTCGTCCTGCAAAGTCTGAGACTCCTACGGCGATTTGACCTTTTGGGTCGAAAATGCATGTAAGGCTAACACCTGGCGCTCAAATGCCACTCGGATGTCAAAGTTGTCGCAGCGCATTGAAATTTTGCATGCGGGTAGACCTTGACCTGGAGGTCACGTTTCCACCGTTCTTGACCCCCGCTCACCTCTGTGAGTGGAGCTATGGGCGATCAAAGATGATTTTAACATTGGCTCCAAAGTGAAAAATGTTCGGTTCAGTATGCTCCATATGACCTAAGGAGTCGTCCTGCAAAGTCTGAGACTCCTACGGCGATTTGACCTTTTTGGTCGAAAATGCATGTAAGGCTAACACCTGGCGCTCAAATGCCACTCGGACGTCAAAGTTGTCGCAGCGCATTGAAATTTTGCATGCGGGTAGACCTTGACCTGGAGGTCACGTTTCCACCGTTCTTGACCCCCGCTCACCTCTATGAGTGGAGCTATGGGCGATCAAAGATGATTTTAACATTGGCTCCAAAGTGAAAAATGTTCGGTTCAGTATGCTCCATATGACCTAAGGAGTCGTCCTGCAAAGTCTGAGACTCCTACGGCGATTTGACCTTTTTGGTCGAAAATGCATGTAAGGCTAACACCTGGCGCTCAAATGCCACTCGGATGTCAAAGTTGTCGCAGCGCATTGAAATTTTGCATGCGGGTAGACCTTGACCTGGAGGTCACGTTTCCACCGTTCTTGACCCCCGCTCACCTCTGTGAGTGGAGCTATGGGCGATAAAAGATGATTTTAACATTGGCTCCAAAGTGAAAAATGTTCGGTTCAGTATGCTCCATATGACCTAAGGAGTCGTCCTGCAAAGTCTGAGACTCCTACGGCGATTTGACCTTTTTGGTCGAAAATGCATGTAAGGCTAACACCTGGCGCTCAAATGCCACTCGGATGTCAAAGTTGTCGCAGCGCATTGAAATTTTGCATGCGGGTAGACCTTGACCTGGAGGTCACGTTTCCACCGTTCTTGACCCCCGCTCACCTCTGTGAGTGGAGCTATGGGCGATCAAAGATGATTTTAACATTGGCTCCAAAGTGAAAAATGTTCGGTTCAGTATGCTCCATATGACCTAAGGAGTCGTCCTGCAAAGTCTGAGACTCGTACGGCGATTTGACCTTTTTGGTCGAAAATGCATGTAAGGCTAACACCTGGCGCTCAAATGCCACTCGGATTTCAAAGTTGTCGCAGCGCATTGAAATTTTGCATGCGGGTAGACCTTGACCTGGAGGTCACGTTTCCATCGTTCTTGACCCCCGCTCACCTCTGTGAGTGGAGCTATGGGCGATCAAAGATGATTTTAACATTGGCTCCAAAGTGAAAAATGTTCGGTTCAGTATGCTCCATATGACCTAAGGAGTCGTCCTGCAAAGTCTGAGACTCCTACGGCGATTTGACCTTTTTGGTCGAAAATGCATGTAAGGCTAACACCTGGCGCTCAAATGCCACTCGGATGTCAAAGTTGTCGCAGCGCATTGAAATTTTGCATGCGGGTAGACCTTGACCTGGAGGTCACGTTTCCACCGTTCTTGACCCCCGCTCACCTCTGTGAGTGGAGCTATGGGCGATCAAAGATGATTTTAACATTGGCTCCAAAGTGAAAAATGTTCGGTTCAGTATGCTCCATATGACCTAAGGAGTCGTCCTGCAAAGTCTGAGACTCCTACGGCGATTTGACCTTTTGGGTCGAAAATGCATGTAAGGCTAACACCTGGCGCTTAAATGCCACTCGGATGTCAAAGTTGTCGCAGCGCATTGAAATTTTGCATGCGGGTAGACCTTGACCTGGAGGTCACGTTTCCACCGTTCTTGACCCCCGCTCACCTCTGTGAGTGGAGCTATGGGCGATCAAAGATGATTTTAACATTGGCTCCAAAGTGAAAAATGTTCGGTTCAGTATGCTCCATATGACCTAAGGAGTCGTCCTGCAAAGTCTGAGACTCCTACGGCGATTTGACCTTTTGGGTCGAAAATGCATGTAAGGCTAACACCTGGCGCTCAAATGCCACTCGGATGTCAAAGTTGTCGCAGCGCATTGAAATTTTGCATGCGGGTAGACCTTGACCTGGAGGTCACGTTTCCACCGTTCTTGACCCCCGCTCACCTCTGTGAGTGGAGCTATGGGCGATCAAAGACGATTTTAACATTGGCTCCAAAGTGAAAAATGTTCGGTTCAGTATGCTCCATATGACCTAAGGAGTCGTCCTGCAAAGTCTGAGACTCCTACGGCGATTTGACCTTTTTGGTCGAAAATGCATGTAAGGCTAACACCTGGCGCTCAAATGCCACTCGGATGTCAAAGTTGTCGCAGCGCATTGAAATTTTGCATGCGGGTAGACCTTGACCTGGAGGTCACGTTTCCACCGTTCTTGACCCCCGCTCACCTCTATGAGTGGAGCTATGGGCGATCAAAGATGATTTTAACATTGCCTCCAAAGTGAAAAATGTTCGGTTCAGTATGCTCCATATGACCTAAGGAGTCGTCCTGCAAAGTCTGAGACTCCTACGGCGATTTGACCTTTTTGGTCGAAAATGCATGTAAGGCTAACACCTGGCGCTCAAATGCCACTCGGATGTCAAAGTTGTCGCAGCGCATTGAAATTTTGCATGCAGGTAGACCTTGACCTGGAGGTCACGTTTCCACCGTTCTTGACCCCCGCTCACCTCTGTGAGTGGAGCTATGGGCGATCAAAGACGATTTTAACATTGGCTCCAAAGGGAAAAATGTTCGGTTCAGTATGCTCCATATGACCTAAGGAGTCGTCCTGCAAAGTCTGAGACTCCTACGGCGATTTGACCTTTTTGGTCGAAAATGCATGTAAGGCTAACACCTGGCGCTCAAATGCCACTCGGACGTCAAAGTTGTCGCAGCGCATTGAAATTTTGCATGCGGGTAGACCTTGACCTGGAGGTCACGTTTCCACCGTTCTTGACCCCCGCTCACCTCTATGAGTGGAGCTATGGGCGATCAAAGATGATTTTAACATTGGCTCCAAAGTGAAAAATGTTCGGTTCAGTATGCTCCATATGACCTAAGGAGTCGTCCTGCAAAGTCTGAGACTCCTACGGCGATTTGACCTTTTTGGTCGAAAATGCATGTAAGGCTAACACCTGGCGCTCAAATGCCACTCGGATGTCAAAGTTGTCGCAGCGCATTGAAATTTTGCATGCGGGTAGACCTTGACCTGGAGGTCACGTTTCCACCGTTCTTGACCCCCGCTCACCTCTGTGAGTGGAGCTATGGGCGATCAAAGATGATTTTAACATTGCCTCCAAAGTGAAAAATGTTCGGTTCAGTATGCTCCATATGACCTAAGGAGTCGTCCTGCAAAGTCTGAGACTCCTACGGCGATTTGACCTTTTTGGTCGAAAATGCATGTAAGGCTAACACCTGGCGCTCAAATGCCACTCGGATGTCAAAGTTGTCGCAGCGCATTGAAATTTTGCATGCGGGTAGACCTTGACCTGGAGGTCACGTTTCCACCGTTCTTGACCCCCGCTCACCTCTGTGAGTGGAGCTATGGGCGATCAAAGATGATTTTAACATTGGCTCCAAAGTGAAAAATGTTCGGTTCAGTATGCTCCATATGACCTAAGGAGTCGTCCTGCAAAGTCTGAGACTCCTACGGCGATTTGACCTTTTGGGTCGAAAATGCATGTAAGGCTAACACCTGGCGCTCAAATGCCACTCGGATGTCAAAGTTGTCGCAGCGCATTGAAATTTTGCATGCGGGTAGACCTTGACCTGGAGGTCACGTTTCCACCGTTCTTGACCCCCGCTCACCTCTGTGAGTGGAGCTATGGGCGATCAAAGACGATTTTAACATTGGCTCCAAAGTGAAAAATGTTCGGTTCAGTATGCTCCATATGACCTAAGGAGTCGTCCTGCAAAGTCTGAGACTCCTACGGCGATTTGACCTTTTTGGTCGAAAATGCATGTAAGGCTAACACCTGGCGCTCAAATGCCACTCGGACGTCAAAGTTGTCGCAGCGCATTGAAATTTTGCATGCGGGTAGACCTTGACCTGGAGGTCACGTTTCCACCGTTCTTGACCCCCGCTCACCTCTATGAGTGGAGCTATGGGCGATCAAAGATGATTTTAACATTGGCTCCAAAGTGAAAAATGTTCGGTTCAGTATGCTCCATATGACCTAAGGAGTCGTCCTGCAAAGTCTGAGACTCCTACGGCGATTTGACCTTTTTGGTCGAAAATGCATGTAAGGCTAACACCTGGCGCTCAAATGCCACTCGGATGTCAAAGTTGTCGCAGCGCATTGAAATTTTGCATGCGGGTAGACCTTGACCTGGAGGTCACGTTTCCACCGTTCTTGACCCCCGCTCACCTCTGTGAGTGGAGCTATGGGCGATAAAAGATGATTTTAACATTGGCTCCAAAGTGAAAAATGTTCGGTTCAGTATGCTCCATATGACCTAAGGAGTCGTCCTGCAAAGTCTGAGACTCCTACGGCGATTTGACCTTTTTGGTCGAAAATGCATGTAAGGCTAACACCTGGCGCTCAAATGCCACTCGGATGTCAAAGTTGTCGCAGCGCATTGAAATTTTGCATGCGGGTAGACCTTGACCTGGAGGTCACGTTTCCACCGTTCTTGACCCCCGCTCACCTCTGTGAGTGGAGCTATGGGCGATCAAAGATGATTTTAACATTGGCTCCAAAGTGAAAAATGTTCGGTTCAGTATGCTCCATATGACCTAAGGAGTCGTCCTGCAAAGTCTGAGACTCGTACGGCGATTTGACCTTTTTGGTCGAAAATGCATGTAAGGCTAACACCTGGCGCTCAAATGCCACTCGGATTTCAAAGTTGTCGCAGCGCATTGAAATTTTGCATGCGGGTAGACCTTGACCTGGAGGTCACGTTTCCATCGTTCTTGACCCCCGCTCACCTCTGTGAGTGGAGCTATGGGCGATCAAAGATGATTTTAACATTGGCTCCAAAGTGAAAAATGTTCGGTTCAGTATGCTCCATATGACCTAAGGAGTCGTCCTGCAAAGTCTGAGACTCCTACGGCGATTTGACCTTTTTGGTCGAAAATGCATGTAAGGCTAACACCTGGCGCTCAAATGCCACTCGGATGTCAAATTTGTCGCAGCGCATTGAAATTTTGCATGCGGGTAGACCTTGACCTGGAGGTCACGTTTCCACCGTTCTTGACCCCCGCTCACCTCTGTGAGTGGAGCTATGGGCGATCAAAGATGATTTTAACATTGGCTCCAAAGTGAAAAATGTTCGGTTCAGTATGCTCCATATGACCTAAGGAGTCGTCCTGCAAAGTCTGAGACTCCTACGGCGATTTGACCTTTTTGGTCGAAAATGCATGTAAGGCTAACACCTGGCGCTCAAATGCCACTCGGATGTCAAAGTTGTCGCAGCGCATTGAAATTTTGCATGCGGGTAGACCTTGACCTGGAGGTCACGTTTCCACCGTTCTTGACCCCCGCTCACCTCTGTGAGTGGAGCTATGGGCGATCAAAGATGATTTTAACATTGGCTCCAAAGTGAAAAATGTTCGGTTCAGTATGCTCCATATGACCTAAGGAGTCGTCCTGCAAAGTCTGAGACTCCTACGGCGATTTGACCTTTTGGGTCGAAAATGCATGTAAGGCTAACACCTGGCGCTTAAATGCCACTCGGATGTCAAAGTTGTCGCAGCGCATTGAAATTTTGCATGCGGGTAGACCTTGACCTGGAGGTCACGTTTCCACCGTTCTTGACCCCCGCTCACCTCTGTGAGTGGAGCTATGGGCGATCAAAGATGATTTTAACATTGGCTCCAAAGTGAAAAATGTTCGGTTCAGTATGCTCCATATGACCTAAGGAGTCGTCCTGCAAAGTCTGAGACTCCTACGGCGATTTGACCTTTTGGGTCGAAAATGCATGTAAGGCTAACACCTGGCGCTCAAATGCCACTCGGATGTCAAAGTTGTCGCAGCGCATTGAAATTTTGCATGCGGGTAGACCTTGACCTGGAGGTCACGTTTCCACCGTTCTTGACCCCCGCTCACCTCTGTGAGTGGAGCTATGGGCGATCAAAGACGATTTTAACATTGGCTCCAAAGTGAAAAATGTTCGGTTCAGTATGCTCCATATGACCTAAGGAGTCGTCCTGCAAAGTCTGAGACTCCTACGGCGATTTGACCTTTTTGGTCGAAAATGCATGTAAGGCTAACACCTGGCGCTCAAATGCCACTCGGATGTCAAAGTTGTCGCAGCGCATTGAAATTTTGCATGCGGGTAGACCTTGACCTGGAGGTCACGTTTCCACCGTTCTTGACCCCCGCTCACCTCTATGAGTGGAGCTATGGGCGATCAAAGATGATTTTAACATTGCCTCCAAAGTGAAAAATGTTCGGTTCAGTATGCTCCATATGACCTAAGGAGTCGTCCTGCAAAGTCTGAGACTCCTACGGCGATTTGACCTTTTTGGTCGAAAATGCATGTAAGGCTAACACCTGGCGCTCAAATGCCACTCGGATGTCAAAGTTGTCGCAGCGCATTGAAATTTTGCATGCAGGTAGACCTTGACCTGGAGGTCACGTTTCCACCGTTCTTGACCCCCGCTCACCTCTGTGAGTGGAGCTATGGGCGATCAAAGACGATTTTAACATTGGCTCCAAAGGGAAAAATGTTCGGTTCAGTATGCTCCATATGACCTAAGGAGTCGTCCTGCAAAGTCTGAGACTCCTACGGCGATTTGACCTTTTTGGTCGAAAATGCATGTAAGGCTAACACCTGGCGCTCAAATGCCACTCGGACGTCAAAGTTGTCGCAGCGCATTGAAATTTTGCATGCGGGTAGACCTTGACCTGGAGGTCACGTTTCCACCGTTCTTGACCCCCGCTCACCTCTATGAGTGGAGCTATGGGCGATCAAAGATGATTTTAACATTGGCTCCAAAGTGAAAAATGTTCGGTTCAGTATGCTCCATATGACCTAAGGAGTCGTCCTGCAAAGTCTGAGACTCCTACGGCGATTTGACCTTTTTGGTCGAAAATGCATGTAAGGCTAACACCTGGCGCTCAAATGCCACTCGGATGTCAAAGTTGTCGCAGCGCATTGAAATTTTGCATGCGGGTAGACCTTGACCTGGAGGTCACGTTTCCACCGTTCTTGACCCCCGCTCACCTCTGTGAGTGGAGCTATGGGCGATCAAAGATGATTTTAACATTGCCTCCAAAGTGAAAAATGTTCGGTTCAGTATGCTCCATATGACCTAAGGAGTCGTCCTGCAAAGTCTGAGACTCCTACGGCGATTTGACCTTTTTGGTCGAAAATGCATGTAAGGCTAACACCTGGCGCTCAAATGCCACTCGGATGTCAAAGTTGTCGCAGCGCATTGAAATTTTGCATGCGGGTAGACCTTGACCTGGAGGTCACGTTTCCACCGTTCTTGACCCCCGCTCACCTCTGTGAGTGGAGCTATGGGCGATCAAAGATGATTTTAACATTGGCTCCAAAGTGAAAAATGTTCGGTTCAGTATGCTCCATATGACCTAAGGAGTCGTCCTGCAAAGTCTGAGACTCCTACGGCGATTTGACCTTTTTGGTCGAAAATGCATGTAAGGCTAACACCTGGCGCTCAAATGCCACTCGGATGTCAAAGTTGTCGCAGCGCATTGAAATTTTGCATGCGGGTAGACCTTGACCTGGAGGTCACGTTTCCACCGTTCTTGACCCCCGCTCACCTCTGTGAGTGGAGCTATGGGCGATCAAAGATGATTTTAACATTGGCTCCAAAGTGAAAAATGTTCGGTTCAGTATGCTCCATATGACCTAAGGAGTCGTCCTGCAAAGTCTGAGACTCCTACGGCGATTTGACCTTTTGGGTCGAAAATGCATGTAAGGCTAACACCTGGCGCTTAAATGCCACTCGGATGTCAAAGTTGTCGCAGCGCATTGAAATTTTGCATGCGGGTAGACCTTGACCTGGAGGTCACGTTTCCACCGTTCTTGACCCCCGCTCACCTCTGTGAGTGGAGCTATGGGCGATCAAAGATGATTTTAACATTGGCTCCAAAGTGAAAAATGTTCGGTTCAGTATGCTCCATATGACCTAAGGAGTCGTCCTGCAAAGTCTGAGACTCCTACGGCGATTTGACCTTTTGGGTCGAAAATGCATGTAAGGCTAACACCTGGCGCTCAAATGCCACTCGGATGTCAAAGTTGTCGCAGCGCATTGAAATTTTGCATGCGGGTAGACCTTGACCTGGAGGTCACGTTTCCACCGTTCTTGACCCCCGCTCACCTCTGTGAGTGGAGCTATGGGCGATCAAAGACGATTTTAACATTGGCTCCAAAGTGAAAAATGTTCGGTTCAGTATGCTCCATATGACCTAAGGAGTCGTCCTGCAAAGTCTGAGACTCCTACGGCGATTTGACCTTTTTGGTCGAAAATGCATGTAAGGCTAACACCTGGCGCTCAAATGCCACTCGGATGTCAAAGTTGTCGCAGCGCATTGAAATTTTGCATGCGGGTAGACCTTGACCTGGAGGTCACGTTTCCACCGTTCTTGACCCCCGCTCACCTCTATGAGTGGAGCTATGGGCGATCAAAGATGATTTTAACATTGGCTCCAAAGTGAAAAATGTTCGGTTCAGTATGCTCCATATGACCTAAGGAGTCGTCCTGCAAAGTCTGAGACTCCTACGGCGATTTGACCTTTTTGGTCGAAAATGCATGTAAGGCTAACACCTGGCGCTCAAATGCCACTCGGATGTCAAAGTTGTCGCAGCGCATTGAAATTTTGCATGCAGGTAGACCTTGACCTGGAGGTCACGTTTCCACCGTTCTTGACCCCCGCTCACCTCTGTGAGTGGAGCTATGGGCGATAAAAGATGATTTTAACATTGGCTCCAAAGTGAAAAATGTTCGGTTCAGTATGCTCCATATGACCTAAGGAGTCGTCCTGCAAAGTCTGAGACTCCTACGGCGATTTGACCTTTTTGGTCGAAAATGCATGTAAGGCTAACACCTGGCGCTCAAATGCCACTCGGATGTCAAAGTTGTCGCAGCGCATTGAAATTTTGCATGCGGGTAGACCTTGACCTGGAGGTCACGTTTCCACCGTTCTTGACCCCCGCTCACCTCTGTGAGTGGAGCTATGGGCGATCAAAGATGATTTTAACATTGGCTCCAAAGTGAAAAATGTTCGGTTCAGTATGCTCCATATGACCTAAGGAGTCGTCCTGCAAAGTCTGAGACTCCTACGGCGATTTGACCTTTTTGGTCGAAAATGCATGTAAGGCTAACACCTGGCGCTCAAATGCCACTCGGATGTCAAAGTTGTCGCAGCGCATTGAAATTTTGCATGCGGGTAGACCTTGACCTGGAGGTCACGTTTCCACCGTTCTTGACCCCCGCTCACCTCTATGAGTGGAGCTATGGGCGATCAAAGATGATTTTAACATTGGCTCCAAAGTGAAAAATGTTCGGTTCAGTATGCTCCATATGACCTAAGGAGTCGTCCTGCAAAGTCTGAGACTCCTACGGCGATTTGACCTTTTTGGTCGAAAATGCATGTAAGGCTAACACCTGGCGCTCAAATGCCACTCGGATGTCAAAGTTGTCGCAGCGCATTGAAATTTTGCATGCGGGTAGACCTTGACCTGGAGGTCACGTTTCCACCGTTCTTGACCCCCGCTCACCTCTGTGAGTGGAGCTATGGGCGATCAAAGACGATTTTAACATTGGCTCCAAAGTGAAAAATGTTCGGTTCAGTATGCTCCATATGACCTAAGGAGTCGTCCTGCAAAGTCTGAGACTCCTACGGCGATTTGACCTTTTTGGTCGAAAATGCATGTAAGGCTAACACCTGGCGCTCAAATGCCACTCGGATGTCAAAGTTGTCGCAGCGCATTGAAATTTTGCATGCGGGTAGACCTTGACCTGGAGGTCACGTTTCCACCGTTCTTGACCCCCGCTCACCTCTATGAGTGGAGCTATGGGCGATCAAAGATGATTTTAACATTGGCTCCAAAGTGAAAAATGTTCGGTTCAGTATGCTCCATATGACCTAAGGAGTCGTCCTGCAAAGTCTGAGACTCCTACGGCGATTTGACCTTTTTGGTCGAAAATGCATGTAAGGCTAACACCTGGCGCTCAAATGCCACTCGGATGTCAAAGTTGTCGCAGCGCATTGAAATTTTGCATGCAGGTAGACCTTGACCTGGAGGTCACGTTTCCACCGTTCTTGACCCCCGCTCACCTCTGTGAGTGGAGCTATGGGCGATAAAAGATGATTTTAACATTGGCTCCAAAGTGAAAAATGTTCGGTTCAGTATGCTCCATATGACCTAAGGAGTCGTCCTGCAAAGTCTGAGACTCCTACGGCGATTTGACCTTTTTGGTCGAAAATGCATGTAAGGCTAACACCTGGCGCTCAAATGCCACTCGGATGTCAAAGTTGTCGCAGCGCATTGAAATTTTGCATGCGGGTAGACCTTGACCTGGAGGTCACGTTTCCACCGTTCTTGACCCCCGCTCACCTCTGTGAGTGGAGCTATGGGCGATCAAAGACGATTTTAACATTGGCTCCAAAGTGAAAAATGTTCGGTTCAGTATGCTCCATATGACCTAAGGAGTCGTCCTGCAAAGTCTGAGACTCCTACGGCGATTTGACCTTTTTGGTCGAAAATGCATGTAAGGCTAACACCTGGCGCTCAAATGCCACTCGGATGTCAAAGTTGTCGCAGCGCATTGAAATTTTGCATGCGGGTAGACCTTGACCTGGAGGTCACGTTTCCACCGTTCTTGACCCCCGCTCACCTCTGTGAGTGGAGCTATGGGCGATCAAAGATGATTTTAACATTGGCTCCAAAGTGAAAAATGTTCGGTTCAGTATGCTCCATATGACCTAAGGAGTCGTCCTGCAAAGTCTGAGACTCCTACGGCGATTTGACCTTTTTGGTCGAAAATGCATGTAAGGCTAACATCTGGCGCTCAAATGCCACTCGGATGTCAAAGTTGTCGCAGCGCATTGAAATTTTGCATGCGGGTAGACCTTGACCTGGAGGTCACGTTTCCACCGTTCTTGACCCCCGCTCACCTCTGTGAGTGGAGCTATGGGCGATCAAAGATGATTTTAACATTGGCTCCAAAGTGAAAAATGTTCGGTTCAGTATGCTCCATATGACCTAAGGAGTCGTCCTGCAAAGTCTGAGACTCCTACGGCGATTTGACCTTTTTGGTCGAAAATGCATGTAAGGCTAACACCTGGCGCTCAAATGCCACTCGGATGTCAAAGTTGTCGCAGCGCATTGAAATTTTGCATGCAGGTAGACCTTGACCTGGAGGTCACGTTTCCACCGTTCTTGACCCCCGCTCACCTCTGTGAGTGGAGCTATGGGCGATAAAAGATGATTTTAACATTGGCTCCAAAGTGAAAAATGTTCGGTTCAGTATGCTCCATATGACCTAAGGAGTCGTCCTGCAAAGTCTGAGACTCCTACGGCGATTTGACCTTTTTGGTCGAAAATGCATGTAAGGCTAACACCTGGCGCTCAAATGCCACTCGGATGTCAAAGTTGTCGCAGCGCATTGTAATTTTGCATGCGGGTAGACCTTGACCTGGAGGTCACGTTTCCACCGTTCTTGACCCCCGCTCACCTCTGTGAGTGGAGCTATGGGCGATCAAAGATGATTTTAACATTGGCTCCAAAGTGAAAAATGTTCGGTTCAGTATGCTCCATATGACCTAAGGAGTCGTCCTGCAAAGTCTGAGACTCCTACGGCGATTTGACCTTTTTGGTCGAAAATGCATGTAAGGCTAACACCTGGCGCTCAAATGCCACTCGGATGTCAAAGTTGTCGCAGCGCATTGAAATTTTGCATGCGGGTAGACCTTGACCTGGAGGTCACGTTTCCACCGTTCTTGACCCCCGCTCACCTCTATGAGTGGAGCTATGGGCGATCAAAGATGATTTTAACATTGGCTCCAAAGTGAAAAATGTTCGGTTCAGTATGCTCCATATGACCTAAGGAGTCGTCCTGCAAAGTCTGAGACTCCTACGGCGATTTGACCTTTTTGGTCGAAAATGCATGTAAGGCTAACACCTGGCGCTCAAATGCCACTCGGATGTCAAAGTTGTCGCAGCGCATTGAAATTTTGCATGCGGGTAGACCTTGACCTGGAGGTCACGTTTCCACCGTTCTTGACCCCCGCTCACCTCTGTGAGTGGAGCTATGGGCGATCAAAGACGATTTTAACATTGGCTCCAAAGTGAAAAATGTTCGGTTCAGTATGCTCCATATGACCTAAGGAGTCGTCCTGCAAAGTCTGAGACTCCTACGGCGATTTGACCTTTTTGGTCGAAAATGCATGTAAGGCTAACACCTGGCGCTCAAATGCCACTCGGATGTCAAAGTTGTCGCAGCGCATTGAAATTTTGCATGCGGGTAGACCTTGACCTGGAGGTCACGTTTCCACCGTTCTTGACCCCCGCTCACCTCTATGAGTGGAGCTATGGGCGATCAAAGATGATTTTAACATTGGCTCCAAAGTGAAAAATGTTCGGTTCAGTATGCTCCATATGACCTAAGGAGTCGTCCTGCAAAGTCTGAGACTCCTACGGCGATTTGACCTTTTTGGTCGAAAATGCATGTAAGGCTAACACCTGGCGCTCAAATGCCACTCGGATGTCAAAGTTGTCGCAGCGCATTGAAATTTTGCATGCAGGTAGACCTTGACCTGGAGGTCACGTTTCCACCGTTCTTGACCCCCGCTCACCTCTGTGAGTGGAGCTATGGGCGATAAAAGATGATTTTAACATTGGCTCCAAAGTGAAAAATGTTCGGTTCAGTATGCTCCATATGACCTAAGGAGTCGTCCTGCAAAGTCTGAGACTCCTACGGCGATTTGACCTTTTTGGTCGAAAATGCATGTAAGGCTAACACCTGGCGCTCAAATGCCACTCGGATGTCAAAGTTGTCGCAGCGCATTGAAATTTTGCATGCGGGTAGACCTTGACCTGGAGGTCACGTTTCCACCGTTCTTGACCCCCGCTCACCTCTGTGAGTGGAGCTATGGGCGATCAAAGACGATTTTAACATTGGCTCCAAAGTGAAAAATGTTCGGTTCAGTATGCTCCATATGACCTAAGGAGTCGTCCTGCAAAGTCTGAGACTCCTACGGCGATTTGACCTTTTTGGTCGAAAATGCATGTAAGGCTAACACCTGGCGCTCAAATGCCACTCGGATGTCAAAGTTGTCGCAGCGCATTGAAATTTTGCATGCGGGTAGACCTTGACCTGGAGGTCACGTTTCCACCGTTCTTGACCCCCGCTCACCTCTGTGAGTGGAGCTATGGGCGATCAAAGATGATTTTAACATTGGCTCCAAAGTGAAAAATGTTCGGTTCAGTATGCTCCATATGACCTAAGGAGTCGTCCTGCAAAGTCTGAGACTCCTACGGCGATTTGACCTTTTTGGTCGAAAATGCATGTAAGGCTAACATCTGGCGCTCAAATGCCACTCGGATGTCAAAGTTGTCGCAGCGCATTGAAATTTTGCATGCGGGTAGACCTTGACCTGGAGGTCACGTTTCCACCGTTCTTGACCCCCGCTCACCTCTGTGAGTGGAGCTATGGGCGATCAAAGATGATTTTAACATTGGCTCCAAAGTGAAAAATGTTCGGTTCAGTATGCTCCATATGACCTAAGGAGTCGTCCTGCAAAGTCTGAGACTCCTACGGCGATTTGACCTTTTTGGTCGAAAATGCATGTAAGGCTAACACCTGGCGCTCAAATGCCACTCGGATGTCAAAGTTGTCGCAGCGCATTGAAATTTTGCATGCGGGTAGACCTTGACCTGGAGGTCACGTTTCCACCGTTCTTGACCCCCGCTCACCTCTGTGAGTGGAGCTATGGGCGATAAAAGATGATTTTAACATTGGCTCCAAAGTGAAAAATGTTCGGTTCAGTATGCTCCATATGACCTAAGGAGTCGTCCTGCAAAGTCTGAGACTCCTACGGCGATTTGACCTTTTTGGTCGAAAATGCATGTAAGGCTAACACCTGGCGCTCAAATGCCACTCGGATGTCAAAGTTGTCGCAGCGCATTGAAATTTTGCATGCGGGTAGACCTTGACCTGGAGGTCACGTTTCCACCGTTCTTGACCCCCGCTCACCTCTGTGAGTGGAGCTATGGGCGATCAAAGATGATTTTAACATTGGCTCCAAAGTGAAAAATGTTCGGTTCAGTATGCTCCATATGACCTAAGGAGTCGTCCTGCAAAGTCTGAGACTCCTACGGCGATTTGACCTTTTTGGTCGAAAATGTATGTAAGGCTAACATCTGGCGCTCAAATGCCACTCGGATGTCAAAGTTGTCGCAGCGCATTGAAATTTTGCATGCGGGTAGACCTTGACCTGGAGGTCACGTTTCCACCGTTCTTGACCCCCGCTCACCTCTGTGAGTGGAGCTATGGGCGATCAAAGACGATTTTAACATTGGCTCCAAAGTGAAAAATGTTCGGTTCAGTATGCTCCATATGACCTAAGGAGTCGTCCTGCAAAGTCTGAGACTCCTACGGCGATTTGACCTTTTTGGTCGAAAATGCATGTAAGGCTAACACCTGGCGCTCAAATGCCACTCGGATGTCAAAGTTGTCGCAGCGCATTGAAATTTTGCATGCGGGTAGACCTTGACCTGGAGGTCACGTTTCCACCGTTCTTGACCCCCGCTCACCTCTGTGAGTGGAGCTATGGGCGATCAAAGATGATTTTAACATTGGCTCCAAAGGGAAAAATGTTCGGTTCAGTATGCTCCATATGACCTAAGGAGTCGTCCTGCAAAGTCTGAGACTCCTACGGCGATTTGACCTTTTTGGTCGAAAATGCATGTAAGGCTAACATCTGGCGCTCAAATGCCACTCGGATGTCAAAGTTGTCGCAGCGCATTGAAATTTTGCATGCGGGTAGACCTTGACCTGGAGGTCACGTTTCCACCGTTCTTGACCCCCGCTCACCTCTGTGAGTGGAGCTATGGGCGATCAAAGACGATTTTAACATTGGCTCCAAAGTGAAAAATGTTCGGTTCAGTATGCTCCATATGACCTAAGGAGTCGTCCTGCAAAGTCTGAGACTCCTACGGCGATTTGACCTTTTTGGTCGAAAATGCATGTAAGGCTAACACCTGGCGCTCAAATGCCACTCGGATGTCAAAGTTGTCGCAGCGCATTGAAATTTTGCATGCGGGTAGACCTTGACCTGGAGGTCACGTTTCCACCGTTCTTGACCCCCGCTCACCTCTGTGAGTGGAGCTATGGGCGATCAAAGATGATTTTAACATTGGCTCCAAAGTGAAAAATGTTCGGTTCAGTATGCTCCATATGACCTAAGGAGTCGTCCTGCAAAGTCTGAGACTCCTACGGCGATTTGACCTTTTTGGTCGAAAATGCATGTAAGGCTAACACCTGGCGCTCAAATGCCACTCGGATGTCAAAGTTGTCGCAGCGCATTGAAATTTTGCATGCGGGTAGACCTTGACCTGGAGGTCACGTTTCCACCGTTCTTGACCCCCGCTCACCTCTGTGAGTGGAGCTATGGGCGATCAAAGATGATTTTAACATTGGCTCCAAAGTGAAAAATGTTCGGTTCAGTATGCTCCATATGACCTAAGGAGTCGTCCTGCAAAGTCTGAGACTCCTACGGCGATTTGACCTTTTTGGTCGAAAATGTATGTAAGGCTAACATCTGGCGCTCAAATGCCACTCGGATGTCAAAGTTGTCGCAGCGCATTGAAATTTTGCATGCGGGTAGACCTTGACCTGGAGGTCACGTTTCCACCGTTCTTGACCCCCGCTCACCTCTGTGAGTGGAGCTATGGGCGATCAAAGACGATTTTAACATTGGCTCCAAAGTGAAAAATGTTCGGTTCAGTATGCTCCATATGACCTAAGGAGTCGTCCTGCAAAGTCTGAGACTCCTACGGCGATTTGACCTTTTTGGTCGAAAATGCATGTAAGGCTAACACCTGGCGCTCAAATGCCACTCGGATGTCAAAGTTGTCGCAGCGCATTGAAATTTTGCATGCGGGTAGACCTTGACCTGGAGGTCACGTTTCCACCGTTCTTGACCCCCGCTCACCTCTGTGAGTGGAGCAAATGGGCGATCAAAGATGATTTTAACATTGGCTCTAAAGTGAAAAATGTTCGGTTCAGTATGCTCCATATGACCTAAGGAGTCGTCCTGCAAAGTCTGAGACTCCTACGGCGATTTGACCTTTTTGGTCGAAAATGCATGTAAGGCTAACACCTGGCGCTCAAATGCCACTCGGATGTCAAAGTTGTCGCAGCGCATTGAAATTTTGCATGCGGGTAGACCTTGACCTGGAGGTCACGTTTCCACCGTTCTTGACCCCCGCTCACCTCTGTGAGTGGAGCTATGGGCGATCAAAGATGATTTTAACATTGGCTCCAAAGGGAAAAATGTTCGGTTCAGTATGCTCCATATGACCTAAGGAGTCGTCCTGCAAAGTCTGAGACTCCTACGGCGATTTGACCTTTTTGGTCGAAAATGCATGTAAGGCTAACACATGGCGCTCAAATGCCACTCGGATGTCAAAGTTGTCGCAGCGCATTGAAATTTTGCATGCGGGTAGACCTTGACCTGGAGGTCACGTTTCCACCGTTCTTGACCCCCGCTCACCTCTGTGAGTGGAGCTATGGGCGATCAAAGATGATTTTAACATTGGCTCCAAAGTGAAAAATGTTCGGTTCAGTATGCTCCATATGACCTAAGGAGTCGTCCTGCAAAGTCTGAGACTCCTACGGCGATTTGACCTTTTGGGTCGAAAATGCATGTAAGGCTAACACCTGGCGCTCAAATGCCACTCGGATGTCAAAGTTGTCGCAGCGCATTGAAATTTTGCATGCGGGTAGACCTTGACCTGGAGGTCACGTTTCCACCGTTCTTGACCCCCGCTCACCTCTGTGAGTGGAGCTATGGGCGATCAAAGACGATTTTAACATTGGCTCCAAAGTGAAAAATGTTCGGTTCAGTATGCTCCATATGACCTAAGGAGTCGTCCTGCAAAGTCTGAGACTCCTACGGCGATTTGACCTTTTTGGTCGAAAATGCATGTAAGGCTAACACCTGGCGCTCAAATGCCACTCGGATGTCAAAGTTGTCGCAGCGCATTGAAATTTTGCATGCGGGTAGACCTTGACCTGGAGGTCACGTTTCCACCGTTCTTGACCCCCGCTCACCTCTGTGAGTGGAGCTATGGGCGATAAAAGATGATTTTAACATTGGCTCCAAAGTGAAAAATGTTCGGTTCAGTATGCTCCATATGACCTAAGGAGTCGTCCTGCAAAGTCTGAGACTCCTACGGCGATTTGACCTTTTTGGTCGAAAATGCATGTAAGGCTAACACCTGGCGCTCAAATGCCACTCGGATGTCAAAGTTGTCGCAGCGCATTGAAATTTTGCATGCGGGTAGACCTTGACCTGGAGGTCACGTTTCCACCGTTCTTGACCCCCGCTCACCTCTGTGAGTGGAGCTATGGGCGATCAAAGATGATTTTAACATTGGCTCCAAAGTGAAAAATGTTCGGTTCAGTATGCTCCATATGACCTAAGGAGTCGTCCTGCAAAGTCTGAGACTCCTACGGCGATTTGACCTTTTTGGTCGAAAATGCATGTAAGGCTAACACCTGGCGCTCAAATGCCACTCGGATGTCAAAGTTGTCGCAGCGCATTGAAATTTTGCATGCGGGTAGACCTTGACCTGGAGGTCACGTTTCCACCGTTCTTGACCCCCGCTCACCTCTGTGAGTGGAGCTATGGGCGATCAAAGACGATTTTAACATTGGCTCCAAAGTGAAAAATGTTCGGTTCAGTATGCTCCATATGACCTAAGGAGTCGTCCTGCAAAGTCTGAGACTCCTACGGCGATTTGACCTTTTTGGTCGAAAATGCATGTAAGGCTAACACCTGGCGCTCAAATGCCACTCGGATGTCAAAGTTGTCGCAGCGCATTGAAATTTTGCATGCGGGTAGACCTTGACCTGGAGGTCACGTTTCCACCGTTCTTGACCCCCGCTCACCTCTATGAGTGGAGCTATGGGCGATCAAAGATGATTTTAACATTGGCTCCAAAGTGAAAAATGTTCGGTTCAGTATGCTCCATATGACCTAAGGAGTCGTCCTGCAAAGTCTGAGACTCCTACGGCGATTTGACCTTTTTGGTCGAAAATGCATGTAAGGCTAACACCTGGCGCTCAAATGCCACTCGGATGTCAAAGTTGTCGCAGCGCATTGAAATTTTGCATGCAGGTAGACCTTGACCTGGAGGTCACGTTTCCACCGTTCTTGACCCCCGCTCACCTCTGTGAGTGGAGCTATGGGCGATAAAAGATGATTTTAACATTGGCTCCAAAGTGAAAAATGTTCGGTTCAGTATGCTCCATATGACCTAAGGAGTCGTCCTGCAAAGTCTGAGACTCCTACGGCGATTTGACCTTTTTGGTCGAAAATGCATGTAAGGCTAACACCTGGCGCTCAAATGCCACTCGGATGTCAAAGTTGTCGCAGCGCATTGAAATTTTGCATGCGGGTAGACCTTGACCTGGAGGTCACGTTTCCACCGTTCTTGACCCCCGCTCACCTCTGTGAGTGGAGCTATGGGCGATCAAAGACGATTTTAACATTGGCTCCAAAGTGAAAAATGTTCGGTTCAGTATGCTCCATATGACCTAAGGAGTCGTCCTGCAAAGTCTGAGACTCCTACGGCGATTTGACCTTTTTGGTCGAAAATGCATGTAAGGCTAACACCTGGCGCTCAAATGCCACTCGGATGTCAAAGTTGTCGCAGCGCATTGAAATTTTGCATGCGGGTAGACCTTGACCTGGAGGTCACGTTTCCACCGTTCTTGACCCCCGCTCACCTCTGTGAGTGGAGCTATGGGCGATCAAAGATGATTTTAACATTGGCTCCAAAGTGAAAAATGTTCGGTTCAGTATGCTCCATATGACCTAAGGAGTCGTCCTGCAAAGTCTGAGACTCCTACGGCGATTTGACCTTTTTGGTCGAAAATGCATGTAAGGCTAACATCTGGCGCTCAAATGCCACTCGGATGTCAAAGTTGTCGCAGCGCATTGAAATTTTGCATGCGGGTAGACCTTGACCTGGAGGTCACGTTTCCACCGTTCTTGACCCCCGCTCACCTCTGTGAGTGGAGCTATGGGCGATCAAAGACGATTTTAACATTGGCTCCAAAGTGAAAAATGTTCGGTTCAGTATGCTCCATATGACCTAAGGAGTCGTCCTGCAAAGTCTGAGACTCCTACGGCGATTTGACCTTTTTGGTCGAAAATGCATGTAAGGCTAACACCTGGCGCTCAAATGCCACTCGGATGTCAAAGTTGTCGCAGCGCATTGAAATTTTGCATGCGGGTAGACCTTGACCTGGAGGTCACGTTTCCACCGTTCTTGACCCCCGCTCACCTCTGTGAGTGGAGCTATGGGCGATCAAAGATGATTTTAACATTGGCTCCAAAGTGAAAAATGTTCGGTTCAGTATGCTCCATATGACCTAAGGAGTCGTCCTGCAAAGTCTGAGACTCCTACGGCGATTTGACCTTTTTGGTCGAAAATGCATGTAAGGCTAACACCTGGCGCTCAAATGCCACTCGGATGTCAAAGTTGTCGCAGCGCATTGAAATTTTGCATGCGGGTAGACCTTGACCTGGAGGTCACGTTTCCACCGTTCTTGACCCCCGCTCACCTCTGTGAGTGGAGCTATGGGCGATCAAAGATGATTTTAACATTGGCTCCAAAGTGAAAAATGTTCGGTTCAGTATGCTCCATATGACCTAAGGAGTCGTCCTGCAAAGTCTGAGACTCCTACGGCGATTTGACCTTTTTGGTCGAAAATGTATGTAAGGCTAACATCTGGCGCTCAAATGCCACTCGGATGTCAAAGTTGTCGCAGCGCATTGAAATTTTGCATGCGGGTAGACCTTGACCTGGAGGTCACGTTTCCACCATTCTTGACCCCCGCTCACCTCTGTGAGTGGAGCTATGGGCGATCAAAGACGATTTTAACATTGGCTCCAAAGTGAAAAATGTTCGGTTCAGTATGCTCCATATGACCTAAGGAGTCGTCCTGCAAAGTCTGAGACTCCTACGGCGATTTGACCTTTTTGGTCGAAAATGCATGTAAGGCTAACACCTGGCGCTCAAATGCCACTCGGATGTCAAAGTTGTCGCAGCGCATTGAAATTTTGCATGCGGGTAGACCTTGACCTGGAGGTCACGTTTCCACCGTTCTTGACCCCCGCTCACCTCTGTGAGTGGAGCTATGGGCGATCAAAGATGATTTTAACATTGGCTCCAAAGGGAAAAATGTTCGGTTCAGTATGCTCCATATGACCTAAGGAGTCGTCCTGCAAAGTCTGAGACTCCTACGGCGATTTGACCTTTTTGGTCGAAAATGCATGTAAGGCTAACATCTGGCGCTCAAATGCCACTCGGATGTCAAAGTTGTCGCAGCGCATTGAAATTTTGCATGCGGGTAGACCTTGACCTGGAGGTCACGTTTCCACCGTTCTTGACCCCCGCTCACCTCTGTGAGTGGAGCTATGGGCGATCAAAGACGATTTTAACATTGGCTCCAAAGTGAAAAATGTTCGGTTCAGTATGCTCCATATGACCTAAGGAGTCGTCCTGCAAAGTCTGAGACTCCTACGGCGATTTGACCTTTTTGGTCGAAAATGCATGTAAGGCTAACACCTGGCGCTCAAATGCCACTCGGATGTCAAAGTTGTCGCAGCGCATTGAAATTTTGCATGCGGGTAGACCTTGACCTGGAGGTCACGTTTCCACCGTTCTTGACCCCCGCTCACCTCTGTGAGTGGAGCTATGGGCGATCAAAGACGATTTTAACATTGGCTCCAAAGTGAAAAATGTTCGGTTCAGTATGCTCCATATGACCTAAGGAGTCGTCCTGCAAAGTCTGAGACTCCTACGGCGATTTGACCTTTTTGGTCGAAAATGCATGTAAGGCTAACACCTGGCGCTCAAATGCCACTCGGATGTCAAAGTTGTCGCAGCGCATTGAAATTTTGCATGCGGGTAGACCTTGACCTGGAGGTCACGTTTCCACCGTTCTTGACCCCCGCTCACCTCTGTGAGTGGAGCTATGGGCGATCAAAGATGATTTTAACATTGGCTCCAAAGTGAAAAATGTTCGGTTCAGTATGCTCCATATGACCTAAGGAGTCGTCCTGCAAAGTCTGAGACTCCTACGGCGATTTGACCTTTTTGGTCGAAAATGTATGTAAGGCTAACATCTGGCGCTCAAATGCCACTCGGATGTCAAAGTTGTCGCAGCGCATTGAAATTTTGCATGCGGGTAGACCTTGACCTGGAGGTCACGTTTCCACCGTTCTTGACCCCCGCTCACCTCTGTGAGTGGAGCTATGGGCGATCAAAGACGATTTTAACATTGGCTCCAAAGTGAAAAATGTTCGGTTCAGTATGCTCCATATGACCTAAGGAGTCGTCCTGCAAAGTCTGAGACTCCTACGGCGATTTGACCTTTTTGGTCGAAAATGCATGTAAGGCTAACACCTGGCGCTCAAATGCCACTCGGATGTCAAAGTTGTCGCAGCGCATTGAAATTTTGCATGCGGGTAGACCTTGACCTGGAGGTCACGTTTCCACCGTTCTTGACCCCCGCTCACCTCTGTGAGTGGAGCAAATGGGCGATCAAAGATGATTTTAACATTGGCTCTAAAGTGAAAAATGTTCGGTTCAGTATGCTCCATATGACCTAAGGAGTCGTCCTGCAAAGTCTGAGACTCCTACGGCGATTTGACCTTTTTGGTCGAAAATGCATGTAAGGCTAACACATGGCGCTCAAATGCCACTCGGATGTCAAAGTTGTCGCAGCGCATTGAAATTTTGCATGCGGGTAGACCTTGACCTGGAGGTCACGTTTCCACCGTTCTTGACCCCCGCTCACCTCTGTGAGTGGAGCTATGGGCGATCAAAGATGATTTTAACATTGGCTCCAAAGGGAAAAATGTTCGGTTCAGTATGCTCCATATGACCTAAGGAGTCGTCCTGCAAAGTCTGAGACTCCTACGGCGATTTGACCTTTTGGGTCGAAAATGCATGTAAGGCTAACACCTGGCGCTCAAATGCCACTCGGATGTCAAAGTTGTCGCAGCGCATTGAAATTTTGCATGCGGGTAGACCTTGACCTGGAGGTCACGTTTCCACCGTTCTTGACCCCCGCTCACCTCTGTGAGTGGAGCTATGGGCGATCAAAGATGATTTTAACATTGGCTCCAAAGTGAAAAATGTTCGGTTCAGTATGCTCCATATGACCTAAGGAGTCGTCCTGCAAAGTCTGAGACTCCTACGGCGATTTGACCTTTTTGGTCGAAAATGCATGTAAGGCTAACACCTGGCGCTCAAATGCCACTCGGATGTCAAAGTTGTCGCAGCGCATTGAAATTTTGCATGCAGGTAGACCTTGACCTGGAGGTCACGTTTCCACCGTTCTTGACCCCCGCTCACCTCTGTGAGTGGAGCTATGGGCGATCAAAGATGATTTTAACATTGGCTCCAAAGTGAAAAATGTTCGGTTCAGTATGCTCCATATGACCTAAGGAGTCGTCCTGCAAAGTCTGAGACTCCTACGGCGATTTGACCTTTTTGGTCGAAAATGCATGTAAGGCTAACACCTGGCGCTCAAATGCCACTCGGATGTCAAAGTTGTCGCAGCGCATTGAAATTTTGCATGCGGGTAGACCTTGACCCGGAGGTCACGTTTCCACCGTTCTTGACCCCCGCTCACCTCTGTGAGTGGAGCTATGGGCGATCAAAGATGATTTTAACATTGGCTCCAAAGTGAAAAATGTTCGGTTCAGTATGCTCCATATGACCTAAGGAGTCGTCCTGCAAAGTCTGAGACTCCTACGGCGATTTGACCTTTTTGGTCGAAAATGCATGTAAGGCTAACACCTGGCGCTCAAATGCCACTCGGATGTCAAAGTTGTCGCAGCGCATTGAAATTTTGCATGCGGGTAGACCTTGACCTGGAGGTCACGTTTCCACCGTTCTTGACCCCCGCTCACCTCTGTGAGTGGAGCTATGGGCGATCAAAGAAGATTTTAACATTGGCTCCAAAGGGAAAAATGTTCGGTTCAGTATGCTCCATATGACCTAAGGAGTCGTCCTGCAAAGTCTGAGACTCCTACGGCGATTTGACCTTTTTGGTCGAAAATGCATGTAAGGCTAACACCTGGCGCTCAAATGCCACTCGGATGTCAAAGTTGTCGCAGCGCATTGAAATTTTGCATGCGGGTAGACCTTGACCTGGAGGTCACGTTTCCACCGTTCTTGACCCCCGCTCACCTCTGTGAGTGGAGCTATGGGCGATCAAAGATGATTTTAACATTGGCTCCAAAGTGAAAAATGTTCGGTTCAGTATGCTCCATATGACCTAAGGAGTCGTCCTGCAAAGTCTGAGACTCCTACGGCGATTTGACCTTTTTGGTCGAAAATGCATGTAAGGCTAACATCTATCGCTCAAATGCCACTCGGATGTCAAAGTTGTCGCAGCGCATTGAAATTTTGCATGCGGGTAGACCTTGACCTGGAGGTCACGTTTCCACCGTTCTTGACCCCCGCTCACCTCTGTGAGTGGAGCTATGGGCGATCAAAGATGATTTTAACATTGGCTCCAAAGTGAAAAATGTTCGGTTCAGTATGCTCCATATGACCTAAGGAGTCGTCCTGCAAAGTCTGAGACTCCTACGGCGATTTGACCTTTTTGGTCGAAAATGCATGTAAGGCTAACACCTGGCGCTCAAATGCCACTCGGATGTCAAAGTTGTCGCAGCGCATTGAAATTTTGCATGCGGGTAGACCTTGACCTGGAGGTCACGTTTCCACCGTTCTTGACCCCCGCTCACCTCTGTGAGTGGAGCTATGGGCGATCAAAGAAGATTTTAACATTGGCTCCAAAGGGAAAAATGTTCGGTTCAGTATGCTCCATATGACCTAAGGAGTCGTCCTGCAAAGTCTGAGACTCCTACGGCGATTTGACCTTTTTGGTCGAAAATGCATGTAAGGCTAACACCTGGCGCTCAAATGCCACTCGGATGTCAAAGTTGTCGCAGCGCATTGAAATTTTGCATGCGGGTAGACCTTGACCTGGAGGTCACGTTTCCACCGTTCTTGACCCCCGCTCACCTCTGTGAGTGGAGCTATGGGCGATCAAAGATGATTTTAACATTGGCTCCAAAGGGAAAAATGTTCGGTTCAGTATGCTCCATATGACCTAAGGAGTCGTCCTGCAAAGTCTGAGACTCCTACGGCGATTTGACCTTTTGGGTCGAAAATGCATGTAAGGCTAACACCTGGCGCTCAAATGCCACTCGGATGTCAAAGTTGTCGCAGCGCATTGAAATTTTGCATGCGGGTAGACCTTGACCTGGAGGTCACGTTTCCACCGTTCTTGACCCCCGCTCACCTCTGTGAGTGGAGCTATGGGCGATCAAAGAAGATTTTAACATTGGCTCCAAAGTGAAAAATGTTCGGTTCAGTATGCTCCATATGACCTAAGGAGTCGTCCTGCAAAGTCTGAGACTCCTACGGCGATTTGACCTTTTTGGTCGAAAATGCATGTAAGGCTAACACCTGGCGCTCAAATGCCACTCGGATGTCAAAGTTGTCGCAGCGCATTGAAATTTTGCATGCGGGTAGACCTTGACCTGGAGGTCACGTTTCCACCGTTCTTGACCCCCGCTCACCTCTGTGAGTGGAGCTATGGGCGATCAAAGATGATTTTAACATTGGCTCCAAAGGGAAAAATGTTCGGTTCAGTATGCTCCATATGACCTAAGGAGTCGTCCTGCAAAGTCTGAGACTCCTACGGCGATTTGACCTTTTGGGTCGAAAATGCATGTAAGGCTAACACCTGGCGCTCAAATGCCACTCGGATGTCAAAGTTGTCGCAGCGCATTGAAATTTTGCATGCGGGTAGACCTTGACCTGGAGGTCACGTTTCCACCGTTCTTGACCCCCGCTCACCTCTGTGAGTGGAGCTATGGGCGATCAAAGATGATTTTAACATTGGCTCCAAAGTGAAAAATGTTCGGTTCAGTATGCTCCATATGACCTAAGGAGTCGTCCTGCAAAGTCTGAGACTCCTACGGCGATTTGACCTTTTTGGTCGAAAATGCATGTAAGGCTAACACCTGGCGCTCAAATGCCACTCGGATGTCAAAGTTGTCGCAGCGCATTGAAATTTTGCATGCAGGTAGACCTTGACCTGGAGGTCACGTTTCCACCGTTCTTGACCCCCGCTCACCTCTGTGAGTGGAGCTATGGGCGATCAAAGATGATTTTAACATTGGCTCCAAAGTGAAAAATGTTCGGTTCAGTATGCTCCATATGACCTAAGGAGTCGTCCTGCAAAGTCTGAGACTCCTACGGCGATTTGACCTTTTTGGTCGAAAATGCATGTAAGGCTAACATCTATCGCTCAAATGCCACTCGGATGTCAAAGTTGTCGCAGCGCATTGAAATTTTGCATGCGGGTAGACCTTGACCTGGAGGTCACGTTTCCACCGTTCTTGACCCCCGCTCACCTCTGTGAGTGGAGCTATGGGCGATCAAAGATGATTTTAACATTGGCTCCAAAGTGAAAAATGTTCGGTTCAGTATGCTCCATATGACCTAAGGAGTCGTCCTGCAAAGTCTGAGACTCCTACGGCGATTTGACCTTTTTGGTCGAAAATGCATGTAAGGCTAACACCTGGCGCTCAAATGCCACTCGGATGTCAAAGTTGTCGCAGCGCATTGAAATTTTGCATGCGGGTAGACCTTGACCCGGAGGTCACGTTTCCACCGTTCTTGACCCCCGCTCACCTCTGTGAGTGGAGCTATGGGCGATAAAAGATGATTTTAACATTGGCTCCAAAGTGAAAAATGTTCGGTTCAGTATGCTCCATATGACCTAAGGAGTCGTCCTGCAAAGTCTGAGACTCCTACGGCGATTTGACCTTTTTGGTCGAAAATGCATGTAAGGCTAACACCTGGCGCTCAAATGCCACTCGGATGTCAAAGTTGTCGCAGCGCATTGAAATTTTGCATGCGGGTAGACCTTGACCTGGAGGTCACGTTTCCACCGTTCTTGACCCCCGCTCACCTCTGTGAGTGGAGCTATGGGCGATCAAAGAAGATTTTAACATTGGCTCCAAAGTGAAAAATGTTCGGTTCAGTATGCTCCATATGACCTAAGGAGTCGTCCTGCAAAGTCTGAGACTCCTACGGCGATTTGACCTTTTTGGTCGAAAATGCATGTAAGGCTAACACCTGGCGCTCAAATGCCACTCGGATGTCAAAGTTGTCGCAGCGCATTGAAATTTTGCATGCGGGTAGACCTTGACCTGGAGGTCACGTTTCCACCGTTCTTGACCCCCGCTCACCTCTGTGAGTGGAGCTATGGGCGATCAAAGATGATTTTAACATTGGCTCCAAAGTGAAAAATGTTCGGTTCAGTATGCTCCATATGACCTAAGGAGTCGTCCTGCAAAGTCTGAGACTCCTACGGCGATTTGACCTTTTTGGTCGAAAATGCATGTAAGGCTAACACATGGCGCTCAAATGCCACTCGGATGTCAAAGTTGTCGCAGCGCATTGAAATTTTGCAGGCGGGTAGACCTTGACCTGGAGGTCACGTTTCCACCGTTCTTGACCCCCGCTCACCTCTGTGAGTGGAGCTATGGGCGATCAAAGATGATTTTAACATTGGCTCCAAAGGGAAAAATGTTCGGTTCAGTATGCTCCATATGACCTAAGGAGTCGTCCTGCAAAGTCTGAGACTCCTACGGCGATTTGACCTTTTTGGTCGAAAATGCATGTAAGGCTTAACACCTGGCGCTCAAATGCCACTCGGATGTCAAAGTTGTCGCAGCGCATTGAAATTTTGCATGCGGGTAGACCTTGACCTGGAGGTCACGTTTCCACCGTTCTTGACCCCCGCTCACCTCTGTGAGTGGAGCTATGGGCGATCAAAGATGATTTTAACATTGGCTCCAAAGGGAAAAATGTTCGGTTCAGTATGCTCCATATGACCTAAGGAGTCGTCCTGCAAAGTCTGAGACTCCTACGGCGATTTGACCTTTTTGGTCGAAAATGCATGTAAGGCTAACACATGGCGCTCAAATGCCACTCGGATGTCAAAGTTGTCGCAGCGCATTGAAATTTTGCATGCGGGTAGACCTTGACCTGGAGGTCACGTTTCCACCGTTCTTGACCCCCGCTCACCTCTGTGAGTGGAGCTATGGGCGATCAAAGATGATTTTAACATTGGTTCCAAAGGGAAAAATGTTCGGTTCAGTATGCTCCATATGACCTAAGGAGTCGTCCTGCAAAGTCTGAGACTCCTACGGCGATTTGACCTTTTTGGTCGAAAATGCATGTAAGGCTTAACACCTGGCGCTCAAATGCCACTCGGATGTCAAAGTTGTCGCAGCGCATTGAAATTTTGCATGCGGGTAGACCTTGACCTGGAGGTCACGTTTCCACCGTTCTTGACCCCCGCTCACCTCTGTGAGTGGAGCTATGGGCGATCAAAGATGATTTTAACATTGGCTCCAAAGGGAAAAATGTTCGGTTCAGTATGCTCCATATGACCTAAGGAGTCGTCCTGCAAAGTCTGAGACTCCTACGGCGATTTGACCTTTTTGGTCGAAAATGCATGTAAGGCTAACACCTGGCGCTCAAATGCCACTCGGATGTCAAAGTTGTCGCAGCGCATTGAAATTTTGCATGCGGGTAGACCTTGACCTGGAGGTCACGTTTCCACCGTTCTTGACCCCCGCTCACCTCTGTGAGTGGAGCTATGGGCGATCAAAGATGATTTTAACATTGGCTCCAAAGTGAAAAATGTTCGGTTCAGTATGCTCCATATGACCTAAGGAGTCGTCCTGCAAAGTCTGAGACTCCTACGGCGATTTGACCTTTTGGTCGAAAATGCATGTAAGGCTAACACCTGGCGCTCAAATGCCACTCGGATGTCAAAGTTGTCGCAGCGCATTGAAATTTTGCATGCGGGTAGACCTTGACCTGGAGGTCACGTTTCCACCGTTCTTGACCCCCGCTCACCTCTGTGAGTGGAGCTATGGGCGATCAAAGACGATTTTAACATTGGCTCCAAAGTGAAAAATGTTCGGTTCAGTATGCTCCATATGACCTAAGGAGTCGTCCTGCAAAGTCTGAGACTCCTACGACGATTTGACCTTTTTGGTCGAAAATGCATGTAAGGCTAACACCTGGCGCTCAAATGCCACTCGGATGTCAAAGTTGTCGCAGCGCATTGAAATTTTGCATGCAGGTAGACCTTGACCTGGAGGTCACGTTTCCACCGTTCTTGACCCCCGCTCACCTCTGTGAGTGGAGCTATGGGCGATCAAAGATGATTTTAACATTGGCTCCAAAGTGAAAAATGTTCGGTTCAGTATGCTCCATATGACCTAAGGAGTCGTCCTGCAAAGTCTGAGACTCCTACGGCGATTTGACCTTTTTGGTCGAAAATGCATGTAAGGCTAACATCTATCGCTCAAATGCCACTCGGATGTCAAAGTTGTCGCAGCGCATTGAAATTTTGCATGCGGGTAGACCTTGACCTGGAGGTCACGTTTCCACCGTTCTTGACCCCCGCTCACCTCTGTGAGTGGAGCTATGGGCGATCAAAGATGATTTTAACATTGGCTCCAAAGTGAAAAATGTTCGGTTCAGTATGCTCCATATGACCTAAGGAGTCGTCCTGCAAAGTCTGAGACTCCTACGGCGATTTGACCTTTTTGGTCGAAAATGCATGTAAGGCTAACACCTGGCGCTCAAATGCCACTCGGATGTCAAAGTTGTCGCAGCGCATTGAAATTTTGCATGCGGGTAGACCTTCACCCGGAGGTCACGTTTCCACCGTTCTTGACCCCCGCTCACCTCTGTGAGTGGAGCTATGGGCGATCAAAGATGATTTTAACATTGGCTCCAAAGTGAAAAATGTTCGGTTCAGTATGCTCCATATGACCTAAGGAGTCGTCCTGCAAAGTCTGAGACTCCTACGGCGATTTGACCTTTTTGGTCGAAAATGCATGTAAGGCTAACACCTGGCGCTCAAATGCCACTCGGATGTCAAAGTTGTCGCAGCGCATTGAAATTTTGCATGCGGGTAGACCTTGACCTGGAGGTCACGTTTCCACCGTTCTTGACCCCCGCTCACCTCTGTGAGTGGAGCTATGGGCGATCAAAGAAGATTTTAACATTGGCTCCAAAGGGAAAAATGTTCGGTTCAGTATGCTCCATATGACCTAAGGAGTCGTCCTGCAAAGTCTGAGACTCCTACGGCGATTTGACCTTTTTGGTCGAAAATGCATGTAAGGCTAACACCTGGCGCTCAAATGCCACTCGGATGTCAAAGTTGTCGCAGCGCATTGAAATTTTGCATGCGGGTAGACCTTGACCTGGAGGTCACGTTTCCACCGTTCTTGACCCCCGCTCACCTCTGTGAGTGGAGCTATGGGCGATCAAAGATGATTTTAACATTGGCTCCAAAGTGAAAAATGTTCGGTTCAGTATGCTCCATATGACCTAAGGAGTCGTCCTGCAAAGTCTGAGACTCCTACGGCGATTTGACCTTTTTGGTCGAAAATGCATGTAAGGCTAACACCTGGCGCTCAAATGCCACTCGGATGTCAAAGTTGTCGCAGCGCATTGAAATTTTGCATGCGGGTAGACCTTCACCCGGAGGTCACGTTTCCACCGTTCTTGACCCCCGCTCACCTCTGTGAGTGGAGCTATGGGCGATCAAAGATGATTTTAACATTGGCTCCAAAGTGAAAAATGTTCGGTTCAGTATGCTCCATATGACCTAAGGAGTCGTCCTGCAAAGTCTGAGACTCCTACGGCGATTTGACCTTTTTGGTCGAAAATGCATGTAAGGCTAACACCTGGCGCTCAAATGCCACTCGGATGTCAAAGTTGTCGCAGCGCATTGAAATTTTGCATGCGGGTAGACCTTGACCTGGAGGTCACGTTTCCACCGTTCTTGACCCCCGCTCACCTCTGTGAGTGGAGCTATGGGCGATCAAAGAAGATTTTAACATTGGCTCCAAAGGGAAAAATGTTCGGTTCAGTATGCTCCATATGACCTAAGGAGTCGTCCTGCAAAGTCTGAGACTCCTACGGCGATTTGACCTTTTTGGTCGAAAATGCATGTAAGGCTTAACACCTGGCGCTCAAATGCCACTCGGATGTCAAAGTTGTCGCAGCGCATTGAAATTTTGCATGCGGGTAGACCTTGACCTGGAGGTCACGTTTCCACCGTTCTTGACCCCCGCTCACCTCTGTGAGTGGAGCTATGGGCGATCAAAGATGATTTTAACATTGGCTCCAAAGGGAAAAATGTTCGGTTCAGTATGCTCCATATGACCTAAGGAGTCGTCCTGCAAAGTCTGAGACTCCTACGGCGATTTGACCTTTTGTTCGAAAATGCATGTAAGGCTAACACCTGGCGCTCAAATGCCACTCGGATGTCAAAGTTGTCGCAGCGCATTGAAATTTTGCATGCGGGTAGACCTTGACCTGGAGGTCACGTTTCCACCGTTCTTGACCACCGCTCACCTCTGTGAGTGGAGCTATGGGCGATCAAAGATGATTTTAACATTGGCTCCAAAGTGAAAAATGTTCGGTTCAGTATCCTTCATATGACCTAAGGAGTCGTCCTGCAAAGTCTGAGACTCCTACGGCGATTTGACCTTTTTGGTCGAAAATGCATGTAAGGCTAACACCTGGCGCTCAAATGCCACTCGGATGTCAAAGTTGTCGCAGCGCATTGAAATTTTGCATGCGGGTAGACCTTGACCTGGAGGTCACGTTTCCACCGTTCTTGACCCCCGCTCACCTCTGTGAGTGGAGCTATGGGCGATCAAAGACGATTTTAACATTGGCTCCAAAGTGAAAAATGTTCGGTTCAGTATGCTCCATATGACCTAAGGAGTCGTCCTGCAAAGTCTGAGACTCCTACGTCGATTTGACCTTTTTGGTCGAAAATGCATGTAAGGCTAACACCTGGCGTTCAAATGCCACTCGGATGTCAAAGTTGTCGCAGCGCATTGAAATTTTGCATGCGGGTAGACCTTGACCTGGAAGTCACGTTTCCATCGTTCTTGACCCCCGCTCACCTCTGTGAGTGGAGCTATGGGCGATCAAAGATGATTTTAACATTGGCTCCAAAGTGAAAAATGTTCGGTTCAGTATGCTCCATATGACCTAAGGAGTCGTCCTGCAAAGTCTGAGACTCCTACGGCGATTTGACCTTTTTGGTCGAAAATGCATGTAAGGCTAACACCTGGCGCTCAAATGCCACTCGGATGTCAAAGTTGTCGCAGCGCATTGAAATTTTGCATGCGGGTAGACCTTGACCTGGAGGTCACGTTTCCACCGTTCTTGACCACCGCTCACCTCTGTGAGTGGAGCTATGGGCGATCAAAGATGATTTTAACATTGGCTCCAAAGTGAAAAATGTTCGGTTCAGTATGCTCCATATGACCTAAGGAGTCGTCCTGCAAAGTCTGAGACTCCTACGGCGATTTGACCTTTTTGGTCGAAAATGCATGTAAGGCTAACACCTGGCGCTCAAATGCCACTCGGATGTCAAAGATGTCGCAGCGCATTGAAATTTTGCATGCGGGTAGACCTTGACCTGGAGGTCACGTTTCCACCGTTCTTGATCCCCGCTCACCTCTGTGAGTGGAGCTATGGGCGATCAAAGACGGTTTTAACATTGGCTCCAAAGTGAAAAATGTTCGGTTCAGTATGCTCCATATGACCTAAGGAGTCGTCCTGCAAAGTCTGAGACTCCTACGGCGATTTGACCTTTTTGGTCGAAGATGCATGTAAGGCTAACACCTGGCGCTCAAATGCCACTCGGATGTCAAAGTTGTCGCAGCGCATTGAAATTTTGCATGCGGTAGACCTTGACCCGGAGGTCACGTTTCCACCGTTCTTGACCACCGCTCACCTCTGTGAGTGGAGCTATGGGCGATCAAAGACGATTTTAACATTGGCTCCAAAGTGAAAAATGTTCGGTTCAGTATGCTCCATATGACCTAAGGAGTCGTCCTGCAAAGTCTGAGACTCCTACGGCGATTTGACCTTTTTGGTCGAAAATGCATGTAAGGCTAACACCTGGCGCTCAAATGCCACTCGGATGTCAAAGATGTCGCAGCGCATTGAAATTTTGCATGCGGGTAGACCTTGACCTGGAGGTCACGTTTCCACCGTTCTTGATCCCCGCTCACCTCTGTGAGTGGAGCTATGGGCGATCAAAGATGATTTTAACATTGGCTCCAAAGTGAAAAATGTTCGGTTCAGTATGCTCCATATGACCTAAGGAGTCGTCCTGCTAAGTCTGAGACTCCTACGGCGATTTGACCTTTTTGGTCGAAAATGCATGTAAGGCTAACACCTGGCGCTCAAATGCCACTCGGATGTCAAAGTTGTCGCAGCGCATTGAAATTTTGCATGCGGGTAGACCTTGACCTGGAGGTCATGTTTCCTCCGTTCTTGACCCCCGCTCACCTCTGTGAGTGGAGCTATGGGCGATCAAAGACAATTTTAACATTGGCTCCAAAGTGAAAAATGTTCGGTACAGTATGCTCCATATGACCTAAGGAGTCGTCCTGCAAAGTCTGAGACTCCTACGCCGATTTGACCTTTTTGGTCGAAAATGCATGTAAGGCTAACACCTGGCGCTCAAATGCCACTCGGATGTCAAAGTTGTCGCAGCGCATTGAAATTTTGCATGCGGGTAGACCTTGACCTGGAGGTCACGTTTCCACCGTTCTTGACCACCGCTCACCTCTGTGAGTGGAGCTATGGGCGATCAAAGATGATTTTAACATTGGCTCCAAAGTGAAAAATGTTCGGTTCAGTATGCTCCATATGACCTAAGGAGTCGTCCTGCAAAGTCTGAGACTCCTACGGCGATTTGACCTTTTTGGTCGAAAATGCATGTAAGGCTAACACCTGGCGCTCAAATGCCACTCGGATGTCAAAGTTGTCGCAGCGCATTGAAATTTTGCATGCTGGTAGACCTTGACCTGGAGGTCATGTTTCCTCCGTTCTTGACCCCCGCTCACCTCTGTGAGTGGAGCTATGGGCGATCAAAGACAATTTTAACATTGGCTCCAAAGTGAAAAATGTTCGGTTCAGTATGCTCCATATGACCTAAGGAGTCGTCCTGCAAAGTCTGAGACTCCTACGGCGATATGACCTTTTTGGTCGAAAATGCATGTAAGGCTAACACCTGGCGCTCAAATGCCACTCGGATGTCAAAGTTGTCGCAGCGCATTGAAATTTTGCATGCGGGTAGACCTTGACCTGGAGGTCACGTTTCCACCGTTCTTGACCCCCGCTCACCTCTGTGAGTGGAGCTATTGTCGATCAAAGATGATTTTAACATTGGCTCCAAAGTGAAAAATGTTCGGTTCAGTAAGCTCCATATGACCTAAGGAGTCGTCCTGCAAAGTCTGAGACTCCTACGGCGATTTGCCCTTTTTGGTCGAAAATGCATGTAAGGCTAACACCTGGCGCTCAAATGCCACTCGGATGTCAAAGTTGTCGCAGCGCATTGAAATTTTGCATGCGGGTAGACCTTGACCTGGAGGTCACGTTTCCACCGTTCTTGACCCCCGCTCACCTCTGTGAGTGGAGCTATGGGCGATCAAAGATGATTTTAACATTGGCTCCAAAGTGAAAAATGTTCGGTTCAGTAAGCTCCATATGACCTAAGGAGTCGTCCTGCAAAGTCTGAGACTCCTACGGCGATTTGACCTTTTTGGTCGAAAATGCATGTAAGGCTAACACCTGGCGCTCAAATGCCACTCGGATGTCAAAGTTGTCGCAGCGCATTGAAATTTTGCATGCGGGTAGACCTTGACCTGGAGGTCACGTTTCCACCGTTCTTGACCCCCGCTCACCTCTGTGAGTGGAGCTATGGGCGATCAAAGATGATTTTAACATTGGCTCCAAAGTGAAAAATGTTCGGTTCAGTATGCTTCATATGACCTAAGGAGTCGTCCTGCAAAGTCTGAGACTCCTACGGCGATTTGACCTTTTTGGTCGAAAATGCATGTAAGGCTAACACCTGGCGCTCAAATGCCACTCGGATGTCAAAGTTGTCGCAGCGCATTGAAATTTTGCATGCGGGTAGACCTTGACCTGGAGGTCACGTTTCCACCGTTCTTGACCCCCGCTCACCTCTGTGAGTGGAGCTATGGGCGATCAAAGATGATTTTAACATTGGCTCCAAAGTGAAAAATGTTCGGTTCAGTATGCTCCATATGACCTAAGGAGTCGTCCTGCAAAGTCTGAGACTCCTACGGCGATTTGACCTTTTTGGTCGAAAATGCATGTAAGGCTAACACCTGGCGCTCAAATGCCACTCGGATGTCAAAGTTGTCGCAGCGCATTGAAATTTTGCATGCGGGTAGACCTTGACCTGGAGGTCACGTTTCCACCGTTCTTGACCCCCGCTCACCTCTGTGAGTGGAGCTATGGGCGATCAAAGATGATTTTAACATTGGCTCCAAAGTGAAAAATGTTCGGTTCAGTAAGCTCCATATGACCTAAGGAGTCGTCCTGCAAAGTCTGAGACTCCTACGGCGATTTGACCTTTTTGGTCGAAAATGCATGTGAAGGCTAACACCTGGCGCTCAAATGCCACTCGGATGTCAAAGTTGTCGCAGCGCATTGAAATTTTGCATGCGGGTAGACCTTGACCTGGAGGTCACGTTTCCACCGTTCTTGACCACCGCTCACCTCTGTGAGTGGAGCTATGGGCGATCAAAGACGATTTTAACATTGGCTCCAAAGTGAAAAATGTTCGGTTCAGTATGCTCCATATGACCTAAGGAGTCGTCCTGCAAAGTCTGAGACTCCTACGGCGATTTGACCTTTTTGGTCGAAAATGCATGTAAGGCTAACACCTGGCGCTCAAATGCCACTCGGATGTCAAAGATGTCGCAGCGCATTGAAATTTTGCATGCGGGTAGACCTTGACCTGGAGGTCACGTTTCCACCGTTCTTGATCCCCGCTCACCTCTGTGAGTGGAGCTATGGGCGATCAAAGATGATTTTAACATTGGCTCCAAAGTGAAAAATGTTCGGTTCAGTATGCTCCATATGACCTAAGGAGTCGTCCTGCTAAGTCTGAGACTCCTACGGCGATTTGACCTTTTTGGTCGAAAATGCATGTAAGGCTAACACCTGGCGCTCAAATGCCACTCGGATGTCAAAGTTGTCGCAGCGCATTGAAATTTTGCATGCGGGTAGACCTTGACCTGGAGGTCATGTTTCCTCCGTTCTTGACCCCCGCTCACCTCTGTGAGTGGAGCTATGGGCGATCAAAGACAATTTTAACATTGGCTCCAAAGTGAAAAATGTTCGGTTCAGTATGCTCCATATGACCTAAGGAGTCGTCCTGCAAAGTCTGAGACTCCTACGGCGATTTGCCCTTTTTGGTCGAAAATGCATGTAAGGCTAACACCTGGCGCTCAAATGCCACTCGGATGTCAAAGTTGTCGCAGCGCATTGAAATTTTGCATGCGGGTAGACCTTGACCTGGAGGTCACGTTTCCACCGTTCTTGACCACCGCTCACCTCTGTGAGTGGAGCTATGGGCGATCAAAGATGATTTTAACATTGGCTCCAAAGTGAAAAATGTTCGGTACAGTATGCTCCATATGACCTAAGGAGTCGTCCTGCAAAGTCTGAGACTCCTACGCCGATTTGACCTTTTTGGTCGAAAATGCATGTAAGGCTAACACCTGGCGCTCAAATGCCACTCGGATGTCAAAGTTGTCGCAGCGCATTGAAATTTTGCATGCGGGTAGACCTTGACCTGGAGGTCACGTTTCCACCGTTCTTGACCACCGCTCACCTCTGTGAGTGGAGCTATGGGCGATCAAAGATGATTTTAACATTGGCTCCAAAGTGAAAAATGTTCGGTTCAGTAAGCTCCATATGACCTAAGGAGTCGTCCTGCAAAGTCTGAGACTCCTACGGCGATTTGACCTTTTTGGTCGAAAATGCATGTAAGGCTAACACCTGGCGCTCAAATGCCACTCGGATGTCAAAGTTGTCGCAGCGCATTGAAATTTTGCATGCTGGTAGACCTTGACCTGGAGGTCATGTTTCCTCCGTTCTTGACCCCCGCTCACCTCTGTGAGTGGAGCTATGGGCGATCAAAGACAATTTTAACATTGGCTCCAAAGTGAAAAATGTTCGGTTCAGTATGCTCCATATGACCTAAGGAGTCGTCCTGCAAAGTCTGAGACTCCTACGGCGATATGACCTTTTTGGTCGAAAATGCATGTAAGGCTAACACCTGGCGCTCAAATGCCACTCGGATGTCAAAGTTGTCGCAGCGCATTGAAATTTTGCATGCGGGTAGACCTTGACCTGGAGGTCACGTTTCCACCGTTCTTGACCCCCGCTCACCTCTGTGAGTGGAGCTATGGGCGATCAAAGATGATTTTAACATTGGCTCCAAAGTGAAAAATGTTCGGTTCAGTAAGCTCCATATGACCTAAGGAGTCGTCCTGCAAAGTCTGAGACTCCTACGGCGATTTGCCCTTTTTGTTCGAAAATGCATGTAAGGCTAACACCTGGCGCTCAAATGCCACTCGGATGTCAAAGTTGTCGCAGCGCATTGAAATTTTGCATGCGGGTAGACCTTGACCTGGAGGTCACGTTTCCACCGTTCTTGACCCCCGCTCACCTCTGTGAGTGGAGCTATGGGCGATCAAAGATGATTTTAACATTGGCTCCAAAGTGAAAAATGTTCGGTTCAGTATGCTTCATATGACCTAAGGAGTCGTCCTGCAAAGTCTGAGACTCCTACGGCGATTTGACCTTTTTGGTCGAAAATGCATGTAAGGCTAACACCTGGCGCTCAAATGCCACTCGGATGTCAAAGTTGTCGCAGCGCATTGAAATTTTGCATGCGGGTAGACCTTGACCTGGAGGTCATGTTTCCACCGTTCTTGACCCCCGCTCACCTCTGTGAGTGGAGCTATGGGCGATCAAATATGATTTTAACATTGGCTCCAAAGTGAAAAATGTTCGGTTCAGTATGCTCCATATGACCTAAGGAGTCGTCCTGCAAAGTCTGAGACTCCTACGGCGATTTGACCTTTTTGGTCGAAAATGCATGTAAGGCTAACACCTGGCGCTCAAATGCCACTCGGATGTCAAAGTTGTCGCAGCGCATTGAAATTTTGCATGCGGGTAGACCTTGACCTGGAGGTCATGTTTCCTCCGTTCTTGACCCCCGCTCACCTCTGTGAGTGGAGCTATGGGCGATCAAAGACAATTTTAAGATTGGCTCCAAAGTGAAAAATGTTCGGTACAGTATGCTCCATATGACCTAAGGAGTCGTCCTGCAAAGTCTGAGACTCCTACGGCGATTTGACCTTTTTGGTCGAAAATGCATGTAAGGCTAACACCTGGCGCTCAAATGCCACTCGGATGTCAAAGTTGTCGCAGCGCATTGAAATTTTGCATGCGGGTAGACCTTGACCTGGAGGTCATGTTTCCTCCGTTCTTGACCCCCGCTCACCTCTGTGAGTGGAGCTATGGGCGATCAAAGACAATTTTAACATTGGCTCCAAAGTGAAAAATGTTCGGTTCAGTATGCTCCATATGACCTAAGGAGTCGTCCTGCAAAGTCTGAGACTCCTACGCCGATTTGACCTTTTTGGTCGAAAATGCATGTAAGGCTAACACCTGGCGCTCAAATGCCACTCGGATGTCAAAGTTGTCGCAGCGCATTGAAATTTTGCATGCGGGTAGACCTTGACCTGGAGGTCACGTTTCCACCGTTCTTGACCCCCGCTCACCTCTGTGAGTGGAGCTATGGGCGATCAAAGATGATTTTAACATTGGCTCCAAAGTGAAAAATGTTCGGTTCAGTATGCTCCATATGACCTAAGGAGTCGTCCTGCAAAGTCTGAGACTCCTACGGCGATTTGACCTTTTTGGTCGAAAATGCATGTAAGGCTAACACCTGGCGCTCAAATGCCACTCGGATGTCAAAGTTGTCGCAGCGCATTGAAATTTTGCATGCGGGTAGACCTTGACCATGAGGTCACGTTTCCACCGTTCTTGACCCCCGCTCACCTCTGTGAGTGGAGCTATGGGCGATCAAAGACGATTTTAACATTGGCTCCAAAGTGAAAAATGTTCGGTTCAGTATGCTCCATATGACCTAAGGAGTCGTCCTGCAAAGTCTGAGACTCCTACGCCGATTTGACCTTTTTGGTCGAAAATGCATGTAAGGCTAACACCTGGCGCTCAAATGCCACTCGGATGTCAAAGTTGTCGCAGCGCATTGAAATTTTGCATGCGGGTAGACCTTGACCTGGAGGTCATGTTTCCTCCGTTCTTGACCCCCGCTCACCTCTGTGAGTGGAGCTATGGGCGATCAAAGACAATTTTAACATTGGCTCCAAAGTGAAAAATGTTCGGTACAGTATGCTCCATATGACCTAAGGAGTCGTCCTGCAAAGTCTGAGACTCCTACGGCGATTTGACCTTTTTGGTCGAAAATGCATGTAAGGCTAACACCTGGCGCTCAAATGCCACTCGGATGTCAAAGTTGTCGCAGCGCATTGAAATTTTGCATGCGGGTAGACCTTGACCTGGAGGTCATGTTTCCTCCGTTCTTGACCCCCGCTCACCTCTGTGAGTGGAGCTATGGGCGATCAAAGATGATTTTAACATTGGCTCCAAAGTGAAAAATGTTCGGTTCAGTATGCTTCATATGACCTAAGGAGTCGTCCTGCAAAGTCTGAGACTCCTACGGCGATTTGACCTTTTTGGTCGAAAATGCATGTAAGGCTAACACCTGGCGCTCAAATGCCACTCGGATGTCAAAGTTGTCGCAGCGCATTGAAATTTTGCATGCGGGTAGACCTTGACCTGGAGGTCACGTTTCCACCGTTCTTGACCCCCGCTCACCTCTGTGAGTGGAGCTATGGGCGATCAAAGATGATTTTAACATTGGCTCCAAAGGGAAAAATGTTCGGTTCAGTATGCTCCATATGACCTAAGGAGTCGTCCTGCAAAGTCTGAGACTCCTACGGCGATTTGACCTTTTTGGTCGAAAATGCATGTAAGGCTAACACCTGGCGCTCAAATGCCACTCGGATGTCAAAGTTGTCGCAGCGCATTGAAATTTTGCATGCGGGTAGACCTTGACCTGGAGGTCATGTTTCCTCCGTTCTTGACCCCCGCTCACCTCTGTGAGTGGAGCTATGGGCGATCAAAGACAATTTTAAGATTGGCTCCAAAGTGAAAAATGTTCGGTACAGTATGCTCCATATGACCTAAGGAGTCGTCCTGCAAAGTCTGAGACTCCTACGGCGATTTGACCTTTTTGGTCGAAAATGCATGTAAGGCTAACACCTGGCGCTCAAATGCCACTCGGATGTCAAAGTTGTCGCAGCGCATTGAAATTTTGCATGCGGGTAGACCTTGACCTGGAGGTCATGTTTCCTCCGTTCTTGACCCCCGCTCACCTCTGTGAGTGGAGCTATGGGCGATCAAAGACAATTTTAACATTGGCTCCAAAGTGAAAAATGTTCGGTTCAGTATGCTCCATATGACCTAAGGAGTCGTCCTGCAAAGTCTGAGACTCCTACGCCGATTTGACCTTTTTGGTCGAAAATGCATGTAAGGCTAACACCTGGCGCTCAAATGCCACTCGGATGTCAAAGTTGTCGCAGCGCATTGAAATTTTGCATGCGGGTAGACCTTGACCTGGAGGTCACGTTTCCACCGTTCTTGACCCCCGCTCACCTCTGTGAGTGGAGCTATGGGCGATCAAAGATGATTTTAACATTGGCTCCAAAGTGAAAAATGTTCGGTTCAGTATGCTCCATATGACCTAAGGAGTCGTCCTGCAAAGTCTGAGACTCCTACGGCGATTTGACCTTTTTGGTCGAAAATGCATGTAAGGCTAACACCTGGCGCTCAAATGCCACTCGGATGTCAAAGTTGTCGCAGCGCATTGAAATTTTGCATGCGGGTAGACCTTGACCATGAGGTCACGTTTCCACCGTTCTTGACCCCCGCTCACCTCTGTGAGTGGAGCTATGGGCGATCAAAGACGATTTTAACATTGGCTCCAAAGTGAAAAATGTTCGGTTCAGTATGCTCCATATGACCTAAGGAGTCGTCCTGCAAAGTCTGAGACTCCTACGCCGATTTGACCTTTTTGGTCGAAAATGCATGTAAGGCTAACACCTGGCGCTCAAATGCCACTCGGATGTCAAAGTTGTCGCAGCGCATTGAAATTTTGCATGCGGGTAGACCTTGACCTGGAGGTCATGTTTCCTCCGTTCTTGACCCCCGCTCACCTCTGTGAGTGGAGCTATGGGCGATCAAAGACAATTTTAACATTGGCTCCAAAGTGAAAAATGTTCGGTACAGTATGCTCCATATGACCTAAGGAGTCGTCCTGCAAAGTCTGAGACTCCTACGGCGATTTGACCTTTTTGGTCGAAAATGCATGTAAGGCTAACACCTGGCGCTCAAATGCCACTCGGATGTCAAAGTTGTCGCAGCGCATTGAAATTTTGCATGCGGGTAGACCTTGACCTGGAGGTCATGTTTCCTCCGTTCTTGACCCCCGCTCACCTCTGTGAGTGGAGCTATGGGCGATCAAAGATGATTTTAACATTGGCTCCAAAGTGAAAAATGTTCGGTTCAGTATGCTTCATATGACCTAAGGAGTCGTCCTGCAAAGTCTGAGACTCCTACGGCGATTTGACCTTTTTGGTCGAAAATGCATGTAAGGCTAACACCTGGCGCTCAAATGCCACTCGGATGTCAAAGTTGTCGCAGCGCATTGAAATTTTGCATGCGGGTAGACCTTGACCTGGAGGTCACGTTTCCACCGTTCTTGACCCCCGCTCACCTCTGTGAGTGGAGCTATGGGCGATCAAAGATGATTTTAACATTGGCTCCAAAGGGAAAAATGTTCGGTTCAGTATGCTCCATATGACCTAAGGAGTCGTCCTGCAAAGTCTGAGACTCCTACGGCGATTTGACCTTTTTGGTCGAAAATGCATGTAAGGCTAACACCTGGCGCTCAAATGCCACTCGGATGTCAAAGTTGTCGCAGCGCATTGAAATTTTGCATGCGGGTAGACCTTGACCTGGAGGTCATGTTTCCTCCGTTCTTGACCCCCGCTCACCTCTGTGAGTGGAGCTATGGGCGATCAAAGACAATTTTAACATTGGCTCCAAAGTGAAAAATGTTCGGTACAGTATGCTCCATATGACCTAAGGAGTCGTCCTGCAAAGTCTGAGACTCCTACGGCGATTTGACCTTTTTGGTCGAAAATGCATGTAAGGCTAACACCTGGCGCTCAAATGCCACTCGGATGTCAAAGTTGTCGCAGCGCATTGAAATTTTGCATGCGGGTAGACCTTGACCTGGAGGTCATGTTTCCTCCGTTCTTGACCCCCGCTCACCTCTGTGAGTGGAGCTATGGGCGATCAAAGATGATTTTAACATTGGCTCCAAAGTGAAAAATGTTCGGTTCAGTATGCTTCATATGACCTAAGGAGTCGTCCTGCAAAGTCTGAGACTCCTACGGCGATTTGACCTTTTTGGTCGAAAATGCATGTAAGGCTAACACCTGGCGCTCAAATGCCACTCGGATGTCAAAGTTGTCGCAGCGCATTGAAATTTTGCATGCGGGTAGACCTTGACCTGGAGGTCACGTTTCCACCGTTCTTGACCCCCGCTCACCTCTGTGAGTGGAGCTATGGGCGATCAAAGAAGATTTTAACATTGGCTCCAAAGGGAAAAATGTTCGGTTCAGTATGCTCCATATGACCTAAGGAGTCGTCCTGCAAAGTCTGAGACTCCTACGGCGATTTGACCTTTTTGGTCGAAAATGCATGTAAGGCTAACACCTGGCGCTCAAATGCCACTCGGATGTCAAAGTTGTCGCAGCGCATTGAAATTTTGCATGCGGGTAGACCTTGACCTGGAAGTCACGTTTCCACCGTTCTTGACCCCCGCTCACCTCTGTGAGTGGAGCTATGGGCGATCAAAGATGATTTTAACATTGGCTCCAAAGTGAAAAATGTTCGGTTCAGTAAGCTCCATATGACCTAAGGAGTCGTCCTGCAAAGTCTGAGACTCCTACGGCGATTTGACCTTTTTGGTCGAAAATGCATGTAAGGCTAACACCTGGCGCTCAAATGCCACTCGGATGTCAAAGTTGTCGCAGCGCATTGAAGTTTTGCATGCGGGTAGACCTTGACCTGGAGGTCACGTTTCCACCGTTCTTGACCCCCGCTCACCTCTGTGAGTGGAGCTATGGGCGATCAAAGACGATTTTAACATTGGCTCCAAAGTGAAAAATGTTCGGTTCAGTATGCTCCATATGACCTAAGGAGTCGTCCTGCAAAGTCTGAGACTCCTACGGCGATTTGACCTTTTTGGTCGAAAATGCATGTAAGGCTAACACCTGGCGCTCAAATGCCACTCGGATGTCAAAGTTGTCGCAGCGCATTGAAATTTTGCATGCGGGTAGACCTTGACCTGGAGGTCACGTTTCCACCGTTCTTGACCACCGCTCACCTCTGTGAGTGGAGCTACGGGCGATCAAAGACAATTTTAACATTGGCTCCAAAGTGAAAAATGTTCGGTACAGTATGCTCCATATGACCTAAGGAGTCGTCCTGCAAAGTCTGAGACTCCTACGCCGATTTGACCTTTTTGGTCGAAAATGCATGTAAGGCTAACACCTGGCGCTCAAATGCCACTCGGATGTCAAAGTTGTCGCAGCGCATTGAAATTTTGCATGCGGGTAGACCTTGACCTGGAGGTCACGTTTCCACCGTTCTTGACCACCGCTCACCTCTGTGAGTGGAGCTATGGGCGATCAAAGATGATTTTAACATTGGCTCCAAAGGGAAAAATGTTCGGTTCAGTATGCTCCATATGACCTAAGGAGTCGTCCTGCAAAGTCTGAGACTCCTACGGCGATTTGACCTTTTTGGTCGAAAATGCATGTAAGGCTAACACCTGGCGCTCAAATGCCACTCGGATGTCAAAGTTGTCGCAGCGCATTGAAATTTTGCATGCGGGTAGACCTTGACCTGGAGGTCACGTTTCCACCGTTCTTGACCCCCGCTCACCTCTGTGAGTGGAGCTATGGGCGATCAAAGATGATTTTAACATTGGCTCCAAAGGGAAAAATGTTCGGTTCAGTATGCTCCATATGACCTAAGGAGTCGTCCTGCAAAGTCTGAGACTCCTACGGCGATTTGACCTTTTTGGTCGAAAATGCATGTAAGGCTAACACCTGGCGCTCAAATGCCACTCGGATGTCAAAGTTGTCGCAGCGCATTGAAATTTTGCATGCGGGTAGACCTTGACCTGGAAGTCACGTTTCCACCGTTCTTGACCCCCGCTCACCTCTGTGAGTGGAGCTATGGGCGATCAAAGATGATTTTAACATTGGCTCCAAAGTGAAAAATGTTCGGTTCAGTAAGCTCCATATGACCTAAGGAGTCGTCCTGCAAAGTCTGAGACTCCTACGGCGATTTGACCTTTTTGGTCGAAAATGCATGTAAGGCTAACACCTGGCGCTCAAATGCCACTCGGATGTCAAAGTTGTCGCAGCGCATTGAAATTTTGCATGCGGGTAGACCTTGACCTGGAGGTCACGTTTCCACCGTTCTTGACCCCCGCTCACCTCTGTGAGTGGAGCTATGGGCGATCAAAGATGATTTTAACATTGGCTCCAAAGTGAAAAATGTTCGGTTCAGTATGCTCCATATGACCTAAGGAGTCGTCCTGCAAAGTCTGAGACTCCTACGGCGATTTGACCTTTTTGGTCGAAAATGCATGTAAGGCTAACACCTGGCGCTCAAATGCCACTCGGATGTCAAAGTTGTCGCAGCGCATTGAAATTTTGCATGCGGGTAGACCTTGACCTGGAGGTCACGTTTCCACCGTTCTTGACCACCGCTCACCTCTGTGAGTGGAGCTACGGGCGATCAAAGACAATTTTAACATTGGCTCCAAAGTGAAAAATGTTCGGTACAGTATGCTCCATATGACCTAAGGAGTCGTCCTGCAAAGTCTGAGACTCCTACGCCGATTTGACCTTTTTGGTCGAAAATGCATGTAAGGCTAACACCTGGCGCTCAAATGCCACTCGGATGTCAAAGTTGTCGCAGCGCATTGAAATTTTGCATGCGGGTAGACCTTGACCTGGAGGTCACGTTTCCACCGTTCTTGACCACCGCTCACCTCTGTGAGTGGAGCTATGGGCGATCAAAGATGATTTTAACATTGGCTCCAAAGTGAAAAATGTTCGGTTCAGTATGCTCCATATGACCTAAGGAGTCGTCCTGCAAAGTCTGAGACTCCTACGGCGATTTGACCTTTTTGGTCGAAAATGCATGTAAGGCTAACACCTGGCGCTCAAATGCCACTCGGATGTCAAAGTTGTCGCAGCGCATTGAAATTTTGCATGCGGGTAGACCTTGACCTGGAGGTCACGTTTCCACCGTTCTTGACCACCGCTCACCTCTGTGAGTGGAGCTATGGGCGATCAAAGATGATTTTAACATTGGCTCCAAAGTGAAAAATGTTCGGTTCAGTATGCTCCATATGACCTAAGGAGTCGTCCTGCAAAGTCTGAGACTCCTACGGCGATTTGACCTTTTTGGTCGAAAATGCATGTAAGGCTAACACCTGGCGCTCAAATGCCACTCGGATGTCAAAGTTGTCGCAGCGCATTGAAATTTTGCATGCTGGTAGACCTTGACCTGGAGGTCATGTTTCCTCCGTTCTTGACCCCCGCTCACCTCTGTGAGTGGAGCTATGGGCGATCAAAGACAATTTTAACATTGGCTCCAAAGTGAAAAATGTTCGGTACAGTATGCTCCATATGACCTAAGGAGTCGTCCTGCAAAGTCTGAGACTCCTACGGCGATTTGACCTTTTTGGTCGAAAATGCATGTAAGGCTAACACCTGGCGCTCAAATGCCACTCGGATGTCAAAGTTGTCGCAGCGCATTGAAATTTTGCATGCGGGTAGACCTTGACCTGGAGGTCACGTTTCCACCGTTCTTCACCCCCGCTCACCTCTGTGAGTGGAGCTATGGGCGATCAAAGATGATTTTAACATTGGCTCCAAAGGGAAAAATGTTCGGTTCAGTATGCTTCATATGACCTAAGGAGTCGTCCTGCAAAGTCTGAGACTCCTACGGCGATTTGACCTTTTTGGTCGAAAATGCATGTAAGGCTAACACCTGGCGCTCAAATGCCACTCGGATGTCAAAGTTGTCGCAGCGCATTGAAATTTTGCATGCGGGTAGACCTTGACCTGGAGGTCATGTTTCCTCCGTTCTTGACCCCCGCTCACCTCTGTGAGTGGAGCTATGGGCGATCAAAGATGATTTTAACATTGGCTCCAAAGTGAAAAATGTTCGGTTCAGTATGCTTCATATGACCTAAGGAGTCGTCCTGCAAAGTCTGAGACTCCTACGGCGATTTGACCTTTTTGGTCGAAAATGCATGTAAGGCTAACACCTGGCGCTCAAATGCCACTCGGATGTCAAAGTTGTCGCAGCGCATTGAAATTTTGCATGCGGGTAGACCTTGACCTGGAGGTCACGTTTCCACCGTTCTTGACCCCCGCTCACCTCTGTGAGTGGAGCTATGGGCGATCAAAGATGATTTTAACATTGGCTCCAAAGGGAAAAATGTTCGGTTCAGTATGCTCCATATGACCTAAGGAGTCGTCCTGCAAAGTCTGAGACTCCTACGCCGATTTGACCTTTTTGGTCGAAAATGCATGTAAGGCTAACACCTGGCGCTCAAATGCCACTCGGATGTCAAAGTTGTCGCAGCGCATTGAAATTTTGCATGCGGGTAGACCTTGACCTGGAGGTCACGTTTCCACCGTTCTTGACCACCGCTCACCTCTGTGAGTGGAGCTATGGGCGATCAAAGACAATTTTAACATTGGCTCCAAAGTGAAAAATGTTCGGTTCAGTATGCTTCATATGACCTAAGGAGTCGTCCTGCAAAGTCTGAGACTCCTACGGCGATTTGACCTTTTTGGTCGAAAATGCATGTAAGGCTAACACCTGGCGCTCAAATGCCACTCGGATGTCAAAGTTGTCGCAGCGCATTGAAATTTTGCATGCGGGTAGATCTTGACCTGGAGGTCACGTTTCCACCGTTCTTGACCCCCGCTCACCTCTGTGAGTGGAGCTATGGGCGATCAAAGATGATTTTAACATTGGCTCCAAAGGGAAAAATTTTCGGTTCAGTATGCTCCATATGACCTAAGGAGTCGTCCTGCAAAGTCTGAGACTCCTACGGCGATTTGACCTTTTTGGTCGAAAATGCATGTAAGGCTAACACCTGGCGCTCAAATGCCACTCGGATGTCAAAGTTGTCGCAGCGCATTGAAATTTTGCATGCGGGTAGACCTTGACCTGGAGGTCACGTTTCCACCGTTCTTGACCACCGCTCACCTCTGTGAGTGGAGCTATGGGCGATCAAAGACAATTTTAACATTGGCTCCAAAGTGAAAAATGTTCGGTTCAGTATGCTTCATATGACCTAAGGAGTCGTCCTGCAAAGTCTGAGACTCCTACGGCGATTTGACCTTTTTGGTCGAAAATGCATGTAAGGCTAACACCTGGCGCTCAAATGCCACTCGGATGTCAAAGTTGTCGCAGCGCATTGAAATTTTGCATGCGGGTAGACCTTGACCTGGAGGTCATGTTTCCTCCGTTCTTGACCCCCGCTCACCTCTGTGAGTGGAGCTATGGGCGATCAAAGACGATTTTAACATTGGCTCCAAAGTGAAAAATGTTCGGTTCAGTATGCTTCATATGACCTAAGGAGTCGTCCTGCAAAGTCTGAGACTCCTACGGCGATTTGACCTTTTTGGTCGAAAATGCATGTAAGGCTAACACCTGGCGCTCAAATGCCACTCGGATGTCAAAGTTGTCGCAGCGCATTGAAATTTTGCATGCGGGTAGACCTTGACCTGGAGGTCACGTTTCCACCGTTCTTGACCCCCGCTCACCTCTGTGAGTGGAGCTATGGGCGATCAAAGACAATTTTAACATTGGCTCCAAAGTGAAAAATGTTCGGTTCAGTATGCTTCATATGACCTAAGGAGTCGTCCTGCAAAGTCTGAGACTCCTACGGCGATTTGACCTTTTTGGTCGAAAATGCATGTAAGGCTAACACCTGGCGCTCAAATGCCACTCGGATGTCAAAGTTGTCGCAGCGCATTGAAATTTTGCATGCGGGTAGACCTTGACCTGGAGGTCATGTTTCCTCCGTTCTTGACCCCCGCTCACCTCTGTGAGTGGAGCTATGGGCGATCAAAGATGATTTTAACATTGGCTCCAAAGTGAAAAATGTTCGGTTCAGTATGCTTCATATGACCTAAGGAGTCGTCCTGCAAAGTCTGAGACTCCTACGGCGATTTGACCTTTTTGGTCGAAAATGCATGTAAGGCTAACACCTGGCGCTCAAATGCCACTCGGATGTCAAAGTTGTCGCAGCGCATTGAAATTTTGCATGCGGGTAGACCTTGACCTGGAGGTCACGTTTCCACCGTTCTTGACCCCCGCTCACCTCTGTGAGTGGAGCTATGGGCGATCAAAGATGATTTTAACATTGGCTCCAAAGGGAAAAATGTTCGGTTCAGTATGCTCCATATGACCTAAGGAGTCGTCCTGCAAAGTCTGAGACTCCTACGCCGATTTGACCTTTTTGGTCGAAAATGCATGTAAGGCTAACACCTGGCGCTCAAATGCCACTCGGATGTCAAAGTTGTCGCAGCGCATTGAAATTTTGCATGCGGGTAGACCTTGACCTGGAGGTCACGTTTCCACCGTTCTTGACCACCGCTCACCTCTGTGAGTGGAGCTATGGGCGATCAAAGACGATTTTAACATTGGCTCCAAAGTGAAAAATGTTCGGTACAGTATGCTCCATATGACCTAAGGAGTCGTCCTGCAAAGTCTGAGACTCCTACGCCGATTTGACCTTTTTGGTCGAAAATGCATGTAAGGCTAACACCTGGCGCTCAAATGCCACTCGGATGTCAAAGTTGTCGCAGCGCATTGAAATTTTGCATGCGGGTAGACCTTGACCTGGAGGTCATGTTTCCTCCGTTCTTGACCCCCGCTCACCTCTGTGAGTGGAGCTATGGGCGATCAAAGACGATTTTAACATTGGCTCCAAAGGGAAAAATGTTCGGTTCAGTATGCTCCATATGACCTAAGGAGTCGTCCTGCAAAGTCTGAGACTCCTACGCCGATTTGACCTTTTTGGTCGAAAATGCATGTAAGGCTAACACCTGGCGCTCAAATGCCACTCGGATGTCAAAGTTGTCGCAGCGCATTGAAATTTTGCATGCGGGTAGACCTTGACCTGGAGGTCACGTTTCCACCGTTCTTGACCCCCGCTCACCTCTGTGAGTGGAGCTATGGGCGATCAAAGACAATTTTAACATTGGCTCCAAAGTGAAAAATGTTCGGTTCAGTATGCTTCATATGACCTAAGGAGTCGTCCTGCAAAGTCTGAGACTCCTACGGCGATTTGACCTTTTTGGTCGAAAATGCATGTAAGGCTAACACCTGGCGCTCAAATGCCACTCGGATGTCAAAGTTGTCGCAGCGCATTGAAATTTTGCATGCGGGTAGACCTTGACCTGGAGGTCACGTTTCCACCGTTCTTGACCCCCGCTCACCTCTGTGAGTGGAGCTATGGGCGATCAAAGATGATTTTAACATTGGCTCCAAAGGGAAAAATGTTCGGTTCAGTATGCTCCATATGACCTAAGGAGTCGTCCTGCAAAGTCTGAGACTCCTACGCCGATTTGACCTTTTTGGTCGAAAATGCATGTAAGGCTAACACCTGGCGCTCAAATGCCACTCGGATGTCAAAGTTGTCGCAGCGCATTGAAATTTTGCATGCGGGTAGACCTTGACCTGGAGGTCACGTTTCCACCGTTCTTGACCACCGCTCACCTCTGTGAGTGGAGCTATGGGCGATCAAAGACAATTTTAACATTGGCTCCAAAGTGAAAAATGTTCGGTACAGTATGCTCCATATGACCTAAGGAGTCGTCCTGCAAAGTCTGAGACTCCTACGCCGATTTGACCTTTTTGGTCGAAAATGCATGTAAGGCTAACACCTGGCGCTCAAATGCCACTCGGATGTCAAAGTTGTCGCAGCGCATTGAAATTTTGCATGCGGGTAGACCTTGACCTGGAGGTCATGTTTCCTCCGTTCTTGACCCCCGCTCACCTCTGTGAGTGGAGCTATGGGCGATCAAAGACGATTTTAACATTGGCTCCAAAGGGAAAAATGTTCGGTTCAGTATGCTCCATATGACCTAAGGAGTCGTCCTGCAAAGTCTGAGACTCCTACGCCGATTTGACCTTTTTGGTCGAAAATGCATGTAAGGCTAACACCTGGCGCTCAAATGCCACTCGGATGTCAAAGTTGTCGCAGCGCATTGAAATTTTGCATGCGGGTAGACCTTGACCTGGAGGTCACGTTTCCACCGTTCTTGACCCCCGCTCACCTCTGTGAGTGGAGCTATGGGCGATCAAAGACAATTTTAACATTGGCTCCAAAGTGAAAAATGTTCGGTACAGTATGCTCCATATGACCTAAGGAGTCGTCCTGCAAAGTCTGAGACTCCTACGCCGATTTGACCTTTTTGGTCGAAAATGCATGTAAGGCTAACACCTGGCGCTCAAATGCCACTCGGATGTCAAAGTTGTCGCAGCGCATTGAAATTTTGCATGCGGGTAGACCTTGACCTGGAGGTCACGTTTCCACCGTTCTTGACCCCCGCTCACCTCTGTGAGTGGAGCTATGGGCGATCAAAGATGATTTTAACATTGGCTCCAAAGTGAAAAATGTTCGGTTCAGTAAGCTCCATATGACCTAAGGAGTCGTCCTGCAAAGTCTGAGACTCCTACGGCGATTTGCCCTTTTTGGTCGAAAATGCATGTAAGGCTAACACCTGGCGCTCAAATGCCACTCGGATGTCAAAGTTGTCGCAGCGCATTGAAATTTTGCATGCGGGTAGACCTTGACCTGGAGGTCACGTTTCCACCGTTCTTGACCACCGCTCACCTCTGTGAGTGGAGCTATGGGCGATGAAAGATGATTTTAACATTGGCTCCAAAGTGAAAAATGTTCGGTTCAGTATGCTCCATATGACCTAAGGAGTCGTCCTGCAAAGTCTGAGACTCCTACGGCGATTTGACCTTTTTGGTCGAAAATGCATGTAAGGCTAACACCTGGCGCTCAAATGCCACTCGGATGTCAAAGTTGTCGCAGCGCATTGAAATTTTGCATGCTGGTAGACCTTGACCTGGAGGTCATGTTTCCTCCGTTCTTGACCCCCGCTCACCTCTGTGAGTGGAGCTATGGGCGATCAAAGATGATTTTAACATTGGCTCCAAAGTGAAAAATGTTCGGTTCAGTATGCTCCATATGACCTAAGGAGTCGTCCTGCAAAGTCTGAGACTCCTACGGCGATATGACCTTTTTGGTCGAAAATGCATGTAAGGCTAACACCTGGCGCTCAAATGCCACTCGGATGTCAAAGTTGTCGCAGCGCATTGAAATTTTGCATGCGGGTACACCTTGACCTGGAGGTCACGTTTCCACCGTTCTTGACCCCCGCTCACCTCTGTGAGTGGAGCTATGGGCGATCAAAGATGATTTTAACATTGGCTCCAAAGTGAAAAATGTTCGGTTCAGTAAGCTCCATATGACCTAAGGAGTCGTCCTGCAAAGTCTGAGACTCCTACGGCGATTTGCCCTTTTTGGTCGAAAATGCATGTAAGGCTAACACCTGGCGCTCAAATGCCACTCGGATGTCAAAGTTGTCGCAGCGCATTGAAATTTTGCATGCAGGTAGACCTTGACCTGGAGGTCACGTTTCCACCGTTCTTGACCCCCGCTCACCTCTGTGAGTGGAGCTATGGGCGATCAAAGATGATTTTAACATTGGCTCCAAAGTGAAAAATGTTCGGTTCAGTAAGCTCCATATGACCTAAGGAGTCGTCCTGCAAAGTCTGAGACTCCTACGGCGATTTGCCCTTTTTGGTCGAAAATGCATGTAAGGCTAACACCTGGCGCTCAAATGCCACTCGGATGTCAAAGTTGTCGCAGCGCATTGAAATTTTGCATGCGGGTAGACCTTGACCTGGAGGTCACTTTTCCACCGTTCTTGACCACCGCTCACCTCTGTGAGTGGAGCTATGGGCGATGAAAGATGATTTTAACATTGGCTCCAAAGTGAAAAATGTTCGGTTCAGTATGCTCCATATGACCTAAGGAGTCGTCCTGCAAAGTCTGAGACTCCTACGGCGATTTGACCTTTTTGGTCGAAAATGCATGTAAGGCTAACACCTGGCGCTCAAATGCCACTCGGATGTCAAAGTTGTCGCAGCGCATTGAAATTTTGCATGCTGGTAGACCTTGACCTGGAGGTCATGTTTCCTCCGTTCTTGACCCCCGCTCACCTCTGTGAGTGGAGCTATGGGCGATCAAAGACAATTTTAACATTGGCTCCAAAGTGAAAAATGTTCGGTTCAGTATGCTCCATATGACCTAAGGAGTCGTCCTGCAAAGTCTGAGACTCCTACGGCGATATGACCTTTTTGGTCGAAAATGCATGTAAGGCTAACACCTGGCGCTCAAATGCCACTCGGATGTCAAAGTTGTCGCAGCGCATTGAAATTTTGCATGCGGGTACACCTTGACCTGGAGGTCACGTTTCCACCGTTCTTGACCCCCGCTCACCTCTGTGAGTGGAGCTATGGGCGATCAAAGATGATTTTAACATTGGCTCCAAAGTGAAAAATGTTCGGTTCAGTAAGCTCCATATGACCTAAGGAGTCGTCCTGCAAAGTCTGAGACTCCTACGGCGATTTGCCCTTTTTGGTCGAAAATGCATGTAAGGCTAACACCTGGCGCTCAAATGCCACTCGGATGTCAAAGTTGTCGCAGCGCATTGAAATTTTGCATGCGGGTAGACCTTGACCTGGAGGTCACGTTTCCACCGTTCTTGACCACCGCTCACCTCTGTGAGTGGAGCTATGGGCGATGAAAGATGATTTTAACATTGGCTCCAAAGTGAAAAATGTTCGGTTCAGTATGCTCCATATGACCTAAGGAGTCGTCCTGCAAAGTCTGAGACTCCTACGGCGATTTGACCTTTTTGGTCGAAAATGCATGTAAGGCTAACACCTGGCGCTCAAATGCCACTCGGATGTCAAAGTTGTCGCAGCGCATTGAAATTTTGCATGCGGGTAGACCTTGACCTGGAGGTCATGTTTCCACCGTTCTTGACCCCCGCTCACCTCTGTGAGTGGAGCTATGGGCGATCAAAGACAATTTTAACATTGGCTCCAAAGTGAAAAATGTTCGGTTCAGTAAGCTCCATATGACCTAAGGAGTCGTCCTGCAAAGTCTGAGACTCCTACGGCGATATGACCTTTTTGGTCGAAAATGCATGTAAGGCTAACACCTGGCGCTCAAATGCCACTCGGATGTCAAAGTTGTCGCAGCGCATTGAAATTTTGCATGCGGGTAGACCTTGACCTGGAGGTCACGTTTCCACCGTTCTTGACCCCCGCTCACCTCTGTGAGTGGAGCTATGGGCGATCAAAGATGATTTTAACATTGGCTCCAAAGTGAAAAATGTTCGGTTCAGTATGCTCCATATGACCTAAGGAGTCGTCCTGCAAAGTCTGAGACTCCTACGGCGATTTGACCTTTTTGGTCGAAAATGCATGTAAGGCTAACACCTGGCGCTCAAATGCCACTCGGATGTCAAAGTTGTCGCAGCGCATTGAAATTTTGCATGCGGGTAGACCTTGACCTGGAGGTCACGTTTCCACCGTTCTTGACCCCCGCTCACCTCTGTGAGTGGAGCTATGGGCGATCAAAGATGATTTTAACATTGGCTCCAAAGTGAAAAATGTTCGGTTCAGTATGCTTCATATGACCTAAGGAGTCGTCCTGCAAAGTCTGAGACTCCTACGGCGATTTGACCTTTTTGGTCGAAAATGCATGTAAGGCTAACACCTGGCGCTCAAATGCCACTCGGATGTCAAAGTTGTCGCAGCGCATTGAAATTTTGCATGCGGGTAGACCTTGACCTGGAGGTCATGTTTCCACCGTTCTTGACCCCCGCTCACCTCTGTGAGTGGAGCTATGGGCGATCAAAGACAATTTTAACATTGGCTCCAAAGTGAAAAATGTTCGGTTCAGTAAGCTCCATATGACCTAAGGAGTCGTCCTGCAAAGTCTGAGACTCCTACGGCGATTTGACCTTTTTGGTCGAAAATGCATGTAAGGCTAACACCTGGCGCTCAAATGCCACTCGGATGTCAAAGTTGTCGCAGCGCATTGAAATTTTGCATGCGGGTAGACCTTGACCTGGAGGTCACGTTTCCACCGTTCTTGACCCCCGCTCACCTCTGTGAGTGGAGCTATGGGCGATCAAAGATGATTTTAACATTGGCTCCAAAGTGAAAAATGTTCGGTTCAGTATGCTTCATATGACCTAAGGAGTCGTCCTGCAAAGTCTGAGACTCCTACGGCGATTTGACCTTTTTGGTCGAAAATGCATGTAAGGCTAACACCTGGCGCTCAAATGCCACTCGGATGTCAAAGTTGTCGCAGCGCATTGAAATTTTGCATGCGGGTAGACCTTGACCTGGAGGTCACGTTTCCACCGTTCTTGACCCCCGCTCACCTCTGTGAGTGGAGCTATGGGCGATCAAAGATGATTTTAACATTGGCTCCAAAGTGAAAAATGTTCGGTTCAGTATGCTCCATATGACCTAAGGAGTCGTCCTGCAAAGTCTGAGACTCCTACGGCGATTTGACCTTTTTGGTCGAAAATGCATGTAAGGCTAACACCTGGCGCTCAAATGCCACTCGGATGTCAAAGTTGTCGCAGCGCATTGAAATTTTGCATGCAGGTAGACCTTGACCCGGAGGTCACGTTTCCACCGTTCTTGACCCCCGCTCACCTCTGTGAGTGGAGCTATGGGCGATCAAAGATGATTTTAACATTGGCTCCAAAGTGAAAAATGTTCGGTTCAGTATGCTCCATATGACCTAAGGAGTCGTCCTGCAAAGTCTGAGACTCCTACGGCGATTTGACCTTTTTGGTCGAAAATGCATGTAAGGCTAACACCTGGCGCTCAAATGCCACTCGGATGTCAAAGTTGTCGCAGCGCATTGAAATTTTGCATGCGGGTAGACCTTGACCTGGAGGTCACGTTTCCACCGTTCTTGACCCCCGCTCACCTCTGTGAGTGGAGCTATGGGCGATCAAAGATGATTTTAACATTGGCTCCAAAGTGAAAAATGTTCGGTTCAGTATGCTCCATATGACCTAAGGAGTCGTCCTGCAAAGTCTGAGACTCCTACGGCGATTTGACCTTTTTGGTCGAAAATGCATGTGAGGCTAACACCTTGCGCTCAAATGCCACTCGGATGTCAAAGTTGTCGCAGCGCATTGAAATTTTGCATGCGGGTAGACCTTGACCTGGAGGTCACGTTTCCACCGTTCTTGACCCCCGCTCACCTCTGTGAGTGGAGCTATGGGCGATCAAAGATGATTTTAACATTGGCTCCAAAGTGAAAAATGTTCGGTTCAGTATGCTCCATATGACCTAAGGAGTCGTCCTGCAAAGTCTGAGACTCCTACGGCGATTTGACCTTTTGGGTCGAAAATGCATGTAAGGCTAACACCTGGCGCTCAAATGCCACTCGGATGTCAAAGTTGTCGCAGCGCATTGAAATTTTGCATGCGGGTAGACCTTGACCTGGAGGTCACGTTTCCACCGTTCTTGACCCCCGCTCACCTCTGTGAGTGGAGCTATGGGCGATCAAAGACGATTTTAACATTGGCTCCAAAGTGAAAAATGTTCGGTTCAGTATGCTCCATATGACCTAAGGAGTCGTCCTGCAAAGTCTGAGACTCCTACGGCGATTTGACCTTTTTGGTCGAAAATGCATGTAAGGCTAACACCTGGCGCTCAAATGCCACTCGGACGTCAAAGTTGTCGCAGCGCATTGAAATTTTGCATGCGGGTAGACCTTGACCTGGAGGTCACGTTTCCACCGTTCTTGACCCCCGCTCACCTCTATGAGTGGAGCTATGGGAGATCAAAGATGATTTTAACATTGGCTCCAAAGTGAAAAATGTTCGGTTCAGTATGCTCCATATGACCTAAGGAGTCGTCCTGCAAAGTCTGAGACTCCTACGGCGATTTGACCTTTTGGGTCGAAAATGCATGTAAGGCTAACACCTGGCGCTCAAATGCCACTCGGATGTCAAAGTTGTCGCAGCGCATTGAAATTTTGCATGCGGGTAGACCTTGACCTGGAGGTCACGTTTCCACCGTTCTTGACCCCCGCTCACCTCTGTGAGTGGAGCTATGGGCGATCAAAGACGATTTTAACATTGGCTCCAAAGTGAAAAATGTTCGGTTCAGTATGCTCCATATGACCTAAGGAGTCGTCCTGCAAAGTCTGAGACTCCTACGGCGATTTGACCTTTTTGGTCGAAAATGCATGTAAGGCTAACACCTGGCGCTCAAATGCCACTCGGATGTCAAAGTTGTCGCAGCGCATTGAAATTTTGCATGCGGGTAGACCTTGACCTGGAGGTCACGTTTCCACCGTTCTTGACCCCCGCTCACCTCTATGAGTGGAGCTATGGGCGATCAAAGATGATTTTAACATTGCCTCCAAAGTGAAAAATGTTCGGTTCAGTATGCTCCATATGACCTAAGGAGTCGTCCTGCAAAGTCTGAGACTCCTACGGCGATTTGACCTTTTTGGTCGAAAATGCATGTAAGGCTAACACCTGGCGCTCAAATGCCACTCGGATGTCAAAGTTGTCGCAGCGCATTGAAATTTTGCATGCAGGTAGACCTTGACCTGGAGGTCACGTTTCCACCGTTCTTGACCCCCGCTCACCTCTGTGAGTGGAGCTATGGGCGATCAAAGACGATTTTAACATTGGCTCCAAAGGGAAAAATGTTCGGTTCAGTATGCTCCATATGACCTAAGGAGTCGTCCTGCAAAGTCTGAGACTCCTACGGCGATTTGACCTTTTTGGTCGAAAATGCATGTAAGGCTAACACCTGGCGCTCAAATGCCACTCGGACGTCAAAGTTGTCGCAGCGCATTGAAATTTTGCATGCGGGTAGACCTTGACCTGGAGGTCACGTTTCCACCGTTCTTGACCCCCGCTCACCTCTATGAGTGGAGCTATGGGCGATCAAAGATGATTTTAACATTGGCTCCAAAGTGAAAAATGTTCGGTTCAGTATGCTCCATATGACCTAAGGAGTCGTCCTGCAAAGTCTGAGACTCCTACGGCGATTTGACCTTTTTGGTCGAAAATGCATGTAAGGCTAACACCTGGCGCTCAAATGCCACTCGGATGTCAAAGTTGTCGCAGCGCATTGAAATTTTGCATGCGGGTAGACCTTGACCTGGAGGTCACGTTTCCACCGTTCTTGACCCCCGCTCACCTCTGTGAGTGGAGCTATGGGCGATAAAAGATGATTTTAACATTGCCTCCAAAGTGAAAAATGTTCGGTTCAGTATGCTCCATATGACCTAAGGAGTCGTCCTGCAAAGTCTGAGACTCCTACGGCGATTTGACCTTTTTGGTCGAAAATGCATGTAAGGCTAACACCTGGCGCTCAAATGCCACTCGGATGTCAAAGTTGTCGCAGCGCATTGAAATTTTGCATGCGGGTAGACCTTGACCTGGAGGTCACGTTTCCACCGTTCTTGACCCCCGCTCACCTCTGTGAGTGGAGCTATGGGCGATCAAAGATGATTTTAACATTGGCTCCAAAGTGAAAAATGTTCGGTTCAGTATGCTCCATATGACCTAAGGAGTCGTCCTGCAAAGTCTGAGACTCCTACGGCGATTTGACCTTTTTGGTCGAAAATGCATGTAAGGCTAACACCTGGCGCTCAAATGCCACTCGGATGTCAAAGTTGTCGCAGCGCATTGAAATTTTGCATGCGGGTAGACCTTGACCTGGAGGTCACGTTTCCACCGTTCTTGACCCCCGCTCACCTCTGTGAGTGGAGCTATGGGCGATCAAAGATGATTTTAACATTGGCTCCAAAGTGAAAAATGTTCGGTTCAGTATGCTCCATATGACCTAAGGAGTCGTCCTGCAAAGTCTGAGACTCCTACGGCGATTTGACCTTTTGGGTCGAAAATGCATGTAAGGCTAACACCTGGCGCTTAAATGCCACTCGGATGTCAAAGTTGTCGCAGCGCATTGAAATTTTGCATGCGGGTAGACCTTGACCTGGAGGTCACGTTTCCACCGTTCTTGACCCCCGCTCACCTCTGTGAGTGGAGCTATGGGCGATCAAAGATGATTTTAACATTGGCTCCAAAGTGAAAAATGTTCGGTTCAGTATGCTCCATATGACCTAAGGAGTCGTCCTGCAAAGTCTGAGACTCCTACGGCGATTTGACCTTTTGGGTCGAAAATGCATGTAAGGCTAACACCTGGCGCTCAAATGCCACTCGGATGTCAAAGTTGTCGCAGCGCATTGAAATTTTGCATGCGGGTAGACCTTGACCTGGAGGTCACGTTTCCACCGTTCTTGACCCCCGCTCACCTCTGTGAGTGGAGCTATGGGCGATCAAAGACGATTTTAACATTGGCTCCAAAGTGAAAAATGTTCGGTTCAGTATGCTCCATATGACCTAAGGAGTCGTCCTGCAAAGTCTGAGACTCCTACGGCGATTTGACCTTTTTGGTCGAAAATGCATGTAAGGCTAACACCTGGCGCTCAAATGCCACTCGGATGTCAAAGTTGTCGCAGCGCATTGAAATTTTGCATGCGGGTAGACCTTGACCTGGAGGTCACGTTTCCACCGTTCTTGACCCCCGCTCACCTCTATGAGTGGAGCTATGGGCGATCAAAGATGATTTTAACATTGGCTCCAAAGTGAAAAATGTTCGGTTCAGTATGCTCCATATGACCTAAGGAGTCGTCCTGCAAAGTCTGAGACTCCTACGGCGATTTGACCTTTTTGGTCGAAAATGCATGTAAGGCTAACACCTGGCGCTCAAATGCCACTCGGATGTCAAAGTTGTCGCAGCGCATTGAAATTTTGCATGCAGGTAGACCTTGACCTGGAGGTCACGTTTCCACCGTTCTTGACCCCCGCTCACCTCTGTGAGTGGAGCTATGGGCGATAAAAGATGATTTTAACATTGGCTCCAAAGTGAAAAATGTTCGGTTCAGTATGCTCCATATGACCTAAGGAGTCGTCCTGCAAAGTCTGAGACTCCTACGGCGATTTGACCTTTTTGGTCGAAAATGCATGTAAGGCTAACACCTGGCGCTCAAATGCCACTCGGATGTCAAAGTTGTCGCAGCGCATTGAAATTTTGCATGCGGGTAGACCTTGACCTGGAGGTCACGTTTCCACCGTTCTTGACCCCCGCTCACCTCTGTGAGTGGAGCTATGGGCGATCAAAGACGATTTTAACATTGGCTCCAAAGTGAAAAATGTTCGGTTCAGTATGCTTCATATGACCTAAGGAGTCGTCCTGCAAAGTCTGAGACTCCTACGGCGATTTGACCTTTTTGGTCGAAAATGCATGTAAGGCTAACACCTGGCGCTCAAATGCCACTCGGATGTCAAAGTTGTCGCAGCGCATTGAAATTTTGCATGCGGGTAGACCTTGACCTGGAGGTCATGTTTCCACCGTTCTTGACCCCCGCTCACCTCTGTGAGTGGAGCTATGGGCGATCAAAGACAATTTTAACATTGGCTCCAAAGTGAAAAATGTTCGGTTCAGTAAGCTCCATATGACCTAAGGAGTCGTCCTGCAAAGTCTGAGACTCCTACGGCGATTTGACCTTTTTGGTCGAAAATGCATGTAAGGCTAACACCTGGCGCTCAAATGCCACTCGGATGTCAAAGTTGTCGCAGCGCATTGAAATTTTGCATGCGGGTAGACCTTGACCTGGAGGTCACGTTTCCACCGTTCTTGACCCCCGCTCACCTCTGTGAGTGGAGCTATGGGCGATCAAAGATGATTTTAACATTGGCTCCAAAGTGAAAAATGTTCGGTTCAGTATGCTTCATATGACCTAAGGAGTCGTCCTGCAAAGTCTGAGACTCCTACGGCGATTTGACCTTTTTGGTCGAAAATGCATGTAAGGCTAACACCTGGCGCTCAAATGCCACTCGGATGTCAAAGTTGTCGCAGCGCATTGAAATTTTGCATGCGGGTAGACCTTGACCTGGAGGTCACGTTTCCACCGTTCTTGACCCCCGCTCACCTCTGTGAGTGGAGCTATGGGCGATCAAAGATGATTTTAACATTGGCTCCAAAGTGAAAAATGTTCGGTTCAGTATGCTCCATATGACCTAAGGAGTCGTCCTGCAAAGTCTGAGACTCCTACGGCGATTTGACCTTTTTGGTCGAAAATGCATGTAAGGCTAACACCTGGCGCTCAAATGCCACTCGGATGTCAAAGTTGTCGCAGCGCATTGAAATTTTGCATGCAGGTAGACCTTGACCCGGAGGTCACGTTTCCACCGTTCTTGACCCCCGCTCACCTCTGTGAGTGGAGCTATGGGCGATCAAAGATGATTTTAACATTGGCTCCAAAGTGAAAAATGTTCGGTTCAGTATGCTCCATATGACCTAAGGAGTCGTCCTGCAAAGTCTGAGACTCCTACGGCGATTTGACCTTTTTGGTCGAAAATGCATGTAAGGCTAACACCTGGCGCTCAAATGCCACTCGGATGTCAAAGTTGTCGCAGCGCATTGAAATTTTGCATGCGGGTAGACCTTGACCTGGAGGTCACGTTTCCACCGTTCTTGACCCCCGCTCACCTCTGTGAGTGGAGTTATGGGCGATCAAAGATGATTTTAACATTGGCTCCAAAGTGAAAAATGTTCGGTTCAGTATGCTCCATATGACCTAAGGAGTCGTCCTGCAAAGTCTGAGACTCCTACGGCGATTTGACCTTTTTGGTCGAAAATGCATGTAAGGCTAACACCTGGCGCTCAAATGCCACTCGGATGTCAAAGTTGTCGCAGCGCATTGAAATTTTGCATGCAGGTAGACCTTGACCTGGAGGTCACGTTTCCACCGTTCTTGACCCCCGCTCACCTCTGTGAGTGGAGCTATGGGCGATCAAAGATGATTTTAACATTGGCTCCAAAGTGAAAAATGTTCGGTTCAGTATGCTCCATATGACCTAAGGAGTCGTCCTGCAAAGTCTGAGACTCCTACGGCGATTTGACCTTTTGGGTCGAAAATGCATGTAAGGCTAACACCTGGCGCTCAAATGCCACTCGGATGTCAAAGTTGTCGCAGCGCATTGAAATTTTGCATGCGGGTAGACCTTGACCTGGAGGTCACGTTTCCACCGTTCTTGACCCCCGCTCACCTCTGTGAGTGGAGCTATGGGCGATCAAAGACGATTTTAACATTGGCTCCAAAGTGAAAAATGTTCGGTTCAGTATGCTCCATATGACCTAAGGAGTCGTCCTGCAAAGTCTGAGACTCCTACGGCGATTTGACCTTTTTGGTCGAAAATGCATGTAAGGCTAACACCTGGCGCTCAAATGCCACTCGGACGTCAAAGTTGTCGCAGCGCATTGAAATTTTGCATGCGGGTAGACCTTGACCTGGAGGTCACGTTTCCACCGTTCTTGACCCCCGCTCACCTCTATGAGTGGAGCTATGGGCGATCAAAGATGATTTTAACATTGGCTCCAAAGTGAAAAATGTTCGGTTCAGTATGCTCCATATGACCTAAGGAGTCGTCCTGCAAAGTCTGAGACTCCTACGGCGATTTGACCTTTTGGGTCGAAAATGCATGTAAGGCTAACACCTGGCGCTCAAATGCCACTCGGATGTCAAAGTTGTCGCAGCGCATTGAAATTTTGCATGCGGGTAGACCTTGACCTGGAGGTCACGTTTCCACCGTTCTTGACCCCCGCTCACCTCTGTGAGTGGAGCTATGGGCGATCAAAGATGATTTTAACATTGGCTCCAAAGTGAAAAATGTTCGGTTCAGTATGCTCCATATGACCTAAGGAGTCGTCCTGCAAAGTCTGAGACTCCTACGGCGATTTGACCTTTTTGGTCGAAAATGCATGTAAGGCTAACACCTGGCGCTCAAATGCCACTCGGATGTCAAAGTTGTCGCAGCGCATTGAAATTTTGCATGCAGGTAGACCTTGACCTGGAGGTCACGTTTCCACCGTTCTTGACCCCCGCTCACCTCTGTGAGTGGAGCTATGGGCGATCAAAGACGATTTTAACATTGGCTCCAAAGGGAAAAATGTTCGGTTCAGTATGCTCCATATGACCTAAGGAGTCGTCCTGCAAAGTCTGAGACTCCTACGGCGATTTGACCTTTTTGGTCGAAAATGCATGTGAAGGCTAACACCTGGCGCTCAAATGCCACTCGGATGTCAAAGTTGTCGCAGCGCATTGAAATTTTGCATGCGGGTAGACCTTGACCTGGAGGTCACGTTTCCACCGTTCTTGACCACCGCTCACCTCTGTGAGTGGAGCTATGGGCGATCAAAGACGATTTTAACATTGGCTCCAAAGTGAAAAATGTTCGGTTCAGTATGCTCCATATGACCTAAGGAGTCGTCCTGCAAAGTCTGAGACTCCTACGGCGATTTGACCTTTTTGGTCGAAAATGCATGTAAGGCTAACACCTGGCGCTCAAATGCCACTCGGATGTCAAAGATGTCGCAGCGCATTGAAATTTTGCATGCGGGTAGACCTTGACCTGGAGGTCACGTTTCCACCGTTCTTGATCCCCGCTCACCTCTGTGAGTGGAGCTATGGGCGATCAAAGATGATTTTAACATTGGCTCCAAAGTGAAAAATGTTCGGTTCAGTATGCTCCATATGACCTAAGGAGTCGTCCTGCTAAGTCTGAGACTCCTACGGCGATTTGACCTTTTTGGTCGAAAATGCATGTAAGGCTAACACCTGGCGCTCAAATGCCACTCGGATGTCAAAGTTGTCGCAGCGCATTGAAATTTTGCATGCGGGTAGACCTTGACCTGGAGGTCACGTTTCCACCGTTCTTGACCACCGCTCACCTCTGTGAGTGGAGCTATGGGCGATCAAAGATGATTTTAACATTGGCTCCAAAGTGAAAAATGTTCGGTACAGTATGCTCCATATGACCTAAGGAGTCGTCCTGCAAAGTCTGAGACTCCTACGCCGATTTGACCTTTTTGGTCGAAAATGCATGTAAGGCTAACACCTGGCGCTCAAATGCCACTCGGATGTCAAAGTTGTCGCAGCGCATTGAAATTTTGCATGCTGGTAGACCTTGACCTGGAGGTCATGTTTCCTCCGTTCTTGACCCCCGCTCACCTCTGTGAGTGGAGCTATGGGCGATCAAAGACAATTTTAACATTGGCTCCAAAGTGAAAAATGTTCGGTTCAGTATGCTCCATATGACCTAAGGAGTCGTCCTGCAAAGTCTGAGACTCCTACGGCGATATGACCTTTTTGGTCGAAAATGCATGTAAGGCTAACACCTGGCGCTCAAATGCCACTCGGATGTCAAAGTTGTCGCAGCGCATTGAAATTTTGCATGCGGGTAGACCTTGACCTGGAGGTCACGTTTCCACCGTTCTTGACCCCCGCTCACCTCTGTGAGTGGAGCTATGGGCGATCAAAGATGATTTTAACATTGGCTCCAAAGTGAAAAATGTTCGGTTCAGTAAGCTCCATATGACCTAAGGAGTCGTCCTGCAAAGTCTGAGACTCCTACGGCGATTTGCCCTTTTTGTTCGAAAATGCATGTAAGGCTAACACCTGGCGCTCAAATGCCACTCGGATGTCAAAGTTGTCGCAGCGCATTGAAATTTTGCATGCGGGTAGACCTTGACCTGGAGGTCACGTTTCCACCGTTCTTGACCCCCGCTCACCTCTGTGAGTGGAGCTATGGGCGATCAAAGATGATTTTAACATTGGCTCCAAAGTGAAAAATGTTCGGTTCAGTATGCTTCATATGACCTAAGGAGTCGTCCTGCAAAGTCTGAGACTCCTACGGCGATTTGACCTTTTTGGTCGAAAATGCATGTAAGGCTAACACCTGGCGCTCAAATGCCACTCGGATGTCAAAGTTGTCGCAGCGCATTGAAATTTTGCATGCGGGTAGACCTTGACCTGGAGGTCATGTTTCCACCGTTCTTGACCCCCGCTCACCTCTGTGAGTGGAGCTATGGGCGATCAAATATGATTTTAACATTGGCTCCAAAGTGAAAAATGTTCGGTTCAGTATGCTCCATATGACCTAAGGAGTCGTCCTGCAAAGTCTGAGACTCCTACGGCGATTTGACCTTTTTGGTCGAAAATGCATGTAAGGCTAACACCTGGCGCTCAAATGCCACTCGGATGTCAAAGTTGTCGCAGCGCATTGAAATTTTGCATGCGGGTAGACCTTGACCTGGAGGTCATGTTTCCTCCGTTCTTGACCCCCGCTCACCTCTGTGAGTGGAGCTATGGGCGATCAAAGACAATTTTAAGATTGGCTCCAAAGTGAAAAATGTTCGGTACAGTATGCTCCATATGACCTAAGGAGTCGTCCTGCAAAGTCTGAGACTCCTACGGCGATTTGACCTTTTTGGTCGAAAATGCATGTAAGGCTAACACCTGGCGCTCAAATGCCACTCGGATGTCAAAGTTGTCGCAGCGCATTGAAATTTTGCATGCGGGTAGACCTTGACCTGGAGGTCATGTTTCCTCCGTTCTTGACCCCCGCTCACCTCTGTGAGTGGAGCTATGGGCGATCAAAGACAATTTTAACATTGGCTCCAAAGTGAAAAATGTTCGGTTCAGTATGCTCCATATGACCTAAGGAGTCGTCCTGCAAAGTCTGAGACTCCTACGCCGATTTGACCTTTTTGGTCGAAAATGCATGTAAGGCTAACACCTGGCGCTCAAATGCCACTCGGATGTCAAAGTTGTCGCAGCGCATTGAAATTTTGCATGCGGGTAGACCTTGACCTGGAGGTCACGTTTCCACCGTTCTTGACCCCCGCTCACCTCTGTGAGTGGAGCTATGGGCGATCAAAGATGATTTTAACATTGGCTCCAAAGTGAAAAATGTTCGGTTTAGTATGCTCCATATGACCTAAGGAGTCGTCCTGCAAAGTCTGAGACTCCTACGGCGATTTGACCTTTTTGGTCGAAAATGCATGTAAGGCTAACACCTGGCGCTCAAATGCCACTCGGATGTCAAAGTTGTCGCAGCGCATTGAAATTTTGCATGCGGGTAGACCTTGACCATGAGGTCACGTTTCCACCGTTCTTGACCCCCGCTCACCTCTGTGAGTGGAGCTATGGGCGATCAAAGACGATTTTAACATTGGCTCCAAAGTGAAAAATGTTCGGTTCAGTATGCTCCATATGACCTAAGGAGTCGTCCTGCAAAGTCTGAGACTCCTACGCCGATTTGACCTTTTTGGTCGAAAATGCATGTAAGGCTAACACCTGGCGCTCAAATGCCACTCGGATGTCAAAGTTGTCGCAGCGCATTGAAATTTTGCATGCGGGTAGACCTTGACCTGGAGGTCATGTTTCCTCCGTTCTTGACCCCCGCTCACCTCTGTGAGTGGAGCTATGGGCGATCAAAGACAATTTTAACATTGGCTCCAAAGTGAAAAATGTTCGGTACAGTATGCTCCATATGACCTAAGGAGTCGTCCTGCAAAGTCTGAGACTCCTACGGCGATTTGACCTTTTTGGTCGAAAATGCATGTAAGGCTAACACCTGGCGCTCAAATGCCACTCGGATGTCAAAGTTGTCGCAGCGCATTGAAATTTTGCATGCGGGTAGACCTTGACCTGGAGGTCATGTTTCCTCCGTTCTTGACCCCCGCTCACCTCTGTGAGTGGAGCTATGGGCGATCAAAGATGATTTTAACATTGGCTCCAAAGTGAAAAATGTTCGGTTCAGTATGCTTCATATGACCTAAGGAGTCGTCCTGCAAAGTCTGAGACTCCTACGGCGATTTGACCTTTTTGGTCGAAAATGCATGTAAGGCTAACACCTGGCGCTCAAATGCCACTCGGATGTCAAAGTTGTCGCAGCGCATTGAAATTTTGCATGCGGGTAGACCTTGACCTGGAGGTCACGTTTCCACCGTTCTTGACCCCCGCTCACCTCTGTGAGTGGAGCTATGGGCGATCAAAGATGATTTTAACATTGGCTCCAAAGGGAAAAATGTTCGGTTCAGTATGCTCCATATGACCTAAGGAGTCGTCCTGCAAAGTCTGAGACTCCTACGGCGATTTGACCTTTTTGGTCGAAAATGCATGTAAGGCTAACACCTGGCGCTCAAATGCCACTCGGATGTCAAAGTTGTCGCAGCGCATTGAAATTTTGCATGCGGGTAGACCTTGACCTGGAGGTCATGTTTCCTCCGTTCTTGACCCCCGCTCACCTCTGTGAGTGGAGCTATGGGCGATCAAAGACAATTTTAACATTGGCTCCAAAGTGAAAAATGTTCGGTACAGTATGCTCCATATGACCTAAGGAGTCGTCCTGCAAAGTCTGAGACTCCTACGGCGATTTGACCTTTTTGGTCGAAAATGCATGTAAGGCTAACACCTGGCGCTCAAATGCCACTCGGATGTCAAAGTTGTCGCAGCGCATTGAAATTTTGCATGCGGGTAGACCTTGACCTGGAGGTCATGTTTCCTCCGTTCTTGACCCCCGCTCACCTCTGTGAGTGGAGCTATGGGCGATCAAAGATGATTTTAACATTGGCTCCAAAGTGAAAAATGTTCGGTTCAGTATGCTTCATATGACCTAAGGAGTCGTCCTGCAAAGTCTGAGACTCCTACGGCGATTTGACCTTTTTGGTCGAAAATGCATGTAAGGCTAACACCTGGCGCTCAAATGCCACTCGGATGTCAAAGTTGTCGCAGCGCATTGAAATTTTGCATGCGGGTAGACCTTGACCTGGAGGTCACGTTTCCACCGTTCTTGACCCCCGCTCACCTCTGTGAGTGGAGCTATGGGCGATCAAAGAAGATTTTAACATTGGCTCCAAAGGGAAAAATGTTCGGTTCAGTATGCTCCATATGACCTAAGGAGTCGTCCTGCAAAGTCTGAGACTCCTACGGCGATTTGACCTTTTTGGTCGAAAATGCATGTAAGGCTAACACCTGGCGCTCAAATGCCACTCGGATGTCAAAGTTGTCGCAGCGCATTGAAATTTTGCATGCGGGTAGACCTTGACCTGGAAGTCACGTTTCCACCGTTCTTGACCCCCGCTCACCTCTGTGAGTGGAGCTATGGGCGATCAAAGATGATTTTAACATTGGCTCCAAAGTGAAAAATGTTCGGTTCAGTAAGCTCCATATGACCTAAGGAGTCGTCCTGCAAAGTCTGAGACTCCTACGGCGATTTGACCTTTTTGGTCGAAAATGCATGTAAGGCTAACACCTGGCGCTCAAATGCCACTCGGATGTCAAAGTTGTCGCAGCGCATTGAAGTTTTGCATGCGGGTAGACCTTGACCTGGAGGTCACGTTTCCACCGTTCTTGACCCCCGCTCACCTCTGTGAGTGGAGCTATGGGCGATCAAAGACGATTTTAACATTGGCTCCAAAGTGAAAAATGTTCGGTTCAGTATGCTCCATATGACCTAAGGAGTCGTCCTGCAAAGTCTGAGACTCCTACGGCGATTTGACCTTTTTGGTCGAAAATGCATGTAAGGCTAACACCTGGCGCTCAAATGCCACTCGGATGTCAAAGTTGTCGCAGCGCATTGAAATTTTGCATGCGGGTAGACCTTGACCTGGAGGTCACGTTTCCACCGTTCTTGACCACCGCTCACCTCTGTGAGTGGAGCTACGGGCGATCAAAGACAATTTTAACATTGGCTCCAAAGTGAAAAATGTTCGGTACAGTATGCTCCATATGACCTAAGGAGTCGTCCTGCAAAGTCTGAGACTCCTACGCCGATTTGACCTTTTTGGTCGAAAATGCATGTAAGGCTAACACCTGGCGCTCAAATGCCACTCGGATGTCAAAGTTGTCGCAGCGCATTGAAATTTTGCATGCGGGTAGACCTTGACCTGGAGGTCACGTTTCCACCGTTCTTGACCACCGCTCACCTCTGTGAGTGGAGCTATGGGCGATCAAAGATGATTTTAACATTGGCTCCAAAGGGAAAAATGTTCGGTTCAGTATGCTCCATATGACCTAAGGAGTCGTCCTGCAAAGTCTGAGACTCCTACGGCGATTTGACCTTTTTGGTCGAAAATGCATGTAAGGCTAACACCTGGCGCTCAAATGCCACTCGGATGTCAAAGTTGTCGCAGCGCATTGAAATTTTGCATGCGGGTAGACCTTGACCTGGAGGTCATGTTTCCTCCGTTCTTGACCCCCGCTCACCTCTGTGAGTGGAGCTATGGGCGATCAAAGATGATTTTAACATTGGCTCCAAAGTGAAAAATGTTCGGTTCAGTATGCTTCATATGACCTAAGGAGTCGTCCTGCAAAGTCTGAGACTCCTACGGCGATTTGACCTTTTTGGTCGAAAATGCATGTAAGGCTAACACCTGGCGCTCAAATGCCACTCGGATGTCAAAGTTGTCGCAGCGCATTGAAATTTTGCATGCGGGTAGACCTTGACCTGGAGGTCACGTTTCCACCGTTCTTGACCCCCGCTCACCTCTGTGAGTGGAGCTATGGGCGATCAAAGATGATTTTAACATTGGCTCCAAAGGGAAAAATGTTCGGTTCAGTATGCTCCATATGACCTAAGGAGTCGTCCTGCAAAGTCTGAGACTCCTACGGCGATTTGACCTTTTTGGTCGAAAATGCATGTAAGGCTAACACCTGGCGCTCAAATGCCACTCGGATGTCAAAGTTGTCGCAGCGCATTGAAATTTTGCATGCTGGTAGACCTTGACCTGGAGGTCATGTTTCCTCCGTTCTTGACCCCCGCTCACCTCTGTGAGTGGAGCTATGGGCGATCAAAGACAATTTTAACATTGGCTCCAAAGTGAAAAATGTTCGGTACAGTATGCTCCATATGACCTAAGGAGTCGTCCTGCAAAGTCTGAGACTCCTACGGCGATTTGACCTTTTTGGTCGAAAATGCATGTAAGGCTAACACCTGGCGCTCAAATGCCACTCGGATGTCAAAGTTGTCGCAGCGCATTGAAATTTTGCATGCGGGTAGACCTTGACCTGGAGGTCACGTTTCCACCGTTCTTCACCCCCGCTCACCTCTGTGAGTGGAGCTATGGGCGATCAAAGATGATTTTAACATTGGCTCCAAAGGGAAAAATGTTCGGTTCAGTATGCTTCATATGACCTAAGGAGTCGTCCTGCAAAGTCTGAGACTCCTACGGCGATTTGACCTTTTTGGTCGAAAATGCATGTAAGGCTAACACCTGGCGCTCAAATGCCACTCGGATGTCAAAGTTGTCGCAGCGCATTGAAATTTTGCATGCGGGTAGACCTTGACCTGGAGGTCATGTTTCCTCCGTTCTTGACCCCCGCTCACCTCTGTGAGTGGAGCTATGGGCGATCAAAGATGATTTTAACATTGGCTCCAAAGTGAAAAATGTTCGGTTCAGTATGCTTCATATGACCTAAGGAGTCGTCCTGCAAAGTCTGAGACTCCTACGGCGATTTGACCTTTTTGGTCGAAAATGCATGTAAGGCTAACACCTGGCGCTCAAATGCCACTCGGATGTCAAAGTTGTCGCAGCGCATTGAAATTTTGCATGCGGGTAGACCTTGACCTGGAGGTCACGTTTCCACCGTTCTTGACCCCCGCTCACCTCTGTGAGTGGAGCTATGGGCGATCAAAGATGATTTTAACATTGGCTCCAAAGGGAAAAATGTTCGGTTCAGTATGCTCCATATGACCTAAGGAGTCGTCCTGCAAAGTCTGAGACTCCTACGCCGATTTGACCTTTTTGGTCGAAAATGCATGTAAGGCTAACACCTGGCGCTCAAATGCCACTCGGATGTCAAAGTTGTCGCAGCGCATTGAAATTTTGCATGCGGGTAGACCTTGACCTGGAGGTCACGTTTCCACCGTTCTTGACCACCGCTCACCTCTGTGAGTGGAGCTATGGGCGATCAAAGACAATTTTAACATTGGCTCCAAAGTGAAAAATGTTCGGTTCAGTATGCTTCATATGACCTAAGGAGTCGTCCTGCAAAGTCTGAGACTCCTACGGCGATTTGACCTTTTTGGTCGAAAATGCATGTAAGGCTAACACCTGGCGCTCAAATGCCACTCGGATGTCAAAGTTGTCGCAGCGCATTGAAATTTTGCATGCGGGTAGATCTTGACCTGGAGGTCACGTTTCCACCGTTCTTGACCCCCGCTCACCTCTGTGAGTGGAGCTATGGGCGATCAAAGATGATTTTAACATTGGCTCCAAAGGGAAAAATTTTCGGTTCAGTATGCTCCATATGACCTAAGGAGTCGTCCTGCAAAGTCTGAGACTCCTACGGCGATTTGACCTTTTTGGTCGAAAATGCATGTAAGGCTAACACCTGGCGCTCAAATGCCACTCGGATGTCAAAGTTGTCGCAGCGCATTGAAATTTTGCATGCGGGTAGACCTTGACCTGGAGGTCACGTTTCCACCGTTCTTGACCACCGCTCACCTCTGTGAGTGGAGCTATGGGCGATCAAAGACAATTTTAACATTGGCTCCAAAGTGAAAAATGTTCGGTTCAGTATGCTTCATATGACCTAAGGAGTCGTCCTGCAAAGTCTGAGACTCCTACGGCGATTTGACCTTTTTGGTCGAAAATGCATGTAAGGCTAACACCTGGCGCTCAAATGCCACTCGGATGTCAAAGTTGTCGCAGCGCATTGAAATTTTGCATGCGGGTAGACCTTGACCTGGAGGTCATGTTTCCTCCGTTCTTGACCCCCGCTCACCTCTGTGAGTGGAGCTATGGGCGATCAAAGACGATTTTAACATTGGCTCCAAAGTGAAAAATGTTCGGTTCAGTATGCTTCATATGACCTAAGGAGTCGTCCTGCAAAGTCTGAGACTCCTACGGCGATTTGACCTTTTTGGTCGAAAATGCATGTAAGGCTAACACCTGGCGCTCAAATGCCACTCGGATGTCAAAGTTGTCGCAGCGCATTGAAATTTTGCATGCGGGTAGACCTTGACCTGGAGGTCACGTTTCCACCGTTCTTGACCCCCGCTCACCTCTGTGAGTGGAGCTATGGGCGATCAAAGACAATTTTAACATTGGCTCCAAAGTGAAAAATGTTCGGTTCAGTATGCTTCATATGACCTAAGGAGTCGTCCTGCAAAGTCTGAGACTCCTACGGCGATTTGACCTTTTTGGTCGAAAATGCATGTAAGGCTAACACCTGGCGCTCAAATGCCACTCGGATGTCAAAGTTGTCGCAGCGCATTGAAATTTTGCATGCGGGTAGACCTTGACCTGGAGGTCATGTTTCCTCCGTTCTTGACCCCCGCTCACCTCTGTGAGTGGAGCTATGGGCGATCAAAGACGATTTTAACATTGGCTCCAAAGTGAAAAATGTTCGGTTCAGTATGCTTCATATGACCTAAGGAGTCGTCCTGCAAAGTCTGAGACTCCTACGGCGATTTGACCTTTTTGGTCGAAAATGCATGTAAGGCTAACACCTGGCGCTCAAATGCCACTCGGATGTCAAAGTTGTCGCAGCGCATTGAAATTTTGCATGCGGGTAGACCTTGACCTGGAGGTCACGTTTCCACCGTTCTTGACCCCCGCTCACCTCTGTGAGTGGAGCTATGGGCGATCAAAGATGATTTTAACATTGGCTCCAAAGGGAAAAATGTTCGGTTCAGTATGCTCCATATGACCTAAGGAGTCGTCCTGCAAAGTCTGAGACTCCTACGCCGATTTGACCTTTTTGGTCGAAAATGCATGTAAGGCTAACACCTGGCGCTCAAATGCCACTCGGATGTCAAAGTTGTCGCAGCGCATTGAAATTTTGCATGCGGGTAGACCTTGACCTGGAGGTCACGTTTCCACCGTTCTTGACCACCGCTCACCTCTGTGAGTGGAGCTATGGGCGATCAAAGACAATTTTAACATTGGCTCCAAAGTGAAAAATGTTCGGTACAGTATGCTCCATATGACCTAAGGAGTCGTCCTGCAAAGTCTGAGACTCCTACGCCGATTTGACCTTTTTGGTCGAAAATGCATGTAAGGCTAACACCTGGCGCTCAAATGCCACTCGGATGTCAAAGTTGTCGCAGCGCATTGAAATTTTGCATGCGGGTAGACCTTGACCTGGAGGTCATGTTTCCTCCGTTCTTGACCCCCGCTCACCTCTGTGAGTGGAGCTATGGGCGATCAAAGACGATTTTAACATTGGCTCCAAAGGGAAAAATGTTCGGTTCAGTATGCTCCATATGACCTAAGGAGTCGTCCTGCAAAGTCTGAGACTCCTACGCCGATTTGACCTTTTTGGTCGAAAATGCATGTAAGGCTAACACCTGGCGCTCAAATGCCACTCGGATGTCAAAGTTGTCGCAGCGCATTGAAATTTTGCATGCGGGTAGACCTTGACCTGGAGGTCACGTTTCCACCGTTCTTGACCCCCGCTCACCTCTGTGAGTGGAGCTATGGGCGATCAAAGACAATTTTAACATTGGCTCCAAAGTGAAAAATGTTCGGTTCAGTATGCTTCATATGACCTAAGGAGTCGTCCTGCAAAGTCTGAGACTCCTACGGCGATTTGACCTTTTTGGTCGAAAATGCATGTAAGGCTAACACCTGGCGCTCAAATGCCACTCGGATGTCAAAGTTGTCGCAGCGCATTGAAATTTTGCATGCGGGTAGACCTTGACCTGGAGGTCACGTTTCCACCGTTCTTGACCCCCGCTCACCTCTGTGAGTGGAGCTATGGGCGATCAAAGATGATTTTAACATTGGCTCCAAAGGGAAAAATGTTCGGTTCAGTATGCTCCATATGACCTAAGGAGTCGTCCTGCAAAGTCTGAGACTCCTACGCCGATTTGACCTTTTTGGTCGAAAATGCATGTAAGGCTAACACCTGGCGCTCAAATGCCACTCGGATGTCAAAGTTGTCGCAGCGCATTGAAATTTTGCATGCGGGTAGACCTTGACCTGGAGGTCACGTTTCCACCGTTCTTGACCACCGCTCACCTCTGTGAGTGGAGCTATGGGCGATCAAAGACAATTTTAACATTGGCTCCAAAGTGAAAAATGTTCGGTACAGTATGCTCCATATGACCTAAGGAGTCGTCCTGCAAAGTCTGAGACTCCTACGCCGATTTGACCTTTTTGGTCGAAAATGCATGTAAGGCTAACACCTGGCGCTCAAATGCCACTCGGATGTCAAAGTTGTCGCAGCGCATTGAAATTTTGCATGCGGGTAGACCTTGACCTGGAGGTCATGTTTCCTCCGTTCTTGACCCCCGCTCACCTCTGTGAGTGGAGCTATGGGCGATCAAAGACGATTTTAACATTGGCTCCAAAGGGAAAAATGTTCGGTTCAGTATGCTCCATATGACCTAAGGAGTCGTCCTGCAAAGTCTGAGACTCCTACGCCGATTTGACCTTTTTGGTCGAAAATGCATGTAAGGCTAACACCTGGCGCTCAAATGCCACTCGGATGTCAAAGTTGTCGCAGCGCATTGAAATTTTGCATGCGGGTAGACCTTGACCTGGAGGTCACGTTTCCACCGTTCTTGACCCCCGCTCACCTCTGTGAGTGGAGCTATGGGCGATCAAAGACAATTTTAACATTGGCTCCAAAGTGAAAAATGTTCGGTACAGTATGCTCCATATGACCTAAGGAGTCGTCCTGCAAAGTCTGAGACTCCTACGCCGATTTGACCTTTTTGGTCGAAAATGCATGTAAGGCTAACACCTGGCGCTCAAATGCCACTCGGATGTCAAAGTTGTCGCAGCGCATTGAAATTTTGCATGCGGGTAGACCTTGACCTGGAGGTCACGTTTCCACCGTTCTTGACCCCCGCTCACCTCTGTGAGTGGAGCTATGGGCGATCAAAGATGATTTTAACATTGGCTCCAAAGTGAAAAATGTTCGGTTCAGTAAGCTCCATATGACCTAAGGAGTCGTCCTGCAAAGTCTGAGACTCCTACGGCGATTTGCCCTTTTTGGTCGAAAATGCATGTAAGGCTAACACCTGGCGCTCAAATGCCACTCGGATGTCAAAGTTGTCGCAGCGCATTGAAATTTTGCATGCGGGTAGACCTTGACCTGGAGGTCACGTTTCCACCGTTCTTGACCACCGCTCACCTCTGTGAGTGGAGCTATGGGCGATGAAAGATGATTTTAACATTGGCTCCAAAGTGAAAAATGTTCGGTTCAGTATGCTCCATATGACCTAAGGAGTCGTCCTGCAAAGTCTGAGACTCCTACGGCGATTTGACCTTTTTGGTCGAAAATGCATGTAAGGCTAACACCTGGCGCTCAAATGCCACTCGGATGTCAAAGTTGTCGCAGCGCATTGAAATTTTGCATGCTGGTAGACCTTGACCTGGAGGTCATGTTTCCTCCGTTCTTGACCCCCGCTCACCTCTGTGAGTGGAGCTATGGGCGATCAAAGATGATTTTAACATTGGCTCCAAAGTGAAAAATGTTCGGTTCAGTATGCTCCATATGACCTAAGGAGTCGTCCTGCAAAGTCTGAGACTCCTACGGCGATATGACCTTTTTGGTCGAAAATGCATGTAAGGCTAACACCTGGCGCTCAAATGCCACTCGGATGTCAAAGTTGTCGCAGCGCATTGAAATTTTGCATGCGGGTACACCTTGACCTGGAGGTCACGTTTCCACCGTTCTTGACCCCCGCTCACCTCTGTGAGTGGAGCTATGGGCGATCAAAGATGATTTTAACATTGGCTCCAAAGTGAAAAATGTTCGGTTCAGTAAGCTCCATATGACCTAAGGAGTCGTCCTGCAAAGTCTGAGACTCCTACGGCGATTTGCCCTTTTTGGTCGAAAATGCATGTAAGGCTAACACCTGGCGCTCAAATGCCACTCGGATGTCAAAGTTGTCGCAGCGCATTGAAATTTTGCATGCAGGTAGACCTTGACCTGGAGGTCACGTTTCCACCGTTCTTGACCCCCGCTCACCTCTGTGAGTGGAGCTATGGGCGATCAAAGATGATTTTAACATTGGCTCCAAAGTGAAAAATGTTCGGTTCAGTAAGCTCCATATGACCTAAGGAGTCGTCCTGCAAAGTCTGAGACTCCTACGGCGATTTGCCCTTTTTGGTCGAAAATGCATGTAAGGCTAACACCTGGCGCTCAAATGCCACTCGGATGTCAAAGTTGTCGCAGCGCATTGAAATTTTGCATGCGGGTAGACCTTGACCTGGAGGTCACTTTTCCACCGTTCTTGACCACCGCTCACCTCTGTGAGTGGAGCTATGGGCGATGAAAGATGATTTTAACATTGGCTCCAAAGTGAAAAATGTTCGGTTCAGTATGCTCCATATGACCTAAGGAGTCGTCCTGCAAAGTCTGAGACTCCTACGGCGATTTGACCTTTTTGGTCGAAAATGCATGTAAGGCTAACACCTGGCGCTCAAATGCCACTCGGATGTCAAAGTTGTCGCAGCGCATTGAAATTTTGCATGCTGGTAGACCTTGACCTGGAGGTCATGTTTCCTCCGTTCTTGACCCCCGCTCACCTCTGTGAGTGGAGCTATGGGCGATCAAAGACAATTTTAACATTGGCTCCAAAGTGAAAAATGTTCGGTTCAGTATGCTCCATATGACCTAAGGAGTCGTCCTGCAAAGTCTGAGACTCCTACGGCGATATGACCTTTTTGGTCGAAAATGCATGTAAGGCTAACACCTGGCGCTCAAATGCCACTCGGATGTCAAAGTTGTCGCAGCGCATTGAAATTTTGCATGCGGGTACACCTTGACCTGGAGGTCACGTTTCCACCGTTCTTGACCCCCGCTCACCTCTGTGAGTGGAGCTATGGGCGATCAAAGATGATTTTAACATTGGCTCCAAAGTGAAAAATGTTCGGTTCAGTAAGCTCCATATGACCTAAGGAGTCGTCCTGCAAAGTCTGAGACTCCTACGGCGATTTGCCCTTTTTGGTCGAAAATGCATGTAAGGCTAACACCTGGCGCTCAAATGCCACTCGGATGTCAAAGTTGTCGCAGCGCATTGAAATTTTGCATGCGGGTAGACCTTGACCTGGAGGTCACGTTTCCACCGTTCTTGACCACCGCTCACCTCTGTGAGTGGAGCTATGGGCGATGAAAGATGATTTTAACATTGGCTCCAAAGTGAAAAATGTTCGGTTCAGTATGCTCCATATGACCTAAGGAGTCGTCCTGCAAAGTCTGAGACTCCTACGGCGATTTGACCTTTTTGGTCGAAAATGCATGTAAGGCTAACACCTGGCGCTCAAATGCCACTCGGATGTCAAAGTTGTCGCAGCGCATTGAAATTTTGCATGCGGGTAGACCTTGACCTGGAGGTCATGTTTCCACCGTTCTTGACCCCCGCTCACCTCTGTGAGTGGAGCTATGGGCGATCAAAGACAATTTTAACATTGGCTCCAAAGTGAAAAATGTTCGGTTCAGTAAGCTCCATATGACCTAAGGAGTCGTCCTGCAAAGTCTGAGACTCCTACGGCGATATGACCTTTTTGGTCGAAAATGCATGTAAGGCTAACACCTGGCGCTCAAATGCCACTCGGATGTCAAAGTTGTCGCAGCGCATTGAAATTTTGCATGCGGGTAGACCTTGACCTGGAGGTCACGTTTCCACCGTTCTTGACCCCCGCTCACCTCTGTGAGTGGAGCTATGGGCGATCAAAGATGATTTTAACATTGGCTCCAAAGTGAAAAATGTTCGGTTCAGTATGCTCCATATGACCTAAGGAGTCGTCCTGCAAAGTCTGAGACTCCTACGGCGATTTGACCTTTTTGGTCGAAAATGCATGTAAGGCTAACACCTGGCGCTCAAATGCCACTCGGATGTCAAAGTTGTCGCAGCGCATTGAAATTTTGCATGCGGGTAGACCTTGACCTGGAGGTCACGTTTCCACCGTTCTTGACCCCCGCTCACCTCTGTGAGTGGAGCTATGGGCGATCAAAGATGATTTTAACATTGGCTCCAAAGTGAAAAATGTTCGGTTCAGTATGCTTCATATGACCTAAGGAGTCGTCCTGCAAAGTCTGAGACTCCTACGGCGATTTGACCTTTTTGGTCGAAAATGCATGTAAGGCTAACACCTGGCGCTCAAATGCCACTCGGATGTCAAAGTTGTCGCAGCGCATTGAAATTTTGCATGCGGGTAGACCTTGACCTGGAGGTCATGTTTCCACCGTTCTTGACCCCCGCTCACCTCTGTGAGTGGAGCTATGGGCGATCAAAGACAATTTTAACATTGGCTCCAAAGTGAAAAATGTTCGGTTCAGTAAGCTCCATATGACCTAAGGAGTCGTCCTGCAAAGTCTGAGACTCCTACGGCGATTTGACCTTTTTGGTCGAAAATGCATGTAAGGCTAACACCTGGCGCTCAAATGCCACTCGGATGTCAAAGTTGTCGCAGCGCATTGAAATTTTGCATGCGGGTAGACCTTGACCTGGAGGTCACGTTTCCACCGTTCTTGACCCCCGCTCACCTCTGTGAGTGGAGCTATGGGCGATCAAAGATGATTTTAACATTGGCTCCAAAGTGAAAAATGTTCGGTTCAGTATGCTTCATATGACCTAAGGAGTCGTCCTGCAAAGTCTGAGACTCCTACGGCGATTTGACCTTTTTGGTCGAAAATGCATGTAAGGCTAACACCTGGCGCTCAAATGCCACTCGGATGTCAAAGTTGTCGCAGCGCATTGAAATTTTGCATGCGGGTAGACCTTGACCTGGAGGTCACGTTTCCACCGTTCTTGACCCCCGCTCACCTCTGTGAGTGGAGCTATGGGCGATCAAAGATGATTTTAACATTGGCTCCAAAGTGAAAAATGTTCGGTTCAGTATGCTCCATATGACCTAAGGAGTCGTCCTGCAAAGTCTGAGACTCCTACGGCGATTTGACCTTTTTGGTCGAAAATGCATGTAAGGCTAACACCTGGCGCTCAAATGCCACTCGGATGTCAAAGTTGTCGCAGCGCATTGAAATTTTGCATGCAGGTAGACCTTGACCCGGAGGTCACGTTTCCACCGTTCTTGACCCCCGCTCACCTCTGTGAGTGGAGCTATGGGCGATCAAAGATGATTTTAACATTGGCTCCAAAGTGAAAAATGTTCGGTTCAGTATGCTCCATATGACCTAAGGAGTCGTCCTGCAAAGTCTGAGACTCCTACGGCGATTTGACCTTTTTGGTCGAAAATGCATGTAAGGCTAACACCTGGCGCTCAAATGCCACTCGGATGTCAAAGTTGTCGCAGCGCATTGAAATTTTGCATGCGGGTAGACCTTGACCTGGAGGTCACGTTTCCACCGTTCTTGACCCCCGCTCACCTCTGTGAGTGGAGCTATGGGCGATCAAAGATGATTTTAACATTGGCTCCAAAGTGAAAAATGTTCGGTTCAGTATGCTCCATATGACCTAAGGAGTCGTCCTGCAAAGTCTGAGACTCCTACGGCGATTTGACCTTTTTGGTCGAAAATGCATGTAAGGCTAACACCTTGCGCTCAAATGCCACTCGGATGTCAAAGTTGTCGCAGCGCATTGAAATTTTGCATGCGGGTAGACCTTGACCTGGAGGTCACGTTTCCACCGTTCTTGACCCCCGCTCACCTCTGTGAGTGGAGCTATGGGCGATCAAAGATGATTTTAACATTGGCTCCAAAGTGAAAAATGTTCGGTTCAGTATGCTCCATATGACCTAAGGAGTCGTCCTGCAAAGTCTGAGACTCCTACGGCGATTTGACCTTTTGGGTCGAAAATGCATGTAAGGCTAACACCTGGCGCTCAAATGCCACTCGGATGTCAAAGTTGTCGCAGCGCATTGAAATTTTGCATGCGGGTAGACCTTGACCTGGAGGTCACGTTTCCACCGTTCTTGACCCCCGCTCACCTCTGTGAGTGGAGCTATGGGCGATCAAAGACGATTTTAACATTGGCTCCAAAGTGAAAAATGTTCGGTTCAGTATGCTCCATATGACCTAAGGAGTCGTCCTGCAAAGTCTGAGACTCCTACGGCGATTTGACCTTTTTGGTCGAAAATGCATGTAAGGCTAACACCTGGCGCTCAAATGCCACTCGGACGTCAAAGTTGTCGCAGCGCATTGAAATTTTGCATGCGGGTAGACCTTGACCTGGAGGTCACGTTTCCACCGTTCTTGACCCCCGCTCACCTCTATGAGTGGAGCTATGGGCGATCAAAGATGATTTTAACATTGGCTCCAAAGTGAAAAATGTTCGGTTCAGTATGCTCCATATGACCTAAGGAGTCGTCCTGCAAAGTCTGAGACTCCTACGGCGATTTGACCTTTTGGGTCGAAAATGCATGTAAGGCTAACACCTGGCGCTCAAATGCCACTCGGATGTCAAAGTTGTCGCAGCGCATTGAAATTTTGCATGCGGGTAGACCTTGACCTGGAGGTCACGTTTCCACCGTTCTTGACCCCCGCTCACCTCTGTGAGTGGAGCTATGGGCGATCAAAGACGATTTTAACATTGGCTCCAAAGTGAAAAATGTTCGGTTCAGTATGCTCCATATGACCTAAGGAGTCGTCCTGCAAAGTCTGAGACTCCTACGGCGATTTGACCTTTTTGGTCGAAAATGCATGTAAGGCTAACACCTGGCGCTCAAATGCCACTCGGATGTCAAAGTTGTCGCAGCGCATTGAAATTTTGCATGCAGGTAGACCTTGACCTGGAGGTCACGTTTCCACCGTTCTTGACCCCCGCTCACCTCTGTGAGTGGAGCTATGGGCGATCAAAGACGATTTTAACATTGGCTCCAAAGGGAAAAATGTTCGGTTCAGTATGCTCCATATGACCTAAGGAGTCGTCCTGCAAAGTCTGAGACTCCTACGGCGATTTGACCTTTTTGGTCGAAAATGCATGTAAGGCTAACACCTGGCGCTCAAATGCCACTCGGACGTCAAAGTTGTCGCAGCGCATTGAAATTTTGCATGCGGGTAGACCTTGACCTGGAGGTCACGTTTCCACCGTTCTTGACCCCCGCTCACCTCTATGAGTGGAGCTATGGGCGATCAAAGATGATTTTAACATTGGCTCCAAGTGAAAAAATGTTCGGTTCAGTATGCTCCATATGACCTAAGGAGTCGTCCTGCAAAGTCTGAGACTCCTACGGCGATTTGACCTTTTTGGTCGAAAATGCATGTAAGGCTAACACCTGGCGCTCAAATGCCACTCGGATGTCAAAGTTGTCGCAGCGCATTGAAATTTTGCATGCGGGTAGACCTTGACCTGGAGGTCACGTTTCCACCGTTCTTGACCCCCGCTCACCTCTGTGAGTGGAGCTATGGGCGATAAAAGATGATTTTAACATTGCCTCCAAAGTGAAAAATGTTCGGTTCAGTATGCTCCATATGACCTAAGGAGTCGTCCTGCAAAGTCTGAGACTCCTACGGCGATTTGACCTTTTTGGTCGAAAATGCATGTAAGGCTAACACCTGGCGCTCAAATGCCACTCGGATGTCAAAGTTGTCGCAGCGCATTGAAATTTTGCATGCGGGTAGACCTTGACCTGGAGGTCACGTTTCCACCGTTCTTGACCCCCGCTCACCTCTGTGAGTGGAGCTATGGGCGATCAAAGATGATTTTAACATTGGCTCCAAAGTGAAAAATGTTCGGTTCAGTATGCTCCATATGACCTAAGGAGTCGTCCTGCAAAGTCTGAGACTCCTACGGCGATTTGACCTTTTTGGTCGAAAATGCATGTAAGGCTAACACCTGGCGCTCAAATGCCACTCGGATGTCAAAGTTGTCGCAGCGCATTGAAATTTTGCATGCGGGTAGACCTTGACCTGGAGGTCACGTTTCCACCGTTCTTGACCCCCGCTCACCTCTGTGAGTGGAGCTATGGGCGATCAAAGATGATTTTAACATTGGCTCCAAAGTGAAAAATGTTCGGTTCAGTATGCTCCATATGACCTAAGGAGTCGTCCTGCAAAGTCTGAGACTCCTACGGCGATTTGACCTTTTGGGTCGAAAATGCATGTAAGGCTAACACCTGGCGCTTAAATGCCACTCGGATGTCAAAGTTGTCGCAGCGCATTGAAATTTTGCATGCGGGTAGACCTTGACCTGGAGGTCACGTTTCCACCGTTCTTGACCCCCGCTCACCTCTGTGAGTGGAGCTATGGGCGATCAAAGATGATTTTAACATTGGCTCCAAAGTGAAAAATGTTCGGTTCAGTATGCTCCATATGACCTAAGGAGTCGTCCTGCAAAGTCTGAGACTCCTACGGCGATTTGACCTTTTGGGTCGAAAATGCATGTAAGGCTAACACCTGGCGCTCAAATGCCACTCGGATGTCAAAGTTGTCGCAGCGCATTGAAATTTTGCATGCGGGTAGACCTTGACCTGGAGGTCACGTTTCCACCGTTCTTGACCCCCGCTCACCTCTGTGAGTGGAGCTATGGGCGATCAAAGACGATTTTAACATTGGCTCCAAAGTGAAAAATGTTCGGTTCAGTATGCTCCATATGACCTAAGGAGTCGTCCTGCAAAGTCTGAGACTCCTACGGCGATTTGACCTTTTTGGTCGAAAATGCATGTAAGGCTAACACCTGGCGCTCAAATGCCACTCGGATGTCAAAGTTGTCGCAGCGCATTGAAATTTTGCATGCGGGTAGACCTTGACCTGGAGGTCACGTTTCCACCGTTCTTGACCCCCGCTCACCTCTATGAGTGGAGCTATGGGCGATCAAAGATGATTTTAACATTGGCTCCAAAGTGAAAAATGTTCGGTTCAGTATGCTCCATATGACCTAAGGAGTCGTCCTGCAAAGTCTGAGACTCCTACGGCGATTTGACCTTTTTGGTCGAAAATGCATGTAAGGCTAACACCTGGCGCTCAAATGCCACTCGGATGTCAAAGTTGTCGCAGCGCATTGAAATTTTGCATGCAGGTAGACCTTGACCTGGAGGTCACGTTTCCACCGTTCTTGACCCCCGCTCACCTCTGTGAGTGGAGCTATGGGCGATAAAAGATGATTTTAACATTGGCTCCAAAGTGAAAAATGTTCGGTTCAGTATGCTCCATATGACCTAAGGAGTCGTCCTGCAAAGTCTGAGACTCCTACGGCGATTTGACCTTTTTGGTCGAAAATGCATGTAAGGCTAACACCTGGCGCTCAAATGCCACTCGGATGTCAAAGTTGTCGCAGCGCATTGAAATTTTGCATGCGGGTAGACCTTGACCTGGAGGTCACGTTTCCACCGTTCTTGACCCCCGCTCACCTCTGTGAGTGGAGCTATGGGCGATCAAAGACGATTTTAACATTGGCTCCAAAGTGAAAAATGTTCGGTTCAGTATGCTTCATATGACCTAAGGAGTCGTCCTGCAAAGTCTGAGACTCCTACGGCGATTTGACCTTTTTGGTCGAAAATGCATGTAAGGCTAACACCTGGCGCTCAAATGCCACTCGGATGTCAAAGTTGTCGCAGCGCATTGAAATTTTGCATGCGGGTAGACCTTGACCTGGAGGTCATGTTTCCACCGTTCTTGACCCCCGCTCACCTCTGTGAGTGGAGCTATGGGCGATCAAAGACAATTTTAACATTGGCTCCAAAGTGAAAAATGTTCGGTTCAGTAAGCTCCATATGACCTAAGGAGTCGTCCTGCAAAGTCTGAGACTCCTACGGCGATTTGACCTTTTTGGTCGAAAATGCATGTAAGGCTAACACCTGGCGCTCAAATGCCACTCGGATGTCAAAGTTGTCGCAGCGCATTGAAATTTTGCATGCGGGTAGACCTTGACCTGGAGGTCACGTTTCCAGGGTTCTTGACCCCCGCTCACCTCTGTGAGTGGAGCTATGGGCGATCAAAGATGATTTTAACATTGGCTCCAAAGTGAAAAATGTTCGGTTCAGTATGCTTCATATGACCTAAGGAGTCGTCCTGCAAAGTCTGAGACTCCTACGGCGATTTGACCTTTTTGGTCGAAAATGCATGTAAGGCTAACACCTGGCGCTCAAATGCCACTCGGATGTCAAAGTTGTCGCAGCGCATTGAAATTTTGCATGCGGGTAGACCTTGACCTGGAGGTCACGTTTCCACCGTTCTTGACCCCCGCTCACCTCTGTGAGTGGAGCTATGGGCGATCAAAGATGATTTTAACATTGGCTCCAAAGTGAAAAATGTTCGGTTCAGTATGCTCCATATGACCTAAGGAGTCGTCCTGCAAAGTCTGAGACTCCTACGGCGATTTGACCTTTTTGGTCGAAAATGCATGTAAGGCTAACACCTGGCGCTCAAATGCCACTCGGATGTCAAAGTTGTCGCAGCGCATTGAAATTTTGCATGCAGGTAGACCTTGACCCGGAGGTCACGTTTCCACCGTTCTTGACCCCCGCTCACCTCTGTGAGTGGAGCTATGGGCGATCAAAGATGATTTTAACATTGGCTCCAAAGTGAAAAATGTTCGGTTCAGTATGCTCCATATGACCTAAGGAGTCGTCCTGCAAAGTCTGAGACTCCTACGGCGATTTGACCTTTTTGGTCGAAAATGCATGTAAGGCTAACACCTGGCGCTCAAATGCCACTCGGATGTCAAAGTTGTCGCAGCGCATTGAAATTTTGCATGCGGGTAGACCTTGACCTGGAGGTCACGTTTCCACCGTTCTTGACCCCCGCTCACCTCTGTGAGTGGAGCTATGGGCGATCAAAGATGATTTTAACATTGGCTCCAAAGTGAAAAATGTTCGGTTCAGTATGCTCCATATGACCTAAGGAGTCGTCCTGCAAAGTCTGAGACTCCTACGGCGATTTGACCTTTTTGGTCGAAAATGCATGTAAGGCTAACACCTGGCGCTCAAATGCCACTCGGATGTCAAAGTTGTCGCAGCGCATTGAAATTTTGCATGCGGGTAGACCTTGACCTGGAGGTCACGTTTCCACCGTTCTTGACCCCCGCTCACCTCTGTGAGTGGAGCTATGGGCGATCAAAGATGATTTTAACATTGGCTCCAAAGTGAAAAATGTTCGGTTCAGTATGCTCCATATGACCTAAGGAGTCGTCCTGCAAAGTCTGAGACTCCTACGGCGATTTGACCTTTTGGGTCGAAAATGCATGTAAGGCTAACACCTGGCGCTCAAATGCCACTCGGATGTCAAAGTTGTCGCAGCGCATTGAAATTTTGCATGCGGGTAGACCTTGACCTGGAGGTCACGTTTCCACCGTTCTTGACCCCCGCTCACCTCTGTGAGTGGAGCTATGGGCGATCAAAGACGATTTTAACATTGGCTCCAAAGTGAAAAATGTTCGGTTCAGTATGCTCCATATGACCTAAGGAGTCGTCCTGCAAAGTCTGAGACTCCTACGGCGATTTGACCTTTTTGGTCGAAAATGCATGTAAGGCTAACACCTGGCGCTCAAATGCCACTCGGACGTCAAAGTTGTCGCAGCGCATTGAAATTTTGCATGCGGGTAGACCTTGACCTGGAGGTCACGTTTCCACCGTTCTTGACCCCCGCTCACCTCTATGAGTGGAGCTATGGGCGATCAAAGATGATTTTAACATTGGCTCCAAAGTGAAAAATGTTCGGTTCAGTATGCTCCATATGACCTAAGGAGTCGTCCTGCAAAGTCTGAGACTCCTACGGCGATTTGACCTTTTGGGTCGAAAATGCATGTAAGGCTAACACCTGGCGCTCAAATGCCACTCGGATGTCAAAGTTGTCGCAGCGCATTGAAATTTTGCATGCGGGTAGACCTTGACCTGGAGGTCACGTTTCCACCGTTCTTGACCCCCGCTCACCTCTGTGAGTGGAGCTATGGGCGATCAAAGACGATTTTAACATTGGCTCCAAAGTGAAAAATGTTCGGTTCAGTATGCTCCATATGACCTAAGGAGTCGTCCTGCAAAGTCTGAGACTCCTACGGCGATTTGACCTTTTTGGTCGAAAATGCATGTAAGGCTAACACCTGGCGCTCAAATGCCACTCGGATGTCAAAGTTGTCGCAGCGCATTGAAATTTTGCATGCAGGTAGACCTTGACCTGGAGGTCACGTTTCCACCGTTCTTGACCCCCGCTCACCTCTGTGAGTGGAGCTATGGGCGATCAAAGACGATTTTAACATTGGCTCCAAAGGGAAAAATGTTCGGTTCAGTATGCTCCATATGACCTAAGGAGTCGTCCTGCAAAGTCTGAGACTCCTACGGCGATTTGACCTTTTTGGTCGAAAATGCATGTAAGGCTAACACCTGGCGCTCAAATGCCACTCGGATGTCAAAGTTGTCGCAGCGCATTGAAATTTTGCATGCGGGTAGACCTTGACCTGGAGGTCACGTTTCCACCGTTCTTGACCCCCGCTCACCTCTGTGAGTGGAGCTATGGGCGATAAAAGATGATTTTAACATTGCCTCCAAAGTGAAAAATGTTCGGTTCAGTATGCTCCATATGACCTAAGGAGTCGTCCTGCAAAGTCTGAGACTCCTACGGCGATTTGACCTTTTTGGTCGAAAATGCATGTAAGGCTAACACCTGGCGCTCAAATGCCACTCGGATGTCAAAGTTGTCGCAGCGCATTGAAATTTTGCATGCGGGTAGACCTTGACCTGGAGGTCACGTTTCCACCGTTCTTGACCCCCGCTCACCTCTGTGAGTGGAGCTATGGGCGATCAAAGATGATTTTAACATTGGCTCCAAAGTGAAAAATGTTCGGTTCAGTATGCTCCATATGACCTAAGGAGTCGTCCTGCAAAGTCTGAGACTCCTACGGCGATTTGACCTTTTTGGTCGAAAATGCATGTAAGGCTAACACCTGGCGCTCAAATGCCACTCGGATGTCAAAGTTGTCGCAGCGCATTGAAATTTTGCATGCGGGTAGACCTTGACCTGGAGGTCACGTTTCCACCGTTCTTGACCCCCGCTCACCTCTGTGAGTGGAGCTATGGGCGATCAAAGATGATTTTAACATTGGCTCCAAAGTGAAAAATGTTCGGTTCAGTATGCTCCATATGACCTAAGGAGTCGTCCTGCAAAGTCTGAGACTCCTACGGCGATTTGACCTTTTGGGTCGAAAATGCATGTAAGGCTAACACCTGGCGCTTAAATGCCACTCGGATGTCAAAGTTGTCGCAGCGCATTGAAATTTTGCATGCGGGTAGACCTTGACCTGGAGGTCACGTTTCCACCGTTCTTGACCCCCGCTCACCTCTGTGAGTGGAGCTATGGGCGATCAAAGATGATTTTAACATTGGCTCCAAAGTGAAAAATGTTCGGTTCAGTATGCTCCATATGACCTAAGGAGTCGTCCTGCAAAGTCTGAGACTCCTACGGCGATTTGACCTTTTGGGTCGAAAATGCATGTAAGGCTAACACCTGGCGCTCAAATGCCACTCGGATGTCAAAGTTGTCGCAGCGCATTGAAATTTTGCATGCGGGTAGACCTTGACCTGGAGGTCACGTTTCCACCGTTCTTGACCCCCGCTCACCTCTATGAGTGGAGCTATGGGCGATCAAAGATGATTTTAACATTGGCTCCAAAGTGAAAAATGTTCGGTTCAGTATGCTCCATATGACCTAAGGAGTCGTCCTGCAAAGTCTGAGACTCCTACGGCGATTTGACCTTTTTGGTCGAAAATGCATGTAAGGCTAACACCTGGCGCTCAAATGCCACTCGGATGTCAAAGTTGTCGCAGCGCATTGAAATTTTGCATGCAGGTAGACCTTGACCTGGAGGTCACGTTTCCACCGTTCTTGACCCCCGCTCACCTCTGTGAGTGGAGCTATGGGCGATAAAAGATGATTTTAACATTGGCTCCAAAGTGAAAAATGTTCGGTTCAGTATGCTCCATATGACCTAAGGAGTCGTCCTGCAAAGTCTGAGACTCCTACGGCGATTTGACCTTTTTGGTCGAAAATGCATGTAAGGCTAACACCTGGCGCTCAAATGCCACTCGGATGTCAAAGTTGTCGCAGCGCATTGAAATTTTGCATGCGGGTAGACCTTGACCTGGAGGTCACGTTTCCACCGTTCTTGACCCCCGCTCACCTCTGTGAGTGGAGCTATGGGCGATCAAAGACGATTTTAACATTGGCTCCAAAGTGAAAAATGTTCGGTTCAGTATGCTCCATATGACCTAAGGAGTCGTCCTGCAAAGTCTGAGACTCCTACGGCGATTTGACCTTTTTGGTCGAAAATGCATGTAAGGCTAACACCTGGCGCTCAAATGCCACTCGGATGTCAAAGTTGTCGCAGCGCATTGAAATTTTGCATGCGGGTAGACCTTGACCTGGAGGTCACGTTTCCACCGTTCTTGACCCCCGCTCACCTCTATGAGTGGAGCTATGGGCGATCAAAGATGATTTTAACATTGGCTCCAAAGTGAAAAATGTTCGGTTCAGTATGCTCCATATGACCTAAGGAGTCGTCCTGCAAAGTCTGAGACTCCTACGGCGATTTGACCTTTTTGGTCGAAAATGCATGTAAGGCTAACACCTGGCGCTCAAATGCCACTCGGATGTCAAAGTTGTCGCAGCGCATTGAAATTTTGCATGCGGGTAGACCTTGACCTGGAGGTCACGTTTCCACCGTTCTTGACCCCCGCTCACCTCTGTGAGTGGAGCTATGGGCGATCAAAGACGATTTTAACATTGGCTCCAAAGTGAAAAATGTTCGGTTCAGTATGCTCCATATGACCTAAGGAGTCGTCCTGCAAAGTCTGAGACTCCTACGGCGATTTGACCTTTTTGGTCGAAAATGCATGTAAGGCTAACACCTGGCGCTCAAATGCCACTCGGATGTCAAAGTTGTCGCAGCGCATTGAAATTTTGCATGCGGGTAGACCTTGACCTGGAGGTCACGTTTCCACCGTTCTTGACCCCCGCTCACCTCTATGAGTGGAGCTATGGGCGATCAAAGATGATTTTAACATTGGCTCCAAAGTGAAAAATGTTCGGTTCAGTATGCTCCATATGACCTAAGGAGTCGTCCTGCAAAGTCTGAGACTCCTACGGCGATTTGACCTTTTTGGTCGAAAATGCATGTAAGGCTAACACCTGGCGCTCAAATGCCACTCGGATGTCAAAGTTGTCGCAGCGCATTGAAATTTTGCATGCAGGTAGACCTTGACCTGGAGGTCACGTTTCCACCGTTCTTGACCCCCGCTCACCTCTGTGAGTGGAGCTATGGGCGATAAAAGATGATTTTAACATTGGCTCCAAAGTGAAAAATGTTCGGTTCAGTATGCTCCATATGACCTAAGGAGTCGTCCTGCAAAGTCTGAGACTCCTACGGCGATTTGACCTTTTTGGTCGAAAATGCATGTAAGGCTAACACCTGGCGCTCAAATGCCACTCGGATGTCAAAGTTGTCGCAGCGCATTGAAATTTTGCATGCGGGTAGACCTTGACCTGGAGGTCACGTTTCCACCGTTCTTGACCCCCGCTCACCTCTGTGAGTGGAGCTATGGGCGATCAAAGACGATTTTAACATTGGCTCCAAAGTGAAAAATGTTCGGTTCAGTATGCTCCATATGACCTAAGGAGTCGTCCTGCAAAGTCTGAGACTCCTACGGCGATTTGACCTTTTTGGTCGAAAATGCATGTAAGGCTAACACCTGGCGCTCAAATGCCACTCGGATGTCAAAGTTGTCGCAGCGCATTGAAATTTTGCATGCGGGTAGACCTTGACCTGGAGGTCACGTTTCCACCGTTCTTGACCCCCGCTCACCTCTGTGAGTGGAGCTATGGGCGATCAAAGATGATTTTAACATTGGCTCCAAAGTGAAAAATGTTCGGTTCAGTATGCTCCATATGACCTAAGGAGTCGTCCTGCAAAGTCTGAGACTCCTACGGCGATTTGACCTTTTTGGTCGAAAATGCATGTAAGGCTAACATCTGGCGCTCAAATGCCACTCGGATGTCAAAGTTGTCGCAGCGCATTGAAATTTTGCATGCGGGTAGACCTTGACCTGGAGGTCACGTTTCCACCGTTCTTGACCCCCGCTCACCTCTGTGAGTGGAGCTATGGGCGATCAAAGATGATTTTAACATTGGCTCCAAAGTGAAAAATGTTCGGTTCAGTATGCTCCATATGACCTAAGGAGTCGTCCTGCAAAGTCTGAGACTCCTACGGCGATTTGACCTTTTTGGTCGAAAATGCATGTAAGGCTAACACCTGGCGCTCAAATGCCACTCGGATGTCAAAGTTGTCGCAGCGCATTGAAATTTTGCATGCAGGTAGACCTTGACCTGGAGGTCACGTTTCCACCGTTCTTGACCCCCGCTCACCTCTGTGAGTGGAGCTATGGGCGATCAAAGACGATTTTAACATTGGCTCCAAAGTGAAAAATGTTCGGTTCAGTATGCTCCATATGACCTAAGGAGTCGTCCTGCAAAGTCTGAGACTCCTACGGCGATTTGACCTTTTTGGTCGAAAATGCATGTAAGGCTAACACCTGGCGCTCAAATGCCACTCGGATGTCAAAGTTGTCGCAGCGCATTGAAATTTTGCATGCGGGTAGACCTTGACCTGGAGGTCACGTTTCCACCGTTCTTGACCCCCGCTCACCTCTGTGAGTGGAGCTATGGGCGATCAAAGATGATTTTAACATTGGCTCCAAAGTGAAAAATGTTCGGTTCAGTATGCTCCATATGACCTAAGGAGTCGTCCTGCAAAGTCTGAGACTCCTACGGCGATTTGACCTTTTTGGTCGAAAATGTATGTAAGGCTAACATCTGGCGCTCAAATGCCACTCGGATGTCAAAGTTGTCGCAGCGCATTGAAATTTTGCATGCGGGTAGACCTTGACCTGGAGGTCACGTTTCCACCGTTCTTGACCCCCGCTCACCTCTGTGAGTGGAGCTATGGGCGATCAAAGACGATTTTAACATTGGCTCCAAAGTGAAAAATGTTCGGTTCAGTATGCTCCATATGACCTAAGGAGTCGTCCTGCAAAGTCTGAGACTCCTACGGCGATTTGACCTTTTTGGTCGAAAATGCATGTAAGGCTAACACCTGGCGCTCAAATGCCACTCGGATGTCAAAGTTGTCGCAGCGCATTGAAATTTTGCATGCGGGTAGACCTTGACCTGGAGGTCACGTTTCCACCGTTCTTGACCCCCGCTCACCTCTGTGAGTGGAGCTATGGGCGATCAAAGATGATTTTAACATTGGCTCCAAAGGGAAAAATGTTCGGTTCAGTATGCTCCATATGACCTAAGGAGTCGTCCTGCAAAGTCTGAGACTCCTACGGCGATTTGACCTTTTTGGTCGAAAATGCATGTAAGGCTAACATCTGGCGCTCAAATGCCACTCGGATGTCAAAGTTGTCGCAGCGCATTGAAATTTTGCATGCGGGTAGACCTTGACCTGGAGGTCACGTTTCCACCGTTCTTGACCCCCGCTCACCTCTGTGAGTGGAGCTATGGGCGATCAAAGACGATTTTAACATTGGCTCCAAAGTGAAAAATGTTCGGTTCAGTATGCTCCATATGACCTAAGGAGTCGTCCTGCAAAGTCTGAGACTCCTACGGCGATTTGACCTTTTTGGTCGAAAATGCATGTAAGGCTAACACCTGGCGCTCAAATGCCACTCGGATGTCAAAGTTGTCGCAGCGCATTGAAATTTTGCATGCGGGTAGACCTTGACCTGGAGGTCACGTTTCCACCGTTCTTGACCCCCGCTCACCTCTGTGAGTGGAGCTATGGGCGATCAAAGACGATTTTAACATTGGCTCCAAAGTGAAAAATGTTCGGTTCAGTATGCTCCATATGACCTAAGGAGTCGTCCTGCAAAGTCTGAGACTCCTACGGCGATTTGACCTTTTTGGTCGAAAATGCATGTAAGGCTAACACCTGGCGCTCAAATGCCACTCGGATGTCAAAGTTGTCGCAGCGCATTGAAATTTTGCATGCGGGTAGACCTTGACCTGGAGGTCACGTTTCCACCGTTCTTGACCCCCGCTCACCTCTGTGAGTGGAGCTATGGGCGATCAAAGATGATTTTAACATTGGCTCCAAAGTGAAAAATGTTCGGTTCAGTATGCTCCATATGACCTAAGGAGTCGTCCTGCAAAGTCTGAGACTCCTACGGCGATTTGACCTTTTTGGTCGAAAATGTATGTAAGGCTAACATCTGGCGCTCAAATGCCACTCGGATGTCAAAGTTGTCGCAGCGCATTGAAATTTTGCATGCGGGTAGACCTTGACCTGGAGGTCACGTTTCCACCGTTCTTGACCCCCGCTCACCTCTGTGAGTGGAGCTATGGGCGATCAAAGACGATTTTAACATTGGCTCCAAAGTGAAAAATGTTCGGTTCAGTATGCTCCATATGACCTAAGGAGTCGTCCTGCAAAGTCTGAGACTCCTACGGCGATTTGACCTTTTTGGTCGAAAATGCATGTAAGGCTAACACCTGGCGCTCAAATGCCACTCGGATGTCAAAGTTGTCGCAGCGCATTGAAATTTTGCATGCGGGTAGACCTTGACCTGGAGGTCACGTTTCCACCGTTCTTGACCCCCGCTCACCTCTGTGAGTGGAGCAAATGGGCGATCAAAGATGATTTTAACATTGGCTCTAAAGTGAAAAATGTTCGGTTCAGTATGCTCCATATGACCTAAGGAGTCGTCCTGCAAAGTCTGAGACTCCTACGGCGATTTGACCTTTTTGGTCGAAAATGCATGTAAGGCTAACACCTGGCGCTCAAATGCCACTCGGATGTCAAAGTTGTCGCAGCGCATTGAAATTTTGCATGCGGGTAGACCTTGACCTGGAGGTCACGTTTCCACCGTTCTTGACCCCCGCTCACCTCTGTGAGTGGAGCTATGGGCGATCAAAGATGATTTTAACATTGGCTCCAAAGGGAAAAATGTTCGGTTCAGTATGCTCCATATGACCTAAGGAGTCGTCCTGCAAAGTCTGAGACTCCTACGGCGATTTGACCTTTTTGGTCGAAAATGCATGTAAGGCTAACACATGGCGCTCAAATGCCACTCGGATGTCAAAGTTGTCGCAGCGCATTGAAATTTTGCATGCGGGTAGACCTTGACCTGGAGGTCACGTTTCCACCGTTCTTGACCCCCGCTCACCTCTGTGAGTGGAGCTATGGGCGATCAAAGATGATTTTAACATTGGCTCCAAAGTGAAAAATGTTCGGTTCAGTATGCTCCATATGACCTAAGGAGTCGTCCTGCAAAGTCTGAGACTCCTACGGCGATTTGACCTTTTGGGTCGAAAATGCATGTAAGGCTAACACCTGGCGCTCAAATGCCACTCGGATGTCAAAGTTGTCGCAGCGCATTGAAATTTTGCATGCGGGTAGACCTTGACCTGGAGGTCACGTTTCCACCGTTCTTGACCCCCGCTCACCTCTGTGAGTGGAGCTATGGGCGATCAAAGATGATTTTAACATTGGCTCCAAAGTGAAAAATGTTCGGTTCAGTATGCTCCATATGACCTAAGGAGTCGTCCTGCAAAGTCTGAGACTCCTACGGCGATTTGACCTTTTTGGTCGAAAATGCATGTAAGGCTAACACCTGGCGCTCAAATGCCACTCGGATGTCAAAGTTGTCGCAGCGCATTGAAATTTTGCATGCGGGTAGACCTTGACCTGGAGGTCACGTTTCCACCGTTCTTGACCCCCGCTCACCTCTATGAGTGGAGCTATGGGCGATCAAAGATGATTTTAACATTGGCTCCAAAGTGAAAAATGTTCGGTTCAGTATGCTCCATATGACCTAAGGAGTCGTCCTGCAAAGTCTGAGACTCCTACGGCGATTTGACCTTTTTGGTCGAAAATGCATGTAAGGCTAACACCTGGCGCTCAAATGCCACTCGGATGTCAAAGTTGTCGCAGCGCATTGAAATTTTGCATGCAGGTAGACCTTGACCTGGAGGTCACGTTTCCACCGTTCTTGACCCCCGCTCACCTCTGTGAGTGGAGCTATGGGCGATAAAAGATGATTTTAACATTGGCTCCAAAGTGAAAAATGTTCGGTTCAGTATGCTCCATATGACCTAAGGAGTCGTCCTGCAAAGTCTGAGACTCCTACGGCGATTTGACCTTTTTGGTCGAAAATGCATGTAAGGCTAACACCTGGCGCTCAAATGCCACTCGGATGTCAAAGTTGTCGCAGCGCATTGAAATTTTGCATGCGGGTAGACCTTGACCTGGAGGTCACGTTTCCACCGTTCTTGACCCCCGCTCACCTCTGTGAGTGGAGCTATGGGCGATCAAAGATGATTTTAACATTGGCTCCAAAGTGAAAAATGTTCGGTTCAGTATGCTCCATATGACCTAAGGAGTCGTCCTGCAAAGTCTGAGACTCCTACGGCGATTTGACCTTTTTGGTCGAAAATGCATGTAAGGCTAACACCTGGCGCTCAAATGCCACTCGGATGTCAAAGTTGTCGCAGCGCATTGAAATTTTGCATGCGGGTAGACCTTGACCTGGAGGTCACGTTTCCACCGTTCTTGACCCCCGCTCACCTCTGTGAGTGGAGCTATGGGCGATCAAAGACGATTTTAACATTGGCTCCAAAGTGAAAAATGTTCGGTTCAGTATGCTCCATATGACCTAAGGAGTCGTCCTGCAAAGTCTGAGACTCCTACGGCGATTTGACCTTTTTGGTCGAAAATGCATGTAAGGCTAACACCTGGCGCTCAAATGCCACTCGGATGTCAAAGTTGTCGCAGCGCATTGAAATTTTGCATGCGGGTAGACCTTGACCTGGAGGTCACGTTTCCACCGTTCTTGACCCCCGCTCACCTCTATGAGTGGAGCTATGGGCGATCAAAGATGATTTTAACATTGGCTCCAAAGTGAAAAATGTTCGGTTCAGTATGCTCCATATGACCTAAGGAGTCGTCCTGCAAAGTCTGAGACTCCTACGGCGATTTGACCTTTTTGGTCGAAAATGCATGTAAGGCTAACACCTGGCGCTCAAATGCCACTCGGATGTCAAAGTTGTCGCAGCGCATTGAAATTTTGCATGCAGGTAGACCTTGACCTGGAGGTCACGTTTCCACCGTTCTTGACCCCCGCTCACCTCTGTGAGTGGAGCTATGGGCGATAAAAGATGATTTTAACATTGGCTCCAAAGTGAAAAATGTTCGGTTCAGTATGCTCCATATGACCTAAGGAGTCGTCCTGCAAAGTCTGAGACTCCTACGGCGATTTGACCTTTTTGGTCGAAAATGCATGTAAGGCTAACACCTGGCGCTCAAATGCCACTCGGATGTCAAAGTTGTCGCAGCGCATTGAAATTTTGCATGCGGGTAGACCTTGACCTGGAGGTCACGTTTCCACCGTTCTTGACCCCCGCTCACCTCTGTGAGTGGAGCTATGGGCGATCAAAGACGATTTTAACATTGGCTCCAAAGTGAAAAATGTTCGGTTCAGTATGCTCCATATGACCTAAGGAGTCGTCCTGCAAAGTCTGAGACTCCTACGGCGATTTGACCTTTTTGGTCGAAAATGCATGTAAGGCTAACACCTGGCGCTCAAATGCCACTCGGATGTCAAAGTTGTCGCAGCGCATTGAAATTTTGCATGCGGGTAGACCTTGACCTGGAGGTCACGTTTCCACCGTTCTTGACCCCCGCTCACCTCTGTGAGTGGAGCTATGGGCGATCAAAGATGATTTTAACATTGGCTCCAAAGTGAAAAATGTTCGGTTCAGTATGCTCCATATGACCTAAGGAGTCGTCCTGCAAAGTCTGAGACTCCTACGGCGATTTGACCTTTTTGGTCGAAAATGCATGTAAGGCTAACATCTGGCGCTCAAATGCCACTCGGATGTCAAAGTTGTCGCAGCGCATTGAAATTTTGCATGCGGGTAGACCTTGACCTGGAGGTCACGTTTCCACCGTTCTTGACCCCCGCTCACCTCTGTGAGTGGAGCTATGGGCGATCAAAGACGATTTTAACATTGGCTCCAAAGTGAAAAATGTTCGGTTCAGTATGCTCCATATGACCTAAGGAGTCGTCCTGCAAAGTCTGAGACTCCTACGGCGATTTGACCTTTTTGGTCGAAAATGCATGTAAGGCTAACACCTGGCGCTCAAATGCCACTCGGATGTCAAAGTTGTCGCAGCGCATTGAAATTTTGCATGCGGGTAGACCTTGACCTGGAGGTCACGTTTCCACCGTTCTTGACCCCCGCTCACCTCTGTGAGTGGAGCTATGGGCGATCAAAGACGATTTTAACATTGGCTCCAAAGTGAAAAATGTTCGGTTCAGTATGCTCCATATGACCTAAGGAGTCGTCCTGCAAAGTCTGAGACTCCTACGGCGATTTGACCTTTTTGGTCGAAAATGCATGTAAGGCTAACACCTGGCGCTCAAATGCCACTCGGATGTCAAAGTTGTCGCAGCGCATTGAAATTTTGCATGCGGGTAGACCTTGACCTGGAGGTCACGTTTCCACCGTTCTTGACCCCCGCTCACCTCTGTGAGTGGAGCTATGGGCGATCAAAGATGATTTTAACATTGGCTCCAAAGGGAAAAATGTTCGGTTCAGTATGCTCCATATGACCTAAGGAGTCGTCCTGCAAAGTCTGAGACTCCTACGGCGATTTGACCTTTTTGGTCGAAAATGTATGTAAGGCTAACATCTGGCGCTCAAATGCCACTCGGATGTCAAAGTTGTCGCAGCGCATTGAAATTTTGCATGCGGGTAGACCTTGACCTGGAGGTCACGTTTCCACCGTTCTTGACCCCCGCTCACCTCTGTGAGTGGAGCTATGGGCGATCAAAGATGATTTTAACATTGGCTCCAAAGTGAAAAATGTTCGGTTCAGTATGCTCCATATGACCTAAGGAGTCGTCCTGCAAAGTCTGAGACTCCTACGGCGATTTGACCTTTTTGGTCGAAAATGCATGTAAGGCTAACACCTGGCGCTCAAATGCCACTCGGATGTCAAAGTTGTCGCAGCGCATTGAAATTTTGCATGCGGGTAGACCTTGACCTGGAGGTCACGTTTCCACCGTTCTTGACCCCCGCTCACCTCTGTGAGTGGAGCTATGGGCGATCAAAGATGATTTTAACATTGGCTCCAAAGGGAAAAATGTTCGGTTCAGTATGCTCCATATGACCTAAGGAGTCGTCCTGCAAAGTCTGAGACTCCTACGGCGATTTGACCTTTTTGGTCGAAAATGCATGTAAGGCTAACATCTGGCGCTCAAATGCCACTCGGATGTCAAAGTTGTCGCAGCGCATTGAAATTTTGCATGCGGGTAGACCTTGACCTGGAGGTCACGTTTCCACCGTTCTTGACCCCCGCTCACCTCTGTGAGTGGAGCTATGGGCGATCAAAGACGATTTTAACATTGGCTCCAAAGTGAAAAATGTTCGGTTCAGTATGCTCCATATGACCTAAGGAGTCGTCCTGCAAAGTCTGAGACTCCTACGGCGATTTGACCTTTTTGGTCGAAAATGCATGTAAGGCTAACACCTGGCGCTCAAATGCCACTCGGATGTCAAAGTTGTCGCAGCGCATTGAAATTTTGCATGCGGGTAGACCTTGACCTGGAGGTCACGTTTCCACCGTTCTTGACCCCCGCTCACCTCTGTGAGTGGAGCTATGGGCGATCAAAGATGATTTTAACATTGGCTCCAAAGTGAAAAATGTTCGGTTCAGTATGCTCCATATGACCTAAGGAGTCGTCCTGCAAAGTCTGAGACTCCTACGGCGATTTGACCTTTTTGGTCGAAAATGCATGTAAGGCTAACACCTGGCGCTCAAATGCCACTCGGATGTCAAAGTTGTCGCAGCGCATTGAAATTTTGCATGCGGGTAGACCTTGACCTGGAGGTCACGTTTCCACCGTTCTTGACCCCCGCTCACCTCTGTGAGTGGAGCTATGGGCGATCAAAGATGATTTTAACATTGGCTCCAAAGTGAAAAATGTTCGGTTCAGTATGCTCCATATGACCTAAGGAGTCGTCCTGCAAAGTCTGAGACTCCTACGGCGATTTGACCTTTTTGGTCGAAAATGTATGTAAGGCTAACATCTGGCGCTCAAATGCCACTCGGATGTCAAAGTTGTCGCAGCGCATTGAAATTTTGCATGCGGGTAGACCTTGACCTGGAGGTCACGTTTCCACCGTTCTTGACCCCCGCTCACCTCTGTGAGTGGAGCTATGGGCGATCAAAGACGATTTTAACATTGGCTCCAAAGTGAAAAATGTTCGGTTCAGTATGCTCCATATGACCTAAGGAGTCGTCCTGCAAAGTCTGAGACTCCTACGGCGATTTGACCTTTTTGGTCGAAAATGCATGTAAGGCTAACACCTGGCGCTCAAATGCCACTCGGATGTCAAAGTTGTCGCAGCGCATTGAAATTTTGCATGCGGGTAGACCTTGACCTGGAGGTCACGTTTCCACCGTTCTTGACCCCCGCTCACCTCTGTGAGTGGAGCAAATGGGCGATCAAAGATGATTTTAACATTGGCTCTAAAGTGAAAAATGTTCGGTTCAGTATGCTCCATATGACCTAAGGAGTCGTCCTGCAAAGTCTGAGACTCCTACGGCGATTTGACCTTTTGGGTCGAAAATGCATGTAAGGCTAACACCTGGCGCTCAAATGCCACTCGGATGTCAAAGTTGTCGCAGCGCATTGAAATTTTGCATGCGGGTAGACCTTGACCTGGAGGTCACGTTTCCACCGTTCTTGACCCCCGCTCACCTCTGTGAGTGGAGCTATGGGCGATCAAAGATGATTTTAACATTGGCTCCAAAGTGAAAAATGTTCGGTTCAGTATGCTCCATATGACCTAAGGAGTCGTCCTGCAAAGTCTGAGACTCCTACGGCGATTTGACCTTTTTGGTCGAAAATGCATGTAAGGCTAACACCTGGCGCTCAAATGCCACTCGGATGTCAAAGTTGTCGCAGCGCATTGAAATTTTGCATGCAGGTAGACCTTGACCTGGAGGTCACGTTTCCACCGTTCTTGACCCCCGCTCACCTCTGTGAGTGGAGCTATGGGCGATCAAAGATGATTTTAACATTGGCTCCAAAGTGAAAAATGTTCGGTTCAGTATGCTCCATATGACCTAAGGAGTCGTCCTGCAAAGTCTGAGACTCCTACGGCGATTTGACCTTTTTGGTCGAAAATGCATGTAAGGCTAACATCTATCGCTCAAATGCCACTCGGATGTCAAAGTTGTCGCAGCGCATTGAAATTTTGCATGCGGGTAGACCTTGACCTGGAGGTCACGTTTCCACCGTTCTTGACCCCCGCTCACCTCTGTGAGTGGAGCTATGGGCGATCAAAGATGATTTTAACATTGGCTCCAAAGTGAAAAATGTTCGGTTCAGTATGCTCCATATGACCTAAGGAGTCGTCCTGCAAAGTCTGAGACTCCTACGGCGATTTGACCTTTTTGGTCGAAAATGCATGTAAGGCTAACACCTGGCGCTCAAATGCCACTCGGATGTCAAAGTTGTCGCAGCGCATTGAAATTTTGCATGCGGGTAGACCTTGACCCGGAGGTCACGTTTCCACCGTTCTTGACCCCCGCTCACCTCTGTGAGTGGAGCTATGGGCGATCAAAGATGATTTTAACATTGGCTCCAAAGTGAAAAATGTTCGGTTCAGTATGCTCCATATGACCTAAGGAGTCGTCCTGCAAAGTCTGAGACTCCTACGGCGATTTGACCTTTTGGGTCGAAAATGCATGTAAGGCTAACACCTGGCGCTCAAATGCCACTCGGATGTCAAAGTTGTCGCAGCGCATTGAAATTTTGCATGCGGGTAGACCTTGACCTGGAGGTCACGTTTCCACCGTTCTTGACCCCCGCTCACCTCTGTGAGTGGAGCTATGGGCGATCAAAGATGATTTTAACATTGGCTCCAAAGTGAAAAATGTTCGGTTCAGTATGCTCCATATGACCTAAGGAGTCGTCCTGCAAAGTCTGAGACTCCTACGGCGATTTGACCTTTTTGGTCGAAAATGCATGTAAGGCTAACACCTGGCGCTCAAATGCCACTCGGATGTCAAAGTTGTCGCAGCGCATTGAAATTTTGCATGCAGGTAGACCTTGACCTGGAGGTCACGTTTCCACCGTTCTTGACCCCCGCTCACCTCTGTGAGTGGAGCTATGGGCGATCAAAGATGATTTTAACATTGGCTCCAAAGTGAAAAATGTTCGGTTCAGTATGCTCCATATGACCTAAGGAGTCGTCCTGCAAAGTCTGAGACTCCTACGGCGATTTGACCTTTTTGGTCGAAAATGCATGTAAGGCTAACATCTATCGCTCAAATGCCACTCGGATGTCAAAGTTGTCGCAGCGCATTGAAATTTTGCATGCGGGTAGACCTTGACCTGGAGGTCACGTTTCCACCGTTCTTGACCCCCGCTCACCTCTGTGAGTGGAGCTATGGGCGATCAAAGATGATTTTAACATTGGCTCCAAAGTGAAAAATGTTCGGTTCAGTATGCTCCATATGACCTAAGGAGTCGTCCTGCAAAGTCTGAGACTCCTACGGCGATTTGACCTTTTTGGTCGAAAATGCATGTAAGGCTAACACCTGGCGCTCAAATGCCACTCGGATGTCAAAGTTGTCGCAGCGCATTGAAATTTTGCATGCGGGTAGACCTTGACCCGGAGGTCACGTTTCCACCGTTCTTGACCCCCGCTCACCTCTGTGAGTGGAGCTATGGGCGATCAAAGATGATTTTAACATTGGCTCCAAAGTGAAAAATGTTCGGTTCAGTATGCTCCATATGACCTAAGGAGTCGTCCTGCAAAGTCTGAGACTCCTACGGCGATTTGACCTTTTTGGTCGAAAATGCATGTAAGGCTAACACCTGGCGCTCAAATGCCACTCGGATGTCAAAGTTGTCGCAGCGCATTGAAATTTTGCATGCGGGTAGACCTTGACCTGGAGGTCACGTTTCCACCGTTCTTGACCCCCGCTCACCTCTGTGAGTGGAGCTATGGGCGATCAAAGAAGATTTTAACATTGGCTCCAAAGGGAAAAATGTTCGGTTCAGTATGCTCCATATGACCTAAGGAGTCGTCCTGCAAAGTCTGAGACTCCTACGGCGATTTGACCTTTTTGGTCGAAAATGCATGTAAGGCTAACACCTGGCGCTCAAATGCCACTCGGATGTCAAAGTTGTCGCAGCGCATTGAAATTTTGCATGCGGGTAGACCTTGACCTGGAGGTCACGTTTCCACCGTTCTTGACCCCCGCTCACCTCTGTGAGTGGAGCTATGGGCGATCAAAGATGATTTTAACATTGGCTCCAAAGTGAAAAATGTTCGGTTCAGTATGCTCCATATGACCTAAGGAGTCGTCCTGCAAAGTCTGAGACTCCTACGGCGATTTGACCTTTTTGGTCGAAAATGCATGTAAGGCTAACATCTATCGCTCAAATGCCACTCGGATGTCAAAGTTGTCGCAGCGCATTGAAATTTTGCATGCGGGTAGACCTTGACCTGGAGGTCACGTTTCCACCGTTCTTGACCCCCGCTCACCTCTGTGAGTGGAGCTATGGGCGATCAAAGATGATTTTAACATTGGCTCCAAAGTGAAAAATGTTCGGTTCAGTATGCTCCATATGACCTAAGGAGTCGTCCTGCAAAGTCTGAGACTCCTACGGCGATTTGACCTTTTTGGTCGAAAATGCATGTAAGGCTAACACCTGGCGCTCAAATGCCACTCGGATGTCAAAGTTGTCGCAGCGCATTGAAATTTTGCATGCAGGTAGACCTTGACCTGGAGGTCACGTTTCCACCGTTCTTGACCCCCGCTCACCTCTGTGAGTGGAGCTATGGGCGATCAAAGATGATTTTAACATTGGCTCCAAAGTGAAAAATGTTCGGTTCAGTATGCTCCATATGACCTAAGGAGTCGTCCTGCAAAGTCTGAGACTCCTACGGCGATTTGACCTTTTTGGTCGAAAATGCATGTAAGGCTAACATCTATCGCTCAAATGCCACTCGGATGTCAAAGTTGTCGCAGCGCATTGAAATTTTGCATGCGGGTAGACCTTGACCTGGAGGTCACGTTTCCACCGTTCTTGACCCCCGCTCACCTCTGTGAGTGGAGCTATGGGCGATCAAAGATGATTTTAACATTGGCTCCAAAGTGAAAAATGTTCGGTTCAGTATGCTCCATATGACCTAAGGAGTCGTCCTGCAAAGTCTGAGACTCCTACGGCGATTTGACCTTTTTGGTCGAAAATGCATGTAAGGCTAACACCTGGCGCTCAAATGCCACTCGGATGTCAAAGTTGTCGCAGCGCATTGAAATTTTGCATGCGGGTAGACCTTGACCCGGAGGTCACGTTTCCACCGTTCTTGACCCCCGCTCACCTCTGTGAGTGGAGCTATGGGCGATCAAAGATGATTTTAACATTGGCTCCAAAGTGAAAAATGTTCGGTTCAGTATGCTCCATATGACCTAAGGAGTCGTCCTGCAAAGTCTGAGACTCCTACGGCGATTTGACCTTTTTGGTCGAAAATGCATGTAAGGCTAACACCTGGCGCTCAAATGCCACTCGGATGTCAAAGTTGTCGCAGCGCATTGAAATTTTGCATGCGGGTAGACCTTGACCTGGAGGTCACGTTTCCACCGTTCTTGACCCCCGCTCACCTCTGTGAGTGGAGCTATGGGCGATCAAAGAAGATTTTAACATTGGCTCCAAAGGGAAAAATGTTCGGTTCAGTATGCTCCATATGACCTAAGGAGTCGTCCTGCAAAGTCTGAGACTCCTACGGCGATTTGACCTTTTTGGTCGAAAATGCATGTAAGGCTAACACCTGGCGCTCAAATGCCACTCGGATGTCAAAGTTGTCGCAGCGCATTGAAATTTTGCATGCGGGTAGACCTTGACCTGGAGGTCACGTTTCCACCGTTCTTGACCCCCGCTCACCTCTGTGAGTGGAGCTATGGGCGATCAAAGATGATTTTAACATTGGCTCCAAAGTGAAAAATGTTCGGTTCAGTATGCTCCATATGACCTAAGGAGTCGTCCTGCAAAGTCTGAGACTCCTACGGCGATTTGACCTTTTTGGTCGAAAATGCATGTAAGGCTAACATCTATCGCTCAAATGCCACTCGGATGTCAAAGTTGTCGCAGCGCATTGAAATTTTGCATGCGGGTAGACCTTGACCTGGAGGTCACGTTTCCACCGTTCTTGACCCCCGCTCACCTCTGTGAGTGGAGCTATGGGCGATCAAAGATGATTTTAACATTGGCTCCAAAGTGAAAAATGTTCGGTTCAGTATGCTCCATATGACCTAAGGAGTCGTCCTGCAAAGTCTGAGACTCCTACGGCGATTTGACCTTTTTGGTCGAAAATGCATGTAAGGCTAACACCTGGCGCTCAAATGCCACTCGGATGTCAAAGTTGTCGCAGCGCATTGAAATTTTGCATGCGGGTAGACCTTCACCCGGAGGTCACGTTTCCACCGTTCTTGACCCCCGCTCACCTCTGTGAGTGGAGCTATGGGCGATCAAAGATGATTTTAACATTGGCTCCAAAGTGAAAAATGTTCGGTTCAGTATGCTCCATATGACCTAAGGAGTCGTCCTGCAAAGTCTGAGACTCCTACGGCGATTTGACCTTTTTGGTCGAAAATGCATGTAAGGCTAACACCTGGCGCTCAAATGCCACTCGGATGTCAAAGTTGTCGCAGCGCATTGAAATTTTGCATGCGGGTAGACCTTGACCTGGAGGTCACGTTTCCACCGTTCTTGACCCCCGCTCACCTCTGTGAGTGGAGCTATGGGCGATCAAAGAAGATTTTAACATTGGCTCCAAAGGGAAAAATGTTCGGTTCAGTATGCTCCATATGACCTAAGGAGTCGTCCTGCAAAGTCTGAGACTCCTACGGCGATTTGACCTTTTTGGTCGAAAATGCATGTAAGGCTAACACCTGGCGCTCAAATGCCACTCGGATGTCAAAGTTGTCGCAGCGCATTGAAATTTTGCATGCGGGTAGACCTTGACCTGGAGGTCACGTTTCCACCGTTCTTGACCCCCGCTCACCTCTGTGAGTGGAGCTATGGGCGATCAAAGATGATTTTAACATTGGCTCCAAAGGGAAAAATGTTCGGTTCAGTATGCTCCATATGACCTAAGGAGTCGTCCTGCAAAGTCTGAGACTCCTACGGCGATTTGACCTTTTGGGTCGAAAATGCATGTAAGGCTAACACCTGGCGCTCAAATGCCACTCGGATGTCAAAGTTGTCGCAGCGCATTGAAATTTTGCATGCGGGTAGACCTTGACCTGGAGGTCACGTTTCCACCGTTCTTGACCCCCGCTCACCTCTGTGAGTGGAGCTATGGGCGATCAAAGAAGATTTTAACATTGGCTCCAAAGGGAAAAATGTTCGGTTCAGTATGCTCCATATGACCTAAGGAGTCGTCCTGCAAAGTCTGAGACTCCTACGGCGATTTGACCTTTTTGGTCGAAAATGCATGTAAGGCTAACACCTGGCGCTCAAATGCCACTCGGATGTCAAAGTTGTCGCAGCGCATTGAAATTTTGCATGCGGGTAGACCTTGACCTGGAGGTCACGTTTCCACCGTTCTTGACCCCCGCTCACCTCTGTGAGTGGAGCTATGGGCGATCAAAGATGATTTTAACATTGGCTCCAAAGGGAAAAATGTTCGGTTCAGTATGCTCCATATGACCTAAGGAGTCGTCCTGCAAAGTCTGAGACTCCTACGGCGATTTGACCTTTTGGGTCGAAAATGCATGTAAGGCTAACACCTGGCGCTCAAATGCCACTCGGATGTCAAAGTTGTCGCAGCGCATTGAAATTTTGCATGCGGGTAGACCTTGACCTGGAGGTCACGTTTCCACCGTTCTTGACCCCCGCTCACCTCTGTGAGTGGAGCTATGGGCGATCAAAGATGATTTTAACATTGGCTCCAAAGTGAAAAATGTTCGGTTCAGTATGCTCCATATGACCTAAGGAGTCGTCCTGCAAAGTCTGAGACTCCTACGGCGATTTGACCTTTTTGGTCGAAAATGCATGTAAGGCTAACACCTGGCGCTCAAATGCCACTCGGATGTCAAAGTTGTCGCAGCGCATTGAAATTTTGCATGCAGGTAGACCTTGACCTGGAGGTCACGTTTCCACCGTTCTTGACCCCCGCTCACCTCTGTGAGTGGAGCTATGGGCGATCAAAGATGATTTTAACATTGGCTCCAAAGTGAAAAATGTTCGGTTCAGTATGCTCCATATGACCTAAGGAGTCGTCCTGCAAAGTCTGAGACTCCTACGGCGATTTGACCTTTTTGGTCGAAAATGCATGTAAGGCTAACATCTATCGCTCAAATGCCACTCGGATGTCAAAGTTGTCGCAGCGCATTGAAATTTTGCATGCGGGTAGACCTTGACCTGGAGGTCACGTTTCCACCGTTCTTGACCCCCGCTCACCTCTGTGAGTGGAGCTATGGGCGATCAAAGATGATTTTAACATTGGCTCCAAAGTGAAAAATGTTCGGTTCAGTATGCTCCATATGACCTAAGGAGTCGTCCTGCAAAGTCTGAGACTCCTACGGCGATTTGACCTTTTTGGTCGAAAATGCATGTAAGGCTAACACCTGGCGCTCAAATGCCACTCGGATGTCAAAGTTGTCGCAGCGCATTGAAATTTTGCATGCGGGTAGACCTTGACCCGGAGGTCACGTTTCCACCGTTCTTGACCCCCGCTCACCTCTGTGAGTGGAGCTATGGGCGATAAAAGATGATTTTAACATTGGCTCCAAAGTGAAAAATGTTCGGTTCAGTATGCTCCATATGACCTAAGGAGTCGTCCTGCAAAGTCTGAGACTCCTACGGCGATTTGACCTTTTTGGTCGAAAATGCATGTAAGGCTAACACCTGGCGCTCAAATGCCACTCGGATGTCAAAGTTGTCGCAGCGCATTGAAATTTTGCATGCGGGTAGACCTTGACCTGGAGGTCACGTTTCCACCGTTCTTGACCCCCGCTCACCTCTGTGAGTGGAGCTATGGGCGATCAAAGAAGATTTTAACATTGGCTCCAAAGGGAAAAATGTTCGGTTCAGTATGCTCCATATGACCTAAGGAGTCGTCCTGCAAAGTCTGAGACTCCTACGGCGATTTGACCTTTTTGGTCGAAAATGCATGTAAGGCTAACACCTGGCGCTCAAATGCCACTCGGATGTCAAAGTTGTCGCAGCGCATTGAAATTTTGCATGCGGGTAGACCTTGACCTGGAGGTCACGTTTCCACCGTTCTTGACCCCCGCTCACCTCTGTGAGTGGAGCTATGGGCGATCAAAGATGATTTTAACATTGGCTCCAAAGTGAAAAATGTTCGGTTCAGTATGCTCCATATGACCTAAGGAGTCGTCCTGCAAAGTCTGAGACTCCTACGGCGATTTGACCTTTTTGGTCGAAAATGCATGTAAGGCTAACACATGGCGCTCAAATGCCACTCGGATGTCAAAGTTGTCGCAGCGCATTGAAATTTTGCAGGCATGTAGACCTTGACCTGGAGGTCACGTTTCCACCGTTCTTGACCCCCGCTCACCTCTGTGAGTGGAGCTATGGGCGATCAAAGATGATTTTAACATTGGCTCCAAAGGGAAAAATGTTCGGTTCAGTATGCTCCATATGACCTAAGGAGTCGTCCTGCAAAGTCTGAGACTCCTACGGCGATTTGACCTTTTTGGTCGAAAATGCATGTAAGGCTTAACACCTGGCGCTCAAATGCCACTCGGATGTCAAAGTTGTCGCAGCGCATTGAAATTTTGCATGCGGGTAGACCTTGACCTGGAGGTCACGTTTCCACCGTTCTTGACCCCCGCTCACCTCTGTGAGTGGAGCTATGGGCGATCAAAGATGATTTTAACATTGGCTCCAAAGGGAAAAATGTTCGGTTCAGTATGCTCCATATGACCTAAGGAGTCGTCCTGCAAAGTCTGAGACTCCTACGGCGATTTGACCTTTTTGGTCGAAAATGCATGTAAGGCTAACACATGGCGCTCAAATGCCACTCGGATGTCAAAGTTGTCGCAGCGCATTGAAATTTTGCATGCAGGTAGACCTTGACCTGGAGGTCACGTTTCCACCGTTCTTGACCCCCGCTCACCTCTGTGAGTGGAGCTATGGGCGATCAAAGATGATTTTAACATTGGTTCCAAAGGGAAAAATGTTCGGTTCAGTATGCTCCATATGACCTAAGGAGTCGTCCTGCAAAGTCTGAGACTCCTACGGCGATTTGACCTTTTTGGTCGAAAATGCATGTAAGGCTTAACACCTGGCGCTCAAATGCCACTCGGATGTCAAAGTTGTCGCAGCGCATTGAAATTTTGCATGCGGGTAGACCTTGACCTGGAGGTCACGTTTCCACCGTTCTTGACCCCCGCTCACCTCTGTGAGTGGAGCTATGGGCGATCAAAGATGATTTTAACATTGGCTCCAAAGGGAAAAATGTTCGGTTCAGTATGCTCCATATGACCTAAGGAGTCGTCCTGCAAAGTCTGAGACTCCTACGGCGATTTGACCTTTTTGGTCGAAAATGCATGTAAGGCTAACACCTGGCGCTCAAATGCCACTCGGATGTCAAAGTTGTCGCAGCGCATTGAAATTTTGCATGCGGGTAGACCTTGACCTGGAGGTCACGTTTCCACCGTTCTTGACCCCCGCTCACCTCTGTGAGTGGAGCTATGGGCGATCAAAGATGATTTTAACATTGGCTCCAAAGTGAAAAATGTTCGGTTCAGTATGCTCCATATGACCTAAGGAGTCGTCCTGCAAAGTCTGAGACTCCTACGGCGATTTGACCTTTTGGTCGAAAATGCATGTAAGGCTAACACCTGGCGCTCAAATGCCACTCGGATGTCAAAGTTGTCGCAGCGCATTGAAATTTTGCATGCGGGTAGACCTTGACCTGGAGGTCACGTTTCCACCGTTCTTGACCCCCGCTCACCTCTGTGAGTGGAGCTATGGGCGATCAAAGACGATTTTAACATTGGCTCCAAAGTGAAAAATGTTCGGTTCAGTATGCTCCATATGACCTAAGGAGTCGTCCTGCAAAGTCTGAGACTCCTACGGCGATTTGACCTTTTTGGTCGAAAATGCATGTAAGGCTAACACCTGGCGCTCAAATGCCACTCGGATGTCAAAGTTGTCGCAGCGCATTGAAATTTTGCATGCAGGTAGACCTTGACCTGGAGGTCACGTTTCCACCGTTCTTGACCCCCGCTCACCTCTGTGAGTGGAGCTATGGGCGATCAAAGATGATTTTAACATTGGCTCCAAAGTGAAAAATGTTCGGTTCAGTATGCTCCATATGACCTAAGGAGTCGTCCTGCAAAGTCTGAGACTCCTACGGCGATTTGACCTTTTTGGTCGAAAATGCATGTAAGGCTAACACCTGGCGCTCAAATGCCACTCGGATGTCAAAGTTGTCGCAGCGCATTGAAATTTTGCATGCGGGTAGACCTTCACCCGGAGGTCACGTTTCCACCGTTCTTGACCCCCGCTCACCTCTGTGAGTGGAGCTATGGGCGATCAAAGATGATTTTAACATTGGCTCCAAAGTGAAAAATGTTCGGTTCAGTATGCTCCATATGACCTAAGGAGTCGTCCTGCAAAGTCTGAGACTCCTACGGCGATTTGACCTTTTTGGTCGAAAATGCATGTAAGGCTAACACCTGGCGCTCAAATGCCACTCGGATGTCAAAGTTGTCGCAGCGCATTGAAATTTTGCATGCGGGTAGACCTTGACCTGGAGGTCACGTTTCCACCGTTCTTGACCCCCGCTCACCTCTGTGAGTGGAGCTATGGGCGATCAAAGAAGATTTTAACATTGGCTCCAAAGGGAAAAATGTTCGGTTCAGTATGCTCCATATGACCTAAGGAGTCGTCCTGCAAAGTCTGAGACTCCTACGGCGATTTGACCTTTTTGGTCGAAAATGCATGTAAGGCTAACACCTGGCGCTCAAATGCCACTCGGATGTCAAAGTTGTCGCAGCGCATTGAAATTTTGCATGCGGGTAGACCTTGACCTGGAGGTCACGTTTCCACCGTTCTTGACCCCCGCTCACCTCTGTGAGTGGAGCTATGGGCGATCAAAGATGATTTTAACATTGGCTCCAAAGTGAAAAATGTTCGGTTCAGTATGCTCCATATGACCTAAGGAGTCGTCCTGCAAAGTCTGAGACTCCTACGGCGATTTGACCTTTTTGGTCGAAAATGCATGTAAGGCTAACACCTGGCGCTCAAATGCCACTCGGATGTCAAAGTTGTCGCAGCGCATTGAAATTTTGCATGCGGGTAGACCTTCACCCGGAGGTCACGTTTCCACCGTTCTTGACCCCCGCTCACCTCTGTGAGTGGAGCTATGGGCGATCAAAGATGATTTTAACATTGGCTCCAAAGTGAAAAATGTTCGGTTCAGTATGCTCCATATGACCTAAGGAGTCGTCCTGCAAAGTCTGAGACTCCTACGGCGATTTGACCTTTTTGGTCGAAAATGCATGTAAGGCTAACACCTGGCGCTCAAATGCCACTCGGATGTCAAAGTTGTCGCAGCGCATTGAAATTTTGCATGCGGGTAGACCTTGACCTGGAGGTCACGTTTCCACCGTTCTTGACCCCCGCTCACCTCTGTGAGTGGAGCTATGGGCGATCAAAGAAGATTTTAACATTGGCTCCAAAGGGAAAAATGTTCGGTTCAGTATGCTCCATATGACCTAAGGAGTCGTCCTGCAAAGTCTGAGACTCCTACGGCGATTTGACCTTTTTGGTCGAAAATGCATGTAAGGCTTAACACCTGGCGCTCAAATGCCACTCGGATGTCAAAGTTGTCGCAGCGCATTGAAATTTTGCATGCGGGTAGACCTTGACCTGGAGGTCACGTTTCCACCGTTCTTGACCCCCGCTCACCTCTGTGAGTGGAGCTATGGGCGATCAAAGATGATTTTAACATTGGCTCCAAAGGGAAAAATGTTCGGTTCAGTATGCTCCATATGACCTAAGGAGTCGTCCTGCAAAGTCTGAGACTCCTACGGCGATTTGACCTTTTGTTCGAAAATGCATGTAAGGCTAACACCTGGCGCTCAAATGCCACTCGGATGTCAAAGTTGTCGCAGCGCATTGAAATTTTGCATGCGGGTAGACCTTGACCTGGAGGTCACGTTTCCACCGTTCTTGACCACCGCTCACCTCTGTGAGTGGAGCTATGGGCGATCAAAGATGATTTTAACATTGGCTCCAAAGTGAAAAATGTTCGGTTCAGTATCCTTCATATGACCTAAGGAGTCGTCCTGCAAAGTCTGAGACTCCTACGGCGATTTGACCTTTTTGGTCGAAAATGCATGTAAGGCTAACACCTGGCGCTCAAATGCCACTCGGATGTCAAAGTTGTCGCAGCGCATTGAAATTTTGCATGCGGGTAGACCTTGACCTGGAGGTCACGTTTCCACCGTTCTTGACCCCCGCTCACCTCTGTGAGTGGAGCTATGGGCGATCAAAGACGATTTTAACATTGGCTCCAAAGTGAAAAATGTTCGGTTCAGTATGCTCCATATGACCTAAGGAGTCGTCCTGCAAAGTCTGAGACTCCTACGGCGATTTGACCTTTTTGGTCGAAAATGCATGTAAGGCTAACACCTGGCGTTCAAATGCCACTCGGATGTCAAAGTTGTCGCAGCGCATTGAAATTTTGCATGCGGGTAGACCTTGACCTGGAAGTCACGTTTCCATCGTTCTTGACCCCCGCTCACCTCTGTGAGTGGAGCTATGGGCGATCAAAGATGATTTTAACATTGGCTCCAAAGTGAAAAATGTTCGGTTCAGTATGCTCCATATGACCTAAGGAGTCGTCCTGCAAAGTCTGAGACTCCTACGGCGATTTGACCTTTTTGGTCGAAAATGCATGTAAGGCTAACACCTGGCGCTCAAATGCCACTCGGATGTCAAAGTTGTCGCAGCGCATTGAAATTTTGCATGCGGGTAGACCTTGACCTGGAGGTCACGTTTCCACCGTTCTTGACCACCGCTCACCTCTGTGAGTGGAGCTATGGGCGATCAAAGATGATTTTAACATTGGCTCCAAAGGGAAAAATGTTCGGTTCAGTATGCTTCATATGACCTAAGGAGTCGTCCTGCAAAGTCTGAGACTCCTACGGCGATTTGACCTTTTTTGTCGAAAATGCATGTAAGGCTAACACCTGGCGCTCAAATGCCACTCGGATGTCAAAGTTGTCGCAGCGCATTGAAATTTTGCATGCGGGTAGACCTTGACCTGGAGGTCATGTTTCCACCGTTCTTGACCCCCGCTCACCTCTGTGAGTGGAGCTATGGGCGATCAAAGATGATTTTAACATTGGCTCCAAAGTGAAAAATGTTCGGTTCAGTATGCTCCATATGACCTAAGGAGTCGTCCTGCAAAGTCTGAGACTCCTACGGCGATTTGACCTTTTTGGTCGAAAATGCATGTAAGGCTAACACCTGGCGCTCAAATGCCACTCGGATGTCAAAGATGTCGCAGCGCATTGAAATTTTGCATGCGGGTAGACCTTGACCTGGAGGTCACGTTTCCACCGTTCTTGATCCCCGCTCACCTCTGTGAGTGGAGCTATGGGCGATCAAAGATGATTTTAACATTGGCTCCAAAGTGAAAAATGTTCGGTTCAGTATGCTCCATATGACCTAAGGAGTCGTCCTGCTAAGTCTGAGACTCCTACGGCGATTTGACCTTTTTGGTCGAAAATGCATGTAAGGCTAACACCTGGCGCTCAAATGCCACTCGGATGTCAAAGTTGTCGCAGCGCATTGAAATTTTGCATGCGGGTAGACCTTGACCTGGAGGTCATGTTTCCTCCGTTCTTGACCCCCGCTCACCTCTGTGAGTGGAGCTATGGGCGATCAAAGACAATTTTAACATTGGCTCCAAAGTGAAAAATGTTCGGTACAGTATGCTCCATATGACCTAAGGAGTCGTCCTGCAAAGTCTGAGACTCCTACGCCGATTTGACCTTTTTGGTCGAAAATGCATGTAAGGCTAACACCTGGCGCTCAAATGCCACTCGGATGTCAAAGTTGTCGCAGCGCATTGAAATTTTGCATGCGGGTAGACCTTGACCTGGAGGTCACGTTTCCACCGTTCTTGACCACCGCTCACCTCTGTGAGTGGAGCTATGGGCGATCAAAGATGATTTTAACATTGGCTCCATAGTGAAAAATGTTCGGTTCAGTATGCTCCATATGACCTAAGGAGTCGTCCTGCAAAGTCTGAGACTCCTACGGCGATTTGACCTTTTTGGTCGAAAATGCATGTAAGGCTAACACCTGGCGCTCAAATGCCACTCGGATGTCAAAGTTGTCGCAGCGCATTGAAATTTTGCATGCTGGTAGACCTTGACCTGGAGGTCATGTTTCCTCCGTTCTTGACCCCCGCTCACCTCTGTGAGTGGAGCTATGGGCGATCAAAGACAATTTTAACATTGGCTCCAAAGTGAAAAATGTTCGGTTCAGTATGCTCCATATGACCTAAGGAGTCGTCCTGCAAAGTCTGAGACTCCTACGGCGATATGACCTTTTTGGTCGAAAATGCATGTAAGGCTAACACCTGGCGCTCAAATGCCACTCGGATGTCAAAGTTGTCGCAGCGCATTGAAATTTTGCATGCGGGTAGACCTTGACCTGGAGGTCACGTTTCCACCGTTCTTGACCCCCGCTCACCTCTGTGAGTGGAGCTATTGTCGATCAAAGATGATTTTAACATTGGCTCCAAAGTGAAAAATGTTCGGTTCAGTAAGCTCCATATGACCTAAGGAGTCGTCCTGCAAAGTCTGAGACTCCTACGGCGATTTGCCCTTTTTGGTCGAAAATGCATGTAAGGCTAACACCTGGCGCTCAAATGCCACTCGGATGTCAAAGTTGTCGCAGCGCATTGAAATTTTGCATGCGGGTAGACCTTGACCTGGAGGTCACGTTTCCACCGTTCTTGACCCCCGCTCACCTCTGTGAGTGGAGCTATGGGCGATCAAAGATGATTTTAACATTGGCTCCAAAGTGAAAAATGTTCGGTTCAGTAAGCTCCATATGACCTAAGGAGTCGTCCTGCAAAGTCTGAGACTCCTACGGCGATTTGACCTTTTTGGTCGAAAATGCATGTAAGGCTAACACCTGGCGCTCAAATGCCACTCGGATGTCAAAGTTGTCGCAGCGCATTGAAATTTTGCATGCGGGTAGACCTTGACCTGGAGGTCACGTTTCCACCGTTCTTGACCCCCGCTCACCTCTGTGAGTGGAGCTATGGGCGATCAAAGATGATTTTAACATTGGCTCCAAAGTGAAAAATGTTCGGTTCAGTATGCTTCATATGACCTAAGGAGTCGTCCTGCAAAGTCTGAGACTCCTACGGCGATTTGACCTTTTTGGTCGAAAATGCATGTAAGGCTAACACCTGGCGCTCAAATGCCACTCGGATGTCAAAGTTGTCGCAGCGCATTGAAATTTTGCATGCGGGTAGACCTTGACCTGGAGGTCACGTTTCCACCGTTCTTGACCCCCGCTCACCTCTGTGAGTGGAGCTATGGGCGATCAAAGATGATTTTAACATTGGCTCCAAAGTGAAAAATGTTCGGTTCAGTATGCTCCATATGACCTAAGGAGTCGTCCTGCAAAGTCTGAGACTCCTACGGCGATTTGACCTTTTTGGTCGAAAATGCATGTAAGGCTAACACCTGGCGCTCAAATGCCACTCGGATGTCAAAGTTGTCGCAGCGCATTGAAATTTTGCATGCGGGTAGACCTTGACCTGGAGGTCACGTTTCCACCGTTCTTGACCCCCGCTCACCTCTGTGAGTGGAGCTATGGGCGATCAAAGATGATTTTAACATTGGCTCCAAAGTGAAAAATGTTCGGTTCAGTAAGCTCCATATGACCTAAGGAGTCGTCCTGCAAAGTCTGAGACTCCTACGGCGATTTGACCTTTTTGGTCGAAAATGCATGTGAAGGCTAACACCTGGCGCTCAAATGCCACTCGGATGTCAAAGTTGTCGCAGCGCATTGAAATTTTGCATGCGGGTAGACCTTGACCTGGAGGTCACGTTTCCACCGTTCTTGACCACCGCTCACCTCTGTGAGTGGAGCTATGGGCGATCAAAGACGATTTTAACATTGGCTCCAAAGTGAAAAATGTTCGGTTCAGTATGCTCCATATGACCTAAGGAGTCGTCCTGCAAAGTCTGAGACTCCTACGGCGATTTGACCTTTTTGGTCGAAAATGCATGTAAGGCTAACACCTGGCGCTCAAATGCCACTCGGATGTCAAAGATGTCGCAGCGCATTGAAATTTTGCATGCGGGTAGACCTTGACCTGGAGGTCACGTTTCCACCGTTCTTGATCCCCGCTCACCTCTGTGAGTGGAGCTATGGGCGATCAAAGATGATTTTAACATTGGCTCCAAAGTGAAAAATGTTCGGTTCAGTATGCTCCATATGACCTAAGGAGTCGTCCTGCAAAGTCTGAGACTCCTACGGCGATTTGACCTTTTTGGTCGAAAATGCATGTAAGGCTAACACCTGGCGCTCAAATGCCACTCGGATGTCAAAGTTGTCGCAGCGCATTGAAATTTTGCATGCGGGTAGACCTTGACCTGGAGGTCATGTTTCCTCCGTTCTTGACCCCCGCTCACCTCTGTGAGTGGAGCTATGGGCGATCAAAGACAATTTTAACATTGGCTCCAAAGTGAAAAATGTTCGGTTCAGTATGCTCCATATGACCTAAGGAGTCGTCCTGCAAAGTCTGAGACTCCTACGGCGATTTGCCCTTTTTGGTCGAAAATGCATGTAAGGCTAACACCTGGCGCTCAAATGCCACTCGGATGTCAAAGTTGTCGCAGCGCATTGAAATTTTGCATGCGGGTAGACCTTGACCTGGAGGTCACGTTTCCACCGTTCTTGACCACCGCTCACCTCTGTGAGTGGAGCTATGGGCGATCAAAGATGATTTTAACATTGGCTCCAAAGTGAAAAATGTTCGGTACAGTATGCTCCATATGACCTAAGGAGTCGTCCTGCAAAGTCTGAGACTCCTACGCCGATTTGACCTTTTTGGTCGAAAATGCATGTAAGGCTAACACCTGGCGCTCAAATGCCACTCGGATGTCAAAGTTGTCGCAGCGCATTGAAATTTTGCATGCGGGTAGACCTTGACCTGGAGGTCACGTTTCCACCGTTCTTGACCACCGCTCACCTCTGTGAGTGGAGCTATGGGCGATCAAAGATGATTTTAACATTGGCTCCAAAGTGAAAAATGTTCGGTTCAGTATGCTCCATATGACCTAAGGAGTCGTCCTGCAAAGTCTGAGACTCCTACGGCGATTTGACCTTTTTGGTCGAAAATGCATGTAAGGCTAACACCTGGCGCTCAAATGCCACTCGGATGTCAAAGTTGTCGCAGCGCATTGAAATTTTGCATGCTGGTAGACCTTGACCTGGAGGTCATGTTTCCTCCGTTCTTGACCCCCGCTCACCTCTGTGAGTGGAGCTATGGGCGATCAAAGACAATTTTAACATTGGCTCCAAAGTGAAAAATGTTCGGTTCAGTATGCTCCATATGACCTAAGGAGTCGTCCTGCAAAGTCTGAGACTCCTACGGCGATATGACCTTTTTGGTCGAAAATGCATGTAAGGCTAACACCTGGCGCTCAAATGCCACTCGGATGTCAAAGTTGTCGCAGCGCATTGAAATTTTGCATGCGGGTAGACCTTGACCTGGAGGTCACGTTTCCACCGTTCTTGACCCCCGCTCACCTCTGTGAGTGGAGCTATGGGCGATCAAAGATGATTTTAACATTGGCTCCAAAGTGAAAAATGTTCGGTTCAGTAAGCTCCATATGACCTAAGGAGTCGTCCTGCAAAGTCTGAGACTCCTACGGCGATTTGCCCTTTTTGTTCGAAAATGCATGTAAGGCTAACACCTGGCGCTCAAATGCCACTCGGATGTCAAAGTTGTCGCAGCGCATTGAAATTTTGCATGCGGGTAGACCTTGACCTGGAGGTCACGTTTCCACCGTTCTTGACCCCCGCTCACCTCTGTGAGTGGAGCTATGGGCGATCAAAGATGATTTTAACATTGGCTCCAAAGTGAAAAATGTTCGGTTCAGTATGCTTCATATGACCTAAGGAGTCGTCCTGCAAAGTCTGAGACTCCTACGGCGATTTGACCTTTTTGGTCGAAAATGCATGTAAGGCTAACACCTGGCGCTCAAATGCCACTCGGATGTCAAAGTTGTCGCAGCGCATTGAAATTTTGCATGCGGGTAGACCTTGACCTGGAGGTCATGTTTCCACCGTTCTTGACCCCCGCTCACCTCTGTGAGTGGAGCTATGGGCGATCAAATATGATTTTAACATTGGCTCCAAAGTGAAAAATGTTCGGTTCAGTATGCTCCATATGACCTAAGGAGTCGTCCTGCAAAGTCTGAGACTCCTACGGCGATTTGACCTTTTTGGTCGAAAATGCATGTAAGGCTAACACCTGGCGCTCAAATGCCACTCGGATGTCAAAGTTGTCGCAGCGCATTGAAATTTTGCATGCGGGTAGACCTTGACCTGGAGGTCATGTTTCCTCCGTTCTTGACCCCCGCTCACCTCTGTGAGTGGAGCTATGGGCGATCAAAGACAATTTTAAGATTGGCTCCAAAGTGAAAAATGTTCGGTACAGTATGCTCCATATGACCTAAGGAGTCGTCCTGCAAAGTCTGAGACTCCTACGGCGATTTGACCTTTTTGGTCGAAAATGCATGTAAGGCTAACACCTGGCGCTCAAATGCCACTCGGATGTCAAAGTTGTCGCAGCGCATTGAAATTTTGCATGCGGGTAGACCTTGACCTGGAGGTCATGTTTCCTCCGTTCTTGACCCCCGCTCACCTCTGTGAGTGGAGCTATGGGCGATCAAAGACAATTTTAACATTGGCTCCAAAGTGAAAAATGTTCGGTTCAGTATGCTCCATATGACCTAAGGAGTCGTCCTGCAAAGTCTGAGACTCCTACGCCGATTTGACCTTTTTGGTCGAAAATGCATGTAAGGCTAACACCTGGCGCTCAAATGCCACTCGGATGTCAAAGTTGTCGCAGCGCATTGAAATTTTGCATGCGGGTAGACCTTGACCTGGAGGTCACGTTTCCACCGTTCTTGACCCCCGCTCACCTCTGTGAGTGGAGCTATGGGCGATCAAAGATGATTTTAACATTGGCTCCAAAGTGAAAAATGTTCGGTTCAGTATGCTCCATATGACCTAAGGAGTCGTCCTGCAAAGTCTGAGACTCCTACGGCGATTTGACCTTTTTGGTCGAAAATGCATGTAAGGCTAACACCTGGCGCTCAAATGCCACTCGGATGTCAAAGTTGTCGCAGCGCATTGAAATTTTGCATGCGGGTAGACCTTGACCATGAGGTCACGTTTCCACCGTTCTTGACCCCCGCTCACCTCTGTGAGTGGAGCTATGGGCGATCAAAGACGATTTTAACATTGGCTCCAAAGTGAAAAATGTTCGGTTCAGTATGCTCCATATGACCTAAGGAGTCGTCCTGCAAAGTCTGAGACTCCTACGCCGATTTGACCTTTTTGGTCGAAAATGCATGTAAGGCTAACACCTGGCGCTCAAATGCCACTCGGATGTCAAAGTTGTCGCAGCGCATTGAAATTTTGCATGCGGGTAGACCTTGACCTGGAGGTCATGTTTCCTCCGTTCTTGACCCCCGCTCACCTCTGTGAGTGGAGCTATGGGCGATCAAAGACAATTTTAACATTGGCTCCAAAGTGAAAAATGTTCGGTACAGTATGCTCCATATGACCTAAGGAGTCGTCCTGCAAAGTCTGAGACTCCTACGGCGATTTGACCTTTTTGGTCGAAAATGCATGTAAGGCTAACACCTGGCGCTCAAATGCCACTCGGATGTCAAAGTTGTCGCAGCGCATTGAAATTTTGCATGCGGGTAGACCTTGACCTGGAGGTCATGTTTCCTCCGTTCTTGACCCCCGCTCACCTCTGTGAGTGGAGCTATGGGCGATCAAAGATGATTTTAACATTGGCTCCAAAGTGAAAAATGTTCGGTTCAGTATGCTTCATATGACCTAAGGAGTCGTCCTGCAAAGTCTGAGACTCCTACGGCGATTTGACCTTTTTGGTCGAAAATGCATGTAAGGCTAACACCTGGCGCTCAAATGCCACTCGGATGTCAAAGTTGTCGCAGCGCATTGAAATTTTGCATGCGGGTAGACCTTGACCTGGAGGTCATGTTTCCTCCGTTCTTGACCCCCGCTCACCTCTGTGAGTGGAGCTATGGGCGATCAAAGATGATTTTAACATTGGCTCCAAAGTGAAAAATGTTCGGTTCAGTATGCTTCATATGACCTAAGGAGTCGTCCTGCAAAGTCTGAGACTCCTACGGCGATTTGACCTTTTTGGTCGAAAATGCATGTAAGGCTAACACCTGGCGCTCAAATGCCACTCGGATGTCAAAGTTGTCGCAGCGCATTGAAATTTTGCATGCGGGTAGACCTTGACCTGGAGGTCACGTTTCCACCGTTCTTGACCCCCGCTCACCTCTGTGAGTGGAGCTATGGGCGATCAAAGAAGATTTTAACATTGGCTCCAAAGGGAAAAATGTTCGGTTCAGTATGCTCCATATGACCTAAGGAGTCGTCCTGCAAAGTCTGAGACTCCTACGGCGATTTGACCTTTTTGGTCGAAAATGCATGTAAGGCTAACACCTGGCGCTCAAATGCCACTCGGATGTCAAAGTTGTCGCAGCGCATTGAAATTTTGCATGCGGGTAGACCTTGACCTGGAAGTCACGTTTCCACCGTTCTTGACCCCCGCTCACCTCTGTGAGTGGAGCTATGGGCGATCAAAGATGATTTTAACATTGGCTCCAAAGTGAAAAATGTTCGGTTCAGTAAGCTCCATATGACCTAAGGAGTCGTCCTGCAAAGTCTGAGACTCCTACGGCGATTTGACCTTTTTGGTCGAAAATGCATGTAAGGCTAACACCTGGCGCTCAAATGCCACTCGGATGTCAAAGTTGTCGCAGCGCATTGAAGTTTTGCATGCGGGTAGACCTTGACCTGGAGGTCACGTTTCCACCGTTCTTGACCCCCGCTCACCTCTGTGAGTGGAGCTATGGGCGATCAAAGACGATTTTAACATTGGCTCCAAAGTGAAAAATGTTCGGTTCAGTATGCTCCATATGACCTAAGGAGTCGTCCTGCAAAGTCTGAGACTCCTACGGCGATTTGACCTTTTTGGTCGAAAATGCATGTAAGGCTAACACCTGGCGCTCAAATGCCACTCGGATGTCAAAGTTGTCGCAGCGCATTGAAATTTTGCATGCGGGTAGACCTTGACCTGGAGGTCACGTTTCCACCGTTCTTGACCACCGCTCACCTCTGTGAGTGGAGCTACGGGCGATCAAAGACAATTTTAACATTGGCTCCAAAGTGAAAAATGTTCGGTACAGTATGCTCCATATGACCTAAGGAGTCGTCCTGCAAAGTCTGAGACTCCTACGCCGATTTGACCTTTTTGGTCGAAAATGCATGTAAGGCTAACACCTGGCGCTCAAATGCCACTCGGATGTCAAAGTTGTCGCAGCGCATTGAAATTTTGCATGCGGGTAGACCTTGACCTGGAGGTCATGTTTCCTCCGTTCTTGACCCCCGCTCACCTCTGTGAGTGGAGCTATGGGCGATCAAAGATGATTTTAACATTGGCTCCAAAGTGAAAAATGTTCGGTTCAGTATGCTTCATATGACCTAAGGAGTCGTCCTGCAAAGTCTGAGACTCCTACGGCGATTTGACCTTTTTGGTCGAAAATGCATGTAAGGCTAACACCTGGCGCTCAAATGCCACTCGGATGTCAAAGTTGTCGCAGCGCATTGAAATTTTGCATGCGGGTAGACCTTGACCTGGAGGTCATGTTTCCTCCGTTCTTGACCCCCGCTCACCTCTGTGAGTGGAGCTATGGGCGATCAAAGATGATTTTAACATTGGCTCCAAAGTGAAAAATGTTCGGTTCAGTATGCTTCATATGACCTAAGGAGTCGTCCTGCAAAGTCTGAGACTCCTACGGCGATTTGACCTTTTTGGTCGAAAATGCATGTAAGGCTAACACCTGGCGCTCAAATGCCACTCGGATGTCAAAGTTGTCGCAGCGCATTGAAATTTTGCATGCGGGTAGACCTTGACCTGGAGGTCACGTTTCCACCGTTCTTGACCCCCGCTCACCTCTGTGAGTGGAGCTATGGGCGATCAAAGAAGATTTTAACATTGGCTCCAAAGGGAAAAATGTTCGGTTCAGTATGCTCCATATGACCTAAGGAGTCGTCCTGCAAAGTCTGAGACTCCTACGGCGATTTGACCTTTTTGGTCGAAAATGCATGTAAGGCTAACACCTGGCGCTCAAATGCCACTCGGATGTCAAAGTTGTCGCAGCGCATTGAAATTTTGCATGCGGGTAGACCTTGACCTGGAAGTCACGTTTCCACCGTTCTTGACCCCCGCTCACCTCTGTGAGTGGAGCTATGGGCGATCAAAGATGATTTTAACATTGGCTCCAAAGTGAAAAATGTTCGGTTCAGTAAGCTCCATATGACCTAAGGAGTCGTCCTGCAAAGTCTGAGACTCCTACGGCGATTTGACCTTTTTGGTCGAAAATGCATGTAAGGCTAACACCTGGCGCTCAAATGCCACTCGGATGTCAAAGTTGTCGCAGCGCATTGAAGTTTTGCATGCGGGTAGACCTTGACCTGGAGGTCACGTTTCCACCGTTCTTGACCCCCGCTCACCTCTGTGAGTGGAGCTATGGGCGATCAAAGACGATTTTAACATTGGCTCCAAAGTGAAAAATGTTCGGTTCAGTATGCTCCATATGACCTAAGGAGTCGTCCTGCAAAGTCTGAGACTCCTACGGCGATTTGACCTTTTTGGTCGAAAATGCATGTAAGGCTAACACCTGGCGCTCAAATGCCACTCGGATGTCAAAGTTGTCGCAGCGCATTGAAATTTTGCATGCGGGTAGACCTTGACCTGGAGGTCACGTTTCCACCGTTCTTGACCACCGCTCACCTCTGTGAGTGGAGCTACGGGCGATCAAAGACAATTTTAACATTGGCTCCAAAGTGAAAAATGTTCGGTACAGTATGCTCCATATGACCTAAGGAGTCGTCCTGCAAAGTCTGAGACTCCTACGCCGATTTGACCTTTTTGGTCGAAAATGCATGTAAGGCTAACACCTGGCGCTCAAATGCCACTCGGATGTCAAAGTTGTCGCAGCGCATTGAAATTTTGCATGCGGGTAGACCTTGACCTGGAGGTCACGTTTCCACCGTTCTTGACCACCGCTCACCTCTGTGAGTGGAGCTATGGGCGATCAAAGATGATTTTAACATTGGCTCCAAAGGGAAAAATGTTCGGTTCAGTATGCTCCATATGACCTAAGGAGTCGTCCTGCAAAGTCTGAGACTCCTACGGCGATTTGACCTTTTTGGTCGAAAATGCATGTAAGGCTAACACCTGGCGCTCAAATGCCACTCGGATGTCAAAGTTGTCGCAGCGCATTGAAATTTTGCATGCGGGTAGACCTTGACCTGGAGGTCATGTTTCCTCCGTTCTTGACCCCCGCTCACCTCTGTGAGTGGAGCTATGGGCGATCAAAGATGATTTTAACATTGGCTCCAAAGTGAAAAATGTTCGGTTCAGTATGCTTCATATGACCTAAGGAGTCGTCCTGCAAAGTCTGAGACTCCTACGGCGATTTGACCTTTTTGGTCGAAAATGCATGTAAGGCTAACACCTGGCGCTCAAATGCCACTCGGATGTCAAAGTTGTCGCAGCGCATTGAAATTTTGCATGCGGGTAGACCTTGACCTGGAGGTCACGTTTCCACCGTTCTTGACCCCCGCTCACCTCTGTGAGTGGAGCTATGGGCGATCAAAGATGATTTTAACATTGGCTCCAAAGGGAAAAATGTTCGGTTCAGTATGCTCCATATGACCTAAGGAGTCGTCCTGCAAAGTCTGAGACTCCTACGGCGATTTGACCTTTTTGGTCGAAAATGCATGTAAGGCTAACACCTGGCGCTCAAATGCCACTCGGATGTCAAAGTTGTCGCAGCGCATTGAAATTTTGCATGCGGGTAGACCTTGACCTGGAAGTCACGTTTCCACCGTTCTTGACCCCCGCTCACCTCTGTGAGTGGAGCTATGGGCGATCAAAGATGATTTTAACATTGGCTCCAAAGTGAAAAATGTTCGGTTCAGTAAGCTCCATATGACCTAAGGAGTCGTCCTGCAAAGTCTGAGACTCCTACGGCGATTTGACCTTTTTGGTCGAAAATGCATGTAAGGCTAACACCTGGCGCTCAAATGCCACTCGGATGTCAAAGTTGTCGCAGCGCATTGAAATTTTGCATGCGGGTAGACCTTGACCTGGAGGTCACGTTTCCACCGTTCTTGACCCCCGCTCACCTCTGTGAGTGGAGCTATGGGCGATCAAAGATGATTTTAACATTGGCTCCAAAGTGAAAAATGTTCGGTTCAGTATGCTCCATATGACCTAAGGAGTCGTCCTGCAAAGTCTGAGACTCCTACGGCGATTTGACCTTTTTGGTCGAAAATGCATGTAAGGCTAACACCTGGCGCTCAAATGCCACTCGGATGTCAAAGTTGTCGCAGCGCATTGAAATTTTGCATGCGGGTAGACCTTGACCTGGAGGTCACGTTTCCACCGTTCTTGACCACCGCTCACCTCTGTGAGTGGAGCTATGGGCGATCAAAGATGATTTTAACATTGGCTCCAAAGTGAAAAATGTTCGGTTCAGTATGCTCCATATGACCTAAGGAGTCGTCCTGCAAAGTCTGAGACTCCTACGGCGATTTGACCTTTTTGGTCGAAAATGCATGTAAGGCTAACACCTGGCGCTCAAATGCCACTCGGATGTCAAAGTTGTCGCAGCGCATTGAAATTTTGCATGCGGGTAGACCTTGACCTGGAGGTCACGTTTCCACCGTTCTTGACCACCGCTCACCTCTGTGAGTGGAGCTATGGGCGATGAAAGATGATTTTAACATTGGCTCCAAAGTGAAAAATGTTCGGTTCAGTATGCTCCATATGACCTAAGGAGTCGTCCTGCAAAGTCTGAGACTCCTACGGCGATTTGACCTTTTTGGTCGAAAATGCATGTAAGGCTAACACCTGGCGCTCAAATGCCACTCGGATGTCAAAGTTGTCGCAGCGCATTGAAATTTTGCATGCTGGTAGACCTTGACCTGGAGGTCATGTTTCCTCCGTTCTTGACCCCCGCTCACCTCTGTGAGTGGAGCTATGGGCGATCAAAGACAATTTTAACATTGGCTCCAAAGTGAAAAATGTTCGGTACAGTATGCTCCATATGACCTAAGGAGTCGTCCTGCAAAGTCTGAGACTCCTACGGCGATTTGACCTTTTTGGTCGAAAATGCATGTAAGGCTAACACCTGGCGCTCAAATGCCACTCGGATGTCAAAGTTGTCGCAGCGCATTGAAATTTTGCATGCGGGTAGACCTTGACCTGGAGGTCACGTTTCCACCGTTCTTCACCCCCGCTCACCTCTGTGAGTGGAGCTATGGGCGATCAAAGATGATTTTAACATTGGCTCCAAAGGGAAAAATGTTCGGTTCAGTATGCTTCATATGACCTAAGGAGTCGTCCTGCAAAGTCTGAGACTCCTACGGCGATTTGACCTTTTTGGTCGAAAATGCATGTAAGGCTAACACCTGGCGCTCAAATGCCACTCGGATGTCAAAGTTGTCGCAGCGCATTGAAATTTTGCATGCGGGTAGACCTTGACCTGGAGGTCATGTTTCCTCCGTTCTTGACCCCCGCTCACCTCTGTGAGTGGAGCTATGGGCGATCAAAGACGATTTTAACATTGGCTCCAAAGTGAAAAATGTTCGGTTCAGTATGCTTCATATGACCTAAGGAGTCGTCCTGCAAAGTCTGAGACTCCTACGGCGATTTGACCTTTTTGGTCGAAAATGCATGTAAGGCTAACACCTGGCGCTCAAATGCCACTCGGATGTCAAAGTTGTCGCAGCGCATTGAAATTTTGCATGCGGGTAGACCTTGACCTGGAGGTCACGTTTCCACCGTTCTTGACCCCCGCTCACCTCTGTGAGTGGAGCTATGGGCGATCAAAGATGATTTTAACATTGGCTCCAAAGGGAAAAATGTTCGGTTCAGTATGCTCCATATGACCTAAGGAGTCGTCCTGCAAAGTCTGAGACTCCTACGCCGATTTGACCTTTTTGGTCGAAAATGCATGTAAGGCTAACACCTGGCGCTCAAATGCCACTCGGATGTCAAAGTTGTCGCAGCGCATTGAAATTTTGCATGCGGGTAGACCTTGACCTGGAGGTCACGTTTCCACCGTTCTTGACCACCGCTCACCTCTGTGAGTGGAGCTATGGGCGATCAAAGACAATTTTAACATTGGCTCCAAAGTGAAAAATGTTCGGTTCAGTATGCTTCATATGACCTAAGGAGTCGTCCTGCAAAGTCTGAGACTCCTACGGCGATTTGACCTTTTTGGTCGAAAATGCATGTAAGGCTAACACCTGGCGCTCAAATGCCACTCGGATGTCAAAGTTGTCGCAGCGCATTGAAATTTTGCATGCGGGTAGATCTTGACCTGGAGGTCACGTTTCCACCGTTCTTGACCCCCGCTCACCTCTGTGAGTGGAGCTATGGGCGATCAAAGATGATTTTAACATTGGCTCCAAAGGGAAAAATTTTCGGTTCAGTATGCTCCATATGACCTAAGGAGTCGTCCTGCAAAGTCTGAGACTCCTACGGCGATTTGACCTTTTTGGTCGAAAATGCATGTAAGGCTAACACCTGGCGCTCAAATGCCACTCGGATGTCAAAGTTGTCGCAGCGCATTGAAATTTTGCATGCGGGTAGACCTTGACCTGGAGGTCACGTTTCCACCGTTCTTGACCACCGCTCACCTCTGTGAGTGGAGCTATGGGCGATCAAAGACAATTTTAACATTGGCTCCAAAGTGAAAAATGTTCGGTTCAGTATGCTTCATATGACCTAAGGAGTCGTCCTGCAAAGTCTGAGACTCCTACGGCGATTTGACCTTTTTGGTCGAAAATGCATGTAAGGCTAACACCTGGCGCTCAAATGCCACTCGGATGTCAAAGTTGTCGCAGCGCATTGAAATTTTGCATGCGGGTAGACCTTGACCTGGAGGTCATGTTTCCTCCGTTCTTGACCCCCGCTCACCTCTGTGAGTGGAGCTATGGGCGATCAAAGACGATTTTAACATTGGCTCCAAAGTGAAAAATGTTCGGTTCAGTATGCTTCATATGACCTAAGGAGTCGTCCTGCAAAGTCTGAGACTCCTACGGCGATTTGACCTTTTTGGTCGAAAATGCATGTAAGGCTAACACCTGGCGCTCAAATGCCACTCGGATGTCAAAGTTGTCGCAGCGCATTGAAATTTTGCATGCGGGTAGACCTTGACCTGGAGGTCACGTTTCCACCGTTCTTGACCCCCGCTCACCTCTGTGAGTGGAGCTATGGGCGATCAAAGATGATTTTAACATTGGCTCCAAAGTGAAAAATGTTCGGTTCAGTATGCTTCATATGACCTAAGGAGTCGTCCTGCAAAGTCTGAGACTCCTACGGCGATTTGACCTTTTTGGTCGAAAATGCATGTAAGGCTAACACCTGGCGCTCAAATGCCACTCGGATGTCAAAGTTGTCGCAGCGCATTGAAATTTTGCATGCGGGTAGACCTTGACCTGGAGGTCATGTTTCCTCCGTTCTTGACCCCCGCTCACCTCTGTGAGTGGAGCTATGGGCGATCAAAGACGATTTTAACATTGGCTCCAAAGTGAAAAATGTTCGGTTCAGTATGCTTCATATGACCTAAGGAGTCGTCCTGCAAAGTCTGAGACTCCTACGGCGATTTGACCTTTTTGGTCGAAAATGCATGTAAGGCTAACACCTGGCGCTCAAATGCCACTCGGATGTCAAAGTTGTCGCAGCGCATTGAAATTTTGCATGCGGGTAGACCTTGACCTGGAGGTCACGTTTCCACCGTTCTTGACCCCCGCTCACCTCTGTGAGTGGAGCTATGGGCGATCAAAGATGATTTTAACATTGGCTCCAAAGGGAAAAATGTTCGGTTCAGTATGCTCCATATGACCTAAGGAGTCGTCCTGCAAAGTCTGAGACTCCTACGCCGATTTGACCTTTTTGGTCGAAAATGCATGTAAGGCTAACACCTGGCGCTCAAATGCCACTCGGATGTCAAAGTTGTCGCAGCGCATTGAAATTTTGCATGCGGGTAGACCTTGACCTGGAGGTCACGTTTCCACCGTTCTTGACCACCGCTCACCTCTGTGAGTGGAGCTATGGGCGATCAAAGACAATTTTAACATTGGCTCCAAAGTGAAAAATGTTCGGTACAGTATGCTCCATATGACCTAAGGAGTCGTCCTGCAAAGTCTGAGACTCCTACGCCGATTTGACCTTTTTGGTCGAAAATGCATGTAAGGCTAACACCTGGCGCTCAAATGCCACTCGGATGTCAAAGTTGTCGCAGCGCATTGAAATTTTGCATGCGGGTAGACCTTGACCTGGAGGTCATGTTTCCTCCGTTCTTGACCCCCGCTCACCTCTGTGAGTGGAGCTATGGGCGATCAAAGACGATTTTAACATTGGCTCCAAAGGGAAAAATGTTCGGTTCAGTATGCTCCATATGACCTAAGGAGTCGTCCTGCAAAGTCTGAGACTCCTACGCCGATTTGACCTTTTTGGTCGAAAATGCATGTAAGGCTAACACCTGGCGCTCAAATGCCACTCGGATGTCAAAGTTGTCGCAGCGCATTGAAATTTTGCATGCGGGTAGACCTTGACCTGGAGGTCACGTTTCCACCGTTCTTGACCCCCGCTCACCTCTGTGAGTGGAGCTATGGGCGATCAAAGACAATTTTAACATTGGCTCCAAAGTGAAAAATGTTCGGTTCAGTATGCTTCATATGACCTAAGGAGTCGTCCTGCAAAGTCTGAGACTCCTACGGCGATTTGACCTTTTTGGTCGAAAATGCATGTAAGGCTAACACCTGGCGCTCAAATGCCACTCGGATGTCAAAGTTGTCGCAGCGCATTGAAATTTTGCATGCGGGTAGACCTTGACCTGGAGGTCACGTTTCCACCGTTCTTGACCCCCGCTCACCTCTGTGAGTGGAGCTATGGGCGATCAAAGATGATTTTAACATTGGCTCCAAAGGGAAAAATGTTCGGTTCAGTATGCTCCATATGACCTAAGGAGTCGTCCTGCAAAGTCTGAGACTCCTACGCCGATTTGACCTTTTTGGTCGAAAATGCATGTAAGGCTAACACCTGGCGCTCAAATGCCACTCGGATGTCAAAGTTGTCGCAGCGCATTGAAATTTTGCATGCGGGTAGACCTTGACCTGGAGGTCACGTTTCCACCGTTCTTGACCACCGCTCACCTCTGTGAGTGGAGCTATGGGCGATCAAAGACAATTTTAACATTGGCTCCAAAGTGAAAAATGTTCGGTACAGTATGCTCCATATGACCTAAGGAGTCGTCCTGCAAAGTCTGAGACTCCTACGCCGATTTGACCTTTTTGGTCGAAAATGCATGTAAGGCTAACACCTGGCGCTCAAATGCCACTCGGATGTCAAAGTTGTCGCAGCGCATTGAAATTTTGCATGCGGGTAGACCTTGACCTGGAGGTCATGTTTCCTCCGTTCTTGACCCCCGCTCACCTCTGTGAGTGGAGCTATGGGCGATCAAAGACGATTTTAACATTGGCTCCAAAGGGAAAAATGTTCGGTTCAGTATGCTCCATATGACCTAAGGAGTCGTCCTGCAAAGTCTGAGACTCCTACGCCGATTTGACCTTTTTGGTCGAAAATGCATGTAAGGCTAACACCTGGCGCTCAAATGCCACTCGGATGTCAAAGTTGTCGCAGCGCATTGAAATTTTGCATGCGGGTAGACCTTGACCTGGAGGTCACGTTTCCACCGTTCTTGACCCCCGCTCACCTCTGTGAGTGGAGCTATGGGCGATCAAAGACAATTTTAACATTGGCTCCAAAGTGAAAAATGTTCGGTACAGTATGCTCCATATGACCTAAGGAGTCGTCCTGCAAAGTCTGAGACTCCTACGCCGATTTGACCTTTTTGGTCGAAAATGCATGTAAGGCTAACACCTGGCGCTCAAATGCCACTCGGATGTCAAAGTTGTCGCAGCGCATTGAAATTTTGCATGCGGGTAGACCTTGACCTGGAGGTCACGTTTCCACCGTTCTTGACCCCCGCTCACCTCTGTGAGTGGAGCTATGGGCGATCAAAGATGATTTTAACATTGGCTCCAAAGTGAAAAATGTTCGGTTCAGTAAGCTCCATATGACCTAAGGAGTCGTCCTGCAAAGTCTGAGACTCCTACGGCGATTTGCCCTTTTTGGTCGAAAATGCATGTAAGGCTAACACCTGGCGCTCAAATGCCACTCGGATGTCAAAGTTGTCGCAGCGCATTGAAATTTTGCATGCGGGTAGACCTTGACCTGGAAGTCACGTTTCCACCGTTCTTGACCACCGCTCACCTCTGTGAGTGGAGCTATGGGCGATGAAAGATGATTTTAACATTGGCTCCAAAGTGAAAAATGTTCGGTTCAGTATGCTCCATATGACCTAAGGAGTCGTCCTGCAAAGTCTGAGACTCCTACGGCGATTTGACCTTTTTGGTCGAAAATGCATGTAAGGCTAACACCTGGCGCTCAAATGCCACTCGGATGTCAAAGTTGTCGCAGCGCATTGAAATTTTGCATGCTGGTAGACCTTGACCTGGAGGTCATGTTTCCTCCGTTCTTGACCCCCGCTCACCTCTGTGAGTGGAGCTATGGGCGATCAAAGACAATTTTAACATTGGCTCCAAAGTGAAAAATGTTCGGTTCAGTATGCTCCATATGACCTAAGGAGTCGTCCTGCAAAGTCTGAGACTCCTACGGCGATATGACCTTTTTGGTCGAAAATGCATGTAAGGCTAACACCTGGCGCTCAAATGCCACTCGGATGTCAAAGTTGTCGCAGCGCATTGAAATTTTGCATGCGGGTACACCTTGACCTGGAGGTCACGTTTCCACCGTTCTTGACCCCCGCTCACCTCTGTGAGTGGAGCTATGGGCGATCAAAGATGATTTTAACATTGGCTCCAAAGTGAAAAATGTTCGGTTCAGTAAGCTCCATATGACCTAAGGAGTCGTCCTGCAAAGTCTGAGACTCCTACGGCGATTTGCCCTTTTTGGTCGAAAATGCATGTAAGGCTAACACCTGGCGCTCAAATGCCACTCGGATGTCAAAGTTGTCGCAGCGCATTGAAATTTTGCATGCAGGTAGACCTTGACCTGGAGGTCACGTTTCCACCGTTCTTGACCCCCGCTCACCTCTGTGAGTGGAGCTATGGGCGATCAAAGATGATTTTAACATTGGCTCCAAAGTGAAAAATGTTCGGTTCAGTAAGCTCCATATGACCTAAGGAGTCGTCCTGCAAAGTCTGAGACTCCTACGGCGATTTGCCCTTTTTGGTCGAAAATGCATGTAAGGCTAACACCTGGCGCTCAAATGCCACTCGGATGTCAAAGTTGTCGCAGCGCATTGAAATTTTGCATGCGGGTAGACCTTGACCTGGAGGTCACTTTTCCACCGTTCTTGACCACCGCTCACCTCTGTGAGTGGAGCTATGGGCGATGAAAGATGATTTTAACATTGGCTCCAAAGTGAAAAATGTTCGGTTCAGTATGCTCCATATGACCTAAGGAGTCGTCCTGCAAAGTCTGAGACTCCTACGGCGATTTGACCTTTTTGGTCGAAAATGCATGTAAGGCTAACACCTGGCGCTCAAATGCCACTCGGATGTCAAAGTTGTCGCAGCGCATTGAAATTTTGCATGCTGGTAGACCTTGACCTGGAGGTCATGTTTCCTCCGTTCTTGACCCCCGCTCACCTCTGTGAGTGGAGCTATGGGCGATCAAAGACAATTTTAACATTGGCTCCAAAGTGAAAAATGTTCGGTTCAGTATGCTCCATATGACCTAAGGAGTCGTCCTGCAAAGTCTGAGACTCCTACGGCGATATGACCTTTTTGGTCGAAAATGCATGTAAGGCTAACACCTGGCGCTCAAATGCCACTCGGATGTCAAAGTTGTCGCAGCGCATTGAAATTTTGCATGCGGGTACACCTTGACCTGGAGGTCACGTTTCCACCGTTCTTGACCCCCGCTCACCTCTGTGAGTGGAGCTATGGGCGATCAAAGATGATTTTAACATTGGCTCCAAAGTGAAAAATGTTCGGTTCAGTAAGCTCCATATGACCTAAGGAGTCGTCCTGCAAAGTCTGAGACTCCTACGGCGATTTGCCCTTTTTGGTCGAAAATGCATGTAAGGCTAACACCTGGCGCTCAAATGCCACTCGGATGTCAAAGTTGTCGCAGCGCATTGAAATTTTGCATGCGGGTAGACCTTGACCTGGAGGTCACGTTTCCACCGTTCTTGACCACCGCTCACCTCTGTGAGTGGAGCTATGGGCGATGAAAGATGATTTTAACATTGGCTCCAAAGTGAAAAATGTTCGGTTCAGTATGCTCCATATGACCTAAGGAGTCGTCCTGCAAAGTCTGAGACTCCTACGGCGATTTGACCTTTTTGGTCGAAAATGCATGTAAGGCTAACACCTGGCGCTCAAATGCCACTCGGATGTCAAAGTTGTCGCAGCGCATTGAAATTTTGCATGCGGGTAGACCTTGACCTGGAGGTCATGTTTCCACCGTTCTTGACCCCCGCTCACCTCTGTGAGTGGAGCTATGGGCGATCAAAGACAATTTTAACATTGGCTCCAAAGTGAAAAATGTTCGGTTCAGTAAGCTCCATATGACCTAAGGAGTCGTCCTGCAAAGTCTGAGACTCCTACGGCGATTTGACCTTTTTGGTCGAAAATGCATGTAAGGCTAACACCTGGCGCTCAAATGCCACTCGGATGTCAAAGTTGTCGCAGCGCATTGAAATTTTGCATGCGGGTAGACCTTGACCTGGAGGTCACGTTTCCACCGTTCTTGACCCCCGCTCACCTCTGTGAGTGGAGCTATGGGCGATCAAAGATGATTTTAACATTGGCTCCAAAGTGAAAAATGTTCGGTTCAGTATGCTCCATATGACCTAAGGAGTCGTCCTGCAAAGTCTGAGACTCCTACGGCGATTTGACCTTTTTGGTCGAAAATGCATGTAAGGCTAACACCTGGCGCTCAAATGCCACTCGGATGTCAAAGTTGTCGCAGCGCATTGAAATTTTGCATGCGGGTAGACCTTGACCTGGAGGTCACGTTTCCACCGTTCTTGACCCCCGCTCACCTCTGTGAGTGGAGCTATGGGCGATCAAAGATGATTTTAACATTGGCTCCAAAGTGAAAAATGTTCGGTTCAGTATGCTTCATATGACCTAAGGAGTCGTCCTGCAAAGTCTGAGACTCCTACGGCGATTTGACCTTTTTGGTCGAAAATGCATGTAAGGCTAACACCTGGCGCTCAAATGCCACTCGGATGTCAAAGTTGTCGCAGCGCATTGAAATTTTGCATGCGGGTAGACCTTGACCTGGAGGTCATGTTTCCACCGTTCTTGACCCCCGCTCACCTCTGTGAGTGGAGCTATGGGCGATCAAAGACAATTTTAACATTGGCTCCAAAGTGAAAAATGTTCGGTTCAGTAAGCTCCATATGACCTAAGGAGTCGTCCTGCAAAGTCTGAGACTCCTACGGCGATTTGACCTTTTTGGTCGAAAATGCATGTAAGGCTAACACCTGGCGCTCAAATGCCACTCGGATGTCAAAGTTGTCGCAGCGCATTGAAATTTTGCATGCGGGTAGACCTTGACCTGGAGGTCACGTTTCCACCGTTCTTGACCCCCGCTCACCTCTGTGAGTGGAGCTATGGGCGATCAAAGATGATTTTAACATTGGCTCCAAAGTGAAAAATGTTCGGTTCAGTATGCTTCATATGACCTAAGGAGTCGTCCTGCAAAGTCTGAGACTCCTACGGCGATTTGACCTTTTTGGTCGAAAATGCATGTAAGGCTAACACCTGGCGCTCAAATGCCACTCGGATGTCAAAGTTGTCGCAGCGCGTTGAAATTTTGCATGCGGGTAGACCTTGACCTGGAGGTCACGTTTCCACCGTTCTTGACCCCCGCTCATCTCTGTGAGTGGAGCTATGGGCGATCAAAGATGATTTTAACATTGGCTCCAAAGTGAAAAATGTTCGGTTCAGTATGCTCCTTAGACCTAAGGAGTCGTCCTGCAAAGTCTGAGACTCCTACGGCGATTTGACCTTTTTGGTCGAAAATGCATGTAAGGCTAACACCTGGCGCTCAAATGCCACTCGGATGTCAAAGTTGTCGCAGCGCATTGAAATTTTGCATGCGGGTAGACCTTGACCTGGAGGTCATGTTTCCTCCGTTCTTGACCCCCGCTCACCTCTGTGAGTGGAGCTATGGGCGATCAAAGACGATTTTAACATTGGCTCCAAAGTGAAAAATGTTCGGTTCAGTATGCTTCATATGACCTAAGGAGTCGTCCTGCAAAGTCTGAGACTCCTACGGCGATTTGACCTTTTTGGTCGAAAATGCATGTAAGGCTAACACCTGGCGCTCAAATGCCACTCGGATGTCAAAGTTGTCGCAGCGCATTGAAATTTTGCATGCGGGTAGACCTTGACCTGGAGGTCACGTTTCCACCGTTCTTGACCCCCGCTCACCTCTGTGAGTGGAGCTATGGGCGATCAAAGATGATTTTAACATTGGCTCCAAAGGGAAAAATGTTCGGTTCAGTATGCTCCATATGACCTAAGGAGTCGTCCTGCAAAGTCTGAGACTCCTACGCCGATTTGACCTTTTTGGTCGAAAATGCATGTAAGGCTAACACCTGGCGCTCAAATGCCACTCGGATGTCAAAGTTGTCGCAGCGCATTGAAATTTTGCATGCGGGTAGACCTTGACCTGGAGGTCACGTTTCCACCGTTCTTGACCACCGCTCACCTCTGTGAGTGGAGCTATGGGCGATCAAAGACAATTTTAACATTGGCTCCAAAGTGAAAAATGTTCGGTTCAGTATGCTTCATATGACCTAAGGAGTCGTCCTGCAAAGTCTGAGACTCCTACGGCGATTTGACCTTTTTGGTCGAAAATGCATGTAAGGCTAACACCTGGCGCTCAAATGCCACTCGGATGTCAAAGTTGTCGCAGCGCATTGAAATTTTGCATGCGGGTAGACCTTGACCTGGAGGTCATGTTTCCTCCGTTCTTGACCCCCGCTCACCTCTGTGAGTGGAGCTATGGGCGATCAAAGACGATTTTAACATTGGCTCCAAAGTGAAAAATGTTCGGTTCAGTATGCTTCATATGACCTAAGGAGTCGTCCTGCAAAGTCTGAGACTCCTACGGCGATTTGACCTTTTTGGTCGAAAATGCATGTAAGGCTAACACCTGGCGCTCAAATGCCACTCGGATGTCAAAGTTGTCGCAGCGCATTGAAATTTTGCATGCGGGTAGACCTTGACCTGGAGGTCACGTTTCCACCGTTCTTGACCCCCGCTCACCTCTGTGAGTGGAGCTATGGGCGATCAAAGATGATTTTAACATTGGCTCCAAAGGGAAAAATGTTCGGTTCAGTATGCTCCATATGACCTAAGGAGTCGTCCTGCAAAGTCTGAGACTCCTACGCCGATTTGACCTTTTTGGTCGAAAATGCATGTAAGGCTAACACCTGGCGCTCAAATGCCACTCGGATGTCAAAGTTGTCGCAGCGCATTGAAATTTTGCATGCGGGTAGACCTTGACCTGGAGGTCACGTTTCCACCGTTCTTGACCACCGCTCACCTCTGTGAGTGGAGCTATGGGCGATCAAAGACAATTTTAACATTGGCTCCAAAGTGAAAAATGTTCGGTACAGTATGCTCCATATGACCTAAGGAGTCGTCCTGCAAAGTCTGAGACTCCTACGGCGATTTGACCTTTTTGGTCGAAAATGCATGTAAGGCTAACACCTGGCGCTCAAATGCCACTCGGATGTCAAAGTTGTCGCAGCGCATTGAAATTTTGCATGCGGGTAGACCTTGACCTGGAGGTCACGTTTCCACCGTTCTTGACCCCCGCTCACCTCTGTGAGTGGAGCTATGGGCGATCAAAGATGATTTTAACATTGGCTCCAAAGGGAAAAATGTTCGGTTCAGTATGCTCCATATGACCTAAGGAGTCGTCCTGCAAAGTCTGAGACTCCTACGCCGATTTGACCTTTTTGGTCGAAAATGCATGTAAGGCTAACACCTGGCGCTCAAATGCCACTCGGATGTCAAAGTTGTCGCAGCGCATTGAAATTTTGCATGCGGGTAGACCTTGACCTGGAGGTCACGTTTCCACCGTTCTTGACCACCGCTCACCTCTGTGAGTGGAGCTATGGGCGATCAAAGACAATTTTAACATTGGCTCCAAAGTGAAAAATGTTCGGTACAGTATGCTCCATATGACCTAAGGAGTCGTCCTGCAAAGTCTGAGACTCCTACGCCGATTTGACCTTTTTGGTCGAAAATGCATGTAAGGCTAACACCTGGCGCTCAAATGCCACTCGGATGTCAAAGTTGTCGCAGCGCATTGAAATTTTGCATGCGGGTAGACCTTGACCTGGAGGTCACGTTTCCACCGTTCTTGACCACCGCTCACCTCTGTGAGTGGAGCTATGGGCGATCAAAGATGATTTTAACATTGGCTCCAAAGTGAAAAATGTTCGGTTCAGTATGCTCCATATGACCTAAGGAGTCGTCCTGCAAAGTCTGAGACTCCTACGGCGATTTGACCTTTTTGGTCGAAAATGCATGTAAGGCTAACACCTGGCGCTCAAATGCCACTCGGATGTCAAAGTTGTCGCAGCGCATTGAAATTTTGCATGCTGGTAGACCTTGACCTGGAGGTCATGTTTCCTCCGTTCTTGACCCCCGCTCACCTCTGTGAGTGGAGCTATGGGCGATCAAAGACAATTTTAACATTGGCTCCAAAGTGAAAAATGTTCGGTTCAGTATGCTCCATATGACCTAAGGAGTCGTCCTGCAAAGTCTGAGACTCCTACGGCGATATGACCTTTTTGGTCGAAAATGCATGTAAGGCTAACACCTGGCGCTCAAATGCCACTCGGATGTCAAAGTTGTCGCAGCGCATTGAAATTTTGCATGCGGGTACACCTTGACCTGGAGGTCACGTTTCCACCGTTCTTGACCCCCGCTCACCTCTGTGAGTGGAGCTATGGGCGATCAAAGATGATTTTAACATTGGCTCCAAAGTGAAAAATGTTCGGTTCAGTAAGCTCCATATGACCTAAGGAGTCGTCCTGCAAAGTCTGAGACTCCTACGGCGATTTGCCCTTTTTGGTCGAAAATGCATGTAAGGCTAACACCTGGCGCTCAAATGCCACTCGGATGTCAAAGTTGTCGCAGCGCATTGAAATTTTGCATGCAGGTAGACCTTGACCTGGAGGTCACGTTTCCACCGTTCTTGACCCCCGCTCACCTCTGTGAGTGGAGCTATGGGCGATCAAAGATGATTTTAACATTGGCTCCAAAGTGAAAAATGTTCGGTTCAGTAAGCTCCATATGACCTAAGGAGTCGTCCTGCAAAGTCTGAGACTCCTACGGCGATTTGACCTTTTTGGTCGAAAATGCATGTAAGGCTAACACCTGGCGCTCAAATGCCACTCGGATGTCAAAGTTGTCGCAGCGCATTGAAATTTTGCATGCGGGTAGACCTTGACCTGGAGGTCACTTTTCCACCGTTATTGACCACCGCTCACCTCTGTGAGTGGAGCTATGGGCGATGAAAGATGATTTTAACATTGGCTCCAAAGTGAAAAATGTTCGGTTCAGTATGCTCCATATGACCTAAGGAGTCGTCCTGCAAAGTCTGAGACTCCTACGGCGATTTGACCTTTTTGGTCGAAAATGCATGTAAGGCTAACACCTGGCGCTCAAATGCCACTCGGATGTCAAAGTTGTCGCAGCGCATTGAAATTTTGCATGCTGGTAGACCTTGACCTGGAGGTCATGTTTCCTCCGTTCTTGACCCCCGCTCACCTCTGTGAGTGGAGCTATGGGCGATCAAAGACAATTTTAACATTGGCTCCAAAGTGAAAAATGTTCGGTTCAGTATGCTCCATATGACCTAAGGAGTCGTCCTGCAAAGTCTGAGACTCCTACGGCGATATGACCTTTTTGGTCGAAAATGCATGTAAGGCTAACACCTGGCGCTCAAATGCCACTCGGATGTCAAAGTTTTCGCAGCGCATTGAAATTTTGCATGCGGGTACACCTTGACCTGGAGGTCACGTTTCCACCGTTCTTGACCCCCGCTCACCTCTGTGAGTGGAGCTATGGGCGATCAAAGATGATTTTAACATTGGCTCCAAAGTGAAAAATGTTCGGTTCAGTAAGCTCCATATGACCTAAGGAGTCGTCCTGCAAAGTCTGAGACTCCTACGGCGATTTGCCCTTTTTGGTCGAAAATGCATGTAAGGCTAACACCTGGCGCTCAAATGCCACTCGGATGTCAAAGTTGTCGCAGCGCATTGAAATTTTGCATGCAGGTAGACCTTGACCTGGAGGTCACGTTTCCACCGTTCTTGACCCCCGCTCACCTCTGTGAGTGGAGCTATGGGCGATCAAAGATGATTTTAACATTGGCTCCAAAGTGAAAAATGTTCGGTTCAGTATGCTCCATATGACCTAAGGAGTCGTCCTGCAAAGTCTGAGACTCCTACGGCGATTTGACCTTTTTGGTCGAAAATGCATGTAAGGCTAACACCTGGCGCTCAAATGCCACTCGGATGTCAAAGTTGTCGCAGCGCATTGAAATTTTGCATGCGGGTAGACCTTGACCTGGAGGTCATGTTTCCACCGTTCTTGACCCCCGCTCACCTCTGTGAGTGGAGCTATGGGCGATCAAAGACAATTTTAACATTGGCTCCAAAGTGAAAAATGTTCGGTTCAGTAAGCTCCATATGACCTAAGGAGTCGTCCTGCAAAGTCTGAGACTCCTACGGCGATTTGACCTTTTTGGTCGAAAATGCATGTAAGGCTAACACCTGGCGCTCAAATGCCACTCGGATGTCAAAGTTGTCGCAGCGCATTGAAATTTTGCATGCGGGTAGACCTTGACCTGGAGGTCACGTTTCCACCGTTCTTGACCCCCGCTCACCTCTGTGAGTGGAGCTATGGGCGATCAAAGATGATTTTAACATTGGCTCCAAAGTGAAAAATGTTCGGTTCAGCATGCTCCATATGACCTAAGGAGTCGTCCTGCAAAGTCTGAGACTCCTACGGCGATTTGACCTTTTTGGTCGAAAATGCATGTAAGGCTAACACCTGGCGCTCAAATGCCACTCGGATGTCAAAGTTGTCGCAGCGCATTGAAATTTTGCATGCGGGTAGACCTTGACCTGGAGGTCACGTTTCCACCGTTCTTGACCCCCGCTCACCTCTGTGAGTGGAGCTATGGGCGATCAAAGATGATTTTAACATTGGCTCCAAAGTGAAAAATGTTCGGTTCAGTATGCTTCATATGACCTAAGGAGTCGTCCTGCAAAGTCTGAGACTCCTACGGCGATTTGACCTTTTTGGTCGAAAATGCATGTAAGGCTAACACCTGGCGCTCAAATGCCACTCGGATGTCAAAGTTGTCGCAGCGCATTGAAATTTTGCATGCGGGTAGACCTTGACCTGGAGGTCATGTTTCCACCGTTCTTGACCCCCGCTCACCTCTGTGAGTGGAGCTATGGGCGATCAAAGACAATTTTAACATTGGCTCCAAAGTGAAAAATGTTCGGTTCAGTAAGCTCCATATGACCTAAGGAGTCGTCCTGCAAAGTCTGAGACTCCTACGGCGATTTGACCTTTTTGGTCGAAAATGCATGTAAGGCTAACACCTGGCGCTCAAATGCCACTCGGATGTCAAAGTTGTCGCAGCGCATTGAAATTTTGCATGCGGGTAGACCTTGACCTGGAGGTCACGTTTCCACCGTTCTTGACCCCCGCTCACCTCTGTGAGTGGAGCTATGGGCGATCAAAGATGATTTTAACATTGGCTCCAAAGTGAAAAATGTTCGGTTCAGTATGCTTCATATGACCTAAGGAGTCGTCCTGCAAAGTCTGAGACTCCTACGGCGATTTGACCTTTTTGGTCGAAAATGCATGTAAGGCTAACACCTGGCGCTCAAATGCCACTCGGATGTCAAAGTTGTCGCAGCGCGTTGAAATTTTGCATGCGGGTAGACCTTGACCTGGAGGTCACGTTTCCACCGTTCTTGACCCCCGCTCACCTCTGTGAGTGGAGCTATGGGCGATCAAAGATGATTTTAACATTGGCTCCAAAGTGAAAAATGTTCGGTTCAGTATGCTCCATATGACCTAAGGAGTCGTCCTGCAAAGTCTGAGACTCCTACGGCGATTTGACCTTTTTGGTCGAAAATGCATGTAAGGCTAACACCTGGCGCTCAAATGCCACTCGGATGTCAAAGTTGTCGCAGCGCATTGAAATTTTGCATGCGGGTAGACCTTGACCTGGAGGTCATGTTTCCTCCGTTCTTGACCCCCGCTCACCTCTGTGAGTGGAGCTATGGGCGATCAAAGATGATTTTAACATTGGCTCCAAAGTGAAAAATGTTCGGTTCAGTATGCTTCATATGACCTAAGGAGTCGTCCTGCAAAGTCTGAGACTCCTACGGCGATTTGACCTTTTTGGTCGAAAATGCATGTAAGGCTAACACCTGGCGCTCAAATGCCACTCGGATGTCAAAGTTGTCGCAGCGCATTGAAATTTTGCATGCGGGTAGACCTTGACCTGGAGGTCACGTTTCCACCGTTCTTGACCCCCGCTCACCTCTGTGAGTGGAGCTATGGGCGATCAAAGATGATTTTAACATTGGCTCCAAAGGGAAAAATGTTCGGTTCAGTATGCTCCATATGACCTAAGGAGTCGTCCTGCAAAGTCTGAGACTCCTACGCCGATTTGACCTTTTTGGTCGAAAATGCATGTAAGGCTAACACCTGGCGCTCAAATGCCACTCGGATGTCAAAGTTGTCGCAGCGCATTGAAATTTTGCATGCGGGTAGACCTTGACCTGGAGGTCACGTTTCCACCGTTCTTGACCACCGCTCACCTCTGTGAGTGGAGCTATGGGCGATCAAAGACAATTTTAACATTGGCTCCAAAGTGAAAAATGTTCGGTTCAGTATGCTTCATATGACCTAAGGAGTCGTCCTGCAAAGTCTGAGACTCCTACGGCGATTTGACCTTTTTGGTCGAAAATGCATGTAAGGCTAACACCTGGCGCTCAAATGCCACTCGGATGTCAAAGTTGTCGCAGCGCATTGAAATTTTGCATGCGGGTAGACCTTGACCTGGAGGTCATGTTTCCACCGTTCTTGACCCCCGCTCACCTCTGTGAGTGGAGCTATGGGCGATCAAAGACAATTTTAACATTGGCTCCAAAGTGAAAAATGTTCGGTTCAGTAAGCTCCATATGACCTAAGGAGTCGTCCTGCAAAGTCTGAGACTCCTACGGCGATTTGACCTTTTTGGTCGAAAATGCATGTAAGGCTAACACCTGGCGCTCAAATGCCACTCGGATGTCAAAGTTGTCGCAGCGCATTGAAATTTTGCATGCGGGTAGACCTTGACCTGGAGGTCACGTTTCCACCGTTCTTGACCCCCGCTCACCTCTGTGAGTGGAGCTATGGGCGATCAAAGATGATTTTAACATTGGCTCCAAAGTGAAAAATGTTCGGTTCAGCATGCTCCATATGACCTAAGGAGTCGTCCTGCAAAGTCTGAGACTCCTACGGCGATTTGACCTTTTTGGTCGAAAATGCATGTAAGGCTAACACCTGGCGCTCAAATGCCACTCGGATGTCAAAGTTGTCGCAGCGCATTGAAATTTTGCATGCGGGTAGACCTTGACCTGGAGGTCACGTTTCCACCGTTCTTGACCCCCGCTCACCTCTGTGAGTGGAGCTATGGGCGATCAAAGATGATTTTAACATTGGCTCCAAAGTGAAAAATGTTCGGTTCAGTATGCTTCATATGACCTAAGGAGTCGTCCTGCAAAGTCTGAGACTCCTACGGCGATTTGACCTTTTTGGTCGAAAATGCATGTAAGGCTAACACCTGGCGCTCAAATGCCACTCGGATGTCAAAGTTGTCGCAGCGCATTGAAATTTTGCATGCGGGTAGACCTTGACCTGGAGGTCATGTTTCCACCGTTCTTGACCCCCGCTCACCTCTGTGAGTGGAGCTATGGGCGATCAAAGACAATTTTAACATTGGCTCCAAAGTGAAAAATGTTCGGTTCAGTAAGCTCCATATGACCTAAGGAGTCGTCCTGCAAAGTCTGAGACTCCTACGGCGATTTGACCTTTTTGGTCGAAAATGCATGTAAGGCTAACACCTGGCGCTCAAATGCCACTCGGATGTCAAAGTTGTCGCAGCGCATTGAAATTTTGCATGCGGGTAGACCTTGACCTGGAGGTCACGTTTCCACCGTTCTTGACCCCCGCTCACCTCTGTGAGTGGAGCTATGGGCGATCAAAGATGATTTTAACATTGGCTCCAAAGTGAAAAATGTTCGGTTCAGTATGCTTCATATGACCTAAGGAGTCGTCCTGCAAAGTCTGAGACTCCTACGGCGATTTGACCTTTTTGGTCGAAAATGCATGTAAGGCTAACACCTGGCGCTCAAATGCCACTCGGATGTCAAAGTTGTCGCAGCGCGTTGAAATTTTGCATGCGGGTAGACCTTGACCTGGAGGTCACGTTTCCACCGTTCTTGACCCCCGCTCACCTCTGTGAGTGGAGCTATGGGCGATCAAAGATGATTTTAACATTGGCTCCAAAGTGAAAAATGTTCGGTTCAGTATGCTCCATATGACCTAAGGAGTCGTCCTGCAAAGTCTGAGACTCCTACGGCGATTTGACCTTTTTGGTCGAAAATGCATGTAAGGCTAACACCTGGCGCTCAAATGCCACTCGGATGTCAAAGTTGTCGCAGCGCATTGAAATTTTGCATGCGGGTAGACCTTGACCTGGAGGTCATGTTTCCTCCGTTCTTGACCCCCGCTCACCTCTGTGAGTGGAGCTATGGGCGATCAAAGATGATTTTAACATTGGCTCCAAAGTGAAAAATGTTCGGTTCAGTATGCTTCATATGACCTAAGGAGTCGTCCTGCAAAGTCTGAGACTCCTACGGCGATTTGACCTTTTTGGTCGAAAATGCATGTAAGGGTAACACCTGGCGCTCAAATGCCACTCGGATGTCAAAGTTGTCGCAGCGCATTGAAATTTTGCATGCGGGTAGACCTTGACCTGGAGGTCACGTTTCCACCGTTCTTGACCCCCGCTCACCTCTGTGAGTGGAGCTATGGGCGATCAAAGATGATTTTAACATTGGCTCCAAAGGGAAAAATGTTCGGTTCAGTATGCTCCATATGACCTAAGGAGTCGTCCTGCAAAGTCTGAGACTCCTACGCCGATTTGACCTTTTTGGTCGAAAATGCATGTAAGGCTAACACCTGGCGCTCAAATGCCACTCGGATGTCAAAGTTGTCGCAGCGCATTGAAATTTTGCATGCGGGTAGACCTTGACCTGGAGGTCACGTTTCCACCGTTCTTGACCACCGCTCACCTCTGTGAGTGGAGCTATGGGCGATCAAAGACAATTTTAACATTGGCTCCAAAGTGAAAAATGTTCGGTTCAGTATGCTTCATATGACCTAAGGAGTCGTCCTGCAAAGTCTGAGACTCCTACGGCGATTTGACCTTTTTGGTCGAAAATGCATGTAAGGCTAACACCTGGCGCTCAAATGCCACTCGGATGTCAAAGTTGTCGCAGCGCATTGAAATTTTGCATGCGGGTAGACCTTGACCTGGAGGTCATGTTTCCTCCGTTCTTGACCCCCGCTCACCTCTGTGAGTGGAGCTATGGGCGATCAAAGACAATTTTAACATTGGCTCCAAAGTGAAAAATGTTCGGTTCAGTATGCTTCATATGACCTAAGGAGTCGTCCTGCAAAGTCTGAGACTCCTACGGCGATTTGACCTTTTTGGTCGAAAATGCATGTAAGGCTAACACCTGGCGCTCAAATGCCACTCGGATGTCAAAGTTGTCGCAGCGCATTGAAATTTTGCATGCGGGTAGACCTTGACCTGGAGGTCACGTTTCCACCGTTCTTGACCCCCGCTCACCTCTGTGAGTGGAGCTATGGGCGATCAAAGATGATTTTAACATTGGCTCCAAAGGGAAAAATGTTCGGTTCAGTATGCTCCATATGACCTAAGGAGTCGTCCTGCAAAGTCTGAGACTCCTACGCCGATTTGACCTTTTTGGTCGAAAATGCATGTAAGGCTAACACCTGGCGCTCAAATGCCACTCGGATGTCAAAGTTGTCGCAGCGCATTGAAATTTTGCATGCGGGTAGACCTTGACCTGGAGGTCACGTTTCCACCGTTCTTGACCACCGCTCACCTCTGTGAGTGGAGCTATGGGCGATCAAAGACAATTTTAACATTGGCTCCAAAGTGAAAAATGTTCGGTTCAGTATGCTTCATATGACCTAAGGAGTCGTCCTGCAAAGTCTGAGACTCCTACGGCGATTTGACCTTTTTGGTCGAAAATGCATGTAAGGCTAACACCTGGCGCTCAAATGCCACTCGGATGTCAAAGTTGTCGCAGCGCATTGAAATTTTGCATGCGGGTAGACCTTGACCTGGAGGTCATGTTTCCTCCGTTCTTGACCCCCGCTCACCTCTGTGAGTGGAGCTATGGGCGATCAAAGACGATTTTAACATTGGCTCCAAAGTGAAAAATGTTCGGTTCAGTATGCTTCATATGACCTAAGGAGTCGTCCTGCAAAGTCTGAGACTCCTACGGCGATTTGACCTTTTTGGTCGAAAATGCATGTAAGGCTAACACCTGGCGCTCAAATGCCACTCGGATGTCAAAGTTGTCGCAGCGCATTGAAATTTTGCATGCGGGTAGACCTTGACCTGGAGGTCACGTTTCCACCGTTCTTGACCCCCGCTCACCTCTGTGAGTGGAGCTATGGGCGATCAAAGATGATTTTAACATTGGCTCCAAAGGGAAAAATGTTCGGTTCAGTATGCTCCATATGACCTAAGGAGTCGTCCTGCAAAGTCTGAGACTCCTACGCCGATTTGACCTTTTTGGTCGAAAATGCATGTAAGGCTAACACCTGGCGCTCAAATGCCACTCGGATGTCAAAGTTGTCGCAGCGCATTGAAATTTTGCATGCGGGTAGACCTTGACCTGGAGGTCACGTTTCCACCGTTCTTGACCCCCGCTCACCTCTGTGAGTGGAGCTATGGGCGATCAAAGATGATTTTAACATTGGCTCCAAAGGGAAAAATGTTCGGTTCAGTATGCTCCATATGACCTAAGGAGTCGTCCTGCAAAGTCTGAGACTCCTACGCCGATTTGACCTTTTTGGTCGAAAATGCATGTAAGGCTAACACCTGGCGCTCAAATGCCACTCGGATGTCAAAGTTGTCGCAGCGCATTGAAATTTTGCATGCGGGTAGACCTTGACCTGGAGGTCACGTTTCCACCGTTCTTGACCACCGCTCACCTCTGTGAGTGGAGCTATGGGCGATCAAAGACAATTTTAACATTGGCTCCAAAGTGAAAAATGTTCGGTACAGTATGCTCCATATGACCTAAGGAGTCGTCCTGCAAAGTCTGAGACTCCTACGCCGATTTGACCTTTTTGGTCGAAAATGCATGTAAGGCTAACACCTGGCGCTCAAATGCCACTCGGATGTCAAAGTTGTCGCAGCGCATTGAAATTTTGCATGCGGGTAGACCTTGACCTGGAGGTCACGTTTCCACCGTTCTTGACCACCGCTCACCTCTGTGAGTGGAGCTATGGGCGATCAAAGATGATTTTAACATTGGCTCCAAAGTGAAAAATGTTCGGTTCAGTATGCTCCATATGACCTAAGGAGTCGTCCTGCAAAGTCTGAGACTCCTACGGCGATTTGACCTTTTTGGTCGAAAATGCATGTAAGGCTAACACCTGGCGCTCAAATGCCACTCGGATGTCAAAGTTGTCGCAGCGCATTGAAATTTTGCATGCGGGTAGACCTTGACCTGGAGGTCACGTTTCCACCGTTCTTGACCACCGCTCACCTCTGTGAGTGGAGCTATGGGCGATGAAAGATGATTTTAACACTGGCTCCAAAGTGAAAAATGTTCGGTTCAGTATGCTCCATATGACCTAAGGAGTCGTCCTGCAAAGTCTGAGACTCCTACGGCGATTTGACCTTTTTGGTCGAAAATGCATGTAAGGCTAACACCTGGCGCTCAAATGCCACTCGGATGTCAAAGTTGTCGCAGCGCATTGAAATTTTGCATGCTGGTAGACCTTGACCTGGAGGTCACGTTTCCTCCGTTCTTGACCCCCGCTCACCTCTGTGAGTGGAGCTATGGGCGATCAAAGACAATTTTAACATTGGCTCCAAAGTGAAAAATGTTCGGTTCAGTATGCTCCATATGACCTAAGGAGTCGTCCTGCAAAGTCTGAGACTCCTACGGCGATATGACCTTTTTGGTCGAAAATGCATGTAAGGCTAACACCTGGCGCTCAAATGCCACTCGGATGTCAAAGTTGTCGCAGCGCATTGAAATTTTGCATGCGGGTACACCTTGACCTGGAGGTCACGTTTCCACCGTTCTTGACCCCCGCTCACCTCTGTGAGTGGAGCTATGGGCGATCAAAGATGATTTTAACATTGGCTCCAAAGTGAAAAATGTTCGGTTCAGTAAGCTCCATATGACCTAAGGAGTCGTCCTGCAAAGTCTGAGACTCCTACGGCGATTTGCCCTTTTTGGTCGAAAATGCATGTAAGGCTAACACCTGGCGCTCAAATGCCACTCGGATGTCAAAGTTGTCGCAGCGCATTGAAATTTTGCATGCGGGTAGACCTTGACCTGGAGGTCACGTTTCCACCGTTCTTGACCACCGCTCACCTCTGTGAGTGGAGCTATGGGCGATGAAAGATGATTTTAACATTGGCTCCAAAGTGAAAAATGTTCGGTTCAGTATGCTCCATATGACCTAAGGAGTCGTCCTGCAAAGTCTGAGACTCCTACGGCGATTTGACCTTTTTGGTCGAAAATGCATGTAAGGCTAACACCTGGCGCTCAAATGCCACTCGGATGTCAAAGTTGTCGCAGCGCATTGAAATTTTGCATGCTGGTAGACCTTGACCTGGAGGTCATGTTTCCTCCGTTCTTGACCCCCGCTCACCTCTGTGAGTGGAGCTATGGGCGATCAAAGACAATTTTAACATTGGCTCCAAAGTGAAAAATGTTCGGTTCAGTATGCTCCATATGACCTAAGGAGTCGTCCTGCAAAGTCTGAGACTCCTACGGCGATTTGCCCTTTTTGGTCGAAAATGCATGTAAGGCTAACACCTGGCGCTCAAATGCCACTCGGATGTCAAAGTTGTCGCAGCGCATTGAAATTTTGCATGCGGGTAGACCTTGACCTGGAGGTCACGTTTCCACCGTTCTTGACCCCCGCTCACCTCTGTGAGTGGAGCTATGGGCGATCAAAGATGATTTTAACATTGGCTCCAAAGTGAAAAATGTTCGGTTCAGTATGCTCCATATGACCTAAGGAGTCGTCCTGCAAAGTCTGAGACTCCTACGGCGATTTGACCTTTTTGGTCGAAAATGCATGTAAGGCTAACACCTGGCGCTCAAATGCCACTCGGATGTCAAAGTTGTCGCAGCGCATTGAAATTTTGCATGCGGGTAGACCTTGACCTGGAGGTCACGTTTCCACCGTTCTTGACCCCCGCTCACCTCTGTGAGTGGAGCTATGGGCGATCAAAGATGATTTTAACATTGGCTCCAAAGTGAAAAATGTTCGGTTCAGTAAGCTCCATATGACCTAAGGAGTCGTCCTGCAAAGTCTGAGACTCCTACGGCGATTTGACCTTTTTGGTCGAAAATGCATGTAAGGCTAACACCTGGCGCTCAAATGCCACTCGGATGTCAAAGTTGTCGCAGCGCATTGAAATTTTGCATGCGGGTAGACCTTGACCAGGAGGTCATGTTTCCTCCGTTCTTGACCCCCGCTCACCTCTGTGAGTGGAGCTATGGGCGATCAAAGATGATTTTAACATTGGCTCCAAAGTGAAAAATGTTCGGTTCAGTAAGCTCCATATGACCTATGGAGTCGTCCTGCAAAGTCTGAGACTCCTACGGCGATTTGCCCTTTTTGGTCGAAAATGCATGTGAAGGCTAACACCTGGCGCTCAAATGCCACTCGGATGTCAAAGTTGTCGCAGCGCATTGAAATTTTGCATGCGGGTAGACCTTGACCTGGAGGTCATGTTTCCACCGTTCTTGACCCCCGCTCACCTCTGTGAGTGGAGCTATGGGCGATCAAAGATGATTTTAACATTGGCTCCAAAGTGAAAAATGTTCGGTTCAGTATGCTCCATATGACCTAAGGAGTCGTCCTGCAAAGTCTGAGACTCCTACGCCGATTTGACCTTTTTGGTCGAAAATGCATGTAAGGCTAACACCTGGCGCTCAAATGCCACTCGGATGTCAAAGTTGTCGCAGCGCATTGAAATTTTGCATGCGGGTAGACCTTGACCTGGAGGTCATGTTTCCTCCATTCTTGACCCCCGCTCACCTCTGTGAGTGGAGCTATGGGCGATCAAATACAATTTTAACATTGGCTCCAAAGTGAAAAATGTTCGGTTCAGTATGCTCCATATGACCTAAGGAGTCGTCCTGCAAAGTCTGAGACTCCTACGCCGATTTGACCTTTTTGGTCGAAAATGCATGTAAGGCTAACACCTGGCGCTCAAATGCCACTCGGATGTCAAAGTTGTCGCAGCGCATTGAAATTTTGCATGCGGGTAGACCTTGACCTGGAGGTCACGTTTCCACCGTTCTTGACCCCCGCTCACCTCTGTGAGTGGAGCTATGGGCGATCAAAGATGATTTTAACATTGGCTCCAAAGTGAAAAATGTTCGGTTCAGTATGCTTCATATGACCTAAGGAGTCGTCCTGCAAAGTCTGAGACTCCTACGGCGATTTGACCTTTTTGGTCGAAAATGCATGTAAGGCTAACACCTGGCGCTCAAATGCCACTCGGATGTCAAAGTTGTCGCAGCGCATTGAAATTTTGCATGCGGGTAGACCTTGACCTGGAGGTCACGTTTCCACCGTTCTTGACCCCCGCTCACCTCTGTGAGTGGAGCTATGGGCGATCAAAGACGATTTTAACATTGGCTCCAAAGTGAAAAATGTTCGGTTCAGTATGCTCCATATGACCTAAGGAGTCGTCCTGCAAAGTCTGAGACTCCTACGGCGATTTGACCTTTTTGGTCGAAAATGCATGTAAGGCTAACACCTGGCGCTCAAATGCCACTCGGATGTCAAAGTTGTCGCAGCGCATTGAAATTTTGCATGCGGGTAGACCTTGACCTGGAGGTCATGTTTCCTCCGTTCTTGACCCCCGCTCACCTCTGTGAGTGGAGCTATGGGCGATCAAAGACAATTTTAACATTGGCTCCAAAGTGAAAAATGTTCGGTACAGTATGCTCCATATGACCTAAGGAGTCGTCCTGCAAAGTCTGAGACTCCTACGGCGATTTGACCTTTTTGGTCGAAAATGCATGTAAGGCTAACACCTGGCGCTCAAATGCCACTCGGATGTCAAAGTTGTCGCAGCGCATTGAAATTTTGCATGCGGGTAGACCTTGACCTGGAGGTCACGTTTCCACCGTTCTTGACCCCCGCTCACCTCTGTGAGTGGAGCTATGGGCGATCAAAGATGATTTTAACATTGGCTCCAAAGTGAAAAATGTTCGGTTCAGTAAGCTCCATATGACCTAAGGAGTCGTCCTGCAAAGTCTGAGACTCCTACGGCGATTTGCCCTTTTTGGTCGAAAATGCATGTGAAGGCTAACACCTGGCGCTCAAATGCCACTCGGATGTCAAAGTTGTCGCAGCGCATTGAAATTTTGCATGCGGGTAGACCTTGACCTGGAGGTCACGTTTCCACCGTTCTTGACCCCCGCTCACCTCTGTGAGTGGAGCTATGGGCGATCAAAGATGATTTTAACATTGGCTCCAAAGTGAAAAATGTTCGGTTCAGTATGCTCCATATGACCTAAGGAGTCGTCCTGCAAAGTCTGAGACTCCTACGCCGATTTGACCTTTTTGGTCGAAAATGCATGTAAGGCTAACACCTGGCGCTCAAATGCCACTCGGATGTCAAAGTTGTCGCAGCGCATTGAAATTTTGCATGCGGGTAGACCTTGACCTGGAGGTCATGTTTCCTCCGTTCTTGACCCCCGCTCACCTCTGTGAGTGGAGCTATGGGCGATCAAAGACAATTTTAACATTGGCTCCAAAGTGAAAAATGTTCGGTACAGTATGCTCCATATGACCTAAGGAGTCGTCCTGCAAAGTCTGAGACTCCTACGGCGATTTGACCTTTTTGGTCGAAAATGCATGTAAGGCTAACACCTGGCGCTCAAATGCCACTCGGATGTCAAAGTTGTCGCAGCGCATTGAAATTTTGCATGCGGGTAGACCTTGACCTGGAGGTCACGTTTCCACCATTCTTGACCCCCGCTCACCTCTGTGAGTGGAGCTATGGGCGATCAAAGATGATTTTAACATTGGCTCCAAAGTGAAAAATGTTCGGTTCAGTAAGCTCCATATGACCTAAGGAGTCGTCCTGCAAAGTCTGAGACTCCTACGCCGATTTGACCTTTTTGGTCGAAAATGCATGTAAGGCTAACACCTGGCGCTCAAATGCCACTCGGATGTCAAAGTTGTCGCAGCGCATTGAAATTTTGCATGCGGGTAGACCTTGACCTGGAGGTCATGTTTCCTCCGTTCTTGACCCCCGCTCACCTCTGTGAGTGGAGCTATGGGCGATCAAATACAATTTTAACATTGGCTCCAAAGTGAAAAATGTTCGGTTCAGTATGCTCCATATGACCTAAGGAGTCGTCCTGCAAAGTCTGAGACTCCTACGCCGATTTGACCTTTTTGGTCGAAAATGCATGTAAGGCTAACACCTGGCGCTCAAATGCCACTCGGATGTCAAAGTTGTCGCAGCGCATTGAAATTTTGCATGCGGGTAGACCTTGACCTGGAGGTCACGTTTCCACCGTTCTTGACCCCCGCTCACCTCTGTGAGTGGAGCTATGGGCGATCAAAGATGATTTTAACATTGGCTCCAAAGTGAAAAATGTTCGGTTCAGTATGCTTCATATGACCTAAGGAGTCGTCCTGCAAAGTCTGAGACTCCTACGGCGATTTGACCTTTTTGGTCGAAAATGCATGTAAGGCTAACACCTGGCGCTCAAATGCCACTCGGATGTCAAAGTTGTCGCAGCGCATTGAAATTTTGCATGCGGGTAGACCTTGACCTGGAGGTCACGTTTCCACCGTTCTTGACCCCCGCTCACCTCTGTGAGTGGAGCTATGGGCGATCAAAGACGATTTTAACATTGGCTCCAAAGTGAAAAATGTTCGGTTCAGTATGCTCCATATGACCTAAGGAGTCGTCCTGCAAAGTCTGAGACTCCTACGGCGATTTGACCTTTTTGGTCGAAAATGCATGTAAGGCTAACACCTGGCGCTCAAATGCCACTCGGATGTCAAAGTTGTCGCAGCGCATTGAAATTTTGCATGCGGGTAGACCTTGACCTGGAGGTCATGTTTCCTCCGTTCTTGACCCCCGCTCACCTCTGTGAGTGGAGCTATGGGCGATCAAAGACAATTTTAACATTGGCTCCAAAGTGAAAAATGTTCGGTACAGTATGCTCCATATGACCTAAGGAGTCGTCCTGCAAAGTCTGAGACTCCTACGGCGATTTGACCTTTTTGGTCGAAAATGCATGTAAGGCTAACACCTGGCGCTCAAATGCCACTCGGATGTCAAAGTTGTCGCAGCGCATTGAAATTTTGCATGCGGGTAGACCTTGACCTGGAGGTCACGTTTCCACCGTTCTTGACCCCCGCTCACCTCTGTGAGTGGAGCTATGGGCGATCAAAGATGATTTTAACATTGGCTCCAAAGTGAAAAATGTTCGGTTCAGTAAGCTCCATATGACCTAAGGAGTCGTCCTGCAAAGTCTGAGACTCCTACGGCGATATGACCTTTTTGGTCGAAAATGCATGTGAAGGCTAACACCTGGCGCTCAAATGCCACTCGGATGTCAAAGTTGTCGCAGCGCATTGAAATTTTGCATGCGGGTAGACCATGACCTGGAGGTCACGTTTCCACCGTTCTTGACCCCCGCTCACCTCTGTGAGTGGAGCTATGGGCGATCAAAGATGATTTTAACATTGGCTCCAAAGTGAAAAATGTTCGGTTCAGTATGCTCCATATGACCTAAGGAGTCGTCCTGCAAAGTCTGAGACTCCTACGCCGATTTGACCTTTTTGGTCGAAAATGCATGTAAGGCTAACACCTGGCGCTCAAATGCCACTCGGATGTCAAAGTTGTCGCAGCGCATTGAAATTTTGCATGCGGGTAGACCTTGACCTGGAGGTCACGTTTCCACCGTTCTTGACCCCCGCTCACCTCTGTGAGTGGAGCTATGGGCGATCAAAGACGATTTTAACATTGGCTCCAAAGTGAAAAATGTTCGGTACAGTATGCTCCATATGACCTAAGGAGTCGTCCTGCAAAGTCTGAGACTCCTACGGCGATTTGACCTTTTTGGTCGAAAATGCATGTAAGGCTAACACCTGGCGCTCAAATGCCACTCGGATGTCAAAGTTGTCGCAGCGCATTGAAATTTTGCATGCGGGTAGACCTTGACCTGGAGGTCACGTTTCCACCATTCTTGACCCCCGCTCACCTCTGTGAGTGGAGCTATGGGCGATCAAAGATGATTTTAACATTGGCTCCAAAGTGAAAAATGTTCGGTTCAGTAAGCTCCATATGACCTAAGGAGTCGTCCTGCAAAGTCTGAGACTCCTACGGCGATTTGACCTTTTTGGTCGAAAATGCATGTGAAGGCTAACACCTGGCGCTCAAATGCCACTCGGATGTCAAAGTTGTCGCAGCGCATTGAAATTTTGCATGCGGGTAGACCTTGACCTGGAGGTCACGTTTCCACCGTTCTTGACCCCCGCTCACCTCTGTGAGTGGAGCTATGGGCGATCAAAGACGATTTTAACATTGGCTCCAAAGTGAAAAATGTTCGGTTCAGTATGCTCCATATGACCTAAGGAGTCGTCCTGCAAAGTCTGAGACTCCTACGCCGATTTGACCTTTTTGGTCGAAAATGCATGTAAGGCTAACACCTGGCGCTCAAATGCCACTCGGATGTCAAAGTTGTCGCAGCGCATTGAAATTTTGCATGCGGGTAGACCTTGACCTGGAGGTCATGTTTCCTCCGTTCTTGACCCCCGCTCACCTCTGTGAGTGGAGCTATGGGCGATCAAAGACGATTTTAACATTGGCTCCAAAGTGAAAAATGTTCGGTTCAGTATGCTCCATATGACCTAAGGAGTCGTCCTGCAAAGTCTGAGACTCCTACGCCGATTTGACCTTTTTGGTCGAAAATGCATGTAAGGCTAACACCTGGCGCTCAAATGCCACTCGGATGTCAAAGTTGTCGCAGCGCATTGAAATTTTGCATGCGGGTAGACCTTGACCTGGAGGTCATGTTTCCTCCGTTCTTGACCCCCGCTCACCTCTGTGAGTGGAGCTATGGGCGATCAAAGACAATTTTAACATTGGCTCCAAAGTGAAAAATGTTCGGTTCAGTATGCTCCATATGACCTAAGGAGTCGTCCTGCAAAGTCTGAGACTCCTACGCCGATTTGACCTTTTTGGTCGAAAATGCATGTAAGGCTAACACCTGGCGCTCAAATGCCACTCGGATGTCAAAGTTGTCGCAGCGCATTGAAATTTTGCATGCGGGTAGACCTTGACCTGGAGGTCACGTTTCCACCGTTCTTGACCCCCGCTCACCTCTGTGAGTGGAGCTATGGGCGATCAAAGACGATTTTAACATTGGCTCCAAAGTGAAAAATGTTCCGTTCAGTATGCTCCATATGACCTAAGGAGTCGTCCTGCAAAGTCTGAGACTCCTACGGCGATTTGACCTTTTTGGTCGAAAATGCATGTAAGGCTAACACCTGGCGCTCAAATGCCACTCGGATGTCAAAGTTGTCGCAGCGCATTGAAATTTTGCATGCGGGTAGACCTTGACCTGGAGGTCACGTTTCCACCGTTCTTGACCCCCGCTCACCTCTGTGAGTGGAGCTATGGGCGATCAAAGACGATTTTAACATTGGCTCCAAAGTGAAAAATGTTCGGTTCAGTATGCTCCATATGACCTAAGGAGTCGTCCTGCAAAGTCTGAGACTCCTACGCCGATTTGACCTTTTTGGTCGAAAATGCATGTAAGGCTAACACCTGGCGCTCAAATGCCACTCGGATGTCAAAGTTGTCGCAGCGCATTGAAATTTTGCATGCGGGTAGACCTTGACCTGGAGGTCACGTTTCCACCGTTCTTGACCCCCGCTCACCTCTGTGAGTGGAGCTATGGGCGATCAAAGATGATTTTAACATTGGCTCCAAAGTGAAAAATGTTCGGTTCAGTATGCTCCATATGACCTAAGGAGTCGTCCTGCAAAGTCTGAGACTCCTACGGCGATTTGACCTTTTTGGTCGAAAATGCATGTAAGGCTAACACCTGGCGCTCAAATGCCACTCGGATGTCAAAGTTGTCGCAGCGCATTGAAATTTTGCATGCGGGTAGACCTTGACCTGGAGGTCACGTTTCCACCGTTCTTGACCCCCGCTCACCTCTGTGAGTGGAGCTATGGGCGATCAAAGATGATTTTAACATTGGCTCCAAAGTGAAAAATGTTCGGTTCAGTATGCTCCATATGACCTAAGGAGTCGTCCTGCAAAGTCTGAGACTCCTACGGCGATTTGACCTTTTTGGTCGAAAATGCATGTAAGGCTAACACCTGGCGCTCAAATGCCACTCGGATGTCAAAGTTGTCGCAGCGCATTGAAATTTTGCATGCGGGTAGACCTTGACCTGGAGGTCATGTTTCCTCCGTTCTTGACCCCCGCTCACCTCTGTGAGTGGAGCTATGGGCGATCAAAGACAATTTTAACATTGGCTCCAAAGTGAAAAATGTTCGGTACAGTATGCTCCATATGACCTAAGGAGTCGTCCTGCAAAGTCTGAGACTCCTACGGCGATTTGACCTTTTTGGTCGAAAATGCATGTAAGGCTAACACCTGGCGCTCAAATGCCACTCGGATGTCAAAGTTGTCGCAGCGCATTGAAATTTTGCATGCGGGTAGACCTTGACCTGGAGGTCACGTTTCCACCGTTCTTGACCCCCGCTCACCTCTGTGAGTGGAGCTATGGGCGATCAAAGATGATTTTAACATTGGCTCCAAAGTGAAAAATGTTCGGTTCAGTATGCTCCATATGACCTAAGGAGTCGTCCTGCAAAGTCTGAGACTCCTACGGCGATTTGACCTTTTTGGTCGAAAATGCATGTAAGGCTAACACCTGGCGCTCAAATGCCACTCGGATGTCAAAGTTGTCGCAGCGCATTGAAATTTTGCATGCGGGTAGACCTTGACCTGGAGGTCATGTTTCCTCCGTTCTTGACCCCCGCTCACCTCTGTGAGTGGAGCTATGGGCGATCAAAGATGATTTTAACATTGGCTCCAAAGTGAAAAATGTTCGGTTCAGTATGCTTCATATGACCTAAGGAGTCGTCCTGCAAAGTCTGAGACTCCTACGGCGATTTGACCTTTTTGGTCGAAAATGCATGTAAGGCTAACACCTGGCGCTCAAATGCCACTCGGATGTCAAAGTTGTCGCAGCGCATTGAAATTTTGCATGCGGGTAGACCTTGACCTGGAGGTCACGTTTCCACCGTTCTTGACCCCCGCTCACCTCTGTGAGTGGAGCTATGGGCGATCAAAGATGATTTTAACATTGGCTCCAAAGGGAAAAATGTTCGGTTCAGTATGCTCCATATGACCTAAGGAGTCGTCCTGCAAAGTCTGAGACTCCTACGGCGATTTGACCTTTTTGGTCGAAAATGCATGTAAGGCTAACACCTGGCGCTCAAATGCCACTCGGATGTCAAAGTTGTCGCAGCGCATTGAAATTTTGCATGCGGGTAGACCTTGACCTGGAGGTCACGTTTCCACCGTTCTTGACCCCCGCTCACCTCTGTGAGTGGAGCTATGGGCGATCAAAGACGATTTTAACATTGGCTCCAAAGTGAAAAATGTTCGGTTCAGTATGCTCCATATGACCTAAGGAGTCGTCCTGCAAAGTCTGAGACTCCTACGGCGATTTGACCTTTTTGGTCGAAAATGCATGTAAGGCTAACACCTGGCGCTCAAATGCCACTCGGATGTCAAAGTTGTCGCAGCGCATTGAAATTTTGCATGCGGGTAGACCTTGACCTGGAGGTCACGTTTCCACCGTTCTTGATCCCCGCTCACCTCTGTGAGTGGAGCTATGGGCGATCAAAGATGATTTTAACATTGGCTCCAAAGTGAAAAATGTTCGGTTCAGTATGCTTCATATGACCTAAGGTGTCGTCCTGCAAAGTCTGAGACTCCTACGGCGATTTGACCTTTTTGGTCGAAAATGCATGTAAGGCTAACACCTGGCGCTCAAATGCCACTCGGATGTCAAAGTTGTCGCAGCGCATTGAAATTTTGCATGCGGGTAGACCTTGACCTGGAGGTCACGTTTCCACCGTTCTTGACCCCCGCTCACCTCTGTGAGTGGAGCTATGGGCGATCAAAGATGATTTTAACATTGGCTCCAAAGTGAAAAATGTTCGGTTCAGTATGCTCCATATGACCTAAGGAGTCGTCCTGCAAAGTCTGAGACTCCTACGGCGATTTGACCTTTTTGGTCGAAAATGCATGTAAGGCTAACACCTGGCGCTCAAATGCCACTCGGATGTCAAAGTTGTCGCAGCGCATTGAAATTTTGCATGCGGGTAGACCTTGACCTGGAGGTCACGTTTCCACCGATCTTGACCCCCGCTCACCTCTGTGAGTGGAGCTATGGGCGATCAAAGATGTTTTTAACATTGGCTCCAAAGTGAAAAATGTTCGGTTCAGTATGCTCCATATGACCTAAGGAGTCGTCCTGCAAAGTCTGAGACTCCTACGGCGATTTGACCTTTTTGGTCGAAAATGCATGTAAGGCTAACACCTGGCGCTCAAATGCCACTCGGATGTCAAAGTTGTCGCAGCGCATTGAAATTTTGCATGCGGGTAGACCTTCACCTGGAGGTCATGTTTCCACCGTTCTTGATCCCCGCTCACCTCTGTGAGTGGAGCTATGGGCGATCAAAGATGATTTTAACATTGGCTCCAAAGTGAAAAATGTTCGGTTCAGTATGCTTCATATGACCTAAGGAGTCGTCCTGCAAAGTCTGAGACTCCTACGGCGATTTGACCTTTTTGGTCGAAAATGCATGTAAGGCTAACACCTGGCGCTCAAATGCCACTCGGATGTCAAAGTTGTCGCAGCGCATTGAAATTTTGCATGCGGGTAGACCTTCACCTGGAGGTCACGTTTCCACCGTTCTTGATCCCCGCTCACCTCTGTGAGTGGAGCTATGGGCGATCAAAGATGATTTTAACATTGGCTCCAAAGTGAAAAATGTTCGGTTCAGTATGCTTCATATGACCTAAGGTGTTGTCCTGCAAAGTCTGAGACTCCTACGGCGATTTGACCTTTTTGGTCGAAAATGCATGTAAGGCTAACACCTGGCGCTCAAATGCCACTCGGATGTCAAAGTTGTCGCAGCGCATTGAAATTTTGCATGCGGGTAGACCTTGACCTGGAGGTCATGTTTCCTCCGTTCTTGACCCCCGCTCACCTCTGTGAGTGGAGCTATGGGCGATCAAAGACAATTTTAACATTGGCTCCAAAGTGAAAAATGTTCGGTTCAGTATGCTCCATATGACCTAAGGAGTCGTCCTGCAAAGTCTGAGACTCCTACGGCGATTTGACCTTTTCGGTCGAAAATGCATGTAAGGCTAACACCTGGCGCTCAAATGCCACTCGGATGTCAAAGTTGTCGCAGCGCATTGAAATTTTGCATGCGGGTAGACCTTGACCTGGAGGTCATGTTTCCTCCGTTCTTGACCCCCGCTCACCTCTGTGAGTGGAGCTATGGGCGATCAAAGACAATTTTAACATTGGCTCCAAAGTGAAAAATGTTCGGTTCAGTATGCTCCATATGACCTAAGGAGTCGTCCTGCAAAGTCTGAGACTCCTACGGCGATTTGACCTTTTTGGTCGAAAATGCATGTAAGGCTAACACCTGGCGCTCAAATGCCACTCGGATGTCAAAGTTGTCGCAGCGCATTGAAATTTTGCATGCGGGTAGACCTTCACCTGGAGGTCATGTTTCCACCGTTCTTGATCCCCGCTCACCTCTGTGAGTGGAGCTATGGGCGATCAAAGATGATTTTAACATTGGCTCCAAAGTGAAAAATGTTCGGTTCAGTATGCTTCATATGACCTAAGGAGTCGTCCTGCAAAGTCTGAGACTCCTACGGCGATTTGACCTTTTTGGTCGAAAATGCATGTAAGGCTAACACCTGGCGCTCAAATGCCACTCGGATGTCAAAGTTGTCGCAGCGCATTGAAATTTTGCATGCGGATAGACCTTGACCTGGAGGTCACGTTTCCACCGTTCTTGACCCCCGCTCACCTCTGTGAGTGGAGCTATGGGCGATCAAAGATGATTTTAACATTGGCTCCAAAGTGAAAAATGTTCGGTTCAGTATGCTCCATATGACCTAAGGAGTCGTCCTGCAAAGTCTGAGACTCCTACGGCGATTTGACCTTTTTGGTCGAAAATGCATGTAAGGCTAACACCTGGCGCTCAAATGCCACTCGGATGTCAAAGTTGTCACAGCGCATTGAAATTTTGCATGCGGGTAGACCTTGACCTGGAGGTCACGTTTCCACCGTTCTTGACCCCCGCTCACCTCTGTGAGTGGAGCTATGGGCGATCAAAGATGATTTTAACATTGGCTCCAAAGTGAAAAATGTTCGGTTCAGTATGCTCCATATGACCTAAGGAGTCGTCCTGCAAAGTCTGAGACTCCTACGGCGATTTGACCTTTTTGGTCGAAAATGCATGTAAGGCTAACACCTGGCGCTCAAATGCCACTCGGATGTCAAAGTTGTCGCAGCGCATTGAAATTTTGCATGCGGGTAGACCTTGACCTGGAGGTCATGTTTCCACCGTTCTTGACCCCCGCTCACCTCTGTGAGTGGAGCTATGGGCGATCAAAGATGATTTTAACATTGGCTCCAAAGTGAAAAATGTTCGGTTCAGTAAGCTCCATATGACCTAAGGAGTCGTCCTGCAAAGTCTGAGACTCCTACGGCGATTTGCCCTTTTTGGTCGAAAATGCATGTAAGGCTAACACCTGGCGCTCAAATGCCACTCGGATGTCAAAGTTGTCGCAGCGCATTGAAATTTTGCATGCGGGTAGACCTTTACCTGGAGGTCATGTTTCCACCGTTCTTGACCCCCGCTCACCTCTGTGAGTGGAGCTATGGGCGATCAAAGAAGATTTTAACATTGGCTCCAAAGTGAAAAATGTTCGGTTCAGTATGCTCCATATGACCTAAGGAGTCGTCCTGCAAAGTCTGAGACTCCTACGGCGATTTGACCTTTTTGGTCGAAAATGCATGTAAGGCTAACACCTGGCGCTCAAATGCCACTCGGATGTCAAAGTTGTCGCAGCGCATTGAAATTTTGCATGCAGATAGACCTTGACCTGGAGGTCACGTTTCCACCGTTCTTGACCCCCGCTCACCTCTGTGAGTGGAGCTATGGGCGATGAAAGATGATTTTAACATTGGCTCCAAAGTGAAAAATGTTCGGTTCAGTATGCTCCATATGACCTAAGGAGTCGTCCTGCAAAGTCTGAGACTCCTACGGCGATTTGACCTTTTTGGTCGAAAATGCATGTAAGGCTAACACCTGGCGCTCAAATGCCACTCGGATGTCAAAGTTGTCGCAGCGCATTGAAATTTTGCATGCGGGTAGACCTTGACCTGGAGGTCACGTTTCCACCGTTCTTGACCCCCGCTCACCTCTGTGAGTGGAGCTATGGGCGATCAAAGATGATTTTAACATTGGCTCCAAAGTGAAAAATGTTCGGTTCAGTATGCTCCATATGACCTAAGGAGTCGTCCTGCAAAGTCTGAGACTCCTACGGCGATTTGACCTTTTTGGTCGAAAATGCATGTAAGGCTAACACCTGGCGCTCAAATGCCACTCGGATGTCAAAGTTGTCGCAGCGCATTGAAATTTTGCATGCAGATAGACCTTGACCTGGAGGTCACGTTACCACCGTTCTTGACCCCCGCTCACCTCTGTGAGTGGAGCTATGGGCGATCAAAGATGATTTTAACATTGGCTCCATAGTGAAAAATGTTCGGTTCAGTATGCTCCATATGACCTAAGGAGTCGTCCTGCAAAGTCTGAGACTCCTACGGCGATTTGACCTTTTGGGTCGAAAATGCATGTAAGGCTAACACCTGGCGCTCAAATGCCACTCGGATGTCAAAGTTGTCGCAGCGCATTGAAATTTTGCATGCGGGTAGACCTTGACCCGGAGGTCACGTTTCGACCGTTCGTGACACCCGCTCACCTCTGTGAGTGGAGCTATGGGCGATCAAAGATGATTTTAACATTGGCTCCAAAGTGAAAAATGTTCGGTTCAGTATGCTCCATATGACCTAAGGAGTCGTCCTGCAAAGTCTGAGACTCCTACGGCGATTTGCCCTTTTTGGTCGAAAATGCATGTAAGGCTAACACCTGGCGCTCAAATGCCACTCGGATGTCAAAGTTGTCACAGCGCATTGAAATTTTGCATGCGGGTAGACCTTGACCTGGAGGTCACGTTTCCACCGTTCTTGACCCCCGCTCACCTCTGTGAGTGGAGCTATGGGCGATCAAAGATGATTTTAACATTGGCTCCAAAGTGAAAAATGTTCGGTTCAGTATGCTCCATATGACCTAAGGAGTCGTCCTGCAAAGTCTGAGACTCCTACGGCGATTTGACCTTTTTGGTCGAAAATGCATGTAAGGCTAACACCTGGCGCTCAAATGCCACTCGGATGTCAAAGTTGTCGCAGCGCATTGAAATTTTGCATGCGGGTAGACCTTGACCTGGAGGTCATGTTTCCACCGTTCTTGACCCCCGCTCACCTCTGTGAGTGGAGCTATGGGCGATCAAAGATGATTTTAACATTGGCTCCAAAGTGAAAAATGTTCGGTTCAGTAAGCTCCATATGACCTAAGGAGTCGTCCTGCAAAGTCTGAGACTCCTACGGCGATTTGCCCTTTTTGGTCGAAAATGCATGTAAGGCTAACACCTGGCGCTCAAATGCCACTCGGATGTCAAAGTTGTCGCAGCGCATTGAAATTTTGCATGCGGGTAGACCTTGACCTGGAGGTCACGTTTCCACCGTTCTTGACCCCCGCTCACCTCTGTGAGTGGAGCTATGGGCGATGAAAGATGATTTTAACATTGGCTCCAAAGTGAAAAATGTTCGGTTCAGTATGCTCCATATGACCTAAGGAGTCGTCCTGCAAAGTCTGAGACTCCTACGGCGATTTGACCTTTTTGGTCGAAAATGCATGTAAGGCTAACACCTGGCGCTCAAATGCCACTCGGATGTCAAAGTTGTCGCAGCGCATTGAAATTTTGCATGCGGGTAGACCTTGACCTGGAGGTCACGTTTCCACCGTTCTTGACCCCCGCTCACCTCTGTGAGTGGAGCTATGGGCGATCAAAGATGATTTTAACATTGGCTCCAAAGTGAAAAATGTTCGGTTCAGTATGCTCCATATGACCTAAGGAGTCGTCCTGCAAAGTCTGAGACTCCTACGGCGATTTGACCTTTTTGGTCGAAAATGCATGTAAGGCTAACACCTGGCGCTCAAATGCCACTCGGATGTCAAAGTTGTCGCAGCGCATTGAAATTTTGCATGCGGGTAGACCTTGACCTGGAGGTCACGTTACCACCGTTCTTGACCCCCGCTCACCTCTGTGAGTGGAGCTATGGGCGATCAAAGATGATTTTAACATTGGCTCCATAGTGAAAAATGTTCGGTTCAGTATGCTCCATATGACCTAAGGAGTCGTCCTGCAAAGTCTGAGACTCCTACGGCGATTTGACCTTTTGGGTCGAAAATGCATGTAAGGCTAACACCTGGCGCTCAAATGCCACTCGGATGTCAAAGTTGTCGCAGCGCATTGAAATTTTGCATGCGGGTAGACCTTGACCCGGAGGTCACGTTTCGACCGTTCGTGACACCCGCTCACCTCTGTGAGTGGAGCTATGGGCGATGAAAGACAATTTTAACATTGGCTCCAAAGTGAAAAATGTTCGGTTCAGTATGCTCCATATGACCTAAGGAGTCGTCCTGCAAAGTCTGAGACTCCTACGGCGATTTGCCCTTTTTGGTCGAAAATGCATGTAAGGCTAACACCTGGCGCTCAAATGCCACTCGGATGTCAAAGTTGTCGCAGCGCATTGAAATTTTGCATGCGGGTAGACCTTCACCTGGAGGTCACGTTTCCACCGTTCTTGACCCCCGCTCACCTCTGTGAGTGGAGCTATGGGCGATCAAAGATGATTTTAACATTGGCTCCAAAGTGAAAAATGTTCGGTTCAGTATGCTCCATATGACCTAAGGAGTCGTCCTGCAAAGTCTGAGACTCCTACGGCGATTTGACCTTTTTGGTCGAAAATGCATGTAAGGCTAACACCTGGCGCTCAAATGCCACTCGGATGTCAAAGTTGTCGCAGCGCATTGAAATTTTGCATGCGGGTAGACCTTGACCTGGAGGTCACGTTACCACCGTTCTTGACCCCCGCTCACCTCTGTGAGTGGAGCTATGGGCGATCAAAGATGATTTTAACATTGGCTCCAAAGTGAAAAATGTTCGGTTCAGTATGCTCCATATGACCTAAGGAGTCGTCCTGCAAAGTCTGAGACTCCTACGGCGATTTGACCTTTTTGGTCGAAAATGCATGTAAGGCTAACACCTGGCGCTCAAATGCCACTCGGATGTCAAAGTTGTCGCAGCGCATTGAAATTTTGCATGCGGGTAGACCTTGACCTGGAGGTCACGTTTCCACCGTTCTTGACCCCCGCTCACCTCTGTGAGTGGAGCTATGGGCGATCAAAGATGATTTTAACATTGGCTCCAAAGTGAAAAATGTTCGGTTCAGTATGCTCCATATGACCTAAGGAGTCGTCCTGCAAAGTCTGAGACTCCTACGGCGATTTGACCTTTTTGGTCGAAAATGCATGTAAGGCTAACACCTGGCGCTCAAATGCCACTCGGATGTCAAAGTTGTCGCAGCGCATTGAAATTTTGCATGCGGGTAGACCTTGACCTGGAGGTCACGTTTCCACCGTTCTTGACCCCCGCTCACCTCTGTGAGTGGAGCTATGGGCGATCAAAGATGATTTTAACATTGGCTCCAAAGTGAAAAATGTTCGGTTCAGTAAGCTCCATATGACCTAAGGAGTCGTCCTGCAAAGTCTGAGACTCCTACGGCGATTTGCCCTTTTTGGTCGAAAATGCATGTAAGGCTAACACCTGGCGCTCAAATGCCACTCGGATGTCAAAGTTGTCGCAGCGCATTGACATTTTGCATGCGGGTAGACCTTGACCTGGAGGTCATGTTTCCTCCGTTCTTGACCCCCGCTCACCTCTGTGAGTGGAGCTATGGGCGATCAAAGACAATTTTAACATTGGCTCCAAAGTGAAAAATGTTCGGTTAAGTATGCTCCATATGACCTAAGGAGTCGTCCTGCAAAGTCTGAGACTCCTACGGCGATTTGACCTTTTTGGTCGAAAATGCATGTAAGGCTAACACCTGGCGCTCAAATGCCACTCGGATGTCAAAGTTGTCGCAGCGCATTGAAATTTTGCATGCGGGTAGACCTTGACCTGGAGGTCACGTTTCCACCGTTCTTGACCCCCGCTCACCTCTGTGAGTGGAGCTATGGGCGATCAAAGATGATTTTAACATTGGCTCCAAAGTGAAAAATGTTCGGTTCAGTAAGCTCCATATGACCTAAGGAGTCGTCCTGCAAAGTCTGAGACTCCTACTGCGATTTGCCCTTTTTGGTCGAAAATGCATGTAAGGCTAACACCTGGCGCTCAAATGCCACTCGGATGTCAAAGTTGTCGCAGCGCATTGAAATTTTGCATGCGGGTAGACCTTGACCTGGAGGTCACGTTTCCACCGTTCTTGACCCCCGCTCACCTCTGTGAGTGGAGCTATGGGCGATCAAAGATGATTTTAACATTGGCTCCAAAGTGAAAAATGTTCCGTTCAGTATGCTCCATATGACCTAAGGAGTCGTCCTGCAAAGTCTGAGACTCCTACGGCGATTTGACCTTTTTGGTCGAAAATGCATGTAAGGCTAACACCTGGCGCTCAAATGCCACTCGGATGTCAAAGTTGTCGCAGCGCATTGAAATTTTGCATGCGGGTAGACCTTGACCTGGAGGTCACGTTTCCACCGTTCTTGACCCCCGCTCACCTCTGTGAGTGGAGCTATGGGCGATCAAAGATGATTTTAACATTGGCTCCAAAGTGAAAAATGTTCGGTTCAGTATGCTCCATATGACCTAAGGAGTCGTCCTGCAAAGTCTGAGACTCCTACGGCGATTTGCCCTTTTTGGTCGAAAATGCATGTAAGGCTAACACCTGGCGCTCAAATGCCACTCGGATGTCAAAGTTGTCGCAGCGCATTGAAATTTTGCATGCGGGTAGACCTTGACCCGGAGGTCACGTTTCGACCGTTCGTGACCCCCGCTCACCTCTGTGAGTGGAGCTATGGGCGATGAAAGATGATTTTAACATTGGCGCCAAAGTGAAAAATGTTCGGTTCAGTATGCTCCATATGACCTAAGGAGTCGTCCTGCAAAGTCTGAGACTCCTACGGCGATTTGACCTTTTTGGTCGAAAATGCATGTAAGGCTAACACCTGGCGCTCAAATGCCACTCGGATGTCAAATTGGTCGCAGCGCATTGAAATTTTGCATGCGGGTAGACCTTGACCCGGAGGTCACGTTTCGACCGTTCGTGACCCCCGCTCACCTCTGTGAGTGGACCTATGGGCGATGAAAGATGATTTTAACATTGGCTCCAAAGTGAAAAATGTTCGGTTCAGTATGCTCCATATGACCTAAGGAGTCGTCCTGCAAAGTCTGAGACTCCTACGGCGATTTGACCTTTTTGGTCGAAAATGCATGTAAGGCTAACACCTGGCGCTCAAATGCCACTCGGATGTCAAAGTTGTCGCAGCGCATTGAAATTTTGCATGCGGATAGACCTTGACCCGGAGGTCACGTTTCCACCGTTCGTGACCCCCGCTCACCTCTGTGAGTGGAGCTATGGGCGATGAAAGATGATTTTAACATTGGCTCCAAAGTGAAAAATGTTCGGTTCAGTATGCTCCATATGACCTAAGGAGTCGTCCTGCAAAGTCTGAGACTCCTACGGCGATTTGACCTTTTTGGTCGAAAATGCATGTGAGGCTAACACCTGGCGCTCAAATGCCACTCGGATGTCAAAGTTGTCGCAGCGCATTGAAATTTTGCATGCGGGTAGACCTTGACCCGGAGGTCACGTTTCCACCGTTCGTGACCCCCGCTCACCTCTGTGAGTGGAGCTATGGGCGATCAAAGATGATTTTAACATTGGCTCCAAAGTTAAAAATGTTCGGTTCAGTATGCTCCATATGACCTAAGGAGTCGTCCTGCAAAGTCTGAGACTCCTACGGCGATTTGACCTTTTTGGTCGAAAATGCATGTGAGGCTAACACCTGGCGCTCAAATGCCACTCGGATGTCAAAGTTGTCGCAGCGCATTGAAATTTTGCATGCGGGTAGACCTTGACCCGGAGGTCACGTTTCCACCGTTCTTGACCCCCGCTCACCTCTGTGAGTGGAGCTATGGGCGATCAAAGATGATTTTAACATTGGCTCCAAAGTTAAAAATGTTCGGTTCAGTATGCTCCATATGACCTAAGGAGTCGTCCTGCAAAGTCTGAGACTCCTACGGCGATTTGACCTTTTTGGTCGAAAATGCATGTGAGGCTAACACCTGGCGCTCAAATGCCACTCGGATGTCAAAGTTGTCGCAGCGCATTGAAATTTTGCATGCGGGTAGACCTTGACCTGGAGGTCACGTTTCCACCGTTCTTGACCCCCGCTCACCTCTGTGAGTGGAGCTATGGGCGATCAAAGACAATTTTAACATTGGCTCCAAAGTGAAAAATGTTCGGTTCAGTATGCTCCATATGACCTAAGGAGTCGTCCTGCAAAGTCTGAGACTCCTACGGCGATTTGACCTTTTTGGTCGAAAATGCATGTAAGGCTAACACCTGGCGCTCAAATGCCACTCGGATGTCAAAGTTGTCGCAGCGCATTGAAATTTTGCATGCGGGTAGCCCTTGACCTGGAGGTCACGTTTCGACCGTTCGTGACCCCCGCTCACCTCTGTGAGTGGAGCTATGGGCGATCAAAGACAATTTTAACATTGGCTCCAAAGTGAAAAATGTTCGGTTCAGTATGCTCCATATGACCTAAGGAGTCGTCCTGCAAAGTCTGAGACTCCTACGGCGATTTGACCTTTTTGGTCGAAAATGCATGTGAGGCTAACACCTGGCGCTCAAATGCCACTCGGATGTCAAAGTTGTCGCAGCGCATTGAAATTTTGCATGCGGGTAGACCTTGACCCGGAGGTCACGTTTCCACCGTTCTTGACCCCCGCTCACCTCTGTGAGTGGAGCTATGGGCGATGAAAGATGATTTTAACATTGGCTCCAAAGTGAAAAATGTTCGGTTCAGTATGCTCCATATGACCTAAGGAGTCGTCCTGCAAAGTCTGAGACTCCTACGGCGATTTGACCTTTTTGGTCGAAAATGCATGTAAGGCTCACACCTGGCGCTCAAATGCCACTCGGATGTCAAAGTTGTCGCAGCGCATTGAAATTTTGCATGCGGGTAGACCTTGACCTGGAGGTCACGTTTCCACCGTTCTTGATCCCGCTCACCTCTGTGAGTGGAGCTATGGGCGATCAAAGATGATTTTAACATTGGCTCCAAAGTGAAAAATGTTCGGTTCAGTATGCTCCATATGACCTAAGGAGTCGTCCTGCAAAGTCTGAGACTCCTACGGCGATTTGACCTTTTTGGTCGAAAATGCATGTGAGGCTAACACCTGGCGCTCAAATGCCACTCGGATGTCAAAGTTGTCGCAGCGCATTGAAATTTTGCATGCGGGTAGACCTTGACCCGGAGGTCACGTTTCCACCGTTCTTGACCCCGCTCACCTCTGTGAGTGGAGCTATGGGCGATGAAAGATGATTTTAACATTGGCTCCAAAGTGAAAAATGTTCGGTTCAGTATGCTCCATATGACCTAAGGAGTCGTCCTGCAAAGTCTGAGACTCCTACGGCGATTTGACCTTTTTGGTCGAAAATGCATGTGAGGCTAACACCTGGCGCTCAAATGCCACTCGGATGTCAAAGTTGTCGCAGCGCATTGAAATTTTGCATGCTGGTAGACCTTGACCCGGAGGTCACGTTTCCACCATTCTTGACCCCCGCTCATCTCTGTGAGTGGAGCTATGGGCGATGAAAGATGATTTTAACATTGGCTCCAAAGTGAAAAATATTCGGTTCAGTATGCTCCATATGACCCAAGGAGTCGTCCTGCAAAGTCTGAGACTCCTACGGCGATTTGACCTTTTTGGTCGAAAATGCATGTAAGGCTAACACCTGGCGCTCAAATGCCACTCGGATGTCAAAGTTGTCGCAGCGCATTGAAATTTTGCATGCGGGTAGACCTTGACCTGGAGGTCACGTTTCCACCGTTCTTGACCCCCGCTCACCTCTGTGAGTGGAGCTATGGGCGATGAAAGATGATTTTAACATTGGCTCCAAAGTGAAAAATGTTCGGTTCAGTATGCTCCATATGACCTAAGGAGTCGTCCTGCAAAGTCTGAGACTCCTACGGCGATTTGACCTTTTTGGTCGAAAATGCATGTAAGGCTAACACCTGGCGCTCAAATGCCACTGGGATGTCAAATTTGTCGCAGCGCATTGAAATTTTGCATGCGGGTAGACCTTGACCCGGAGGTCACGTTTCCACCGTTCTTGACCCCCGCTCATCTCTGTGAGTGGAGCTATGGGCGATCAAAGATGATTTTAACATTGGCTCCAAAGTGAAAAATGTTCGGTTCAGTATGCTCCATATGACCTAAGGAGTCGTCCTGCAAAGTCTGAGACTCCTACGGCGATTTGACCTTTTTGGTCGAAAATGCATGTGAGGCTAACACCTGGCGCTCAAATGCCACTCGGATGTCAAAGTTGTCGCAGCGCATTGAAATTTTGCATGCTGGTAGACCTTGACCCGGAGGTCACGTTTCCACCGTTCTTGACCCCCGCTCACCTCTGTGAGTGGAGCTATGGGCGATGAAAGATGATTTTAACATTGGCTCCAAAGTGAAAAATGTTCGGTTCAGTATGCTCCATATGACCTAAGGAGTCGTCCTGCAAAGTCTGAGACTCCTACGGCGATTTGACCTTTTTGGTCGAAAATGCATGTAAGGCTAACACCTGGCGCTCAAATGCCACTCGGATGTCAAAGTTGTCGCAGCGCATTGAAATTTTGCATGCGGGTAGACCTTGACCTGGAGGTCACGTTTCCACCGTTCTTGATCCCGCTCACCTCTGTGAGTGGAGCTATGGGCGATCAAAGATGATTTTAACATTGGCTCCAAAGTGAAAAATGTTCGGTTCAGTATGCTCCATATGACCTAAGGAGTCGTCCTGCAAAGTCTGAGACTCCTACGGCGATTTGACCTTTTTGGTCGAAAATGCATGTGAGGATAACACCTGGCGCTCAAATGCCACTCGGATGTCAAAGTTGTCGCAGCGCATTGAAATTTTGCATGCGGGTAGACCTTGACCCGGAGGTCACGTTTCCACCGTTCTTGACCCCGCTCACCTCTGTGAGTGGAGCTATGGGCGATGAAAGATGATTTTAACATTGGCTCCAAAGTGAAAAATGTTCGGTTCAGTATGCTCCATATGACCTAAGGAGTCGTCCTGCAAAGTCTGAGACTCCTACGGCGATTTGACCTTTTTGGTCGAAAATGCATGTGAGGCTAACACCTGGCGCTCAAATGCCACTCGGATGTCAAAGTTGTCGCAGCGCATTGAAATTTTGCATGCTGGTAGACCTTGACCCGGAGGTCACGTTTCCACCATTCTTGACCCCCGCTCATCTCTGTGAGTGGAGCTATGGGCGATGAAAGATGATTTTAACATTGGCTCCAAAGTGAAAAATATTCGGTTCAGTATGCTCCATATGACCCAAGGAGTCGTCCTGCAAAGTCTGAGACTCCTACGGCGATTTGACCTTTTTGGTCGAAAATGCATGTAAGGCTAACACCTGGCGCTCAAATGCCACTCGGATGTCAAAGTTGTCGCAGCGCATTGAAATTTTGCATGCGGGTAGACCTTGACCTGGAGGTCACGTTTCCACCGTTCTTGACCCCCGCTCACCTCTGTGAGTGGAGCTATGGGCGATGAAAGATGATTTTAACATTGGCTCCAAAGTGAAAAATGTTCGGTTCAGTATGCTCCATATGACCTAAGGAGTCGTCCTGCAAAGTCTGAGACTCCTACGGCGATTTGACCTTTTTGGTCGAAAATGCATGTAAGGCTAACACCTGGCGCTCAAATGCCACTGGGATGTCAAATTTGTCGCAGCGCATTGAAATTTTGCATGCGGGTAGACCTTGACCCGGAGGTCACGTTTCCACCGTTCTTGACCCCCGCTCATCTCTGTGAGTGGAGCTATGGGCGATCAAAGATGATTTTAACATTGGCTCCAAAGTGAAAAATGTTCGGTTCAGTATGCTCCATATGACCTAAGGAGTCGTCCTGCAAAGTCTGAGACTCCTACGGCGATTTGACCTTTTTGGTCGAAAATGCATGTGAGGCTAACACCTGGCGCTCAAATGCCACTCGGATGTCAAAGTTGTCGCAGCGCATTGAAATTTTGCATGCGGGTAGACCTTGACCTGGAGGTCACGTTTCCACCGTTCTTGACCCCCGCTCATCTCTGTGAGTGGAGCTATGGGCGATGAAAGATGATTTTAACATTGGCTCCAAAGTGAAAAATGTTCGGTTCAGTATGCTCCATGTGACCTAAGGAGTCGTCCTGCAAAGTCTGAGACTCCTACGGCGATTTGACCTTTTTGGTCGAAAATGCATGTGAGGCTAACACCTGGCGCTCAAATGCCACTCGGATGTCAAAGTTGTCGCAGCGCATTGAAATTTTGCATGCGGGTAGACCTTGACCTGGAGGTCACGTTTCCACCGTTCTTGACCCCCGCTCACCTCTGTGAGTGGAGCTATGGGCGATCAAAGATGATTTTAACATTGGCTCCAAAGTGAAAAATGTTCGGTTCAGTATGCTCCATATGACCTAAGGAGTCGTCCTGCAAAGTCTGAGACTCCTACGGCGATTTGACCTTTTTGGTCGAAAATGCATGTGAGGCTAACACCTGGCGCTCAAATGCCACTCGGATGTCAAAGTTGTCGCAGCGCATTGAAATTTTGCATGCGGGTAGACCTTGACCCGGAGGTCACGTTTCCACCGTTCTTGACCCCCGCTCACCTCTGTGAGTGGAGCTATGGGCGATCAAAGATGATTTTAACATTGGCTCCAAAGTGAAAAATGTTCGGTTCAGTATGCTCCATATGACCTAAGGAGTCGTCCTGCAAAGTCTGAGACTCCTACGGCGATTTGACCTTTTTGGTCGAAAATGCATGTGAGGCTAACACCTGGCGCTCAAATGCCACTCGGATGTCAAAGTTGTCGCAGCGCATTGAAATTTTGTATGCGGGTAGACCTTGACCTGGAGGTCACGTTTCCACCGTTCTTGACCCCCGCTCACCTCTGTGAGTGGAGCTATGGGCGATCAAAGACAATTTTAACATTGGCTCCAAAGTGAAAAATGTTCGGTTCAGTATGCTCCATATGACCTAAGGAGTCGTCCTGCAAAGTCTGAGACTCCTACGGCGATTTGACCTTTGGTCGAAAATGCATGTGAGGCTAACACCTGGCGCTCAAATGCCACTCGGATGTCCAAGTTGTCGCAGCGCATTGAAATTTTGCATGCGGGTAGACCTTGACCCGGAGGTCACGTTTCCACCGTTCTTGACCCCCGCTCACCTCTGTGAGTGGAGCTATGGGCGATCAAAGATGATTTTAACATTGGCTCCAAAGTGAAAAATGTTCGGTTCAGTATGCTCCATATGACCTAAGGAGTCGTCCTGCAAAGTCTGAGACTCCTACGGCGATTTGACCTTTTTGGTCGAAAATGCATGTAAGGCTCACACCTGGCGCTCAAATGCCACTCGGATGTCAAAGTTGTCGCAGCGCATTGAAATTTTGCATGCGGGTAGACCTTGACCTGGAGGTCACGTTTCCACCGTTCTTGATCCCGCTCACCTCTGTGAGTGGAGCTATGGGCGATCAAAGATGATTTTAACATTGGCTCCAAAGTGAAAAATGTTCGGTTCAGTATGCTCCATATGACCTAAGGAGTCGTCCTGCAAAGTCTGAGACTCCTACGGCGATTTGACCTTTTTGGTCGAAAATGCATGTGAGGCTAACACCTGGCGCTCAAATGCCACTCGGATGTCCAAGTTGTCGCAGCGCATTGAAATTTTGCATGCGGGTAGACCTTGACCCGGAGGTCACGTTTCCACCGTTCTTGACCCCCGCTCACCTCTGTGAGTGGAGCTATGGGCGATCAAAGATGATTTTAACATTGGCTCCAAAGTGAAAAATGTTCGGTTCAGTATGCTCCATATGACCTAAGGAGTCGTCCTGCAAAGTCTGAGACTCCTACGGCGATTTGACCTTTTTGGTCGAAAATGCATGTGAGGATAACACCTGGCGCTCAAATGCCACTGGGATGTCAAATTTGTCGCAGCGCATTGAAATTTTGCATGCGGGTAGACCTTGACCCGGAGGTCACGTTTCCACCGTTCTTGACCCCCGCTCACCTCTGTGAGTGGAGCTATGGGCCATCAAAAACAATTTTAACATTGGCTCCAAAGTGAAAAATGTTCGGTTCAGTATGCTCCATATGACCTAAGGAGTCGTCCTGCAAAGTCTGAGACTCCTACGGCGATTTGACCTTTTTGGTCGAAAATGCATGTGAGGCTAACACCTGGCGCTCAAATGCCACTCGGATGTCAAAGTTGTCGCAGCGCATTGAAATTTTGCATGCGGGTAGACCTTGACCCGGAGGTCACGTTTCCACCGTTCTTGACCCCCGCTCATCTCTGTGAGTGGAGCTATGGGCGATGAAAGATGATTTTAACATTGGCTCCAAAGTGAAAAATGATCGGTTCAGTATGCTCCATATGACCTAAGGAGTCGTCCTGCAAAGTCTGAGACTCCTACGGCGATTTGACCTTTTTGGTCGAAAATGCATGTGAGGCTAACACCTGGCGCTCAAATGCCACTCGGATGTCAAAGTTGTCGCAGCGCATTGAAATTTTGCATGCGGGTAGACCTTGACCATGAGGTCACGTTTCCACCGTTCTTGATCCCCGCTCATCTCTGTGAGTGGAGCTATGGGCGATCAAAGATGATTTTAACATTGGCTCCAAAGTGAAAAATGTTCGGTTCAGTATGCTCCATATGACCTAAGGAGTCGTCCTGCAAAGTCTGAGACTCCTACGGCGATTTGACCTTTTTGGTCGAAAATGCATGTGAGGCTAACACCTGGCGCTCAAATGCCACTCGGATGTCAAAGTTGTCGCAGCGCATTGAAATTTTGCATGCGGGTAGACCTTGACCTGGAGGTCACGTTTCCACCGTTCTTGACCCCCGCTCACCTCGGTGAGTGGAGCTATGGGCGATCAAAGATGATTTTAACATTGGCTCCAAAGTGAAAAATGTTCGGTTCAGTATGCTCCATATGACCTAAGGAGTCGTCCTGCAAAGTCTGAGACTCCTACGGCGATTTGACCTTTTTGGTCGAAAATGCATGTGAGGCTAACACCTGGCGCTCAAATGCCACTCGGATGTCAAAGTTGTCGCAGCGCATTGAAATTTTGCATGCGGGTAGACCTTGACCCGGAGGTCACGTTTCCACCGTTCTTGACCCCCGCTCACCTCTGTGAGTGGAGCTATGGGCGATCAAAGATGATTTTAACATTGGCTCCAAAGTTAAAAATGTTCGGTTCAGTATGCTCCATATGACCTAAGGAGTCGTCCTGCAAAGTCTGAGACTCCTACGGCGATTTGACCTTTTTGGTCGAAAATGCATGTGAGGCTAACACCTGGCGCTCAAATGCCACTCGGATGTCAAAGTTGTCGCAGCGCATTGAAATTTTGTATGCGGGTAGACCTTGACCTGGAGGTCACGTTTCCACCGTTCTTGACCCCCGCTCACCTCTGTGAGTGGAGCTATGGGCGATCAAAGACAATTTTAACATTGGCTCCAAAGTGAAAAATGTTCGGTTCAGTATGCTCCATATGACCTAAGGAGTCGTCCTGCAAAGTCTGAGACTCCTACGGCGATTTGACCTTTTTGGTCGAAAATGCATGTAAGGCTAACACCTGGCGCTCAAATGCCACTCGGATGTCAAAGTTGTCGCAGCGCATTGAAATTTTGCATGCGGGTAGACCTTGACCTGGAGGTCACGTTTCGACCGTTCGTGACCCCCGCTCACCTCTGTGAGTGGAGCTATGGGCGATCAAAGATGATTTTAACATTGGCTCCAAAGTGAAAAATGTTCGGTTCAGTATGCTCCATATGACCTAAGGAGTCGTCCTGCAAAGTCTGAGACTCCTACGGCGATTTGACCTTTTTGGTCGAAAATGCATGTAAGGCTAACACCTGGCGCTCAAATGCCACTCGGATGTCAAAGTTGTCGCAGCGCATTGAAATTTTGCATGCGGGTAGACCTTGACCTGGAGGTCACGTTTCGACCGTTCGTGACCCCCGCTCACCTCTGTGAGTGGAGCTATGGGCGATCAAAGATGATTTTAACATTGGCTCCAAAGTGAAAAATGTTCGGTTCAGTATGCTCCATATGACCTAAGGAGTCGTCCTGCAAAGTCTGAGACTCCTACGGCGATTTGACCTTTTTGGTCGAAAATGCATGTGAGGCTAACACCTGGCGCTCAAATGCCACTGGGATGTCAAAGTTGTCGCAGCGCACTGAAATTTTGCATGCGGGTAGACCTTGACCCGGAGGTCACGTTTCCACCGTTCTTGACCCCCGCTCACCTCTGTGAGTGGAGCTATGGGCGATGAAAGATGATTTTAACATTGGCTCCAAAGTGAAAAATGTTCGGTTCAGTATGCTCCATATGACCTAAGGAGTCGTCCTGCAAAGTCTGAGACTCCTACGGCGATTTGACCTTTTTGGTCGAAAATGCATGTAAGGCTAACACCTGGCGCTCAAATGCCACTCGGATGTCAAAGTTGTCGCAGCGCATTGAAATTTTGCATGCGGGTAGACCTTGACCTGGAGGTCACGTTTCCACCGTTCTTGACCCCCGCTCACCTCTGTGAGTGGAGCTATGGGCGATCAAAGATGATTTTAACATTGGCTCCAAAGTGAAAAATGTTCGGTTCAGTATGCTCCATATGACCTAAGGAGTCGTCCTGCAAAGTCTGAGACTCCTACGGCGATTTGACCTTTTTGCTCGAAAATGCATGTGAGGCTAACACCTGGCGCTCAAATGCCACTCGGATGTCCAAGTTGTCGCAGCGCATTGAAATTTTGCATGCGGGTAGACCTTGACCCGGAGGTCACGTTTCCACCGTTCTTGACCCCCGCTCACCTCTGTGAGTGGAGCTATGGGCGATGAAAGATGATTTTAACATTGGCTCCAAAGTGAAAAATGTTCGGTTCAGTATGCTCCATATGACCTAAGGAGTCGTCCTGCAAAGTCTGAGACTCCTACGGCGATTTGACCTTTTTGGTCGAAAATGCATGTAAGGCTAACACCTGGCGCTCAAATGCCACTCGGATGTCAAAGTTGTCGCAGCGCATTGAAATTTTGCATGCGGGTAGACCTTGACCTGGAGGTCACGTTTCCACCGTTCTTGACCCCCGCTCACCTCTGTGAGTGGAGCTATGGGCGATCAAAGATGATTTTAACATTGGCTCCAAAGTGAAAAATGTTCGGTTCAGTATGCTCCATATGACCTAAGGAGTCGTCCTGCAAAGTCTGAGACTCCTACGGCGATTTGACCTTTTTGCTCGAAAATGCATGTGAGGCTAACACCTGGCGCTCAAATGCCACTCGGATGTCCAAGTTGTCGCAGCGCATTGAAATTTTGCATGCGGGTAGACCTTGACCCGGAGGTCACGTTTCCACCGTTCTTGACCCCCGCTCACCTCTGTGAGTGGAGCTATGGGCGATCAAAGATGATTTTAACATTGGCTCCAAAGTGAAAAATGTTCGGTTCAGTATGCTCCATATGACCTAAGGAGTCGTCCTGCAAAGTCTGAGACTCCTACGGCGATTTGACCTTTTTGGTCGAAAATGCATGTGAGGCTAACACCTGGCGCTCAAATGCCACTCGGATGTCCAAGTTGTCGCAGCGCATTGAAATTTTGCATGCGGGTAGACCTTGACCCGGAGGTCACGTTTCCACCGTTCTTGACCCCCGCTCACCTCTGTGAGTGGAGCTATGGGCGATCAAAGATGATTTTAACATTGGCTCCAAAGTGAAAAATGTTCGGTTCAGTATGCTCCATATGACCTAAGGAGTCGTCCTGCAAAGTCTGAGACTCCTACGGCGATTTGACCTTTTTGGTCGAAAATGCATGTGAGGCTAACACCTGGCGCTCAAATGCCACTCGGATGTCCAAGTTGTCGCAGCGCATTGAAATTTTGCATGCGGGTAGACCTTGACCCGGAGGTCACGTTTCCACCGTTCTTGACCCCCGCTCACCTCTGTGAGTGGAGCTATGGGCGATCAAAGATGATTTTAACATTGGCTCCAAAGTGAAAAATGTTCGGTTCAGTATGCTCCATATGACCTAAGGAGTCGTCCTGCAAAGTCTGAGACTCCTACGGCGATTTGACCTTTTTGGTCGAAAATGCATGTGAGGATAACACCTGGCGCTCAAATGCCACTCGGATGTCAAAGTTGTCGCAGCGCATTGAAATTTTGCATGCGCGTAGACCTTGACCCGGAGGTCACGTTTCCACCGTTCTTGACCCCGCTCATCTCTGTGAGTGGAGCTATGGGCGATGAAAGATGATTTTAACATTGGCTCCAAAGTGAAAAATGTTCGGTTCAGTATGCTCCATATGACCTAAGGAGTCGTCCTGCAAAGTCTGAGACTCCTACGGCGATTTGACCTTTTTGGTCGAAAATGCATGTAAGGCTAACACCTGGCGCTCAAATGCCACTCGGATGTCAAAGTTGTCGCAGCGCATTGAAATTTTGCATGCGGGTAGACCTTGACCTGGAGGTCACGTTTCGACCGTTCGTGACCCCCGCTCACCTCTGTGAGTGGAGCTATGGGCGATCAAAGACAATTTTAACATTGGCTCCAAAGTGAAAAATGTTCGGTTCAGTATGCTCCATATGACCTAAGGAGTCGTCCTGCAAAGTCTGAGACTCCTACGGCGATTTGACCTTTTTGGTCGAAAATGCATGTAAGGCTCACACCTGGCGCTCAAATGCCACTCGGATGTCAAAGTTGTCGCAGCGCATTGAAATTTTGCATGCGGGTAGACCTTGACCTGGAGGTCACGTTTCCACCGTTCTTGATCCCGCTCACCTCTGTGAGTGGAGCTATGGGCGATCAAAGATGATTTTAACATTGGCTCCAAAGTGAAAAATGTTCGGTTCAGTATGCTCCATATGACCTAAGGAGTCGTCCTGCAAAGTCTGAGACTCCTACGGCGATTTGACCTTTTTGGTCGAAAATGCATGTGAGGCTAACACCTGGCGCTCAAATGCCACTCGGATGTCCAAGTTGTCGCAGCGCATTGAAATTTTGCATGCGGGTAGACCTTGACCCGGAGGTCACGTTTCCACCGTTCTTGACCCCCGCTCACCTCTGTGAGTGGAGCTATGGGCGATCAAAGATGATTTTAACATTGGCTCCAAAGTGAAAAATGTTCGGTTCAGTATGCTCCATATGACCTAAGGAGTCGTCCTGCAAAGTCTGAGACTCCTACGGCGATTTGACCTTTTTGGTCGAAAATGCATGTAAGGCTAACACCTGGCGCTCAAATGCCACTCGGATGTCAAAGTTGTCGCAGCGCATTGAAATTTTGCATGCGGGTAGACCTTGACCTGGAGGTCACGTTTCCACCGTTCTTGATCCCGCTCACCTCTGTGAGTGGAGCTATGGGCGATCAAAGATGATTTTAACATTGGCTCCAAAGTGAAAAATGTTCGGTTCAGTATGCTCCATATGACCTAAGGAGTCGTCCTGCAAAGTCTGAGACTCCTACGGCGATTTGACCTTTTTGGTCGAAAATGCATGTGAGGCTAACACCTGGCGCTCAAATGCCACTCGGATGTCCAAGTTGTCGCAGCGCATTGAAATTTTGCATGCGGGTAGACCTTGACCCGGAGGTCACGTTTCCACCGTTCTTGACCCCCGCTCACCTCTGTGAGTGGAGCTATGGGCGATCAAAGATGATTTTAACATTGGCTCCAAAGTGAAAAATGTTCGGTTCAGTATGCTCCATATGACCTAAGGAGTCGTCCTGCAAAGTCTGAGACTCCTACGGCGATTTGACCTTTTTGGTCGAAAATGCATGTGAGGATAACACCTGGCGCTCAAATGCCACTCGGATGTCAAAGTTGTCGCAGCGCATTGAAATTTTGCATGCGGGTAGACCTTGACCCGGAGGTCACGTTTCCACCGTTCTTGACCCCGCTCATCTCTGTGAGTGGAGCTATGGGCGATGAAAGATGATTTTAACATTGGCTCCAAAGTGAAAAATGTTCGGTTCAGTATGCTCCATATGACCTAAGGAGTCGTCCTGCAAAGTCTGAGACTCCTACGGCGATTTGACCTTTTTGGTCGAAAATGCATGTAAGGCTAACACCTGGCGCTCAAATGCCACTCGGATGTCAAAGTTGTCGCAGCGCATTGAAATTTTGCATGCGGGTAGACCTTGACCCGGAGGTCACGTTTCCACCATTCTTGACCCCCGCTCATCTCTGTGAGTGGAGCTATGGGCGATGAAAGATGATTTTAACATTGGCTCCAAAGTGAAAAATGTTCGGTTCAGTATGCTCCATATGACCTAAGGAGTCGTCCTGCAAAGTCTGAGACTCCTACGGCGATTTGACCTTTTTGGTCGAAAATGCATGTAAGGCTAACACCTGGCGCTCAAATGCCACTCGGATGTCAAAGTTGTCGCAGCGCATTGAAATTTTGCATGCGGGTAGACCTTGACCTGGAGGTCACGTTTCGAACCGTTCGTGACCCCCGCTCACCTCTGTGAGTGGAGCTATGGGCGATCAAAGACAATTTTAACATTGGCTCCAAAGTGAAAAATGTTCGGTTCAGTATGCTCCATATGACCTAAGGAGTCGTCCTGCAAAGTCTGAGACTCCTACGGCGATTTGACCTTTTTGGTCGAAAATGCATGTGAGGCTAACACCTGGCGCTCAAATGCCACTCGGATGTCAAAGTTGTCGCAGCGCATTGAAATTTTGCATGCGGGTAGACCTTGACCCGGAGGTCACGTTTCCACCGTTCTTGACCCCCGCTCACCTCTGTGAGTGGAGCTATGGGCGATGAAAGATGATTTTAACATTGGCTCCAAAGTGAAAAATGTTCGGTTCAGTATGCTCCATATGACCTAAGGAGTCGTCCTGCAAAGTCTGAGACTCCTACGGCGATTTGACCTTTTTGGTCGAAAATGCATGTAAGGCTCACACCTGGCGCTCAAATGCCACTCGGATGTCAAAGTTGTCGCAGCGCATTGAAATTTTGCATGCGGGTAGACCTTGACCTGGAGGTCACGTTTCCACCGTTCTTGATCCCGCTCACCTCTGTGAGTGGAGCTATGGGCGATCAAAGATGATTTTAACATTGGCTCCAAAGTGAAAAATGTTCGGTTCAGTATGCTCCATATGACCTAAGGAGTCGTCCTGCAAAGTCTGAGACTCCTACGGCGATTTGACCTTTTTGGTCGAAAATGCATGTGAGGCTAACACCTGGCGCTCAAATGCCACTCGGATGTCCAAGTTGTCGCAGCGCATTGAAATTTTGCATGCGGGTAGACCTTGACCCGGAGGTCACGTTTCCACCGTTCTTGACCCCCGCTCACCTCTGTGAGTGGAGCTATGGGCGATCAAAGATGATTTTAACATTGGCTCCAAAGTGAAAAATGTTCGGTTCAGTATGCTCCATATGACCTAAGGAGTCGTCCTGCAAAGTCTGAGACTCCTACGGCGATTTGACCTTTTTGGTCGAAAATGCATGTGAGGCTAACACCTGGCGCTCAAATGCCACTCGGATGTCAAAGTTGTCGCAGCGCATTGAAATTTTGCATGCGCGTAGACCTTGACCCGGAGGTCACGTTTCCACCGTTCTTGACCCCGCTCATCTCTGTGAGTGGAGCTATGGGCGATGAAAGATGATTTTAACATTGGCTCCAAAGTGAAAAATGTTCGGTTCAGTATGCTCCATATGACCTAAGGAGTCGTCCTGCAAAGTCTGAGACTCCTACGGCGATTTGACCTTTTTGGTCGAAAATGCATGTAAGGCTAACACCTGGCGCTCAAATGCCACTCGGATGTCAAAGTTGTCGCAGCGCATTGAAATTTTGCATGCGGGTAGACCTTGACCTGGAGGTCACGTTTCCACCGTTCTTGACCCCCGCTCACCTCTGTGAGTGGAGCTATGGGCGATCAAAGATGATTTTAACATTGGCTCCAAAGTGAAAAATGTTCGGTTCAGTATGCTCCATATGACCTAAGGAGTCGTCCTGCAAAGTCTGAGACTCCTACGGCGATTTGACCTTTTTGGTCGAAAATGCATGTGAGGCTAACACCTGGCGCTCAAATGCCACTCGGATGTCAAAGTTGTCGCAGCGCATTGAAATTTTGCATGCGGGTAGACCTTGACCTGGAGGTCACGTTTCCACCGTTCTTGACCCCCGCTCACCTCTGTGAGTGGAGCTATGGGCGATCAAAGATGATTTTAACATTGGCTCCAAAGTGAAAAATGTTCGGTTCAGTATGCTCCATATGACCTAAGGAGTCGTCCTGCAAAGTCTGAGACTCCTACGGCGATTTGACCTTTTTGGTCGAAAATGCATGTAAGGCTAACACCTGGCGCTCAAATGCCACTGGGATGTCAAATTTGTCGCAGCGCATTGAAATTTTGCATGCGGGTAGACCTTGACCCGGAGGTCACGTTTCCACCGTTCTTGACCCCCGCTCATCTCTGTGAGTGGAGCTATGGGCGATCAAAGATGATTTTAACATTGGCTCCAAAGTGAAAAATGTTCGGTTCAGTATGCTCCATATGACCTAAGGAGTCGTCCTGCAAAGTCTGAGACTCCTACGGCGATTTGACCTTTTTGGTCGAAAATGCATGTGAGGCTAACACCTGGCGCTCAAATGCCACTCGGATGTCAAAGTTGTCGCAGCGCATTGAAATTTTGCATGCGGGTAGACCTTGACCCGGAGGTCACGTTTCCACCGTTCTTGACCCCCGCTCATCTCTGTGAGTGGAGCTATGGGCGATGAAAGATGATTTTAACATTGGCTCCAAAGTGAAAAATGATCGGTTCAGTATGCTCCATATGACCTAAGGAGTCGTCCTGCAAAGTCTGAGACTCCTACGGCGATTTGACCTTTTTGGTCGAAAATGCATGTGAGGCTAACACCTGGCGCTCAAATGCCACTCGGATGTCAAAGTTGTCGCAGCGCATTGAAATTTTGCATGCGGATAGACCTTGACCCGGAGGTCACGTTTCCACCATTCTTGACCCCCGCTCATCTCTGTGAGTGGAGCTATGGGCGATGAAAGATGATTTTAACATTGGCTCCAAAGTGAAAAATGTTCGGTTCAGTATGCTCCATATGACCTAAGGAGTCGTCCTGCAAAGTCTGAGACTCCTACGGCGATTTGACCTTTTTGGTCGAAAATGCATGTAAGGCTAACACCTGGCGCTCAAATGCCACTCGGATGTCAAAGTTGTCGCAGCGCATTGAAATTTTGCATGCGGGTAGACCTTGACCCGGAGGTCACGTTTCCACCGTTCGTGACCCCCGCTCACCTCTGTGAGTGGAGCTATGGGCGATCAAAGATGATTTTAACATTGGCTCCAAAGTTAAAAATGTTCGGTTCAGTATGCTCCATGTGACCTAAGGAGTCGTCCTGCAAAGTCTGAGACTCCTACGGCGATTTGACCTTTTTGGTCGAAAATGCATGTGAGGCTAACACCTGGCGCTCAAATGCCACTCTGATGTCAAAGTTGTCGCAGCGCATTGAAATTTTGCATGCGGGTAGACCTTGACCTGGAGGTCACGTTTCCACCGTTCTTGACCCCCGCTCACCTCTGTGAGTGGAGCTATGGGCGATCAAAGATGATTTTAACATTGGCTCCAAAGTTAAAAATGTTCGGTTCAGTATGCTCCATATGACCTAAGGAGTCGTCCTGCAAAGTCTGAGACTCCTACGGCGATTTGACCTTTTTGGTCGAAAATGCATGTGAGGCTAACACCTGGCGCTCAAATGCCACTCGGATGTCAAAGTTGTCGCAGCGCATTGAAATTTTGCATGCGGGTAGCCCTTGACCTGGAGGTCACGTTTCGACCGTTCGTGACCCCCGCTCACCTCTGTGAGTGGAGCTATGGGCGATCAAAGACAATTTTAACATTGGCTCCAAAGTGAAAAATGTTCGGTTCAGTATGCTCCATATGACCTAAGGAGTCGTCCTGCAAAGTCTGAGACTCCTACGGCGATTTGACCTTTTTGGTCGAAAATGCATGTGAGGCTAACACCTGGCGCTCAAATGCCACTCGGATGTCAAAGTTGTCGCAGCGCATTGAAATTTTGCATGCGGGTAGACCTTGACCCGGAGGTCACGTTTCCACCGTTCTTGACCCCCGCTCACCTCTGTGAGTGGAGCTATGGGCGATGAAAGATGATTTTAACATTGGCTCCAAAGTGAAAAATGTTCGGTTCAGTATGCTCCATATGACCTAAGGAGTCGTCCTGCAAAGTCTGAGACTCCTACGGCGATTTGACCTTTTTGGTCGAAAATGCATGTAAGGCTCACACCTGGCGCTCAAATGCCACTCGGATGTCAAAGTTGTCGCAGCGCATTGAAATTTTGCATGCGGGTAGACCTTGACCTGGAGGTCACGTTTCCACCGTTCTTGATCCCGCTCACCTCTGTGAGTGGAGCTATGGGCGATCAAAGATGATTTTAACATTGGCTCCAAAGTGAAAAATGTTCAGTTCAGTATGCTCCATATGACCTAAGGAGTCGTCCTGCAAAGTCTGAGACTCCTACGGCGATTTGACCTTTTTGGTCGAAAATGCATGTGAGGCTAACACCTGGCGCTCAAATGCCACTCGGATGTCCAAGTTGTCGCAGCGCATTGAAATTTTGCATGCGGGTAGACCTTGACCCGGAGGTCACGTTTCCACCGTTCTTGACCCCGCTCATCTCTGTGAGTGGAGCTATGGGCGATGAAAGATGATTTTAACATTGGCTCCAAAGTGAAAAATGTTCGGTTCAGTATGCTCCATATGACCCAAGGAGTCGTCCTGCAAAGTCTGAGACTCCTACGGCGATTTGACCTTTTTGGTCGAAAATGCATGTAAGGCTAACACCTGGCGCTCAAATGCCACTCGGATGTCAAAGTTGTCGCAGCGCATTGAAATTTTGCAGGCGGGTAGACCTTGACCTGGAGGTCACGTTTCCACCGTTCTTGACCCCCGCTCACCTCTGTGAGTGGAGCTATGGGCGATGAAAGATGATTTTAACATTGGCTCCAAAGTGAAAAATGTTCGGTTCAGTATGCTCCATATGACCTAAGGAGTCGTCCTGCAAAGTCTGAGACTCCTACGGCGATTTGACCTTTTTGGTCGAAAATGCATGTAAGGCTAACACCTGGCGCTCAAATGCCACTCGGATGTCAAATTTGTCGCAGCGCATTGAAATTTTGCATGCGGGTAGACCTTGACCCGGAGGTCACGTTTCCACCGTTCTTGACCCCCGCTCATCTCTGTGAGTGGAGCTATGGGCGATCAAAGATGATTTTAACATTGGCTCCAAAGTGAAAAATGTTCGGTTCAGTATGCTCCATATGACCTAAGGAGTCGTCCTGCAAAGTCTGAGACTCCTACGGCGATTTGACCTTTTTGGTCGAAAATGCATGTGAGGCTAACACCTGGCGCTCAAATGCCACTCGGATGTCAAAGTTGTCGCAGCGCATTGAAATTTTGCATGCAGGTAGACCTTGACCTGGAGGTCACGTTTCCACCGTTCGTGACCCCCGCTCACCTCTGTGAGTGGAGCTATGGGCGATCAAAGATGATTTTAACATTGGCATCAAAGTGAAAAATGTTCGGTTCAGTATGCTCCATATGACCTAAGGAGTCGTCCTGCAAAGTCTGAGACTCCTACGGCGATTTGACCTTTTTGGTCGAAAATGCATGTGAGGTTTAACACCTGGCGCTCAAATGCCACTCGGATGTCAAAGTTGTCGCAGCGCATTGAAATTTTGCATGCGGGTAGACCTTGACCCGGAGGTCACGTTTCCACCGTTCTTGACCCCCGCTCACCTCTGTGAGTGGAGCTATGGGCGATGAAAGATGATTTTAACATTGGCTCCAAAGTGAAAAATGTTCGGTTCAGTATGCTCCATATGACCTAAGGAGTCGTCCTGCAAAGTCTGAGACTCCTACGGCGATTTGACCTTTTTGGTCGAAAATGCATGTAAGGCTCACACCTGGCGCTCAAATGCCACTCGGATGTCAAAGTTGTCGCAGCGCATTGAAATTTTGCATGCGGGTAGACCTTGACCTGGAGGTCACGTTTCCACCGTTCTTGATCCCGCTCACCTCTGTGAGTGGAGCTATGGGCGATCAAAGATGATTTTAACATTGGCTCCAAAGTGAAAAATGTTCGGTTCAGTATGCTCCATATGACCTAAGGAGTCGTCCTGCAAAGTCTGAGACTCCTACGGCGATTTGACCTTTTTGGTCGAAAATGCATGTGAGGCTAACACCTGGCGCTCAAATGCCACTCGGATGTCCAAGTTGTCGCAGCGCATTGAAATTTTGCATGCGGGTAGACCTTGACCCGGAGGTCACGTTTCCACCGTTCTTGACCCCCGCTCACCTCTGTGAGTGGAGCTATGGGCGATGAAAGATGATTTTAACATTGGCTCCAAAGTGAAAAATGTTCGGTTCAGTATGCTCCATATGACCTAAGGAGTCGTCCTGCAAAGTCTGAGACTCCTACGGCGATTTGACCTTTTTGGTCGAAAATGCATGTGAGGCTAACACCTGGCGCTCAAATGCCACTCGGATGTCAAAGTTGTCGCAGCGCATTGAAATTTTGCATGCGCGTAGACCTTGACCCGGAGGTCACGTTTCCACCGTTCTTGACCCCGCTCATCTCTGTGAGTGGAGCTATGGGCGATGAAAGATGATTTTAACATTGGCTCCAAAGTGAAAAATGTGTTCGGTTCAGTATGCTCCATATGACCTAAGGAGTCGTCCTGCAAAGTCTGAGACTCCTACGGCGATTTGACCTTTTTGGTCGAAAATGCATGTAAGGCTAACACCTGGCGCTCAAATGCCACTCGGATGTCAAAGTTGTCGCAGCGCATTGAAATTTTGCATGCGGGTAGACCTTGACCTGGAGGTCACGTTTCCACCGTTCTTGACCCCCGCTCACCTCTGTGAGTGGAGCTATGGGCGATCAAAGATGATTTTAACATTGGCTCCAAAGTGAAAAATGCTCGATTCAGTATGCTCCATATGACCTAAGGAGTCGTCCTGCAAAGTCTGAGACTCCTACGGCGATTTGACCTTTTTGGTCGAAAATGCATGTGAGGCTAACACCTGGCGCTCAAATGCCACTCGGATGTCAAAGTTGTCGCAGCGCATTGAAATTTTGCATGCGGGTAGACCTTGACCCGGAGGTCACGTTTCCACCATTCTTGACCCCCGCTCATCTCTGTGAGTGGAGCTATGGGCGATGAAAGATGATTTTAACATTGGCTCCAAAGTGAAAAATATTCGGTTCAGTATGCTCCATATGACCCAAGGAGTCGTCCTGCAAAGTCTGAGACTCCTACGGCGATTTGACCTTTTTGGTCGAAAATGCATGTAAGGCTAACACCTGGCGCTCAAATGCCACTCGGATGTCAAAGTTGTCGCAGCGCATTGAAATTTTGCATGCGGGTAGACCTTGACCTGGAGGTCACGTTTCCACCGTTCTTGACCCCCGCTCACCTCTGTGAGTGGAGCTATGGGCCATCAAAAACAATTTTAACATTGGCTCCAAAGTGAAAAATGTTCGGTTCAGTATGCTCCATATGACCTAAGGAGTCGTCCTGCAAAGTCTGAGACTCCTACGGCGATTTGACCTTTTTGGTCGAAAATGCATGTGAGGCTAACACCTGGCGCTCAAATGCCACTCGGATGTCAAAGTTGTCGCAGCGCATTGAAATTTTGCATGCGGGTAGACCTTGACCCGGAGGTCACGTTTCCACCGTTCTTGACCCCCGCTCATCTCTGTGAGTGGAGCTATGGGCGATGAAAGATGATTTTAACATTGGCTCCAAAGTGAAAAATGATCGGTTCAGTATGCTCCATATGACCTAAGGAGTCGTCCTGCAAAGTCTGAGACTCCTACGGCGATTTGACCTTTTTGGTCGAAAATGCATGTGAGGCTAACACCTGGCGCTCAAATGCCACTCGGATGTCAAAGTTGTCGCAGCGCATTGAAATTTTGCATGCGGATAGACCTTGACCCGGAGGTCACGTTTCCACCGTTCTTGACCCCCGCTCACCTCTGTGAGTGGAGCTATGGGCGATCAAAGATGATTTTAACATTGGCATCAAAGTGAAAAATGTTCGGTTCAGTATGCTCCATATGACCTAAGGAGTCGTCCTGCAAAGTCTGAGACTCCTACGGCGATTTGACCTTTTTGGTCGAAAATGCATGTGAGGCTAACACCTGGCGCTCAAATGCCACTCGGATGTCAAAGTTGTCGCAGCGCATTGAAATTTTGCATGCGGGTAGACCTTGACCCGGAGGTCACGTTTCCACCGTTCTTGACCCCCGCTCACCTCTGTGAGTGGAGCTATGGGCGATGAAAGATGATTTTAACATTGGCTCCAAAGTGAAAAATGTTCGGTTCAGTATGCTCCATATGACCTAAGGAGTCGTCCTGCAAAGTCTGAGACTCCTACGGCGATTTGACCTTTTTGGTCGAAAATGCATGTAAGGCTCACACCTGGCGCTCAAATGCCACTCGGATGTCAAAGTTGTCGCAGCGCATTGAAATTTTGCATGCGGGTAGACCTTGACCTGGAGGTCACGTTTCCACCGTTCTTGATCCCGCTCACCTCTGTGAGTGGAGCTATGGGCGATCAAAGATGATTTTAACATTGGCTCCAAAGTGAAAAATGTTCGGTTCAGTATGCTCCATATGACCTAAGGAGTCGTCCTGCAAAGTCTGAGACTCCTACGGCGATTTGACCTTTTTGGTCGAAAATGCATGTGAGGCTAACACCTGGCGCTCAAATGCCACTCGGATGTCCAAGTTGTCGCAGCGCATTGAAATTTTGCATGCGGGTAGACCTTGACCCGGAGGTCACGTTTCCACCGTTCTTGACCCCCGCTCACCTCTGTGAGTGGAGCTATGGGCGATGAAAGATGATTTTAACATTGGCTCCAAAGTGAAAAATGTTCGGTTCAGTATGCTCCATATGACCTAAGGAGTCGTCCTGCAAAGTCTGAGACTCCTACGGCGATTTGACCTTTTTGGTCGAAAATGCATGTGAGGCTAACACCTGGCGCTCAAATGCCACTCGGATGTCAAAGTTGTCGCAGCGCATTGAAATTTTGCATGCGCGTAGACCTTGACCCGGAGGTCACGTTTCCACCGTTCTTGACCCCGCTCATCTCTGTGAGTGGAGCTATGGGCGATGAAAGATGATTTTAACATTGGCTCCAAAGTGAAAAATGTGTTCGGTTCAGTATGCTCCATATGACCTAAGGAGTCGTCCTGCAAAGTCTGAGACTCCTACGGCGATTTGACCTTTTTGGTCGAAAATGCATGTAAGGCTAACACCTGGCGCTCAAATGCCACTCGGATGTCAAAGTTGTCGCAGCGCATTGAAATTTTGCATGCGGGTAGACCTTGACCTGGAGGTCACGTTTCCACCGTTCTTGACCCCCGCTCACCTCTGTGAGTGGAGCTATGGGCGATCAAAGATGATTTTAACATTGGCTCCAAAGTGAAAAATGCTCGATTCAGTATGCTCCATATGACCTAAGGAGTCGTCCTGCAAAGTCTGAGACTCCTACGGCGATTTGACCTTTTTGGTCGAAAATGCATGTGAGGCTAACACCTGGCGCTCAAATGCCACTCGGATGTCAAAGTTGTCGCAGCGCATTGAAATTTTGCATGCGGGTAGACCTTGACCCGGAGGTCACGTTTCCACCATTCTTGACCCCCGCTCATCTCTGTGAGTGGAGCTATGGGCGATGAAAGATGATTTTAACATTGGCTCCAAAGTGAAAAATATTCGGTTCAGTATGCTCCATATGACCCAAGGAGTCGTCCTGCAAAGTCTGAGACTCCTACGGCGATTTGACCTTTTTGGTCGAAAATGCATGTAAGGCTAACACCTGGCGCTCAAATGCCACTCGGATGTCAAAGTTGTCGCAGCGCATTGAAATTTTGCATGCGGGTAGACCTTGACCTGGAGGTCACGTTTCCACCGTTCTTGACCCCCGCTCACCTCTGTGAGTGGAGCTATGGGCCATCAAAAACAATTTTAACATTGGCTCCAAAGTGAAAAATGTTCGGTTCAGTATGCTCCATATGACCTAAGGAGTCGTCCTGCAAAGTCTGAGACTCCTACGGCGATTTGACCTTTTTGGTCGAAAATGCATGTGAGGCTAACACCTGGCGCTCAAATGCCACTCGGATGTCAAAGTTGTCGCAGCGCATTGAAATTTTGCATGCGGGTAGACCTTGACCCGGAGGTCACGTTTCCACCGTTCTTGACCCCCGCTCATCTCTGTGAGTGGAGCTATGGGCGATGAAAGATGATTTTAACATTGGCTCCAAAGTGAAAAATGATCGGTTCAGTATGCTCCATATGACCTAAGGAGTCGTCCTGCAAAGTCTGAGACTCCTACGGCGATTTGACCTTTTTGGTCGAAAATGCATGTGAGGCTAACACCTGGCGCTCAAATGCCACTCGGATGTCAAAGTTGTCGCAGCGCATTGAAATTTTGCATGCGGATAGACCTTGACCCGGAGGTCACGTTTCCACCGTTCTTGACCCCCGCTCACCTCTGTGAGTGGAGCTATGGGCGATCAAAGATGATTTTAACATTGGCTCCAAAGTGAAAAATGTTCGGTTCAGTATGCTCCATATGACCTAAGGAGTCGTCCTGCAAAGTCTGAGACTCCTACGGCGATTTGACCTTTTTGGTCGAAAATGCATGTGAGGCTAACACCTGGCGCTCAAATGCCACTCGGATGTCAAAGTTGTCGCAGCGCATTGAAATTTTGCATGCGCGTAGACCTTGACCCGGAGGTCACGTTTCCACCGTTCTTGACCCCGCTCATCTCTGTGAGTGGAGCTATGGGCGATGAAAGATGATTTTAACATTGGCTCCAAAGTGAAAAATGTTCGGTTCAGTATGCTCCATATGACCTAAGGAGTCGTCCTGCAAAGTCTGAGACTCCTACGGCGATTTGACCTTTTTGGTCGAAAATGCATGTAAGGCTAACACCTGGCGCTCAAATGCCACTCGGATGTCAAAGTTGTCGCAGCGCATTGAAATTTTGCATGCGGGTAGACCTTGACCTGGAGGTCACGTTTCCACCGTTCTTGACCCCCGCTCACCTCTGTGAGTGGAGCTATGGGCGATCAAAGATGATTTTAACATTGGCTCCAAAGTGAAAAATGCTCGATTCAGTATGCTCCATATGACCTAAGGAGTCGTCCTGCAAAGTCTGAGACTCCTACGGCGATTTGACCTTTTTGGTCGAAAATGCATGTGAGGCTAACACCTGGCGCTCAAATGCCACTCGGATGTCAAAGTTGTCGCAGCGCATTGAAATTTTGCATGCGGGTAGACCTTGACCCGGAGGTCACGTTTCCACCGTTCTTGACCCCCGCTCATCTCTGTGAGTGGAGCTATGGGCGATCAAAGATGATTTTAACATTGGCTCCAAAGTGAAAAATGTTCGGTTCAGTATGCTCCATATGACCTAAGGAGTCGTCCTGCAAAGTCTGAGACTCCTACGGCGATTTGACCTTTTTGGTCGAAAATGCATGTGAGGCTAACACCTGGCGCTCAAATGCCACTCGGATGTCAAAGTTGTCGCAGCGCATTGAAATTTTGCATGCGGGTAGACCTTGACCCGGAGGTCACGTTTCCACCGTTCTTGACCCCCGCTCATCTCTGTGAGTGGAGCTATGGGCGATGAAAGATGATTTTAACATTGGCTCCAAAGTGAAAAATGATCGGTTCAGTATGCTCCATATGACCTAAGGAGTCGTCCTGCAAAGTCTGAGACTCCTACGGCGATTTGACCTTTTTGGTCGAAAATGCATGTGAGGCTAACACCTGGCGCTCAAATGCCACTCGGATGTCAAAGTTGTCGCAGCGCATTGAAATTTTGCATGCGGATAGACCTTGACCCGGAGGTCACGTTTCCACCGTTCTTGACCCCCGCTCACCTCTGTGAGTGGAGCTATGGGCGATCAAAGATGATTTTAACATTGGCTCCAAAGTGAAAAATGTTCGGTTCAGTATGCTCCATATGACCTAAGGAGTCGTCCTGCAAAGTCTGAGACTCCTACGGCGATTTGACCTTTTTGGTCGAAAATGCATGTGAGGCTAACACCTGGCGCTCAAATGCCACTCGGATGTCAAAGTTGTCGCAGCGCATTGAAATTTTGCATGCGCGTAGACCTTGACCCGGAGGTCACGTTTCCACCGTTCTTGACCCCGCTCATCTCTGTGAGTGGAGCTATGGGCGATGAAAGATGATTTTAACATTGGCTCCAAAGTGAAAAATGTTCGGTTCAGTATGCTCCATATGACCTAAGGAGTCGTCCTGCAAAGTCTGAGACTCCTACGGCGATTTGACCTTTTTGGTCGAAAATGCATGTAAGGCTAACACCTGGCGCTCAAATGCCACTCGGATGTCAAAGTTGTCGCAGCGCATTGAAATTTTGCATGCGGGTAGACCTTGACCTGGAGGTCACGTTTCCACCGTTCTTGACCCCCGCTCACCTCTGTGAGTGGAGCTATGGGCGATCAAAGATGATTTTAACATTGGCTCCAAAGTGAAAAATGCTCGATTCAGTATGCTCCATATGACCTAAGGAGTCGTCCTGCAAAGTCTGAGACTCCTACGGCGATTTGACCTTTTTGGTCGAAAATGCATGTGAGGCTAACACCTGGCGCTCAAATGCCACTCGGATGTCAAAGTTGTCGCAGCGCATTGAAATTTTGCATGCGGGTAGACCTTGACCCGGAGGTCACGTTTCCACCGTTCTTGACCCCCGCTCATCTCTGTGAGTGGAGCTATGGGCGATCAAAGATGATTTTAACATTGGCTCCAAAGTGAAAAATGTTCGGTTCAGTATGCTCCATATGACCTAAGGAGTCGTCCTGCAAAGTCTGAGACTCCTACGGCGATTTGACCTTTTTGGTCGAAAATGCATGTGAGGCTAACACCTGGCGCTCAAATGCCACTCGGATGTCAAAGTTGTCGCAGCGCATTGAAATTTTGCATGCAGGTAGACCTTGACCTGGAGGTCACGTTTCCACCGTTCTTGACCCCCGCTCACCTCTGTGAGTGGAGCTATGGGCGATCAAAGATGATTTTAACATTGGCTCCAAAGTGAAAAATGTTCGGTTCAGTATGCTCCATATGACCTAAGGAGTCGTCCTGCAAAGTCTGAGACTCCTACGGCGATTTGACCTTTTTGGTCGAAAATGCATGTGAGGCTAACACCTGGCGCTCAAATGCCACTCGGATGTCAAAGTTGTCGCAGCGCATTGAAATTTTGCATGCGGGTAGACCTTGACCTGGAGGTCACGTTTCCACCGTTCTTGACCCCCGCTCACCTCTGTGAGTGGAGCTATGGGCCATCAAAAACAATTTTAACATTGGCTCCAAAGTGAAAAATGTTCGGTTCAGTATGCTCCATATGACCTAAGGAGTCGTCCTGCAAAGTCTGAGACTCCTACGGCGATTTGACCTTTTTGGTCGAAAATGCATGTGAGGCTAACACCTGGCGCTCAAATGCCACTCGGAATGTCAAAGTTGTCGCAGCGCATTGAAATTTTGCATGCGGGTAGACCTTGACCCGGAGGTCACGTTTCCACCGTTCTTGACCCCCGCTCATCTCTGTGAGTGGAGCTATGGGCGATGAAAGATGATTTTAACATTGGCTCCAAAGTGAAAAATGATCGGTTCAGTATGCTCCATATGACCTAAGGAGTCGTCCTGCAAAGTCTGAGACTCCTACGGCGATTTGACCTTTTTGGTCGAAAATGCATGTGAGGCTAACACCTGGCGCTCAAATGCCACTCGGATGTCAAAGTTGTCGCAGCGCATTGAAATTTTGCATGCGGATAGACCTTGACCCGGAGGTCACGTTTCCTCCATTCTTGACCCCCGCTCATCTCTGTGAGTGGAGCTATGGGCGATGAAAGATGATTTTAACATTGGCTCCAAAGTGAAAAATGTTCGGTTCAGTATGCTCCATATGACCTAAGGAGTCGTCCTGCAAAGTCTGAGACTCCTACGGCGATTTGACCTTTTTGGTCGAAAATGCATGTAAGGCTAACACCTGGCGCTCAAATGCCACTCGGATGTCAAAGTTGTCGCAGCGCATTGAAATTTTGCATGCGGGTAGACCTTGACCCGGAGGTCACGTTTCCACCGTTCTTGACCCCCGCTCACCTCTGTGAGTGGAGCTATGGGCGATCAAAGATGATTTTAACATTGGCTCCAAAGTGAAAAATGTTCGGTTCAGTATGCTCCATATGACCTAAGGAGTCGTCCTGCAAAGTCTGAGACTCCTACGGCGATTTGACCTTTTTGGTCGAAAATGCATGTGAGGCTAACACCTGGCGCTCAAATGCCACTCGGATGTCAAAGTTGTCGCAGCGCATTGAAATTTTGTATGCGGGTAGACCTTGACCTGGAGGTCACGTTTCCACCGTTCTTGACCCCCGCTCACCTCTGTGAGTGGAGCTATGGGCGATCAAAGACAATTTTAACATTGGCTCCAAAGTGAAAAATGTTCGGTTCAGTATGCTCCATATGACCTAAGGAGTCGTCCTGCAAAGTCTGAGACTCCTACGGCGATTTGACCTTTTTGGTCGAAAATGCATGTAAGGCTAACACCTGGCGCTCAAATGCCACTCGGATGTCAAAGTTGTCGCAGCGCATTGAAATTTTGCATGCGGGTAGCCCTTGACCTGGAGGTCACGTTTCGACCGTTCGTGACCCCCGCTCACCTCTGTGAGTGGAGCTATGGGCGATCAAAGACAATTTTAACATTGGCTCCAAAGTGAAAAATGTTCGGTTCAGTATGCTCCATATGACCTAAGGAGTCGTCCTGCAAAGTCTGAGACTCCTACGGCGATTTGACCTTTTTGGTCGAAAATGCATGTGAGGCTAACACCTGGCGCTCAAATGCCACTCGGATGTCAAAGTTGTCGCAGCGCATTGAAATTTTGCATGCGGGTAGACCTTGACCCGGAGGTCACGTTTCCACCGTTCTTGACCCCCGCTCACCTCTGTGAGTGGAGCTATGGGCGATGAAAGATGATTTTAACATTGGCTCCAAAGTGAAAAATGTTCGGTTCAGTATGCTCCATATGACCTAAGGAGTCGTCCTGCAAAGTCTGAGACTCCTACGGCGATTTGACCTTTTTGGTCGAAAATGCATGTAAGGCTCACACCTGGCGCTCAAATGCCACTCGGATGTCAAAGTTGTCGCAGCGCATTGAAATTTTGCATGCGGGTAGCCCTTGACCTGGAGGTCACGTTTCGACCGTTCGTGACCCCCGCTCACCTCTGTGAGTGGAGCTATGGGCGATCAAAGACAATTTTAACATTGGCTCCAAAGTGAAAAATGTTCGGTTCAGTATGCTCCATATGACCTAAGGAGTCGTCCTGCAAAGTCTGAGACTCCTACGGCGATTTGACCTTTTTGGTCGAAAATGCATGTGAGGCTAACACCTGGCGCTCAAATGCCACTCGGATGTCAAAGTTGTCGCAGCGCATTGAAATTTTGCATGCGGGTAGACCTTGACCCGGAGGTCACGTTTCCACCGTTCTTGACCCCCGCTCACCTCTGTGAGTGGAGCTATGGGCGATGAAAGATGATTTTAACATTGGCTCCAAAGTGAAAAATGTTCGGTTCAGTATGCTCCATATGACCTAAGGAGTCGTCCTGCAAAGTCTGAGACTCCTACGGCGATTTGACCTTTTTGGTCGAAAATGCATGTAAGGCTCACACCTGGCGCTCAAATGCCACTCGGATGTCAAAGTTGTCGCAGCGCATTGAAATTTTGCATGCGGGTAGACCTTGACCCGGAGGTCACGTTTCCACCGTTCTTGATCCCGCTCACCTCTGTGAGTGGAGCTATGGGCGATCAAAGATGATTTTAACATTGGCTCCAAAGTGAAAAATGTTCGGTTCAGTATGCTCCATATGACCTAAGGAGTCGTCCTGCAAAGTCTGAGACTCCTACGGCGATTTGACCTTTTTGGTCGAAAATGCATGTGAGGCTAACACCTGGCGCTCAAATGCCACTCGGATGTCCAAGTTGTCGCAGCGCATTGAAATTTTGCATGCGGGTAGACCTTGACCCGGAGGTCACGTTTCCACCGTTCTTGACCCCGCTCATCTCTGTGAGTGGAGCTATGGGCGATGAAAGATGATTTTAACATTGGCTCCAAAGTGAAAAATGTTCGGTTCAGTATGCTCCATATGACCCAAGGAGTCGTCCTGCAAAGTCTGAGACTCCTACGGCGATTTGACCTTTTTGGTCGAAAATGCATGTAAGGCTAACACCTGGCGCTCAAATGCCACTCGGATGTCCAAGTTGTCGCAGCGCATTGAAATTTTGCATGCGGGTAGACCTTGACCTGGAGGTCACGTTTCCACCGTTCTTGACCCCCGCTCACCTCTGTGAGTGGAGCTATGGGCGATGAAAGATGATTTTAACATTGGCTCCAAAGTGAAAAATGTTCGGTTCAGTATGCTCCATATGACCTAAGGAGTCGTCCTGCAAAGTCTGAGACTCCTACGGCGATTTGACCTTTTTGGTCGAAAATGCATGTAAGGCTAACACCTGGCGCTCAAATGCCACTCGGATGTCAAAGTTGTCGCAGCGCATTGAAATTTTGCATGCAGGTAGACCTTGACCTGGAGGTCACGTTTCCACCGTTCTTGACCCCCGCTCACCTCTGTGAGTGGAGCTATGGGCGATCAAAGATGATTTTAACATTGGCTCCAAAGTGAAAAATGTTCGGTTCAGTATGCTCCATATGACCTAAGGAGTCGTCCTGCAAAGTCTGAGACTCCTACGGCGATTTGACCTTTTTGGTCGAAAATGCATGTGAGGCTAACACCTGGCGCTCAAATGCCACTCGGATGTCAAAGTTGTCGCAGCGCATTGAAATTTTGCATGCGGGTAGACCTTGACCCGGAGGTCACGTTTCCACCGTTCTTGACCCCCGCTCATCTCTGTGAGTGGAGCTATGGGCGATGAAAGATGATTTTAACATTGGCTCCAAAGTGAAAAATGTTCGGTTCAGTATGCTCCTTAGACCTAAGAAGTCGTCCTGCAAAGTCTGAGACTCCTACGGCGATTTGACCTTTTTGGTCCAAATGCATGTGAGGCTAACACCTGGCGCTCAAATGCCACTCGGATGTCAAAGTTGTCGCAGCGCATTGAAATTTTGCATGCGGGTAGACCTTGACCTGGAGGTCACGTTTCCACCGTTCTTGACCCCCGCTCACCTCTGTGAGTGGAGCTATGGGCGATCAAAGATGATTTTAACATTGGCTCCAAAGTGAAAAATGTTCGGTTCAGTATGCTCCATATGACCTAAGGAGTCGTCCTGCAAAGTCTGAGACTCCTACGGCGATTTGACCTTTTTGGTCGAAAATGCATGTAAGGCTAACACCTGGCGCTCAAATGCCACTCGGATGTCAAAGTTGTCGCAGCGCATTGAAATTTTGCATGCGGGTAGACCTTGACCTGGAGGTCACGTTTCCACCGTTCTTGATCCCCGCTCATCTCTGTGAGTGGAGCTATGGGCGATCAAAGATGATTTTAACATTGGCTCCAAAGTGAAAAATGTTCGGTTCAGTATGCTCCATATGACCTAAGGAGTCGTCCTGCAAAGTCTGAGACTCCTACGGCGATTTGACCTTTTTGGTCGAAAATGCATGTAAGGCTAACACCTGGCGCTCAAATGCCACTCGGATGTCAAAGTTGTCGCAGCGCATTGAAATTTTGCATGCGGGTAGACCTTGACCTGGAGGTCACGTTTCCACCGTTCTTGACCCCCGCTCACCTCTGTGAGTGGAGCTATGGGCGATCAAAGATGATTTTAACATTGGCTCCAAAGTGAAAAATGTTCGGTTCAGTATGCTCCATATGACCTAAGGAGTCGTCCTGCAAAGTCTGAGACTCCTACGGCGATTTGACCTTTTTGGTCGAAAATGCATGTAAGGCTAACACCTGGCGCTCAAATGCCACTCGGATGTCAAAGTTGTCGCAGCGCATTGAAATTTTGCATGCGGGTAGATCTTGACCTGGAGGTCACGTTTCCACCGTTCTTGACCCCCGCTCACCTCTGTGAGTGGAGCTATGGGCGATCAAAGATGATTTTAACATTGGCTCCAAAGTGAAAAATGTTCGGTTCAGTATGCTCCATATGACCTAAGGAGTCGTCCTGCAAAGTCTGAGACTCCTACGGCGATTTGGCCTTTTTGGTCGAAAATGCATGTAAGGCTCACACCTGGCGCTCAAATGCCACTCGGATGTCAAAGTTGTCGCAGCGCATTGAAATTTTGCATGCGGGTAGACCTTGACCTGGAGGTCACGTTTCCACCGTTCTTGACCCCCGCTCACCTCTGTGAGTGGAACTATGGGCGATCAAAGATGATTTTAACATTGGCTCCAAAGTGAAAAATGTTCGGTTCAGTATGCTCCATATGACCTAAGGAGTCGTCCTGCAAAGTCTGAGACTCCTACGGCGATTTGACCTTTTTGGTCGAAAATGCATGTGAGGCTAACACCTGGCGCTCAAATGCCACTCGGATGTCAAAGTTGTCGCAGCGCATTGAAATTTTGCATGCGGGTAGACCTTGACCCGGAGGTCACGTTTCCATCGTTCGTGACCCCCGCTCACCTCTGTGAGTGGAGCTATGGGCGATCAAAGATGATTTTAACATTGGCTCCAAAGTGAAAAATGTTCGGTTCAGTATGCTCCATATGACCTAAGGAGTCGTCCTGCAAAGTCTGAGACTCCTACGGCGATTTGACCTTTTTGGTCGAAAATGCATGTGAGGCTAACACCTGGCGCTCAAATGCCACTCGGATGTCAAAGTTGTCGCAGCGCATTGAAATTTTGCATGCGGGTAGACCTTGACCTGGAGGTCACGTTTCCACCGTTCTTGACCCCCGCTCACCTCTGTGAGTGGAGCTATGGGCGATCAAAAACAATTTTAACATTGGCTCCAAAGTGAAAAATGTTCGGTTCAGTATGCTCCATATGACCTAAGGAGTCGTCCTGCAAAGTCTGAGACTCCTACGGCGATTTGACCTTTTTGGTCGAAAATGCATGTAAGGCTAACACCTGGCGCTCAAATGCCACTCGGATGTCAAAGTTGTCGCAGCGCATTGAAATTTTGCATGCGGGTAGACCTTGACCTGGAGGTCACGTTTCCACCGTTCTTGACCCCCGCTCACCTCTGTGAGTGGAGCTATGGGCGATCAAAGATGATTTTAACATTGTCTCCAAAGTGAAAAATGTTCGGTTCAGTATGCTCCATATGACCTAAGGAGTCGTCCTGCAAAGTCTGAGACTCGTACGGCGATTTGACCTTTTTGGTCGAAAATGCATGTGAGGCTAACACCTGGCGCTCAAATGCCACTCGGATGTCAAAGTTGTCGCAGCGCATTGAAATTTTGCATGCGGGTAGACCTTGACCCGGAGGTCACGTTTCCATCGTTCGTGACCCCCGCTCACCTCTGTGAGTGGAGCTATGGGCGATGAAAGATGATTTTAACATTGGCTCCAAAGTGAAAAATGTTCGGTTCAGTATGCTCCATATGACCTAAGGAGTCGTCCTGCAAAGTCTGAGACTCGTACGGCGATTTGACCTTTTTGGTCGAAAATGCATGTGAGGCTAACACCTGGCGCTCAAATGCCACTCGGATGTCAAAGTTGTCGCAGCGCATTGAAATTTTGCATGTGGGTAGACCTTGACCTGGAGGTCACGTTTCCACCGTTCTTGACCCCCGTTCACCTCTGTGAGTGGAGCTATGGGCGATCAAAAACAATTTTAACATTGGCTCCAAAGTGAAAAATGTTCGGTTCAGTATGCTCCATATGACCTAAGGAGTCGTCCTGCAAAGTCTGAGACTCCTACGGCGATTTGACCTTTTTGGTCGAAAATGCATGTAAGGCTAACACCTGGCGCTCAAATGCCACTCGGATGTCAAAGTTGTCGCAGCGCATTGAAATTTTGCATGCGGGTAGACCTTGACCTGGAGGTCACGTTTCCACCGTTCTTGACCCCCGCTCACCTCTGTGAGTGGAGCTATGGGCGATGAAAGATGATTTTAACATTGGCTCCAAAGTGAAAAATGTTCGGTTCAGTATGCTCCATATGACCTAAGGAGTCGTCCTGCAAAGTCTGAGACTGCTACGGCGATTTGGCCTTTTTGGTCGAAAATGCATGTAAGGCTCACACCTGGCGCTCAAATGCCACTCGGATGTCAAAGTTGTCGCAGCGCATTGACATTTTGCATGCGGGTAGACCTTGACCTGGAGGTCACGTTTCCACCGTTCTTGACCCCCGCTCACCTCTGTGAGTGGAACTATGGGCGATCAAAGATGATTTTAACATTGGCTCCAAAGTGAAAAATGTTCGGTTCAGTATGCTCCATATGACCTAAGGAGTCGTCCTGCAAAGTCTGAGACTCGTACGGCGATTTGACCTTTTTGGTCGAAAATGCATGTGAGGCTAACACCTGGCGCTCAAATGCCACTCGGATGTCAAAGTTGTCGCAGCGCATTGAAATTTTGCATGCGGGTAGACCTTGACCTGGAGGTCACGTTTCCACCGTTCTTGACCCCCGCTCACCTCTGTGAGTGGAGCTATGGGCGATCAAAGATGATTTTAACATTGGCTCCAAAGTGAAAAATGTTCGGTTCAGTATGCTCCATATGACCTAAGGAGTCGTCCTGCAAAGTCTGAGACTCGTACGGCGATTTGACCTTTTTGGTCGAAAATGCATGTGAGGCTAACACCTGGCGCTCAAATGCCACTCGGATGTCAAAGTTGTCGCAGCGCATTGAAATTTTGCATGCGGGTAGACCTTGACCCGGAGGTCACGTTTCCATCGTTCTTGACCCCCGCTCACCTCTGTGAGTGGAGCTATGGGCGATCAAAGATGATTTTAACATTGGCTCCAAAGTGAAAAATGTTCGGTTCAGTATGCTCCATATGACCTAAGGAGTCGTCCTGCAAAGTCTGAGACTCCTACGGCGATTTGACCTTTTTGGTCGAAAATGCATGTGAGGCTAACACCTGGCGCTCAAATGCCACTCGGATGTCAAAGTTGTCGCAGCGCATTGAAATTTTGCATGCGGGTAGACCTTGACCTGGAGGTCACGTTTCCACCGTTCTTGACCCCCGCTCACCTCTGTGAGTGGAGCTATGGGCGATCAAAAACAATTTTAACATTGGCTCCAAAGTGAAAAATGTTCGGTTCAGTATGCTCCATATGACCTAAGGAGTCGTCCTGCAAAGTCTGAGACTCCTACGGCGATTTGACCTTTTTGGTCGAAAATGCATGTAAGGCTAACACCTGGCGCTCAAATGCCACTCGGATGTCAAAGTTGTCGCAGCGCATTGAAATTTTGCATGCGGGTAGACCTTGACCTGGAGGTCACGTTTCCACCGTTCTTGACCCCCGCTCACCTCTGTGAGTGGAGCTATGGGCGATCAAAGATGATTTTAACATTGGCTCCAAAGTGAAAAATGTTCGGTTCAGTATGCTCCATATGACCTAAGGAGTCGTCCTGCAAAGTCTGAGACTCCTACGGCGATTTGACCTTTTTGGTCGAAAATGCATGTGAGGCTAACACCTGGCGCTCAAATGCCACTCGGATGTCAAAGTTGTCGCAGCGCATTGAAATTTTGCATGCGGGTAGACCTTGACCTGGAGGTCACGTTTCCACCGTTCTTGACCCCCGCTCACCTCTGTGAGTGGAGCTATGGGCGATCAAAAACAATTTTAACATTGGCTCCAAAGTGAAAAATGTTCGGTTCAGTATGCTCCATATGACCTAAGGAGTCGTCCTGCAAAGTCTGAGACTGCTACGGCGATTTGGCCTTTTTGGTCGAAAATGCATGTAAGGCTCACACCTGGCGCTCAAATGCCACTCGGATGTCAAAGTTGTCGCAGCGCATTGAAATTTTGCATGCGGGTAGACCTTGACCTGGAGGTCACGTTTCCACCGTTCTTGACCCCCGCTCATCTCTGTGAGTGGAACTATGGGCGATCAAAGATGATTTTAACATTGGCTCCAAAGTGAAAAATGTTCGGTTCAGTATGCTCCATATGACCTAAGGAGTCGTCCTGCAAAGTCTGAGACTCCTACGGCGATTTGACCTTTTTGGTCGAAAATGCATGTAAGGCTAACACCTGGCGCTCAAATGCCACTCGGATGTCAAAGTTGTCGCAGCGCATTGAAATTTTGCATGCGGGTAGACCTTGACCTGGAGGTCACGTTTCCACCGTTCTTGACCCCCGCTCACCTCTGTGAGTGGAACTATGGGCGATCAAAGATGATTTTAACATTGGCTCCAAAGTGAAAAATGTTCGGTTCAGTATGCTCCATATGACCTAAGGAGTCGTCCTGCAAAGTCTGAGACTCGTACGGCGATTTGACCTTTTTGGTCGAAAATGCATGTGAGGCTAACACCTGGCGCTCAAATGCCACTCGGATGTCAAAGTTGTCGCAGCGCATTGAAATTTTGCATGCGGGTAGACCTTGACCCGGAGGTCACGTTTCCATCGTTCGTGACCCCCGCTCACCTCTGTGAGTGGAGCTATGGGCGATCAAAGATGATTTTAACATTGGCTCCAAAGTGAAAAATGTTCGGTTCAGTATGCTCCATATGACCTAAGGAGTCGTCCTGCAAAGTCTGAGACTCCTACGGCGATTTGACCTTTTTGGTCGAAAATGCATGTGAGGCTAACACCTGGCGCTCAAATGCCACTCGGATGTCAAAGTTGTCGCAGCGCATTGAAATTTTGCATGCGGGTAGACCTTGACCTGGAGGTCACGTTTCCACCGTTCTTGACCCCCGCTCACCTCTGTGAGTGGAGCTATGGGCGATCAAAAACAATTTTAACATTGGCTCCAAAGTGAAAAATGTTCGGTTCAGTATGCTCCATATGACCTAAGGAGTCGTCCTGCAAAGTCTGAGACTCCTACGGCGATTTGACCTTTTTGGTCGAAAATGCATGTAAGGCTAACACCTGGCGCTCAAATGCCACTCGGATGTCAAAGTTGTCGCAGCGCATTGAAATTTTGCATGCGGGTAGACCTTGACCTGGAGGTCACGTTTCCACCGTTCTTGACCCCCGCTCACCTCTGTGAGTGGAGCTATGGGCGATCAAAAACAATTTTAACATTGGCTCCAAAGTGAAAAATGTTCGGTTCAGTATGCTCCATATGACCTAAGGAGTCGTCCTGCAAAGTCTGAGACTGCTACGGCGATTTGGCCTTTTTGGTCGAAAATGCATGTAAGGCTCACACCTGGCGCTCAAATGCCACTCGGATGTCAAAGTTGTCGCAGCGCATTGAAATTTTGCATGCGGGTAGACCTTGACCTGGAGGTCACGTTTCCACCGTTCTTGACCCCCGCTCACCTCTGTGAGTGGAACTATGGGCGATCAAAGATGATTTTAACATTGGCTCCAAAGTGAAAAATGTTCGGTTCAGTATGCTCCATATGACCTAAGGAGTCGTCCTGCAAAGTCTGAGACTGCTACGGCGATTTGGCCTTTTTGGTCGAAAATGCATGTAAGGCTCACACCTGGCGCTCAAATGCCACTCGGATGTCAAAGTTGTCGCAGCGCATTGAAATTTTGCATGCGGGTAGACCTTGACCTGGAGGTCACGTTTCCACCGTTCTTGACCCCCGCTCACCTCTGTGAGTGGAACTATGGGCGATCAAAGATGATTTTAACATTGGCTCCAAAGTGAAAAATGTTCGGTTCAGTATGCTCCATATGACCTAAGGAGTCGTCCTGCAAAGTCTGAGACTCGTACGGCGATTTGACCTTTTTGGTCGAAAATGCATGTGAGGCTAACACCTGGCGCTCAAATGCCACTCGGATGTCAAAGTTGTCGCAGCGCATTGAAATTTTGCATGCGGGTAGACCTTGACCTGGAGGTCACGTTTCCACCGTTCTTGACCCCCGCTCACCTCTGTGAGTGGAGCTATGGGCGATCAAAGATGATTTTAACATTGGCTCCAAAGTGAAAAATGTTCGGTTCAGTATGCTCCATATGACCTAAGGAGTCGTCCTGCAAAGTCTGAGACTCCTACGGCGATTTGACCTTTTTGGTCGAAAATGCATGTAAGGCTAACACCTGGCGCTCAAATGCCACTCGGATGTCAAAGTTGTCGCAGCGCATTGAAATTTTGCATGCGGGTAGACCTTGACCTGGAGGTCACGTTTCCACCGTTTTTGATCCCCGCTCACCTCTGTGAGTGGAGCTATGGGCGATCAAAAACAATTTTAACATTGGCTCCAAAGTGAAAAATGTTCGGTTCAGTATGCTCCATATGACCTAAGGAGTCGTCCTGCAAAGTCTGAGACTGCTACGGCGATTTGGCCTTTTTGGTCGAAAATGCATGTAAGGCTCACACCTGGCGCTCAAATGCCACTCGGATGTCAAAGTTGTCGCAGCGCATTGAAATTTTGCATGCGGGTAGACCTTGACCTGGAGGTCACGTTTCCACCGTTCTTGACCCCCGCTCACCTCTGTGAGTGGAACTATGGGCGATCAAAGATGATTTTAACATTGGCTCCAAAGTGAAAAATGTTCGGTTCAGTATGCTCCATATGACCTAAGGAGTCGTCCTGCAAAGTCTGAGACTCCTACGGCGATTTGACCTTTTTGGTCGAAAATGCATGTAAGGCTAACACCTGGCGCTCAAATGCCACTCGGATGTCAAAGTTGTCGCAGCGCATTGAAATTTTGCATGCGGGTAGACCTTGACCTGGAGGTCACGTTTCCACCGTTCTTGACCCCCGCTCACCTCTGTGAGTGGAGCTATGGGCGATCAAAGATGATTTTAACATTGGCTCCAAAGTGAAAAATGTTCGGTTCAGTATGCTCCATATGACCTAAGGAGTCGTCCTGCAAAGTCTGAGACTCCTACGGCGATTTGACCTTTTTGGTCGAAAATGCATGTGAGGCTAACACCTGGCGCTCAAATGCCACTCGGATGTCAAAGTTGTCGCAGCGCATTGAAATTTTGCATGCGGGTAGACCTTGACCCGGAGGTCACGTTTCCACCGTTCTTGACCCCCGCTCATCTCTGTGAGTGGAGCTATGGGCGATCAAAGATGATTTTAACATTGGCTCCAAAGTGAAAAATGTTCGGTTCAGTATGCTCCATATGACCTAAGGAGTCGTCCTGCAAAGTCTGAGACTCCTACGGCGATTTGACCTTTTTGGTCGAAAATGCATGTAAGGCTAACACCTGGCGCTCAAATGCCACTCGGATGTCAAAGTTGTCGCAGCGCATTGAAATTTTGCATGCGGGTAGATCTTGACCTGGAGGTCACGTTTCCACCGTTCTTGACCCCCGCTCACCTCTGTGAGTGGAGCTATGGGCGATGAAAGATGATTTTAACATTGGCTCCAAAGTGAAAAATGTTCGGTTCAGTATGCTCCATATGACCTAAGGAGTCGTCCTGCAAAGTCTGAGACTCCTACGGCGATTTGGCCTTTTTGGTCGAAAATGCATGTAAGGCTCACACCTGGCGCTCAAATGCCACTCGGATGTCAAAGTTGTCGCAGCGCATTGAAATTTTGCATGCGGGTAGACCTTGACCTGGAGGTCACGTTTCCACCGTTCTTGACCCCCGCTCACCTCTGTGAGTGGAACTATGGGCGATCAAAGATGATTTTAACATTGGCTCCAAAGTGAAAAATGTTCGGTTCAGTATGCTCCATATGACCTAAGGAGTCGTCCTGCAAAGTCTGAGACTCCTACGGCGATTTGACCTTTTTGGTCGAAAATGCATGTAAGGCTAACACCTGGCGCTCAAATGCCACTCGGATGTCAAAGTTGTCGCAGCGCATTGAAATTTTGCATGCGGGTAGATCTTGACCTGGAGGTCACGTTTCCACCGTTCTTGACCCCCGCTCACCTCTGTGAGTGGAGCTATGGGCGATCAAAGATGATTTTAACATTGGCTCCAAAGTGAAAAATGTTCGGTTCAGTATGCTCCATATGACCTAAGGAGTCGTCCTGCAAAGTCTGAGACTCGTACGGCGATTTGACCTTTTTGGTCGAAAATGCATGTGAGGCTAACACCTGGCGCTCAAATGCCACTCGGATGTCAAAGTTGTCGCAGCGCATTGAAATTTTGCATGCGGGTAGACCTTGACCCGGAGGTCACGTTTCCACCGTTCGTGACCCCCGCTCACCTCTGTGAGTGGAGCTATGGGCGATCAAAGATGATTTTAACATTGGCTCCAAAGTGAAAAATGTTCGGTTCAGTATGCTCCATATGACCTAAGGAGTCGTCCTGCAAAGTCTGAGACTCCTACGGCGATTTGACCTTTTTGGTCGAAAATGCATGTAAGGCTAACACCTGGCGCTCAAATGCCACTCGGATGTCAAAGTTGTCGCAGCGCATTGAAATTTTGCATGCGGGTAGAGCTTGACCTGGAGGTCACGTTTCCACCGTTTTTGATCCCCGCTCATCTCTGTGAGTGGAGCTATGGGCGATGAAAGATGATTTTAACATTGGCTCCAAAGTGAAAAATGTTCGGTTCAGTATGCTCCATATGACCTAAGGAGTCGTCCTGCAAAGTCTGAGACTCCTACGGCGATTTGACCTTTTTGGTCGAAAATGCATGTAAGGCTAACACCTGGCGCTCAAATGCCACTCGGATGTCAAAGTTGTCGCAGCGCATTGAAATTTTGCATGCGGGTAGACCTTGACCTGGAGGTCACGTTTCCACCGTTCTTGACCCCCGCTCATCTCTGTGAGTGGAGCTATGGGCGATCAAAAACAATTTTAACATTGGCTCCAAAGTGAAAAATGTTCGGTTCAGTATGCTCCATATGACCTAAGGAGTCGTCCTGCAAAGTATGAGACTCCTACGGCGATTTGACCTTTTTGGTCGAAAATGCATGTAAGGCTAACACCTGGCGCTCAAATGCCACTCGGATGTCAAAGTTGTCGCAGCGCATTGAAATTTTGCATGCCGGTAGACCTTGACCTGGAGGTCACGTTTCCACCGTTCTTGATCCCTGCTCATCTCTGTGAGTGGAGCTATGGGCGATCAAAGATGATTTTAACATTGGCTCCAAAGTGAAAAATGTTCGGTTCAGTATGCTCCATATGACCTAAGGAGTCGTCCTGCAAAGTCTGAGACTCCTACGGCGATTTGACCTTTTTGGTCGAAAATGCATGTGAGGCTAACACCTGGCGCTCAAATGCCACTCGGATGTCAAAGTTGTCGCAGCGCATTGAAATTTTGCATGCGGGTAGACCTTGACCCGGAGGTCACGTTTCCACCGTTCTTGACCCCCGCTCACCTCTGTGAGTGGAACTATGGGCGATCAAAGATGATTTTAACATTGGCTCCAAAGTGAAAAATGTTCGGTTCAGTATGCTCCATATGACCTAAGGAGTCGTCCTGCAAAGTCTGAGACTCCTACGGCGATTTGACCTTTTTGGTCGAAAATGCATGTGAGGCTAACACCTGGCGCTCAAATGCCACTCGGATGTCAAAGTTGTCGCAGCGCATTGAAATTTTGCATGCGGGTAGACCTTCACCCGGAGGTCACGTTTCCACCGTTCGTGACCCCCGCTCATCTCTGTGAGTGGAGCTATGGGCGATGAAAGATGATTTTAACATTGGCTCCAAAGTGAAAAATGTTCGGTTCAGTATGCTCCATATGACCTAAGGAGTCGTCCTGCAAAGTCTGAGACTCCTACGGCGATTTGACCTTTTTGGTCGAAAATGCATGTAAGGCTAACACCTGGCGCTCAAATGCCACTCGGATGTCAAAGTTGTCGCAGCGCATTGAAATTTTGCATGCGGGTAGACCTTGACCCGGAGGTCACGTTTCCACCGTTCTTGACCCCCGCTCATCTCTGTGAGTGGAGCTATGGGCGATGAAAGATGATTTTAACATTGGCTCCAAAGTGAAAAATGTTCGGTTCAGTATGCTCCATATGACCTAAGGAGTCGTCCTGCAAAGTCTGAGACTCCTACGGCGATTTGACCTTTTTGGTCGAAAATGCATGTAAGGCTAACACCTGGCGCTCAAATGCCACTCGGATGTCAAAGTTGTCGCAGCGCATTGAAATTTTGCATGCGGGTAGATCTTGACCTGGAGGTCACGTTTCCACCGTTCTTGACCCCCGCTCACCTCTGTGAGTGGAGCTATGGGCGATCAAAGATGATTTTAACATTGGCTCCAAAGTGAAAAATGTTCGGTTCAGTATGCTCCATATGACCTAAGGAGTCGTCCTGCAAAGTCTGAGACTCCTACGGCGATTTGGCCTTTTTGGTCGAAAATGCATGTAAGGCTAACACCTGGCGCTCAAATGCCACTCGGATGTCAAAGTTGTCGCAGCGCATTGAAATTTTGCATGCGGGTAGACCTTGACCTGGAGGTCACGTTTCCACCGTTCTTGACCCCCGCTCATCTCTGTGAGTGGAGCTATGGGCGATCAAAGATGATTTTAACATTGGCTCCAAAGTGAAAAATGTTCGGTTCAGTATGCTCCATATGACCTAAGGAGTCGTCCTGCAAAGTCTGAGACTCGTACGGCGATTTGACCTTTTTGGTCGAAAATGCATGTGAGGCTAACACCTGGCGCTCAAATGCCACTCGGATGTCAAAGTTGTCGCGGCGCATTGAAATTTTGCATGCGGGTAGACCTTGACCTGGAGGTCACGTTTCCACCGTTCTTGACCCCCGCTCACCTCTGTGAGTGGAGCTATGGGCGATCAAAAACAATTTTAACATTGGCTCCAAAGTGAAAAATGTTCGGTTCAGTATGCTCCATATGACCTAAGGAGTCGTCCTGCAAAGTCTGAGACTCCTACGGCGATTTGACCTTTTTGGTCGAAAATGCATGTGAGGCTAACACCTGGCGCTCAAATGCCACTCGGATGTCAAAGTTGTCGCAGCGCATTGAAATTTTGCATGCGGGTAGACCTTGACCCGGAGGTCACGTTTCCACCGTTCTTGACCCCCGCTCACCTCTGTGAGTGGAACTATGGGCGATCAAAGATGATTTTAACATTGGCTCCAAAGTGAAAAATGTTCGGTTCAGTATGCTCCATATGACCTAAGGAGTCGTCCTGCAAAGTCTGAGACTCCTACGGCGATTTGACCTTTTTGGTCGAAAATGCATGTGAGGCTAACACCTGGCGCTCAAATGCCACTCGGATGTCAAAGTTGTCGCAGCGCATTGAAATTTTGCATGCGGGTAGACCTTCACCCGGAGGTCACGTTTCCACCGTTCGTGACCCCCGCTCATCTCTGTGAGTGGAGCTATGGGCGATGAAAGATGATTTTAACATTGGCTCCAAAGTGAAAAATGTTCGGTTCAGTATGCTCCATATGACCTAAGGAGTCGTCCTGCAAAGTCTGAGACTCCTACGGCGATTTGACCTTTTTGGTCGAAAATGCATGTAAGGCTAACACCTGGCGCTCAAATGCCACTCGGATGTCAAAGTTGTCGCAGCGCATTGAAATTTTGCATGCGGGTAGACCTTGACCCGGAGGTCACGTTTCCACCGTTCTTGACCCCCGCTCATCTCTGTGAGTGGAGCTATGGGCGATGAAAGATGATTTTAACATTGGCTCCAAAGTGAAAAATGTTCGGTTCAGTATGCTCCATATGACCTAAGGAGTCGTCCTGCAAAGTCTGAGACTCCTACGGCGATTTGACCTTTTTGGTCGAAAATGCATGTAAGGCTAACACCTGGCGCTCAAATGCCACTCGGATGTCAAAGTTGTCGCAGCGCATTGAAATTTTGCATGCGGGTAGATCTTGACCTGGAGGTCACGTTTCCACCGTTCTTGACCCCCGCTCACCTCTGTGAGTGGAGCTATGGGCGATCAAAGATGATTTTAACATTGGCTCCAAAGTGAAAAATGTTCGGTTCAGTATGCTCCATATGACCTAAGGAGTCGTCCTGCAAAGTCTGAGACTCCTACGGCGATTTGGCCTTTTTGGTCGAAAATGCATGTAAGGCTAACACCTGGCGCTCAAATGCCACTCGGATGTCAAAGTTGTCGCAGCGCATTGAAATTTTGCATGCGGGTAGACCTTGACCTGGAGGTCACGTTTCCACCGTTCTTGACCCCCGCTCACCTCTGTGAGTGGAGCTATGGGCGATCAAAGATGATTTTAACATTGGCTCCAAAGTGAAAAATGTTCGGTTCAGTATGCTCCATATGACCTAAGGAGTCGTCCTGCAAAGTCTGAGACTCGTACGGCGATTTGACCTTTTTGGTCGAAAATGCATGTGAGGCTAACACCTGGCGCTCAAATGCCACTCGGATGTCAAAGTTGTCGCGGCGCATTGAAATTTTGCATGCGGGTAGACCTTGACCTGGAGGTCACGTTTCCACCGTTCTTGACCCCCGCTCACCTCTGTGAGTGGAGCTATGGGCGATCAAAAACAATTTTAACATTGGCTCCAAAGTGAAAAATGTTCGGTTCAGTATGCTCCATATGACCTAAGGAGTCGTCCTGCAAAGTCTGAGACTCCTACGGCGATTTGACCTTTTTGGTCGAAAATGCATGTAAGGCTAACACCTGGCGCTCAAATGCCACTCGGATGTCAAAGTTGTCGCAGCGCATTGAAATTTTGCATGCGGGTAGACCTTGACCTGGAGGTCACGTTTCCACCGTTCTTGATCCCTGCTCATCTCTGTGAGTGGAGCTATGGGCGATCAAAGATGATTTTAACATTGGCTCCAAAGTGAAAAATGTTCGGTTCAGTATGCTCCATATGACCTAAGGAGTCGTCCTGCAAAGTCTGAGACTCCTACGGCGATTTGACCTTTTTGGTCGAAAATGCATGTGAGGCTAACACCTGGCGCTCAAATGCCACTCGGATGTCAAAGTTGTCGCAGCGCATTGAAATTTTGCATGCGGGTAGACCTTGACCCGGAGGTCACGTTTCCACCGTTCTTGACCCCCGCTCACCTCTGTGAGTGGAACTATGGGCGATCAAAGATGATTTTAACATTGGCTCCAAAGTGAAAAATGTTCGGTTCAGTATGCTCCATATGACCTAAGGAGTCGTCCTGCAAAGTCTGAGACTCCTACGGCGATTTGACCTTTTTGGTCGAAAATGCATGTGAGGCTAACACCTGGCGCTCAAATGCCACTCGGATGTCAAAGTTGTCGCAGCGCATTGAAATTTTGCATGCGGGTAGACCTTGACCCGGAGGTCACGTTTCCACCGTTCTTGACCCCCGCTCATCTCTGTGAGTGGAGCTATGGGCGATGAAAGATGATTTTAACATTGGCTCCAAAGTGAAAAATGTTCGGTTCAGTATGCTCCATATGACCTAAGGAGTCGTCCTGCAAAGTCTGAGACTCCTACGGCGATTTGACCTTTTTGGTCGAAAATGCATGTAAGGCTAACACCTGGCGCTCAAATGCCACTCGGATGTCAAAGTTGTCGCAGCGCATTGAAATTTTGCATGCGGGTAGACCTTGACCCGGAGGTCACGTTTCCACCGTTCTTGACCCCCGCTCATCTCTGTGAGTGGAGCTATGGGCGATGAAAGATGATTTTAACATTGGCTCCAAAGTGAAAAATGTTCGGTTCAGTATGCTCCATATGACCTAAGGAGTCGTCCTGCAAAGTCTGAGACTCCTACGGCGATTTGACCTTTTTGGTCGAAAATGCATGTAAGGCTAACACCTGGCGCTCAAATGCCACTCGGATGTCAAAGTTGTCGCAGCGCATTGAAATTTTGCATGCGGGTAGATCTTGACCTGGAGGTCACGTTTCCACCGTTCTTGACCCCCGCTCACCTCTGTGAGTGGAGCTATGGGCGATCAAAGATGATTTTAACATTGGCTCCAAAGTGAAAAATGTTCGGTTCAGTATGCTCCATATGACCTAAGGAGTCGTCCTGCAAAGTCTGAGACTCCTACGGCGATTTGGCCTTTTTGGTCGAAAATGCATGAAAGGCTAACACCTGGCGCTCAAATGCCACTCGGATGTCAAAGTTGTCGCAGCGCATTGAAATTTTGCATGCGGGTAGACCTTGACCTGGAGGTCACGTTTCCACCGTTCTTGACCCCCGCTCACCTCTGTGAGTGGAGCTATGGGCGATCAAAGATGATTTTAACATTGGCTCCAAAGTGAAAAATGTTCGGTTCAGTATGCTCCATATGACCTAAGGAGTCGTCCTGCAAAGTCTGAGACTCCTACGGCGATTTGACCTTTTTGGTCGAAAATGCATGTGAGGCTAACACCTGGCGCTCAAATGCCACTCGGATGTCAAAGTTGTCGCAGCGCATTGAAATTTTGCATGCGGGTAGACCTTGACCCGGAGGTCACGTTTCCATCGTTCGTGACCCCCGCTCACCTCTGTGAGTGGAGCTATGGGCGATCAAAGATGATTTTAACATTGGCTCCAAAGTGAAAAATGTTCGGTTCAGTATGCTCCATATGACCTAAGGAGTCGTCCTGCAAAGTCTGAGACTCCTACGGCGATTTGACCTTTTTGGTCGAAAATGCATGTGAGGCTAACACCTGGCGCTCAAATGCCACTCGGATGTCAAAGTTGTCGCGGCGCATTGAAATTTTGCATGCGGGTAGACCTTGACCTGGAGGTCACGTTTCCACCGTTCTTGACCCCCGCTCACCTCTGTGAGTGGAGCTATGGGCGATCAAAAACAATTTTAACATTGGCTCCAAAGTGAAAAATGTTCGGTTCAGTATGCTCCATATGACCTAAGGAGTCGTCCTGCAAAGTCTGAGACTCCTACGGCGATTTGACCTTTTTGGTCGAAAATGCATGTAAGGCTAACACCTGGCGCTCAAATGCCACTCGGATGTCAAAGTTGTCGCAGCGCATTGAAATTTTGCATGCGGGTAGACCTTGACCTGGAGGTCACGTTTCCACCGTTTTTGATCCCCGCTCATCTCTGTGAGTGGAGCTATGGGCGATGAAAAATGATTTTAACATTGGCTCCAAAGTGAAAAATGTTCGGTTCAGTATGCTCCATATGACCTAAGGAGTCGTCCTGCAAAGTCTGAGACTCCTACGGCGATTTGACCTTTTTGGTCGAAAATGCATGTGAGGCTAACACCTGGCGCTCAAATGCCACTCGGATGTCAAAGTTGTCGCAGCGCATTGAAATTTTGCATGCGGGTAGACCTTGACCCGGAGGTCACGTTTCCACCGTTCTTGACCCCCGCTCATCTCTGTGAGTGGAGCTATGGGCGATGAAAGATGATTTTAACATTGGCTCCAAAGTGAAAAATGTTCGGTTCAGTATGCTCCATATCACCTAAGGAGTCGTCCTGCAAAGTATGAGACTCCTACGGCGATTTGACCTTTTTGGTCGAAAATGCATGTAAGGCTAACACCTGGCGCTCAAATGCCACTCGGATGTCAAAGTTGTCGCAGCGCATTGAAATTTTGCATGCGGGTAGACCTTGACCCGGAGGTCACGTTTCCACCGTTCTTGACCCCCGCTCATCTCTGTGAGTGGAGCTATGGGCGATCAAAGATGATTTTAACATTGGCTCCAAAGTGAAAAATGTTCGGTTCAGTATGCTCCATATGACCCAAGGAGTCGTCCTGCTAAGTCTGAGACTCCTACGGCGATTTGCCCTTTTTGGTCGAAAATGCATGTAAGGCTAACACCTGGCGCTCAAATGCCACTCGGATGTCAAAGTTGTCGCAGCGCATTGAAATTTTGCATGCGGGTAGACCTTGACCCGGAGGTCACGTTTCCACCGTTCTTGACCCCCGCTCATCTCTGTGAGTGGAGCTATGGGCGATGAAAGATGATTTTAACATTGGCTCCAAAGTGAAAAATGTTCGGTTCAGTATGCTCCATATGACCTAAGGAGTCGTCCTGCAAAGTCTGAGACTCCTACGGCGATTTGACCTTTTTGGTCGAAAATGCATGTAAGGCTAACACCTGGCGCTCAAATGCCACTCGGATGTCAAAGTTGTCGCAGCGCATTGAAATTTTGCATGCGGGTAGACCTTGACCTGGAGGTCACGTTTCCACCGTTCTTGACCCCCGCTCACCTCTGTGAGTGGAACTATGGGCGATCAAAGATGATTTTAACATTGGCTCCAAAGTGAAAAATGTTCGGTTCAGTATGCTCCATATGACCTAAGGAGTCGTCCTGCAAAGTCTGAGACTCCTACGGCGATTTGACCTTTTTGGTCGAAAATGCATGTGAAGGCTAACACCTGGCGCTCAAATGCCACTCTGATGTCAAAGTTGTCGCAGCGCATTGAAATTTTGCATGCGCGTAGACCTTGACCCGGAGGTCACGTTTCCACCGTTCTTGACCCCCGCTCATCTCTGTGAGTGGAGCTATGGGCGATCAAAGATGATTTTAACATTGGCTCCAAAGTGAAAAATGCTCGATTCAGTATCCTCCATATGACCTAAGGAGTCGTCCTGCAAAGTCTGAGACTCCTACGGCGATTTGACCTTTTTGGTCGAAAATGCATGTAAGGCTAACACCTGGCGCTCAAATGCCACTCGGATGTCAAAGTTGTCGCAGCGCATTGAAATTTTGCATGCGGGTAGACCTTGACCTGGAGGTCACGTTTCCACCGTTTTTGATCCCCGCTCATCTCTGTGAGTGGAGCTATGGGCGATCAAAGATGATTTTAACATTGGCTCCAAAGTGAAAAATGTTCGGTTCAGTATGCTCCATATGACCTAAGGAGTCGTCCTGCAAAGTCTGAGACTCCTACGGCGATTTGACCTTTTTGGTCGAAAATGCATGTGAGGCTAACACCTGGCGCTCAAATGCCACTCGGATGTCAAAGTTGTCGCAGCGCATTGAAATTTTGCATGCGGGTAGACCTTGACCTGGAGGTCACGTTTCCACCGTTCTTGATCCCTGCTCATCTCTGTGAGTGGAGCTATGGGCGATCAAAGATGATTTTAACATTGGCTCCAAAGTGAAAAATGTTCGGTTCAGTATGCTCCATATGACCTAAGGAGTCGTCCTGCAAAGTCTGAGACTCCTACGGCGATTTGACCTTTTTGGTCGAAAATGCATGTGAGGCTAACACCTGGCGCTCAAATGCCACTCGGATGTCAAAGTTGTCGCAGCGCATTGAAATTTTGCATGCGGGTAGACCTTCACCCGGAGGTCACGTTTCCACCGTTCTTGACCCCCGCTCATCTCTGTGAGTGGAGCTATGGGCGATCAAAGATGATTTTAACATTGGCTCCAAAGTGAAAAATGTTCGGTTCAGTATGCTCCATATGACCTAAGGAGTCGTCCTGCAAAGTCTGATACTCCTACGGCGATATGACCTTTTTGGTCGAAAATGCATGTAAGGCTAACACCTGGCGCTCAAATGCCACTCGGATGTCAAAGTTGTCGCAGCGCATTGAAATTTTGCATGCGGGTAGACCTTGACCTGGAGGTCACGTTTCCACCGTTCTTGACCCCCGCTCACCTCTGTGAGTGGAACTATGGGCGATCAAAGATGATTTTAACATTGGCTCCAAAGTGAAAAATGTTCGGTTCAGTATGCTCCATATGACCTAAGGAGTCGTCCTGCAAAGTCTGAGACTCCTACGGCGATTTGACCTTTTTGGTCGAAAATGCATGTGAGGCTAACACCTGGCGCTCAAATGCCACTCTGATGTCAAAGTTGTCGCAGCGCATTGAAATTTTGCATGCGGGTAGACCTTGACCCGGAGGTCACGTTTCCACCGTTCTTGACCCCCGCTCATCTCTGTGAGTGGAGCTATGGGCGATCAAAGATGATTTTAACATTGGCTCCAAAGTGAAAAATGTTCGGTTCAGTATGTTCCATATGACCCAAGGAGTCGTCCTGCAAAGTCTGAGACTCCTACGGCGATTTGCCCTTTTTGGTCGAAAATGCATGTAAGGCTAACACCTGGCGCTCAAATGCCACTCGGATGTCAAAGTTGTCGCAGCGCATTGAAATTTTGCATTCGGGTAGACCTTGACCTGGAGGTCACGTTTCCACCGTTCTTGACCCCCGCTCACCTCTGTGAGTGGAGCTATGGGCGATCAAAGATGATTTTAACATTGGCTCCAAAGTGAAAAATGTTCGGTTCAGTATGCTCCATATGACCTAAGGAGTCGTCCTGCAAAGTCTGAGACTCCTACGGCGATTTGACCTTTTTGGTCGAAAATGCATGTGAGGCTAACACCTGGCGCTCAAATGCCACTCGGATGTCAAAGTTGTCACAGCGCATTGAAATTTTGCATGCGGGTAGACCTTGACCCGGAGGTCACGTTTCCACCGTTCTTGACCCCCGTTCATCTCTGTGAGTGGAGCTATGGGCGATGAAAGATGATTTTAACATTGGCTCCAAAGTGAAAAATGTTCGGTTCAGTATGCTCCATATGACCTAAGGAGTCGTCCTGCAAAGTATGAGACTCCTACGGCGATTTGACCTTTTTGGTCGAAAATGCATGTAAGGCTCACACCTGGCGCTCAAATGCCACTCGGATGTCAAAGTTGTCGCAGCGCATTGAAATTTTGCATGCGGGTAGACCTTGACCTGGAGGTCACGTTTCCACCGTTCTTGACCCCCGCTCACCTCTGTGAGTGGAGCTATGGGCGATCAAAGATGATTTTAACATTGGCTCCAAAGTGAAAAATGTTCGGTTCAGTATGCTCCATATGACCCAAGGAGTCGTCCTGCAAAGTCTGAGACTCCTACGGCGATTTGCCCTTTTTGGTCGAAAATGCATGTAAGGCTAACACCTGGCGCTCAAATGCCACTCGGATGTCAAAGTTGTCGCAGCGCATTGAAATTTTGCATGCGGGTAGACCTTGACCCGGAGGTCACGTTTCCACCGTTCTTGACCCCCGTTCATCTCTGTGAGTGGAGCTATGGGCGATCAAAGATGATTTTAACATTGGCTCCAAAGTGAAAAAATGTTCGGTTCAGTATGCTCCATATGACCTAAGGAGTCGTCCTGCAAAGTCTGAGACTCCTACGGCGATTTGACCTTTTTGGTCGAAAATGCATGTAAGGCTAACTAACACCTGGCGCTCAAATGCCACTCGGATGTCAAAGTTGTCGCAGCGCATTGAAATTTTGCATGCGGGTAGACCTTGACCCGGAGGTCACGTTTCCACCGTTCTTGACCCCCGCTCATCTCTGTGAGTGGAGCTATGGGCGATCAAAGATGATTTTAACATTGGCTCCAAAGTGAAAAATGTTCGGTTCAGTATGCTCCATATGACCTAAGGAGTCGTCCTGCAAAGTCTGAGACTCCTACGGCGATTTGACCTTTTTGGTCGAAAATGCATGTGAGGCTAACACCTGGCGCTCAAATGCCACTCGGATGTCAAAGTTGTCGCAGCGCATTGAAATTTTGCATGCGGGTAGACCTTGACCCGGAGGTCACGTTTCCACCGTTCTTGACCCCCGCTCATCTCTGTGAGTGGAGCTATGGGCGATCAAAGATGATTTTAACATTGGCTCCAAAGTGAAAAATGCTCGATTCAGTATGCTCCATATGACCTAAGGAGTCGTCCTGCAAAGTCTGAGACTCCTGCGGCGATTTGACCTTTTTGGTCGAAAATGCATGTGAGGCTAACACCTGGCGCTCAAATGCCACTCGGATGTCAAAGTTGTCGCAGCGCATTGAAATTTTGCATGCGGGTAGACCTTGACCCGGAGGTCACGTTTCCACCGTTCTTGACCCCCGTTCATCTCTGTGAGTGGAGCTATGGGCGATGAAAGATGATTTTAACATTGGCTCCAAAGTGAAAAATGTTCGGTTCAGTATGCTCCATATGACCTAAGGAGTCGTCCTGCAAAGTCTGAGACTCCTACGGCGATTTGACCTTTTTGGTCGAAAATGCATGTAAGGCTAACACCTGGCGCTCAAATGCCACTGGGATGTCAAAGTTGTCGCAGCGCATTGAAATTTTGCATGCGGGTAGACCTTGACCCGGAGGTCACGTTTCCACCGTTCTTCATCCCCGCTCATCTCTGTGAGTGGAGCTATGGGCGATCAAAGATGATTTTAACATTGGCTCCAAAGTGAAAAATGTTCGGTTCAGTATGCTCCATATGACCTAAGGAGTCGTCCTGCAAAGTCTGAGACTCCTACGGCGATTTGACCTTTTTGGTCGAAATTGCATGTGAGGCTAACACCTGGCGCTCAAATGCCACTCGGATGTCAAAGTTGTCGCAGCGCATTGAAATTTTGCATGCGGGTAGACCTTGACCCGGAGGTCACGTTTCCACCGTTCTTGACCCCCGCTCATCTCTGTGAGTGGAGCTATGGGCGATCAAAGATGATTTTAACATTGGCTCCAAAGTGAAAAATGTTCGGTTCAGTATGCTCCATATGACCTAAGGAGTCGTCCTGCAAAGTCTGAGACTCCTACGGCGATTTGACCTTTTTGGTCGAAAATGCATGTAAGGCTCACACCTGGCGCTCAAATGCCACTCGGATGTCAAAGTTGTCGCAGCGCATTGAAATTTTGCATGCGGGTAGACCTTGACCTGGAGGTCACGTTTCCTTCGTTCTTGACCCCCGCTCACCTCTGTGAGTGGAGCTATGGGCGATCAAAGATGATTTTAACATTGGCTCCAAAGTGAAAAATGTTCGGTTCAGTATGCTCCATATGACCTAAGGAGTCGTCCTGCAAAGTCTGAGACTCCTACGGCGATTTGACCTTTTTGGTCGAAAATGCATGTGAGGCTAACACCTGGCGCTCAAATGCCACTCGGATGTCAAAGTTGTCGCAGCGCATTGAAATTTTGCATGCGGGTAGACCTTGACCTGGAGGTCACGTTTCCACCGTTCTTGACCCCCGCTCATCTCTGTGAGTGGAGCTATGGGCGATCAAAGATGATTTTAACATTGGCTCCAAAGTGAAAAATCCTCGATTCAGTATGCTCCATATGACCTAAGGAGTCGTCCTGCAAAGTCTGAGACTCCTACGGCGATTTGACCTTTTTGGTCGAAAATGCATGTGAGGCTAACACCTGGCGCTCAAATGCCACTCGGATGTCAAAGTTGTCGCAGCGCATTGAAATTTTGCATGCGGGTAGACCTTGACCCGGAGGTCACGTTTCCACCGTTCTTGACCCCCTTTCATCTCTGTGAGTGGAGCTATGGGCGATCAAAGATGATTTTAACATTGGCTCCAAAGTGAAAAATGTTCGGTTCAGTATGCTCCATATGACCTAAGGAGTCGTCCTGCAAAGTCTGAGACTCCTACGGCGATTTGACCTTTTTGGTCGAAAATGCATGTGAGGCTAACACCTGGCGCTCAAATGCCACTCGGATGTGAAAGTTGTCGCAGCGCATTGAAATTTTGCATGCGGGTAGACCTTGACCTGGAGGTCACGTTTCCACCGTTCTTGACCCCCGCTCACCTCTGTGAGTGGAGCTATGGGCGATCAAAAACAATTTTAACATTGGCTCCAAAGTGAAAAATGTTCGGTTCAGTATGCTCCATATGACCTAAGGAGTCGTCCTGCAAAGTCTGAGACTCCTACGGCGATTTGACCTTTTTGGTCGAAAATGCATGTGAGGCTCACACCTGGCGCTCAAATGCCACTCGGATGTCAAAGATGTCGCAGCGCATTGAAATTTTGCATCCGGGTAGACCTTGACCTGGAGGTCACGTTTCCACCGTTTTTGATCCCCGCTCATCTCTGTGAGTGGAGCTATGGGCGATCAAAGATGATTTTAACATTGGCTCCAAAGTGAAAAATGTTCGGTTCAGTATGCTCCATATGACCTAAGGAGTCGTACTGCAAAGTCTGAGACTCCTACGGCGATTTGACCTTTTTGGTCGAAAATGCATGTGAGGCTAACACCTGGCGCTCAAATGCCACTCGGATGTCAAAGTTGTCGCAGCGCATTGAAATTTTGCATGCGGGTAGACCTTGACCTGGAGGTCACGTTTCCTTCGTTCTTGACCCCCGCTCACCTCTGTGAGTGGAGCTATGGGCGATCAAAGATGATTTTAACATTGGCTCCAAAGTGAAAAATGTTCGGTTCAGTATGCTCCATATGACCTAAGGAGTCGTCCTGCAAAGTCTGAGACTCCTACGGCGATTTGACCTTTTTGGTCGAAAATGCATGTGAGGCTAACACCTGGCGCTCAAATGCCACTCGGATGTCAAAGTTGTCGCAGCGCATTGAAATTTTGCATGCGGGTAGACCTTGACCTGGAGGTCACGTTTCCACCGTTCTTGACCCCCGCTCATCTCTGTAAGTGGAGCTATGGGCGATCAAAGATGATTTTAACATTGGCTCCAAAGTGAAAAATCCTCGATTCAGTATGCTCCATATGACCTAAGGAGTCGTCCTGCAAAGTCTGAGACTCCTACGGCGATTTGACCTTTTTGGTCGAAAATGCATGTGAGGCTAACACCTGGCGCTCAAATGCCACTCGGATGTCAAAGTTGTCGCAGCGCATTGAAATTTTGCATGCGGGTAGACCTTGACCCGGAGGTCACGTTTCCACCGTTCTTGACCCCCTTTCATCTCTGTGAGTGGAGCTATGGGCGATCAAAGATGATTTTAACATTGGCTCCAAAGTGAAAAATGTTCGGTTCAGTATGCTCCATATGACCTAAGGAGTCGTCCTGCAAAGTCTGAGACTCCTACGGCGATTTGACCTTTTTGGTCGAAAATGCATGTGAGGCTAACACCTGGCGCTCAAATGCCACTCGGATGTCAAAGTTGTCGCAGCGCATTGAAATTTTGCATGCGGGTAGACCTTGACCTGGAGGTCACGTTTCCACCGTTCTTGACCCCCGCTCACCTCTGTGAGTGGAGCTATGGGCGATCAAAAACAATTTTAACATTGGCTCCAAAGTGAAAAATGTTCGGTTCAGTATGCTCCATATGACCTAAGGAGTCGTCCTGCAAAGTCTGAGACTCCTACGGCGATTTGACCTTTTTGGTCGAAAATGCATGTGAGGCTCACAACTGGCGCTCAAATGCCACTCGGATGTCAAAGATGTCGCAGCGCATTGAAATTTATCATGCGGGTAGACCTTGACCTGGAGGTCACGTTTCCACCGTTTTTGATCCCCGCTCATCTCTGTGAGTGGAGCTATGGGCGATCAAAGATGATTTTAACATTGGCTCCAAAGTGAAAAATGTTCGGTTCAGTATGCTCCATATGACCTAAGGAGTCGTCCTGCAAAGTCTGAGACTCCTACGGCGATTTGACCTTTTTGGTCGAAAATGCATGTGAGGCTAACACCTGGCGCTCAAATGCCACTCGGATGTCAAAGTTGTCGCAGCGCATTGAAATTTTGCATGCGGGTAGACCTTGACCTGGAGGTCACGTTTCCACCGTTCTTGACCCCCGTTCATCTCTGTGAGTGGAGCTATGGGCGATCAAAGATGATTTTAACATTGGCTCCAAAGTGAAAAATGTTCGGTTCAGTATGCTCCATATGACCTAAGGAGTCGTCCTGCAAAGTCTGAGACTCCTACGGCGATTTGACCTTTTTGGTCGAAAATGCATGTAAGGCTCACACCTGGCGCTCAAATGCCACTCGGATGTCAAAGTTGTCGCAGCGCATTGAAATTTTGCATGCGGGTAGACCTTGACCTGGAGGTCACGTTTCCACCGTTCTTGACCCCCGCTCATCTCTGTGAGTGGAGCTATGGGCGATCAAAGATGATTTTAACATTGGCTCCAAAGTGAAAAATCCTCGATTCAGTATGCTCCATATGACCTAAGGAGTCGTCCTGCAAAGTCTGAGACTCCTACGGCGATTTGACCTTTTTGGTCGAAAATGCATGTGAGGCTAACACCTGGCGCTCAAATGCCACTCGGATGTCAAAGTTGTCGCAGCGCATTGAAATTTTGCATGCGGGTAGACCTTGACCCGGAGGTCACGTTTCCACCGTTCTTGACCCCCGTTCATCTCTGTGAGTGGAGCTATGGGCGATCAAAGATGATTTTAACATTGGCTCCAAAGTGAAAAATGTTCGGTTCAGTATGCTCCATATGACCTAAGGAGTCGTCCTGCAAAGTCTGAGACTCCTACGGCGATTTGACCTTTTTGGTCGAAAATGCATGTAAGGCTCACACCTGGCGCTCAAATGCCACTCGGATGTCAAAGTTGTCGCAGCGCATTGAAATTTTGCATGCGGGTAGACCTTGACCTGGAGGTCACGTTTCCACCGTTCTTGACCCCCGCTCACCTCTGTGAGTGGAGCTATGGGCGATCAAAGATGATTTTAACATTGGCTCCAAAGTGAAAAATGTTCGGTTCAGTATGCTCCATATGACCTAAGGAGTCGTCCTGCAAAGTCTGAGACTCCTACGGCGATTTGACCTTTTTGGTCGAAAATGCATGTGAGGCTAACACCTGGCGCTCAAATGCCACTCGGATGTCAAAGTTGTCGCAGCGCATTGAAATTTTGCATGCGGGTAGACCTTGACCTGGAGGTCACGTTTCCACCGTTCTTGACCCCCGTTCATCTCTGTGAGTGGAGCTATGGGCGATCAAAGATGATTTTAACATTGGCTCCAAAGTGAAAAATGTTCGGTTCAGTATGCTCCATATGACCTAAGGAGTCGTCCTGCAAAGTCTGAGACTCCTACGGCGATTTGACCTTTTTGGTCGAAATTGCATGTGAGGCCTGGCGCTCAAATGCCACTCGGATGTCAAAGTTGTCGCAGCGCATTGAAATTTTGCATGCGGGTAGACCTTGACCCGGAGGTCACGTTTCCATCGTTCTTGACCCCCGCTCATCTCTGTGAGTGGAGCTATGGGCGATCAAAGATGATTTTAACATTGGCTCCAAAGTGAAAAATGTTCGGTTCAGTATGCTCCATATGACCTAAGGAGTCGTCCTGCAAAGTATGAGACTCCTACGGCGATTTGACCTTTTTGGTCGAAAATGCATGTAAGGCTCACACCTGGCGCTCAAATGCCACTCGGATGTCAAAGTTGTCGCAGCGCATTGAAATTTTGCATGCGGGTAGACCTTGACCTGGAGGTCACGTTTCCACCGTTCTTGACCCCCGCTCACCTCTGTGAGTGGAGCTATGGGCGATCAAAGATGATTTTAACATTGGCTCCAAAGTGAAAAATGTTCGGTTCAGTATGCTCCATATGACCTAAGGAGTCGTCCTGCAAAGTCTGAGACTCCTACGGCGATTTGACCTTTTTGGTCGAAATTGCATGTGAGGCTAACACCTGGCGCTCAAATGCCACTCGGATGTCAAAGTTGTCGCAGCGCATTGAAATTTTGCATGCGGGTAGACCTTGACCCGGAGGTCACGTTTCCACCGTTCTTGACCCCCGCTCATCTCTGTGAGTGGAGCTATGGGCGATCAAAGATGATTTTAACATTGGCTCCAAAGTGAAAAATGTTCGGTTCAGTATGCTCCATATGACCTAAGGAGTCGTCCTGCAAAGTCTGAGACTCCTACGGCGATTTGACCTTTCTGGTCGAAAATGCATGTGAGGCTAACACCTGGCGCTCAAATGCCACTCGGATGTCAAAGTTGTCGCAGCGCATTGAAATTTTGCATGCGGGTAGACCTTGACCCGGAGGTCACGTTTCCACCGTTCTTGACCCCCGTTCATCTCTGTGAGTGGAGCTATGGGCGATGAAAGATGATTTTAACATTGGCTCCAAAGTGAAAAATGTTCGGTTCAGTATGCTCCATATGACCTAAGGAGTCGTCCTGCAAAGTCTGAGACTCCTACGGCGATTTGACCTTTTTGGTCGAAAATGCATGTAAGGCTAACACCTGGCGCTCAAATGCCACTCTGATGTCAAAGTTGTCGCAGCGCATTGAAATTTTGCATGCGGGTAGACCTTGACCCGGAGGTCACGTTTCCACCGTTCTTGATCCCCGCTCATCTCTGTGAGTGGAGCTATGGGCGATCAAAGATGATTTTAACATTGGCTCCAAAGTGAAAAATGTTCGGTTCAGTATGCTCCATATGACCTAAGGAGTCGTCCTGCAAAGTCTGAGACTCCTACGGCGATTTGACCTTTTTGGTCGAAATTGCATGTGAGGCTAACACCTGGCGCTCAAATGCCACTCGGATGTCAAAGTTGTCGCAGCGCATTGAAATTTTGCATGCGGGTAGACCTTGACCCGGAGGTCACGTTTCCACCGTTCTTGACCCCCGCTCATCTCTGTGAGTGGAGCTATGGGCGATCAAAGATGATTTTAACATTGGCTCCAAAGTGAAAAATGTTCGGTTCAGTATGCTCCATATGACCTAAGGAGTCGTCCTGCAAAGTCTGAGACTCCTACGGCGATTTGACCTTTTTGGTCGAAAATGCATGTGAGGCTAACACCTGGCGCTCAAATGCCACTCGGATGTCAAAGTTGTCGCAGCGCATTGAAATTTTGCATGCGGGTAGACCTTGACCTGGAGGTCACGTTTCCACCGTTCTTGACCCCCGCTCATCTCTGTGAGTGGAGCTATGGGCGATCAAAGATGATTTTAACATTGGCTCCAAAGTGAAAAATGTTCGGTTCAGTATGCTCCATATGACCTAAGGAGTCGTCCTGCAAAGTATGAGACTCCTACGGCGATTTGACCTTTTTGGTCGAAAATGCATGTAAGGCTAACACCTGGCGCTCAAATGCCACTCGGATGTCAAAGTTGTCGCAGCGCATTGAAATTTTGCATGCGGGTAGACCTTGACCTGGAGGTCACGTTTCCACCGTTTTTGATCCCCGCTCATCTCTGTGAGTGGAGCTATGGGCGATCAAAGATGATTTTAACATTGGCTCCAAAGTGAAAAATGTTCGGTTCAGTATGCTCCATATGACCTAAGGAGTCGTCCTGCAAAGTCTGAGACTCCTACGGCGATTTGACCTTTCTGGTCGAAAATGCATGTGAGGCTAACACCTGGCGCTCAAATGCCACTCGGATGTCAAAGTTGTCGCAGCGCATTGAAATTTTGCATGCGGGTAGACCTTGACCCGGAGGTCACGTTTCCACCGTTCTTGACCCCCGTTCATCTCTGTGAGTGGAGCTATGGGCGATGAAAGATGATTTTAACATTGGCTCCAAAGTGAAAAATGTTCGGTTCAGTATGCTCAATATGACCTAAGGAGTCGTCCTGCAAAGTCTGAGACTCGTACGGCGATTTGACCTTTTTGGTCGAAAATGCATGTAAGGCTAACACCTGGCGCTCAAATGCCACTCTGATGTCAAAGTTGTCGCAGCGCATTGAAATTTTGCATGCGGGTAGACCTTGACCCGGAGGTCACGTTTCCACCGTTCTTGATCCCCGCTCATCTCTGTGAGTGGAGCTATGGGCGATCAAAGATGATTTTAACATTGGCTCCAAAGTGAAAAATGTTCGGTTCAGTATGCTCCATATGACCTAAGGAGTCGTCCTGCAAAGTCTGAGACTCCTACGGCGATTTGACCTTTTTGGTCGAAATTGCATGTGAGGCTAACACCTGGCGCTCAAATGCCACTCGGATGTCAAAGTTGTCGCAGCGCATTGAAATTTTGCATGCGGGTAGACCTTGACCTGGAGGTCACGTTTCCACCGTTCTTGACCCCCGCTCATCTCTGTGAGTGGAGCTATGGGCGATCAAAGATGATTTTAACATTGGCTCCAAAGTGAAAAATCCTCGATTCAGTATGCTCCATATGACCTAAGGAGTCGTCCTGCAAAGTCTGAGACTCCTACGGCGATTTGACCTTTTTGGTCGAAATTGCATGTGAGGCTAACACCTGGCGCTCAAATGCCACTCGGATGTCAAAGTTGTCGCAGCGCATTGAAATTTTGCATGCGGGTAGACCTTGACCCGGAGGTCACGTTTCCACCGTTCTTGACCCCCGCTCATCTCTGTGAGTGGAGCTATGGGCGATCAAAGATGATTTTAACATTGGCTCCAAAGTGAAAAATGTTCGGTTCAGTATGCTCCATATGACCTAAGGAGTCGTCCTGCAAAGTATGAGACTCCTACGGCGATTTGACCTTTTTGGTCGAAAATGCATGTAAGGCTCACACCTGGCGCTCAAATGCCACTCGGATGTCAAAGTTGTCGCAGCGCATTGAAATTTTGCATGCGGGTAGACCTTGACCTGGAGATCACGTTTCCACCGTTCTTGACCCCCGCTCACCTCTGTGAGTGGAGCTATGGGCGATCAAAGATGATTTTAACATTGGCTCCAAAGTGAAAAATGTTCGGTTCAGTATGCTCCATATGACCTAAGGAGTCGTCCTGCAAAGTCTGAGACTCCTACGGCGATTTGACCTTTTTGGTCGAAATTGCATGTGAGGCTAACACCTGGCGCTCAAATGCCACTCGGATGTCAAAGTTGTCGCAGCGCATTGAAATTTTGCATGCGGGTAGACCTTGACCTGGAGGTCACGTTTCCACCGTTCTTGACCCCCGCTCATCTCTGTGAGTGGAGCTATGGGCGATCAAAGATGATTTTAACATTGGCTCCAAAGTGAAAAATCCTCGATTCAGTATGCTCCATATGACCTAAGGAGTCGTCCTGCAAAGTCTGAGACTCCTACGGCGATTTGACCTTTTTGGTCGAAATTGCATGTGAGGCTAACACCTGGCGCTCAAATGCCACTCGGATGTCAAAGTTGTCGCAGCGCATTGAAATTTTGCATGCGGGTAGACCTTGACCCGGAGGTCACGTTTCCACCGTTCTTGACCCCCGCTCATCTCTGTGAGTGGAGCTATGGGCGATCAAAGATGATTTTAACATTGGCTCCAAAGTGAAAAATGTTCGGTTCAGTATGCTCCATATGACCTAAGGAGTCGTCCTGCAAAGTATGAGACTCCTACGGCGATTTGACCTTTTTGGTCGAAAATGCATGTGAGGCTCACACCTGGCGCTCAAATGCCACTCGGATGTCAAAGTTGTCGCAGCGCATTGAAATTTTGCATGCGGGTAGACCTTGACCTGGAGATCACGTTTCCACCGTTCTTGACCCCCGCTCACCTCTGTGAGTGGAGCTATGGGCGATCAAAGATGATTTTAACATTGGCTCCAAAGTGAAAAATGTTCGGTTCAGTATGCTCCATATGACCTAAGGAGTCGTCCTGCAAAGTCTGAGACTCCTACGGCGATTTGACCTTTTTGGTCGAAATTGCATGTGAGGCTAACACCTGGCGCTCAAATGCCACTCGGATGTCAAAGTTGTCGCAGCGCATTGAAATTTTGCATGCGGGTAGACCTTGACCCGGAGGTCACGTTTCCACCGTTCTTGACCCCCGCTCACCTCTGTGAGTGGAGCTATGGGCGATCAAAGATGATTTTAACATTGGCTCCAAAGTGAAAAATGTTCGGTTCAGTATGCTCCATATGACCTAAGGAGTCGTCCTGCAAAGTATGAGACTCCTACGGCGATTTGACCTTTTTGGTCGAAAATGCATGTAAGGCTCACACCTGGCGCACAAATGCCACTCGGATGTCAAAGTTGTCGCAGCGCATTGAAATTTTGCATGCGGGTAGACCTTGACCTGGAGGTCACGTTTCCATCGTTCTTGACCCCCGCTCACCTCTGTGAGTGGAGCTATGGGCGATCAAAGATGATTTTAACATTGGCTCCAAAGTGAAAAATGTTCGGTTCAGTATGCTCCATATGACCTAAGGAGTCGTCCTGCAAAGTCTGAGACTCGTACGGCGAATTGACCTTTTTGGTCGAAAATGCATGTGAGGCTAACACCTGGCGCTCAAATGCCACTCGGATGTCAAAGTTGTCGCAGCGCATTGAAATTTTGCATGCGGGTAGACCTTGACCCGGAGGTCACGTTTCCACCGTTCTTGACCCCCGCTCATCTCTGTGAGTGGAGCTATGGGCGATCAAAGATGATTTTAATATTGGCTCCAAAGTGAAAAATGCTCGATTCAGTATGCTCCATATGACCTAAGGAGTCGTCCTGCAAAGTCTGAGACTCCTACGGCGATTTGACCTTTTTGGTCGAAAATGCATGTAAGGCTAACACCTGGCGCTCAAATGCCACTCGGATGTCAAAGTTGTCGCAGCGCATTGAAATTTTGCATGCGGGTAGACCTTGACCCGGACGTCACGTTTCCACCGTTCTTGACCCCCGCTCATCTCTGTGAGTGGAGCTATGGGCGATCAAAGATGATTTTAACATTGGCTCCAAAGTGAAAAATGTTCGGTTCAGTATGCTCCATATGACCTAAGGAGTCGTCCTGCAAAGTCTGAGACTCCTACGGCGATTTGACCTTTCTGGTCGAAAATGCATGTGAGGCTAACACCTGGCGCTCAAATGCCACTCGGATGTCAAAGTTGTCGCAGCGCATTGAAATTTTGCATGCGGGTAGACCTTGACCCGGAGGTCACGTTTCCACCGTTCTTGACCCCCGCTCATCTCTGTGAGTGGAGCTATGGGCGATCAAAGATGATTTTAACATTGGCTCCAAAGTGAAAAATGTTCGGTTCAGTATGCTCCATATGACCTAAGGAGTCGTCCTGCAAAGTCTGAGACTCCTACGGCGATTTGACCTTTTTGGTCGAAAATGCATGTGAGGCTAACACCTGGCGCTCAAATGCCACTCGGATGTCAAAGTTGTCGCAGCGCATTGAAATTTTGCATGCGGGTAGACCTTGACCTGGAGGTCACGTTTCCACCGTTCTTGACCCCCGCTCATCTCTGTGAGTGGAGCTATGGGCGATCAAAGATGATTTTAACATTGGCTCCAAAGTGAAAAATCCTCGATTCAGTATGCTCCATATGACCTAAGGAGTCGTCCTGCAAAGTCTGAGACTCCTACGGCGATTTGACCTTTTTGGTCGAAAATGCATGTGAGGCTAACACCTGGCGCTCAAATGCCACTCGGATGTCAAAGTTGTCGCAGCGCATTGAAATTTTGCATGCGGGTAGACCTTGACCCGGAGGTCACGTTTCCACCGTTCTTGACCCCCTTTCATCTCTGTGAGTGGAGCTATGGGCGATCAAAGATGATTTTAACATTGGCTCCAAAGTGAAAAATGTTCGGTTCAGTATGCTCCATATGACCTAAGGAGTCGTCCTGCAAAGTCTGAGACTCCTACGGCGATTTGACCTTTTTGGTCGAAAATGCATGTGAGGCTAACACCTGGCGCTCAAATGCCACTCGGATGTGAAAGTTGTCGCAGCGCATTGAAATTTTGCATGCGGGTAGACCTTGACCTGGAGGTCACGTTTCCACCGTTCTTGACCCCCGCTCACCTCTGTGAGTGGAGCTATGGGCGATCAAAAACAATTTTAACATTGGCTCCAAAGTGAAAAATGTTCGGTTCAGTATGCTCCATATGACCTAAGGAGTCGTCCTGCAAAGTCTGAGACTCCTACGGCGATTTGACCTTTTTGGTCGAAAATGCATGTAAGGCTCACACCTGGCGCTCAAATGCCACTCGGATGTCAAAGATGTCGCAGCGCATTGAAATTTTGCATGCGGGTAGACCTTGACCTGGAGGTCACGTTTCCACCGTTTTTGATCCCCGCTCATCTCTGTGAGTGGAGCTATGGGCGATCAAAGACGATTTTAACATTGGCTCCAAAGTGAAAAATGTTCGGTTCAGTATGCTCCATATGACCTAAGGAGTCGTCCTGCAAAGTCTGAGACTCCTACGGCGATTTGACCTTTTTGGTCGAAAATGCATGTGAGGCTAACACCTGGCGCTCAAATGCCACTCGGATGTCAAAGTTGTCGCAGCGCATTGAAATTTTGCATGCGGGTAGACCTTGACCCGGAGGTCACGTTTCCACCGTTCTTGACCCCCGCTCATCTCTGTGAGTGGAGCTATGGGCGATCAAAGATGATTTTAACATTGGCTCCAAAGTGAAAAATGTTCGGTTCAGTATGCTCCATATGACCTAAGGTGTCGTCCTGCAAAGTCTGAGACTCCTACGGCGATTTGACCTTTTTGGTCGAAAATGCATGTGAGGCTAACACCTGGCGCTCAAATGCCACTCGGATGTCAAAGTTGTCGCAGCGCATTGAAATTTTGCATGCGGGTAGACCTTGACCCGGAGGTCACGTTTCCACCGTTCTTGACCCCCTTTCATCTCTGTGAGTGGAGCTATGGGCGATCAAAGATGATTTTAACATTGGCTCCAAAGTGAAAAATGTTCGGTTCAGTATGCTCCATATGACCTAAGGAGTCGTCCTGCAAAGTCTGAGACTCCTACGGCGATTTGACCTTTTTGGTCGAAAATGCATGTGAGGCTAACACCTGGCGCTCAAATGCCACTCGGATGTGAAAGTTGTCGCAGCGCATTGAAATTTTGCATGCGGGTAGACCTTGACCTGGAGGTCACGTTTCCACCGTTCTTGATCCCCGCTCACCTCTGTGAGTGGAGCTATGGGCGATCAAAAACAATTTTAACATTGGCTCCAAAGTGAAAAATGTTCGGTTCAGTATGCTCCATATGACCTAAGGAGTCGTCCTGCAAAGTCTGAGACTCCTACGGCGATTTGACCTTTTTGGTCGAAAATGCATGTGAGGCTCACACCTGGCGCTCAAATGCCACTCGGATGTCAAAGATGTCGCAGCGCATTGAAATTTTGCATGCGGGTAGACCTTGACCTGGAGGTCACGTTTCCACCGTTTTTGATCCCCGCTCATCTCTGTGAGTGGAGCTATGGGCGATCAAAGACGATTTTAACATTGGCTCCAAAGTGAAAAATGTTCGGTTCAGTATGCTCCATATGACCTAAGGAGTCGTCCTGCAAAGTCTGAGACTCCTACGGCGATTTGACCTTTTTGGTCGAAAATGCATGTGAGGCTAACACCTGGCGCTCAAATGCCACTCGGATGTCAAAGTTGTCGCAGCGCATTGAAATTTTGCATGCGGGTAGACCTTGACCCGGAGGTCACGTTTCCACCGTTCTTGACCCCCGTTCATCTCTGTGAGTGGAGCTATGGGCGATCAAAGATGATTTTAACATTGGCTCCAAAGTGAAAAATGTTCGGTTCAGTATGCTCCATATGACCTAAGGAGTCGTCCTGCAAAGTCTGAGACTCCTACGGCGATTTGACCTTTTTGGTCGAAATTGCATGTGAGGCTAACACCTGGCGCTCAAATGCCACTCGGATGTCAAAGTTGTCGCAGCGCATTGAAATTTTGCATGCGGGTAGACCTTGACCTGGAGGTCACGTTTCCACCGTTCTTGACCCCCGCTCATCTCTGTGAGTGGAGCTATGGGCGATCAAAGATGATTTTAACATTGGCTCCAAAGTGAAAAATGTTCGGTTCAGTATGCTCCATATGACCTAAGGAGTCGTCCTGCAAAGTATGAGACTCCTACGGCGATTTGACCTTTTTGGTCGAAAATGCATGTAAGGCTCACACCTGGCGCTCAAATGCCACTCGGATGTCAAAGTTGTCGCAGCGCATTGAAATTTTGCATGCGGGTAGACCTTGACCTGGAGGTCACGTTTCCACCGTTCTTGACCCCCGCTCACCTCTGTGAGTGGAGCTATGGGCGATCAAAGATGATTTTAACATTGGCTCCAAAGTGAAAAATGTTCGGTTCAGTATGCTCCATATGACCTAAGGAGTCGTCCTGCAAAGTCTGAGACTCCTACGGCGATTTGACCTTTTTGGTCGAAATTGCATGTGAGGCTAACACCTGGCGCTCAAATGCCACTCGGATGTCAAAGTTGTCGCAGCGCATTGAAATTTTGCATGCGGGTAGACCTTGACCCGGAGGTCACGTTTCCACCGTTCTTGACCCCCGCTCATCTCTGTGAGTGGAGCTATGGGCGATCAAAGATGATTTTAACATTGGCTCCAAAGTGAAAAATGTTCGGTTCAGTATGCTCCATATGACCTAAGGAGTCGTCCTGCAAAGTATGAGACTCCTACGGCGATTTGACCTTTTTGGTCGAAAATGCATGTAAGGCTCACACCTGGCGCACAAATGCCACTCGGATGTCAAAGTTGTCGCAGCGCATTGAAATTTTGCATGCGGGTAGACCTTGACCCGGAGGTCACGTTTCCACCGTTCTTGACCCCCGCTCATCTCTGTGAGTGGAGCTATGGGCGATCAAAGATGATTTTAATATTGGCTCCAAAGTGAAAAATGCTCGATTCAGTATGCTCCATATGACCTAAGGAGTCGTCCTGCAAAGTCTGAGACTCCTACGGCGATTTGACCTTTTTGGTCGAAAATGCATGTAAGGCTAACACCTGGCGCTCAAATGCCACTCGGATGTCAAAGTTGTCGCAGCGCATTGAAATTTTGCATGCGGGTAGACCTTGACCTGGAGGTCACGTTTCCACCGTTTTTGATCCCCGCTCATCTCTGTGAGTGGAGCTATGGGCGATCAAAGACGATTTTAACATTGGCTCCAAAGTGAAAAATGTTCGGTTCAGTATGCTCCATATGACCTAAGGAGTCGTCCTGCAAAGTCTGAGACTCCTACGGCGATTTGACCTTTTTGGTCGAAAATGCATGTGAGGCTAACACCTGGCGCTCAAATGCCACTCGGATGTCAAAGTTGTCGCAGCGCATTGAAATTTTGCATGCGGGTAGACCTTGACCCGGAGGTCACGTTTCCACCGTTCTTGACCCCCGTTCATCTCTGTGAGTGGAGCTATGGGCGATCAAAGATGATTTTAACATTGGCTCCAAAGTGAAAAATGTTCGGTTCAGTATGCTCCATATGACCTAAGGAGTCGTCCTGCAAAGTCTGAGACTCCTACGGCGATTTGACCTTTTTGGTCGAAATTGCATGTGAGGCTAACACCTGGCGCTCAAATGCCACTCGGATGTCAAAGTTGTCGCAGCGCATTGAAATTTTGCATGCGGGTAGACCTTGACCTGGAGGTCACGTTTCCACCGTTCTTGACCCCCGCTCATCTCTGTGAGTGGAGCTATGGGCGATCAAAGATGATTTTAACATTGGCTCCAAAGTGAAAAATGTTCGGTTCAGTATGCTCCATATGACCTAAGGAGTCGTCCTGCAAAGTATGAGACTCCTACGGCGATTTGACCTTTTTGGTCGAAAATGCATGTGAGGCTCACACCTGGCGCTCAAATGCCACTCGGATGTCAAAGTTGTCGCAGCGCATTGAAATTTTGCATGCGGGTAGACCTTGACCTGGAGGTCACGTTTCCACCGTTCTTGACCCCCGCTCACCTCTGTGAGTGGAGCTATGGGCGATCAAAGATGATTTTAACATTGGCTCCAAAGTGAAAAATGTTCGGTTCAGTATGCTCCATATGACCTAAGGAGTCGTCCTGCAAAGTCTGAGACTCCTACGGCGATTTGACCTTTTTGGTCGAAATTGCATGTGAGGCTAACACCTGGCGCTCAAATGCCACTCGGATGTCAAAGTTGTCGCAGCGCATTGAAATTTTGCATGCGGGTAGACCTTGACCCGGAGGTCACGTTTCCACCGTTCTTGACCCCCGCTCATCTCTGTGAGTGGAGCTATGGGCGATCAAAGATGATTTTAACATTGGCTCCAAAGTGAAAAATGTTCGGTTCAGTATGCTCCATATGACCTAAGGAGTCGTCCTGCAAAGTATGAGACTCCTACGGCGATTTGACCTTTTTGGTCGAAAATGCATGTAAGGCTCACACCTGGCGCACAAATGCCACTCGGATGTCAAAGTTGTCGCAGCGCATTGAAATTTTGCATGCGGGTAGACCTTGACCTGGAGGTCACGTTTCCATCGTTCTTGACCCCCGCTCACCTCTGTGAGTGGAGCTATGGGCGATCAAAGATGATTTTAACATTGGCTCCAAAGTGAAAAATGTTCGGTTCAGTATGCTCCATATGACCTAAGGAGTCGTCCTGCAAAGTCTGAGACTCGTACGGCGATTTGACCTTTTTGGTCGAAAATGCATGTGAGGCTAACACCTGGCGCTCAAATGCCACTCGGATGTCAAAGTTGTCGCAGCGCATTGAAATTTTGCATGCGGGTAGACCTTGACCCGGAGGTCACGTTTCCACCGTTCTTGACCCCCGCTCATCTCTGTGAGTGGAGCTATGGGCGATCAAAGATGATTTTAATATTGGCTCCAAAGTGAAAAATGCTCGATTCAGTATGCTCCATATGACCTAAGGAGTCGTCCTGCAAAGTCTGAGACTCCTACGGCGATTTGACCTTTTTGGTCGAAAATGCATGTAAGGCTAACACCTGGCGCTCAAATGCCACTCGGATGTCAAAGTTGTCGCAGCGCATTGAAATTTTGCATGCGGGTAGACCTTGACCTGGAGGTCACGTTTCCACCGTTTTTGATCCCCGCTCATCTCTGTGAGTGGAGCTATGGGCGATCAAAGATGATTTTAACATTGGCTCCAAAGTGAAAAATGTTCGGTTCAGTATGCTCCATATGACCTAAGGAGTCGTCCTGCAAAGTCTGAGACTCCTACGGCGATTTGACCTTTCTGGTCGAAAATGCATGTGAGGCTAACACCTGGCGCTCAAATGCCACTCGGATGTCAAAGTTGTCGCAGCGCATTGAAATTTTGCATGCGGGTAGACCTTGACCCGGAGGTCACGTTTCCACCGTTCTTGACCCCCGTTCATCTCTGTGAGTGGAGCTATGGGCGATGAAAGATGATTTTAACATTGGCTCCAAAGTGAAAAATGTTCGGTTCAGTATGCTCCATATGACCTAAGGAGTCGTCCTGCAAAGTCTGAGACTCCTACGGCGATTTGACCTTTTTGGTCGAAAATGCATGTAAGGCTAACACCTGGCGCTCAAATGCCACTCGGATGTCAAAGTTGTCGCAGCGCATTGAAATTTTGCATGCGGGTAGACCTTGACCCGGAGGTCACGTTTCCACCGTTCTTGATCCCCGCTCATCTCTGTGAGTGGAGCTATGGGCGATCAAAGATGATTTTAACATTGGCTCCAAAGTGAAAAATGTTCGGTTCAGTATGCTCCATATGACCTAAGGAGTCGTCCTGCAAAGTCTGAGACTCCTACGGCGATTTGACCTTTTTGGTCGAAATTGCATGTGAGGCTAACACCTGGCGCTCAAATGCCACTCGGATGTCAAAGTTGTCGCAGCGCATTGAAATTTTTCATGCGGGTAGACCTTGACCCGGAGGTCACGTTTCCACCGTTCTTGACCCCCGCTCATCTCTGTGAGTGGAGCTATGGGCGATCAAAGATGATTTTAACATTGGCTCCAAAGTGAAAAATGTTCGGTTCAGTATGCTCCATATGACCTAAGGAGTCGTCCTGCAAAGTCTGAGACTCCTACGGCGATTTGACCTTTTTGGTCGAAAATGCATGTAAGGCTCACACCTGGCGCTCAAATGCCACTCGGATGTCAAAGTTGTCGCAGCGCATTGAAATTTTGCATGCGGGTAGACCTTGACCTGGAGGTCACGTTTCCATCGTTCTTGACCCCCGCTCACCTCTGTGAGTGGAGCTATGGGCGATCAAAGATGATTTTAACATTGGCTCCAAAGTGAAAAATGTTCGGTTCAGTATGCTCCATATGACCTAAGGAGTCGTCCTGCAAAGTCTGAGACTCCTACGGCGATTTGACCTTTTTGGTCGAAAATGCATGTGAGGCTAACACCTGGCGCTCAAATGCCACTCGGATGTCAAAGTTGTCGCAGCGCATTGAAATTTTGCATGCGGGTAGACCTTGACCTGGAGGTCACGTTTCCACCGTTCTTGACCCCGGCTCACCTCTGTGAGTGGAGCTATGGGCGATCAAAAACAATTTTAACATTGGCTCCAAAGTGAAAAATGTTCGGTTCAGTATGCTCCATATGACCTAAGGAGTCGTCCTGCAAAGTCTGAGACTCCTACGGCGATTTGACCTTTTTGGTCGAAAATGCATGTGAGGCTCACACCTGGCGCTCAAATGCCACTCGGATGTCAAAGATGTCGCAGCGCATTGAAATTTTGCATGCGGGTAGACCTTGACCTGGAGGTCACGTTTCCACCGTTTTTGATCCCCGCTCATCTCTGTGAGTGGAGCTATGGGCGATCAAAGATGATTTTAACATTGGCTCCAAAGTGAAAAATGTTCGGTTCAGTATGCTCCATATGACCTAAGGAGTCGTCCTGCAAAGTCTGAGACTCCTACGGCGATTTGACCTTTTTGGTCGAAAATGCATGTAAGGCTCACACCTGGCGCTCAAATGCCACTCGGATGTCAAAGTTGTCGCAGCGCATTGAAATTTTGCATGCGGGTAGACCTTGACCTGGAGGTCACGTTTCCACCGTTCGTGACCCCCGCTCACCTCTGTGAGTGGAGCTATGGGCGATCAAAGATGATTTTAACATTGGCTCCAAAGTGAAAAATGTTCGGTTCAGTATGCTCCATATGACCTAAGGAGTCGTCCTGCAAAGTCTGAGACTCCTACGGCGATTTGACCTTTTGGGTCGAAAATGCATGTGAGGCTCACACCTGGCGCTCAAATGCCACTCGGATGTCAAAGATGTCGCAGCGCATTGAAATTTTGCATGCGGGTAGACCTTGACCTGGAGGTCACGTTTCCACCGTTTTTGATCCCCGCTCATCTCTGTGAGTGGAGCTATGGGCGATCAAAGACGATTTTAACATTGGCTCCAAAGTGAAAAATGTTCGGTTCAGTATGCTCCATATGACCTAAGGAGTCGTCCTGCAAAGTCTGAGACTCCTACGGCGATTTGACCTTTTTGGTCGAAAATGCATGTGAGGCTAACACCTGGCGCTCAAATGCCACTCGGATGTCAAAGTTGTCGCAGCGCATTGAAATTTTGCATGCGGGTAGACCTTGACCCGGAGGTCACGTTTCCACCGTTCTTGACCCCCGTTCATCTCTGTGAGTGGAGCTATGGGCGATCAAAGATGATTTTAATATTGGCTCCAAAGTGAAAAATGTTCGGTTCAGTATGCTCCATATGACCTAAGGAGTCGTCCTGCAAAGTCTGAGACTCCTACGGCGATTTGACCTTTTTGGTCGAAAATGCATGTAAGGCTCACACCTGGCGCTCAAATGCCACTCGGATGTCAAAGTTGTCGCAGCGCATTGAAATTTTGCATGCGGGTAGACCTTGATCTGGAGGTCACGTTTCCATCGTTCTTGACCCCCGCTCACCTCTGTGAGTGGAGCTATGGGCGATCAAAGATGATTTTAACATTGGCTCCAAAGTGAAAAATGTTCGGTTCAGTATGCTCCATATGACCTAAGGAGTCGTCCTGCAAAGTCTGAGACTCCTACGGCGATTTGACCTTTTTGGTCGAAAATGCATGTAAGGCTCACACCTGGCGCTCAAATGCCACTCGGATGTCAAAGTTGTCGCAGCGCATTGAAATTTTGCATGCGGGTAGACCTTGACCCGGAGGTCACGTTTCCACCGTTCTTGACCCCCGTTCATCTCTGTGAGTGGAGCTATGGGCGATCAAAGATGATTTTAACATTGGCTCCAAAGTGAAAAATGTTCGGTTCAGTATGCTCCATATGACCTAAGGAGTCGTCCTGCAAAGTCTGAGACTCCTACGGCGATTTGACCTTTTTGGTCGAAAATGCATGTAAGGCTCACACCTGGCGCTCAAATGCCACTCGGATGTCAAAGTTGTCGCAGCGCATTGAAATTTTGCATGCGGGTAGACCTTGACCTGGAGGTCACGTTTCCACCGTTCTTGACCCCCGCTCACCTCTGTGAGTGGAGCTATGGGCGATCAAAGATGATTTTAACATTGGCTCCAAAGTGAAAAATGTTCGGTTCAGTATGCTCCATATGACCTAAGGAGTCGTCCTGCAAAGTCTGAGACTCCTACGGCGATTTGGCCTTTTTGGTCGAAAATGCATGTAAGGCTCACACCTGGCGCTCAAATGCCACTCGGATGTCAAAGTTGTCGCAGCGCATTGAAATTTTGCATGCGGGTAGACCTTGACCTGGAGGTCACGTTTCCACCGTTCTTGACCCCCGCTCACCTCTGTGAGTGGAGCTATGGGCGATCAAAGATGATTTTAACATTGGCTCCAAAGTGAAAAATGTTCGGTTCAGTATGCTCCATATGACCTAAGGAGTCGTCCTGCAAAGTCTGAGACTCGAACGGCGATTTGACCTTTTTGGTCGAAAATGCATGTGAGGCTAACACCTGGCGCTCAAATGCCACTCGGATGTCAAAGTTGTCGCAGCGCATTGAAATTTTGCATGCGGGTAGACCTTGACCCGGAGGTCACGTTTCCATCGTTCGTGACCCCCGCTCACCTCTGTGAGTGGAGCTATGGGCGATCAAAGATGATTTTAACATTGGCTCCAAAGTGAAAAATGTTCGGTTCAGTATGTTCCATATGACCTAAGGAGTCGTCCTGCAAAGTCTGAGACTCCTACGGCGATTTGACCTTTTTGGTCGAAAATGCATGTGAGGCTAACTAACACCTGGCGCTCAAATGCCACTCGGATGTCAAAGTTGTCGCAGCGCATTGAAATTTTGCATGCGGGTAGACCTTGACCCGGAGGTCACGTTTCCACCGTTCGTGAGCCCCGCTCACCTCTGTGAGTGGAGCTATGGGCGATCAAAGATGATTTTAACATTGGCTCCAAAGTGAAAAATGTTCGGTTCAGTATGCTCCATATGACCTAAGGAGTCGTCCTGCAAAGTCTGAGACTCCTACGGCGATTTGACCTTTTTGGTCGAAAATGCATGCAAGGCTAACACCTGGCGCTCAAATGCCACTCGGATGTCAAAGTTGTCGCAGCGCATTGAAATTTTGCATGCGGGTAGACCTTGACCTGGAGGTCACGTTTCCACCGTTCTTGACCCCCGCTCACCTCTGTGAGTGGAGCTATGGGCGATCAAAAACAATTTTAACATTGGCTCCAAAGTGAAAAATGTTCGGTTCAGTATGCTCCATATGACCTAAGGAGTCGTCCTGCAAAGTCTGAGACTCCTACGGCGATTTGACCTTTTTGGTCGAAAATGCATGAGGCTCACACCTGGCGCTCAAATGCCACTCGGATGTCAAAGATGTCGCAGCGCATTGAAATTTTGCATGCGGGTAGACCTTGACCTGGAGGTCACGTTTCCACCGTTTTTGATCCCCGCTCATCTCTGTGAGTGGAGCTATGGGCGATCAAAGACGATTTTAACATTGGCTCCAAAGTGAAAAATGTTCGGTTCAGTATGCTCCATATGACCTAAGGAGTCGTCCTGCAAAGTCTGAGACTCCTACGGCGATTTGACCTTTTTGGTCGAAAATGCATGTGAGGCTAACACCTGGCGCTCAAATGCCACTCGGATGTCAAAGTTGTCGCAGCGCATTGAAATTTTGCATGCGGGTAGACCTTGACCCGGAGGTCACGTTTCCATCGTTCTTGACCCCCGCTCACCTCTGTGAGTGGAGCTATGGGCGATCAAAGATGATTTTAACATTGGCTCCAAAGTGAAAAATGTTCGGTTCAGTATGCTCCATATGACCTAAGGAGTCGTCCTGCAAAGTCTGAGACTCCTACGGCGATTTGACCTTTTTGGTCGAAAATGCATGTGAGGCTAACACCTGGCGCTCAAATGCCACTCGGATGTCAAAGTTGTCGCAGCGCATTGAAATTTTGCATGCGGGTAGACCTTGACCTGGAGGTCATGTTTCCTCCGTTCTTGACCCCCGCTCACCTCTGTGAGTGGAGCTATGGGCGATCAAAGATGATTTTAACATTGGCTCCAAAGTGAAAAATGTTCGGTTCAGTATGCTCCATATGACCTAAGGAGTCGTCCTGCAAAGTCTGAGACTCCTACGGCGATTTGGCCTTTTTGGTCGAAAATGCATGTAAGGCTCACACCTGGCGCTCAAATGCCACTCGGATGTCAAAGTTGTCGCAGCGCATTGAAATTTTGCATGCGGGTAGACCTTGACCTGGAGGTCACGTTTCCACCGTTCTTGACCCCCGCTCACCTCTGTGAGTGGAGCTATGGGCGATCAAAGATGATTTTAACATTGGCTCCAAAGTGAAAAATGTTCGGTTCAGTATGCTCCATATGACCTAAGGAGTCGTCCTGCAAAGTCTGAGACTCGTACGGCGATTTGACCTTTTTGGTCGAAAATGCATGTGAGGCTAACACCTGGCGCTCAAATGCCACTCGGATGTCAAAGTTGTCGCAGCGCATTGAAATTTTGCATGCGGGTAGACCTTGACCCGGAGGTCACGTTTCCATCGTTCGTGACCCCCGCTCACCTCTGTGAGTGGAGCTATGGGCGATCAAAGATGATTTTAACATTGGCTCCAAAGTGAAAAATGTTCGGTTCAGTATGTTCCATATGACCTAAGGAGTCGTCCTGCAAAGTCTGAGACTCCTACGGCGATTTGACCTTTTTGGTCGAAAATGCATGTGAGGCTAACTAACACCTGGCGCTCAAATGCCACTCGGATGTCAAAGTTGTCGCAGCGCATTGAAATTTTGCATGCGGGTAGACCTTGACCCGGAGGTCACGTTTCCACCGTTCGTGAGCCCCGCTCACCTCTGTGAGTGGAGCTATGGGCGATCAAAGATGATTTTAACATTGGCTCCAAAGTGAAAAATGTTCGGTTCAGTATGCTCCATATGACCTAAGGAGTCGTCCTGCAAAGTCTGAGACTCCTACGGCGATTTGACCTTTTTGGTCGAAAATGCATGCAAGGCTAACACCTGGCGCTCAAATGCCACTCGGATGTCAAAGTTGTCGCAGCGCATTGAAATTTTGCATGCGGGTAGACCTTGACCTGGAGGTCACGTTTCCACCGTTCTTGACCCCCGCTCACCTCTGTGAGTGGAGCTATGGGCGATCAAAAACAATTTTAACATTGGCTCCAAAGTGAAAAATGTTCGGTTCAGTATGCTCCATATGACCTAAGGAGTCGTCCTGCAAAGTCTGAGACTCCTACGGCGATTTGACCTTTTTGGTCGAAAATGCATGAGGCTCACACCTGGCGCTCAAATGCCACTCGGATGTCAAAGATGTCGCAGCGCATTGAAATTTTGCATGCGGGTAGACCTTGACCTGGAGGTCACGTTTCCACCGTTTTTGATCCCCGCTCATCTCTGTGAGTGGAGCTATGGGCGATCAAAGACGATTTTAACATTGGCTCCAAAGTGAAAAATGTTCGGTTCAGTATGCTCCATATGACCTAAGGAGTCGTCCTGCAAAGTCTGAGACTCCTACGGCGATTTGACCTTTTTGGTCGAAAATGCATGTGAGGCTAACACCTGGCGCTCAAATGCCACTCGGATGTCAAAGTTGTCGCAGCGCATTGAAATTTTGCATGCGGGTAGACCTTGACCCGGAGGTCACGTTTCCACCGTTCTTGACCCCCGTTCATCTCTGTGAGTGGAGCTATGGGCGATCAAAGATGATTTTAACATTGGCTCCAAAGTGAAAAATGTTCGGTTCAGTATGCTCCATATGACCTAAGGAGTCGTCCTGCAAAGTCTGAGACTCCTACGGCGATTTGACCTTTTTGGTCGAAAATGCATGTAAGGCTCACACCTGGCGCTCAAATGCCACTCGGATGTCAAAGTTGACGCAGCGCATTGAAATTTTGCATGCGGGTAGACCTTGACCTGGAGGTCACGTTTCCATCGTTCTTGACCCCCGCTCACCTCTGTGAGTGGAGCTATGGGCGATCAAAGATGATTTTAACATTGGCTCCAAAGTGAAAAATGTTCGGTTCAGTATGCTCCATATGACCTAAGGAGTCGTCCTGCAAAGTCTGAGACTCCTACGGCGATTTGACCTTTTTGGTCGAAAATGCATGTGAGGCTAACACCTGGCGCTCAAATGCCACTCGGATGTCAAAGTTGTCGCAGCGCATTGAAATTTTGCATGCGGGTAGACCTTGACCTGGAGGTCACGTTTCCACCGTTCTTGACCCCCGCTCACCTCTGTGAGTGGAGCTATGGGCGATCAAAAACAATTTTAACATTGGCTCCAAAGTGAAAAATGTTCGGTTCAGTATGCTCCATATGACCTAAGGAGTCGTCCTGCAAAGTCTGAGACTCCTACGGCGATTTGACCTTTTTGGTCGAAAATGCATGTAAGGCTAACACCTGGCGCTCAAATGCCACTCGGATGTCAAAGTTGTCGCAGCGCATTGAAATTTTGCATGCGGGTAGACCTTGACCTGGAGGTCACGTTTCCACCGTTCTTGACCCCCGCTCACCTCTGTGAGTGGAGCTATGGGCGATCAAAGATGATTTTAACATTGGCTCCAAAGTGAAAAATGTTCGGTTCAGTATGTTCCATATGACCTAAGGAGTCGTCCTGCAAAGTCTGAGACTCCTACGGCGATTTGACCTTTTTGGTCGAAAATGCATGTGAGGCTAACTAACACCTGGCGCTCAAATGCCACTCGGATGTCAAAGTTGTCGCAGCGCATTGAAATTTTGCATGCGGGTAGACCTTGACCCGGAGGTCACGTTTCCACCGTTCGTGAGCCCCGCTCACCTCTGTGAGTGGAGCTATGGGCGATCAAAGATGATTTTAACATTGGCTCCAAAGTGAAAAATGTTCGGTTCAGTATGCTCCATATGACCTAAGGAGTCGTCCTGCAAAGTCTGAGACTCCTACGGCGATTTGACCTTTTTGGTCGAAAATGCATGCAAGGCTAACACCTGGCGCTCAAATGCCACTCGGATGTCAAAGTTGTCGCAGCGCATTGAAATTTTGCATGCGGGTAGACCTTGACCTGGAGGTCACGTTTCCACCGTTCTTGACCCCCGCTCACCTCTGTGAGTGGAGCTATGGGCGATCAAAAACAATTTTAACATTGGCTCCAAAGTGAAAAATGTTCGGTTCAGTATGCTCCATATGACCTAAGGAGTCGTCCTGCAAAGTCTGAGACTCCTACGGCGATTTGACCTTTTTGGTCGAAAATGCATGAGGCTCACACCTGGCGCTCAAATGCCACTCGGATGTCAAAGATGTCGCAGCGCATTGAAATTTTGCATGCGGGTAGACCTTGACCTGGAGGTCACGTTTCCACCGTTTTTGATCCCCGCTCATCTCTGTGAGTGGAGCTATGGGCGATCAAAGACGATTTTAACATTGGCTCCAAAGTGAAAAATGTTCGGTTCAGTATGCTCCATATGACCTAAGGAGTCGTCCTGCAAAGTCTGAGACTCCTACGGCGATTTGACCTTTTTGGTCGAAAATGCATGTGAGGCTAACACCTGGCGCTCAAATGCCACTCGGATGTCAAAGTTGTCGCAGCGCATTGAAATTTTGCATGCGGGTAGACCTTGACCTGGAGGTCACGTTTCCACCGTTCTTGACCCCCGTTCATCTCTGTGAGTGGAGCTATGGGCGATCAAAGATGATTTTAACATTGGCTCCAAAGTGAAAAATGTTCGGTTCAGTATGCTCCATATGACCTAAGGAGTCGTCCTGCAAAGTCTGAGACTCCTACGGCGATTTGACCTTTTTGGTCGAAAATGCATGTGAGGCTAACACCTGGCGCTCAAATGCCACTCGGATGTCAAAGTTGTCGCAGCGCATTGAAATTTTGCATGCGGGTAGACCTTGACCTGGAGGTCACGTTTCCACCGTTCTTGACCCCCGCTCACCTCTGTGAGTGGAGCTATGGGCGATCAAAAACAATTTTAACATTGGCTCCAAAGTGAAAAATGTTCGGTTCAGTATGCTCCATATGACCTAAGGAGTCGTCCTGCAAAGTCTGAGACTCCTACGGCGATTTGACCTTTTTGGTCGAAAATGCATGTAAGGCTAACACCTGGCGCTCAAATGCCACTCGGATGTCAAAGTTGTCGCAGCGCATTGAAATTTTGCATGCGGGTAGACCTTGACCCGGAGGTCACGTTTCCACCGTTCGTGAGCCCCGCTCACCTCTGTGAGTGGAGCTATGGGCGATCAAAGATGATTTTAACATTGGCTCCAAAGTGAAAAATGTTCGGTTCAGTATGCTCCATATGACCTAAGGAGTCGTCCTGCAAAGTCTGAGACTCCTACGGCGATTTGACCTTTTTGGTCGAAAATGCATGCAAGGCTAACACCTGGCGCTCAAATGCCACTCGGATGTCAAAGTTGTCGCAGCGCATTGAAATTTTGCATGCGGGTAGACCTTGACCCGGAGGTCACGTTTCCACCGTTCGTGACCCCCGCTCATCTCTGTGAGTGGAGCTATGGGCGATGAAAGATGATTTTAACATTGGCTCCAAAGTGAAAAATGTTCGGTTCAGTATGCTCCATATGACCCAAGGAGTCGTCCTGCAAAGTCTGAGACTCCTACGGCGATTTGACCTTTTTGGTCGAAAATGCATGTAAGGCTAACACCTGGCGCTCAAATGCCACTCGGATGTCAAAGTTGTCGCAGCGCATTGAAATTTTGCATGCGGGTAGACCTTGACCTGGAGGTCACGTTTCCACCCTTCTTGACCCCCGCTCACCTCTGTGAGTGGAGCTATGGGCGATCAAAGATGATTTTAACATTGGCTCCAAAGTGAAAAATGTTCGGTTCAGTATGCTCCATATGACCTAAGGAGTCGTCCTGCAAAGTCTGAGACTCCTACGGCGATTTGACCTTTTTGGTCGAAAATGCATGTGAGGCTAACACCTGGCGCTCAAATGCCACTCGGATGTCAAAGTTGTCGCAGCGCATTGAAATTTTGCATGCGGGTAGACCTTGACCCGGAGGTCACGTTTCCACCGTTCTTGACCCCCGCTCACCTCTGTGAGTGGAGCTATGGGCGATCAAAGATGATTTTAACATTGGCTCCAAAGTGAAAAATGTTCGGTTCAGTATGCTCCATATGACCTAAGGAGTCGTCCTGCAAAGTCTGAGACTCCTACGGCGATTTGACCTTTTTGGTCGAAAATGCATGTAAGGCCTGGCGCTCAAATGCCACTCGGATGTCAAAGTTGTCGCAGCGCATTGAAATTTTGCATGCGGGTAGACCTTGACCCGGAGGTCACGTTTCCACCGTTCTTGACCCCCGCTCACCTCTGTGAGTGGAGCTATGGGCGATCAAAGATGATTTTAACATTGGCCCCAAAGTGAAAAATGTTCGGTTCAGTATGCTCCATATGACCTAAGGAGTCGTCCTGCAAAGTCTGAGACTCCTACGGCGATTTGACCTTTTTGGTCGAAAATGCATGTAAGGCCTGGCGCTCAAATGCCACTCGGATGTCAAAGTTGTCGCAGCGCATTGAAATTTTGCATGCGGGTAGACCTTGACCCGGAGGTCACGTTTCCACCGTTCGTGACCCCCGCTCACCTCTGTGAGTGGAGCTATGGGCGATCAAAGATGATTTTAACATTGGCTCCAAAGTGAAAAATGTTCGGTTCAGTATGCTCCATATGACCTAAGGAGTCGTCCTGCAAAGTCTGAGACTCCTACGGCGATTTGACCTTTTTGGTCGAAAATGCATGTGAGGCTAACACCTGGCGCTCAAATGCCACTCGGATGTCAAAGTTGTCGCAGCGCATTGAAATTTTGCATGCGGGTAGACCTTGACCCGGAGGTCACGTTTCCACCGTTCGTGACCCCCGCTCATCTCTGTGAGTGGAGCTATGGGCGATCAAAGATGATTTTAACATTGGCTCCAAAGTGAAAAATGTTCGGTTCAGTATGCTCCATATGACCCAAGGAGTCGTCCTGCAAAGTCTGAGACTCCTACGGCGATTTGACCTTTTTGGTCGAAAATGCATGTAAGGCTAACACCTGGCGCTCAAATGCCACTCGGATGTCAAAGTTGTCGCAGCGCATTGAAATTTTGCATGCGGGTAGACCTTGACCCGGAGGTCACGTTTCCACCCTTCTTGACCCCCGCTCACCTCTGTGAGTGGAGCTATGGGCGATCAAAGATGATTTTAACATTGGCTCCAAAGTGAAAAATGTTCGGTTCAGTATGCTCCATATGACATAAGGAGTCGTCCTGCAAAGTCTGAGACTCCTACGGCGATTTGACCTTTTTGGTCGAAAATGCATGTGAGGCTAACACCTGGCGCTCAAATGCCACTCGGATGTCAAAGTTGTCGCAGCGCATTGAAATTTTGCATGCGGGTAGACCTTGACCCGGAGGTCACGTTTCCACCGTTCTTGACCCCCGCTCACCTCTGTGAGTGGAGCTATGGGCGATCAAAGATGATTTTAACATTGGCTCCAAATGAAAAATGTTCGGTTCAGTATGCTCCATATGACCTAAGGAGTCGTCCTGCAAAGTCTGAGACTCCTACGGCGATTTGACCTTTTTGGTCGAAAATGCATGTAAGGCCTGGCGCTCAAATGCCACTCGGATGTCAAAGTTGTCGCAGCGCATTGAAATTTTGCAAGCGGGTAGACCTTGACCTGGAGGTCACGTTTCCACCGTTCTTGACCCCCCGCTCACCTCTGTGAGTGGAGCTATGGGCGATCAAAGATGATTTTAACATTGGCTCCAAAGTGAAAAATGTTCGGTTCAGTATGCTCCATATGCTCTAAGGAGTCGTCCTGCAAAGTCTGAGACTCCTACGGCGATTTGGCCTTTTTGGTCGAAAATGCATGTAAGGCTCACACCTGGCGCTCAAATGCCACTCGGATGTCAAAGTTGTCGCAGCGCATTGAAATTTTGCATGCGGGTAGACCTTGACCTGGAGGTCACGTTTCCACTGTTCTTGACCCCCGCTCACCTCTGTGAGTGGAGCTATGGGCGATCAAAGATGATTTTAACATTGGCTCCAAAGTGAAAAATGTTCGGTTCAGTATGCTCCATATGACCTAAGGAGTCGTCCTGCAAAGTCTGAGACTCCTACGGCGATTTGGCCTTTTTGGTCGAAAATGCATGTAAGGCTCACACCTGGCGCTCAAATGCCACTCGGATGTCAAAGTTGTCGCAGCGCATTGAAATTTTGCATGCGGGTAGACCTTGACCTGGAGGTCACGTTTCCACCGTTCTTGACCCCCGCTCACCTCTGTGAGTGGAGCTATGGGCGATCAAAGATGATTTTAACATTGGCTCCAAAGTGAAAAATGTTCGGTTCAGTATGCTCCATATGACCTAAGGAGTTGTCCTGCAAAGTCTGAGACTCGTACGGCGATTTGACCTTTTTGGTCGAAAATGCATGTGAGGCTAACACCTGGCGCTCAAATGCCACTCGGATGTCAAAGTTGTCGCAGCGCATTGAAATTTTGCATGCGGGTAGACCTTGACCCGGAGGTCACGTTTCCATCGTTCGTGACCCCCGCTCACCTCTGTGAGTGGAGCTATGGGCGATCAAAGATGATTTTAACATTGGCTCCAAAGTGAAAAATGTTCGGTTCAGTATGCTCCATATGACCTAAGGAGTCGTCCTGCAAAGTCTGAGACTCCTACGGCGATTTGACCTTTTTGGTCGAAAATGCATGTGAGGCTAACTAACACCTGGCGCTCAAATGCCACTCGGATGTCAAAGTTGTCGCAGCGCATTGAAATTTTGCATGCGGGTAGACCTTGACCCGGAGGTCACGTTTCCACCGTTCTTGACCCCCGCTCACCTCTGTGAGTGGAGCTATGGGCGATCAAAGATGATTTTAACATTGGCTCCAAAGTGAAAAATGTTCGGTTCAGTATGCTCCATATGCTCTAAGGAGTCGTCCTGCAAAGTCTGAGACTCCTACGGCGATTTGGCCTTTTTGGTCGAAAATGCATGTAAGGCTCACACCTGGCGCTCAAATGCCACTCGGATGTCAAAGTTGTCGCAGCGCATTGAAATTTTGCATGCGGGTAGACCTTGACCCGGAGGTCACGTTTCCACCGTTCGTGACCCCCGCTCATCTCTGTGAGTGGAGCTATGGGCGATGAAAGATGATTTTAACATTGGCTCCAAAGTGAAAAATGTTCGGTTCAGTATGCTCCATATGACCCAAGGAGTCGTCCTGCAAAGTCTGAGACTCCTACGGCGATTTGACCTTTTTGGTCGAAAATGCATGTAAGGCTAACACCTGGCGCTCAAATGCCACTCGGATGTCAAAGTTGTCGCAGCGCATTGAAATTTTGCATGCGGGTAGACCTTGACCCGGAGGTCACGTTTCCACCCTTCTTGACCCCCGCTCACCTCTGTGAGTGGAGCTATGGGCGATCAAAGATGATTTTAACATTGGCTCCAAAGTGAAAAATGTTCGGTTCAGTATGCTCCATATGACCTAAGGAGTCGTCCTGCAAAGTCTGAGACTCCTACGGCGATTTGACCTTTTTGGTCGAAAATGCATGTAAGGCCTGGCGCTCAAATGCCACTCGGATGTCAAAGTTGTCGCAGCGCATTGAAATTTTGCATGCGGGTAGACCTTGACCTGGAGGTCACGTTTCCACCGTTCTTGACCCCCGCTCACCTCTGTGAGTGGAGCTATGGGCGATCAAAAACAATTTTAACATTGGCTCCAAAGTGAAAAATGTTCGGTTCAGTATGCTCCATATGACCTAAGGAGTCGTCCTGCAAAGTCTGAGACTCCTACGGCGATTTGACCTTTTTGGTCGAAAATGCATGTGAGGCTCACACCTGGCGCTCAAATGCCACTCGGATGTCAAAGATGTCGCAGCGCATTGAAATTTTGCATGCGGGTAGACCTTGACCCGGAGGTCACGTTTCCACCGTTCTTGACCCCCGTTCATCTCTGTGAGTGGAGCTATGGGCGATCAAAGATGATTTTAACATTGGCTCCAAAGTGAAAAATGTTCGGTTCAGTATGCTCCATATGACCTAAGGAGTCGTCCTGCAAAGTCTGAGACTCCTACGGCGATTTGACCTTTTTGGTCGAAAATGCATGTAAGGCTCACACCTGGCGCTCAAATGCCACTCGGATGTCAAAGTTGTCGCAGCGCATTGAAATTTTGCATGCGGGTAGACCTTGACCTGGAGGTCACGTTTCCACCGTTCTTGACCCCCGCTCACCTCTGTGAGTGGAGCTATGGGCGATCAAAGACAATTTTAACATTGGCTCCAAAGTGAAAAATGTTCGGTTCAGTATGCTCCATATGACCTAAGGAGTCGTCCTGCAAAGTCTGAGACTCCTACGGCGATTTGACCTTTTTGGTCGAAAATGCATGTGAGGCTAACTAACACCTGGCGCTCAAATGCCACTCGGATGTCAAAGTTGTCGCAGCGCATTGAAATTTTGCATGCGGGTAGACCTTGACCCGGAGGTCACGTTTCCACCGTTCGTGACCCCCGCTCACCTCTGTGAGTGGAGCTATGGGCGATCAAAGATGATTTTAACATTGGCTCCAAAGTGAAAAATGTTCGGTTCAGTATGCTCCATATGACCTAAGGAGTCGTCCTGCAAAGTCTGAGACTCCTACGGCGATTTGACCTTTTTGGTCGAAAATGCATGTGAGGCTAACACCTGGCGCTCAAATGCCACTCGGATGTCAAAGTTGTCGCAGCGCATTGAAATTTTGCATGCGGGTAGACCTTGACCCGGAGGTCACGTTTCCACCGTTCGTGACCCCCGCTCATCTCTGTGAGTGGAGCTATGGGCGATGAAAGATGATTTTAACATTGGCTCCAAAGTGAAAAATGTTCGGTTCAGTATGCTCCATATGACCCAAGGAGTCGTCCTGCAAAGTCTGAGACTCCTACGGCGATTTGACCTTTTTGGTCGAAAATGCATGTAAGGCTAACACCTGGCGCTCAAATGCCACTCGGATGTCAAAGTTGTCGCAGCGCATTGAAATTTTGCATGCGGGTAGACCTTGACCTGGAGGTCACGTTTCCACCGTTCTTGACCCCCGCTCACCTCTGTGAGTGGAGCTATGGGCGATCAAAGATGATTTTAACATTGGCTCCAAAGTGAAAAATGTTCGGTTCAGTATGCTCCATATGACCTAAGGAGTTGTCCTGCAAAGTCTGAGACTCGTACGGCGATTTGACCTTTTTGGTCGAAAATGCATGTGAGGCTAACACCTGGCGCTCAAATGCCACTCGGATGTCAAAGTTGTCGCAGCGCATTGAAATTTTGCATGCGGGTAGACCTTGACCCGGAGGTCACGTTTCCATCGTTCGTGACCCCCGCTCACCTCTGTGAGTGGAGCTATGGGCGATCAAAGATGATTTTAACATTGGCTCCAAAGTGAAAAATGTTCGGTTCAGTATGCTCCATATGACCTAAGGAGTCGTCCTGCAAAGTCTGAGACTCCTACGGCGATTTGACCTTTTTGGTCGAAAATGCATGTGAGGCTAACTAACACCTGGCGCTCAAATGCCACTCGGATGTCAAAGTTGTCGCAGCGCATTGAAATTTTGCATGCGGGTAGACCTTGACCCGGAGGTCACGTTTCCACCGTTCTTGACCCCCGCTCACCTCTGTGAGTGGAGCTATGGGCGATCAAAGATGATTTTAACATTGGCTCCAAAGTGAAAAATGTTCGGTTCAGTATGCTCCATATGCTCTAAGGAGTCGTCCTGCAAAGTCTGAGACTCCTACGGCGATTTGGCCTTTTTGGTCGAAAATGCATGTAAGGCTCACACCTGGCGCTCAAATGCCACTCGGATGTCAAAGTTGTCGCAGCGCATTGAAATTTTGCATGCGGGTAGACCTTGACCCGGAGGTCACGTTTCCACCGTTCGTGACCCCCGCTCATCTCTGTGAGTGGAGCTATGGGCGATGAAAGATGATTTTAACATTGGCTCCAAAGTGAAAAATGTTCGGTTCAGTATGCTCCATATGACCCAAGGAGTCGTCCTGCAAAGTCTGAGACTCCTACGGCGATTTGACCTTTTTGGTCGAAAATGCATGTAAGGCTAACACCTGGCGCTCAAATGCCACTCGGATGTCAAAGTTGTCGCAGCGCATTGAAATTTTGCATGCGGGTAGACCTTGACCCGGAGGTCACGTTTCCACCCTTCTTGACCCCCGCTCACCTCTGTGAGTGGAGCTATGGGCGATCAAAGATGATTTTAACATTGGCTCCAAAGTGAAAAATGTTCGGTTCAGTATGCTCCATATGACCTAAGGAGTCGTCCTGCAAAGTCTGAGACTCCTACGGCGATTTGACCTTTTTGGTCGAAAATGCATGTAAGGCCTGGCGCTCAAATGCCACTCGGATGTCAAAGTTGTCGCAGCGCATTGAAATTTTGCATGCGGGTAGACCTTGACCTGGAGGTCACGTTTCCACCGTTCTTGACCCCCGCTCACCTCTGTGAGTGGAGCTATGGGCGATCAAAAACAATTTTAACATTGGCTCCAAAGTGAAAAATGTTCGGTTCAGTATGCTCCATATGACCTAAGGAGTCGTCCTGCAAAGTCTGAGACTCCTACGGCGATTTGACCTTTTTGGTCGAAAATGCATGTGAGGCTCACACCTGGCGCTCAAATGCCACTCGGATGTCAAAGATGTCGCAGCGCATTGAAATTTTGCATGCGGGTAGACCTTGACCCGGAGGTCACGTTTCCACCGTTCTTGACCCCCGTTCATCTCTGTGAGTGGAGCTATGGGCGATCAAAGATGATTTTAACATTGGCTCCAAAGTGAAAAATGTTCGGTTCAGTATGCTCCATATGACCTAAGGAGTCGTCCTGCAAAGTCTGAGACTCCTACGGCGATTTGACCTTTTTGGTCGAAAATGCATGTAAGGCTCACACCTGGCGCTCAAATGCCACTCGGATGTCAAAGTTGTCGCAGCGCATTGAAATTTTGCATGCGGGTAGACCTTGACCTGGAGGTCACGTTTCCACCGTTCTTGACCCCCGCTCACCTCTGTGAGTGGAGCTATGGGCGATCAAAGACAATTTTAACATTGGCTCCAAAGTGAAAAATGTTCGGTTCAGTATGCTCCATATGACCTAAGGAGTCGTCCTGCAAAGTCTGAGACTCCTACGGCGATTTGACCTTTTTGGTCGAAAATGCATGTGAGGCTAACTAACACCTGGCGCTCAAATGCCACTCGGATGTCAAAGTTGTCGCAGCGCATTGAAATTTTGCATGCGGGTAGACCTTGACCCGGAGGTCACGTTTCCACCGTTCGTGACCCCCGCTCACCTCTGTGAGTGGAGCTATGGGCGATCAAAGATGATTTTAACATTGGCTCCAAAGTGAAAAATGTTCGGTTCAGTATGCTCCATATGACCTAAGGAGTCGTCCTGCAAAGTCTGAGACTCCTACGGCGATTTGACCTTTTTGGTCGAAAATGCATGTGAGGCTAACACCTGGCGCTCAAATGCCACTCGGATGTCAAAGTTGTCGCAGCGCATTGAAATTTTGCATGCGGGTAGACCTTGACCCGGAGGTCACGTTTCCACCGTTCGTGACCCCCGCTCATCTCTGTGAGTGGAGCTATGGGCGATGAAAGATGATTTTAACATTGGCTCCAAAGTGAAAAATGTTCGGTTCAGTATGCTCCATATGACCCAAGGAGTCGTCCTGCAAAGTCTGAGACTCCTACGGCGATTTGACCTTTTTGGTCGAAAATGCATGTAAGGCTAACACCTGGCGCTCAAATGCCACTCGGATGTCAAAGTTGTCGCAGCGCATTGAAATTTTGCATGCGGGTAGACCTTGACCCGGAGGTCACGTTTCCATCGTTCTTGACCCCCGCTCACCTCTGTGAGTGGAGCTATGGGCGATCAAAGATGATTTTAACATTGGCTCCAAAGTGAAAAATGTTCGGTTCAGTATGCTCCATATGACCTAAGGAGTCGTCCTGCAAAGTCTGAGACTCCTACGGCGATTTGACCTTTTTGGTCGAAAATGCATGTGAGGCTAACTAACACCTGGCGCTCAAATGCCACTCGGATGTCAAAGTTGTCGCAGCGCATTGAAATTTTGCATGCGGGTAGACCTTGACCTGGAGGTCACGTTTCCACCGTTCTTGACCCCCGCTCACCTCTGAGAGTGGAGCTATGGGCGATCAAAGATGATTTTAACATTGGCTCCAAAGTGAAAAATGTTCGGTTCAGTATGCTCCATATGACCTAAGGAGTCGTCCTGCAAAGTCTGAGACTCCTACGGCGATTTGACCTTTTTGGTCGAAAATGCATGTGAGGCTAACACCTGGCGCTCAAATGCCACTCGGATGTCAAAGTTGTCGCAGCGCATTGAAATTTTGCATGCGGGTAGACCTTGACCCGGAGGTCACGTTTCCACCGTTCGTGACCCCCGCTCATCTCTGTGAGTGGAGCTATGGGCGATCAAAGATGATTTTAACATTGGCTCCAAAGTGAAAAATGTTCGGTTCAGTATGCTCCATATGACCCAAGGAGTCGTCCTGCAAAGTCTGAGACTCCTACGGCGATTTGACCTTTTTGGTCGAAAATGCATGTAAGGCTAACACCTGGCGCTCAAATGCCACTCGGATGTCAAAGTTGTCGCAGCGCATTGAAATTTTGCATGCGGGTAGACCTTGACCCGGAGGTCACGTTTCCACCCTTCTTGACCCCCGCTCACCTCTGTGAGTGGAGCTATGGGCGATCAAAGATGATTTTAACATTGGCTCCAAAGTGAAAAATGTTCGGTTCAGTATGCTCCATATGACCTAAGGAGTCGTCCTGCAAAGTCTGAGACTCCTACGGCGATTTGACCTTTTTGGTCGAAAATGCATGTGAGGCTAACACCTGGCGCTCAAATGCCACACGGATGTCAAAGTTGTCGCAGCGCATTGAAATTTTGCATGCGGGTAGACCTTGACCCGGAGGTCACGTTTCCACCGTTCTTGACCCCCGCTCACCTCTGTGAGTGGAGCTACGGGCGATCAAAGATGATTTTAACATTGGCTCCAAAGTGAAAAATGTTCGGTTCAGTATGCTCCATATGACCTAAGGAGTCGTCCTGCAAAGTCTGAGACTCCTACGGCGATTTGACCTTTTTGGTCGAAAATGCATGTAAGGCCTGGCGCTCAAATGCCACTCGGATGTCAAAGTTGTCGCAGCGCATTGAAATTTTGCAAGCGGGTAGACCTTGACCTGGAGGTCACGTTTCCATCGTTCGTGACCCCCGCTCACCTCTGTGAGTGGAGCTATGGGCGATCAAAGATGATTTTAACATTGGCTCCAAAGTGAAAAATGTTCGGTTCAGTATGCTCCATATGACCTAAGGAGTCGTCCTGCAAAGTCTGAGACTCGTACGGCGATTTGACCTTTTTGGTCGAAAATGCATGTGAGGCTAACACCTGGCGCTCAAATGCCACTCGGATGTCAAAGTTGTCGCAGCGCATTGAAATTTTGCATGCGGGTAGACCTTGACCCGGAGGTCACGTTTCCATCGTTCGTGACCCCCGCTCACCTCTGTGAGTGGAGCTATCGGCGATCAAAGATGATTTTAACATTGGCTCCAAAGTGAAAAATGTTCGGTTCAGTATGCTCCATATGACCTAAGGAGTCGTCCTGCAAAGTCTGAGACTCCTACGGCGATTTGACCTTTTTGGTCGAAAATGCATGTAAGGCTTAACACCTGGCGCTCAAATGCCACTCGGATGTCAAAGTTGTCGCAGCGCATTGAAATTTTGCATGCGGGTAGACCTTGACCCGGAGGTCACGTTTCCACCGTTCGTGACCCCCGCTCACCTCTGTGAGTGGAGCTATGGGCGATCAAAGACGATTTTAACATTGGCTCCAAAGTGAAAAATGGTCGGTTCAGTATGCTCCATATGACCTAAGGAGTCGCCCTGCAAAGTCTGAGACTCCTACGGCGATTTGACCTTTTTGGTCGAAAATGCATGTAAGGCTAACACCTGGCGCTCAAATGCCACTCGGATGTCAAAGTTGTCGCAGCGCATTGAAATTTTGCATGCAGGTAGACCTTGACCTGGAGGTCACGTTTCCACCGTTCTTGACCCCCGCTCACCTCTGTGAGTGGAGCTATGGGCGATCAAAGACGATTTTAACATTGGCTCCAAAGTGAAAAATGTTCGGTTCAGTATGCTCCATATGACCTAAGGAGTCGTCCTGCAAAGTCTGAGACTCCTACGGCGATTTGACCTTTTTGGTCGAAAATGCATGTAAGGCTAACACCTGGCGCTCAAATGCCACTCGGATGTCAAAGTTGTCGCAGCGCATTGAAATTTTGCATGCGGGTAGACCTTGACCTGGAGGTCACGTTTCCATCGTTCTTGACCCCCGCTCACCTCTGTGAGTGGAGCTATGGGCGATCAAAGACGATTTTAACATTGGCTCCAAAGTGAAAAATGGTCGGTTCAGTATGCTCCATATGACCTAAGGAGTCGTCCTGCAAAGTCTGAGACTCCTACGGCGATTTGACCTTTTTGGTCGAAAATGCATGTAAGGCTAACACCTGGCGCTCAAATGCCACTCGGATGTCAAAGTTGTCGCAGCGCATTGAAATTTTGCATGCGGGTAGACCTTGACCTGGAGGTCACGTTTCCACCGTTCTTGACCCCCGCTCACCTCTGTGAGTGGAGCTATGGGCGATCAAAGATGATTTTAACATTGGCTCCAAAGTGAAAAATGTTCGGTTCAGTATGCTCCATATGACCTAAGGAGTCGTCCTGCAAAGTCTGAGACTCCTACGGCGATTTGACCTTTTTGGTCGAAAATGCATGTAAGGCTAACACCTGGCACTCAAATGCCACTCGGATGTCAAAGTTGTCGCAGCGCATTGAAATTTTGCATGCGGGTAGACCTTGACCTGGAGGTCACGTTTCCACCGTTCTTGACCCCCGCTCACCTCTGTGAGTGGAGCTATGGGCGATCAAAGACGATTTTAACATTGGCTCCAAAGTGAAAAATGTTCGGTTCAGTATGCTCCATATGACCTAAGGAGTCGTCCTGCAAAGTCTGAGACTCCTACGGCGATTTGACCTTTTTGGTCGAAAATGCATGTAAGGCTAACACCTGGCGCTCAAATGCCACTCGGATGTCAAAGTTGTCGCAGCGCATTGAAATTTTGCATGCGGGTAGACCTTGACCTGGAGGTCACGTTTCCACCGTTCTTGATCCCGCTCACCTCTGTGAGTGGAGCTATGGGCGATCAAAGATGATTTTAACATTGGCTCCAAAGTGAAAAATGTTCGGTTCAGTATGCTCCATATGACCTAAGGAGTCGTCCTGCAAAGTCTGAGACTCCTACGGCGATTTGACCTTTTTGGTCGAAAATGCATGTAAGGCTAACACCTGGCGCTCAAATGCCACTCGGATGTCAAAGTTGTCGCAGCGCATTGAAATTTTGCATGCGGGTAGACCTTGACCTGGAGGTCACGTTTCCACCGTTCTTGACCCCCGCTCACCTCTGTGAGTGGAGCTATGGGCGATCAAAGATGATTTTAACATTGGCTCCAAAGTGAAAAATGGTCGGTTCAGTATGCTCCATATGACCTAAGGGGTCGTCCTGCAAAGTCTGAGACTCCTACGGCGATTTGACCTTTTTGGTCGAAAATGCATGTAAGGCTAACACCTGGCGCTCAAATGCCACTCGGATGTCAAAGTTGTCGCAGCGCATTGAAATTTTGCATGCGGGTAGACCTTGACCCGGAGGTCACGTTTCCATCGTTCGTGACCCCCGCTCACCTCTGTGAGTGGAGCTATGGGCGATCAAAGATGATTTTAACATTGGCTCCAAAGTGAAAAATGTTCGGTTCAGTATGCTCCATATGACCTAAGGAGTCGTCCTGCAAAGTCTGAGACTCCTACGGCGATTTGACCTTTTTGGTCGAAAATGCATGTGAGGCTAACTAACACCTGGCGCTCAAATGCCACTCGGATGTCAAAGTTGTCGCAGCGCATTGAAATTTTGCATGCGGGTAGACCTTGACCCGGAGGTCACGTTTCCACCGTTCTTGACCCCCGCTCACCTCTGTGAGTGGAGCTATGGGCGATCAAAGATGATTTTAACATTGGCTCCAAAGTGAAAAATGTTCGGTTCAGTATGCTCCATATGCTCTAAGGAGTCGTCCTGCAAAGTCTGAGACTCCTACGGCGATTTGGCCTTTTTGGTCGAAAATGCATGTAAGGCTCACACCTGGCGCTCAAATGCCACTCGGATGTCAAAGTTGTCGCAGCGCATTGAAATTTTGCATGCGGGTAGACCTTGACCCGGAGGTCACGTTTCCACCGTTCGTGACCCCCGCTCATCTCTGTGAGTGGAGCTATGGGCGATGAAAGATGATTTTAACATTGGCTCCAAAGTGAAAAATGTTCGGTTCAGTATGCTCCATATGACCCAAGGAGTCGTCCTGCAAAGTCTGAGACTCCTACGGCGATTTGACCTTTTTGGTCGAAAATGCATGTAAGGCTAACACCTGGCGCTCAAATGCCACTCGGATGTCAAAGTTGTCGCAGCGCATTGAAATTTTGCATGCGGGTAGACCTTGACCCGGAGGTCACGTTTCCACCCTTCTTGACCCCCGCTCACCTCTGTGAGTGGAGCTATGGGCGATCAAAGATGATTTTAACATTGGCTCCAAAGTGAAAAATGTTCGGTTCAGTATGCTCCATATGACCTAAGGAGTCGTCCTGCAAAGTCTGAGACTCCTACGGCGATTTGACCTTTTTGGTCGAAAATGCATGTAAGGCCTGGCGCTCAAATGCCACTCGGATGTCAAAGTTGTCGCAGCGCATTGAAATTTTGCATGCGGGTAGACCTTGACCTGGAGGTCACGTTTCCACCGTTCTTGACCCCCGCTCACCTCTGTGAGTGGAGCTATGGGCGATCAAAAACAATTTTAACATTGGCTCCAAAGTGAAAAATGTTCGGTTCAGTATGCTCCATATGACCTAAGGAGTCGTCCTGCAAAGTCTGAGACTCCTACGGCGATTTGACCTTTTTGGTCGAAAATGCATGTGAGGCTCACACCTGGCGCTCAAATGCCACTCGGATGTCAAAGATGTCGCAGCGCATTGAAATTTTGCATGCGGGTAGACCTTGACCCGGAGGTCACGTTTCCACCGTTCTTGACCCCCGTTCATCTCTGTGAGTGGAGCTATGGGCGATCAAAGATGATTTTAACATTGGCTCCAAAGTGAAAAATGTTCGGTTCAGTATGCTCCATATGACCTAAGGAGTCGTCCTGCAAAGTCTGAGACTCCTACGGCGATTTGACCTTTTTGGTCGAAAATGCATGTAAGGCTCACACCTGGCGCTCAAATGCCACTCGGATGTCAAAGTTGTCGCAGCGCATTGAAATTTTGCATGCGGGTAGACCTTGACCTGGAGGTCACGTTTCCACCGTTCTTGACCCCCGCTCACCTCTGTGAGTGGAGCTATGGGCGATCAAAGACAATTTTAACATTGGCTCCAAAGTGAAAAATGTTCGGTTCAGTATGCTCCATATGACCTAAGGAGTCGTCCTGCAAAGTCTGAGACTCCTACGGCGATTTGACCTTTTTGGTCGAAAATGCATGTGAGGCTAACTAACACCTGGCGCTCAAATGCCACTCGGATGTCAAAGTTGTCGCAGCGCATTGAAATTTTGCATGCGGGTAGACCTTGACCCGGAGGTCACGTTTCCACCGTTCGTGACCCCCGCTCACCTCTGTGAGTGGAGCTATGGGCGATCAAAGATGATTTTAACATTGGCTCCAAAGTGAAAAATGTTCGGTTCAGTATGCTCCATATGACCTAAGGAGTCGTCCTGCAAAGTCTGAGACTCCTACGGCGATTTGACCTTTTTGGTCGAAAATGCATGTGAGGCTAACACCTGGCGCTCAAATGCCACTCGGATGTCAAAGTTGTCGCAGCGCATTGAAATTTTGCATGCGGGTAGACCTTGACCCGGAGGTCACGTTTCCACCGTTCGTGACCCCCGCTCATCTCTGTGAGTGGAGCTATGGGCGATGAAAGATGATTTTAACATTGGCTCCAAAGTGAAAAATGTTCGGTTCAGTATGCTCCATATGACCCAAGGAGTCGTCCTGCAAAGTCTGAGACTCCTACGGCGATTTGACCTTTTTGGTCGAAAATGCATGTAAGGCTAACACCTGGCGCTCAAATGCCACTCGGATGTCAAAGTTGTCGCAGCGCATTGAAATTTTGCATGCGGGTAGACCTTGACCCGGAGTTCACGTTTCCATCGTTCTTGACCCCCGCTCACCTCTGTGAGTGGAGCTATGGGCGATCAAAGATGATTTTAACATTGGCTCCAAAGTGAAAAATGTTCGGTTCAGTATGCTCCATATGACCTAAGGAGTCGTCCTGCAAAGTCTGAGACTCCTACGGCGATTTGACCTTTTTGGTCGAAAATGCATGTGAGGCTAACTAACACCTGGCGCTCAAATGCCACTCGGATGTCAAAGTTGTCGCAGCGCATTGAAATTTTGCATGCGGGTAGACCTTGACCTGGAGGTCACGTTTCCACCGTTCTTGACCCCCGCTCACCTCTGAGAGTGGAGCTATGGGCGATCAAAGATGATTTTAACATTGGCTCCAAAGTGAAAAATGTTCGGTTCAGTATGCTCCATATGACCTAAGGAGTCGTCCTGCAAAGTCTGAGACTCCTACGGCGATTTGACCTTTTTGGTCGAAAATGCATGTGAGGCTAACACCTGGCGCTCAAATGCCACTCGGATGTCAAAGTTGTCGCAGCGCATTGAAATTTTGCATGCGGGTAGACCTTGACCCGGAGGTCACGTTTCCACCGTTCGTGACCCCCGCTCATCTCTGTGAGTGGAGCTATGGGCGATCAAAGATGATTTTAACATTGGCTCCAAAGTGAAAAATGTTCGGTTCAGTATGCTCCATATGACCCAAGGAGTCGTCCTGCAAAGTCTGAGACTCCTACGGCGATTTGACCTTTTTGGTCGAAAATGCATGTAAGGCTAACACCTGGCGCTCAAATGCCACTCGGATGTCAAAGTTGTCGCAGCGCATTGAAATTTTGCATGCGGGTAGACCTTGACCCGGAGGTCACGTTTCCACCCTTCTTGACCCCCGCTCACCTCTGTGAGTGGAGCTATGGGCGATCAAAGATGATTTTAACATTGGCTCCAAAGTGAAAAATGTTCGGTTCAGTATGCTCCATATGACCTAAGGAGTCGTCCTGCAAAGTCTGAGACTCCTACGGCGATTTGACCTTTTTGGTCGAAAATGCATGTGAGGCTAACACCTGGCGCTCAAATGCCACACGGATGTCAAAGTTGTCGCAGCGCATTGAAATTTTGCATGCGGGTAGACCTTGACCCGGAGGTCACGTTTCCACCGTTCTTGACCCCCGCTCACCTCTGTGAGTGGAGCTACGGGCGATCAAAGATGATTTTAACATTGGCTCCAAAGTGAAAAATGTTCGGTTCAGTATGCTCCATATGACCTAAGGAGTCGTCCTGCAAAGTCTGAGACTCCTACGGCGATTTGACCTTTTTGGTCGAAAATGCATGTAAGGCCTGGCGCTCAAATGCCACTCGGATGTCAAAGTTGTCGCAGCGCATTGAAATTTTGCAAGCGGGTAGACCTTGACCTGGAGGTCACGTTTCCATCGTTCGTGACCCCCGCTCACCTCTGTGAGTGGAGCTATGGGCGATCAAAGATGATTTTAACATTGGCTCCAAAGTGAAAAATGTTCGGTTCAGTATGCTCCATATGACCTAAGGAGTCGTCCTGCAAAGTCTGAGACTCGTACGGCGATTTGACCTTTTTGGTCGAAAATGCATGTGAGGCTAACACCTGGCGCTCAAATGCCACTCGGATGTCAAAGTTGTCGCAGCGCATTGAAATTTTGCATGCGGGTAGACCTTGACCCGGAGGTCACGTTTCCATCGTTCGTGACCCCCGCTCACCTCTGTGAGTGGAGCTATCGGCGATCAAAGATGATTTTAACATTGGCTCCAAAGTGAAAAATGTTCGGTTCAGTATGCTCCATATGACCTAAGGAGTCGTCCTGCAAAGTCTGAGACTCCTACGGCGATTTGACCTTTTTGGTCGAAAATGCATGTAAGGCTAACACCTGGCGCTCAAATGCCACTCGGATGTCAAAGTTGTCGCAGCGCATTGAAATTTTGCATGCAGGTAGACCTTGACCTGGAGGTCACGTTTCCACCGTTCTTGACCCCCGCTCACCTCTGTGAGTGGAGCTATGGGCGATCAAAGACGATTTTAACATTGGCTCCAAAGTGAAAAATGTTCGGTTCAGTATGCTCCATATGACCTAAGGAGTCGTCCTGCAAAGTCTGAGACTCCTACGGCGATTTGACCTTTTTGGTCGAAAATGCATGTAAGGCTAACACCTGGCGCTCAAATGCCACTCGGATGTCAAAGTTGTCGCAGCGCATTGAAATTTTGCATGCGGGTAGACCTTGACCTGGAGGTCACGTTTCCACCGTTCTTGACCCCCGCTCACCTCTGTGAGTGGAGCTATGGGCGATCAAAGACGATTTTAACATTGGCTCCAAAGTGAAAAATGTTCGGTTCAGTATGCTCCATATGACCTAAGGAGTCGTCCTGCAAAGTCTGAGACTCCTACGGCGATTTGACCTTTTTGGTCGAAAATGCATGTAAGGCTAACACCTGGCGCTCAAATGCCACTCGGATGTCAAAGTTGTCGCAGCGCATTGAAATTTTGCATGCGGGTAGACCTTGACCTGGAGGTCACGTTTCCATCGTTCTTGACCCCCGCTCACCTCTGTGAGTGGAGCTATGGGCGATCAAAGACGATTTTAACATTGGCTCCAAAGTGAAAAATGGTCGGTTCAGTATGCTCCATATGACCTAAGGAGTCGTCCTGCAAAGTCTGAGACTCCTACGGCGATTTGACCTTTTTGGTCGAAAATGCATGTAAGGCTAACACCTGGCGCTCAAATGCCACTCGGATGTCAAAGTTGTCGCAGCGCATTGAAATTTTGCATGCGGGTAGACCTTGACCTGGAGGTCACGTTTCCACCGTTCTTGACCCCCGCTCACCTCTGTGAGTGGAGCTATGGGCGATCAAAGATGATTTTAACATTGGCTCCAAAGTGAAAAATGTTCGGTTCAGTATGCTCCATATGACCTAAGGAGTCGTCCTGCAAAGTCTGAGACTCCTACGGCGATTTGACCTTTTTGGTCGAAAATGCATGTAAGGCTAACACCTGGCGCTCAAATGCCACTCGGATGTCAAAGTTGTCGCAGTGCATTGAAATTTTGCATGCGGGTAGACCTTGACCTGGAGGTCACGTTTCCACCGTTCTTGACCCCCGCTCACCTCTGTGAGTGGAGCTATGGGCGATCAAAGATGATTTTAACATTGGCTCCAAAGTGAAAAATGTTCGGTTCAGTATGCTCCATATGACCTAAGGAGTCGTCCTGCAAAGTCTGAGACTCCTACGGCGATTTGACCTTTTTGGTCGAAAATGCATGTAAGGCTAACACCTGGCGCTCAAATGCCACTCGGATGTCAAAGTTGTCGCAGCGCATTGAAATTTTGCATGCGGGTAGACCTTGACCTGGAGGTCAAGTTTCCACCGTTCTTGACCCCCGCTCCCTTCTGTGAGCGGAGCTATGGGCGATCAAAGACGATTTTAACATTGGCTCCAAAGTGAAAAATGTTCGGTTCAGTATGCTCCATATGACCTAAGGAGTCGTCCTGCAAAGTCTGAGACTCCTACGGCGATTTGACCTTTTTGGTCGAAAATGCATGTAAGGCTAACACCTGGCGCTCAAATGCCACTCGGATGTCAAAGTTGTCGCAGCGCATTGAAATTTTGCATGCGGGTAGACCTTGACCTGGAGGTCACGTTTCCACCGTTCTTGACCCCCGCTCACCTCTGTGAGTGGAGCTATGGGCGATCAAAGACGATTTTAACATTGGCTCCAAAGTGAAAAATGTTCGGTTCAGTATGCTCCATATGACCTAAGCAGTCGTCCTGCAAAGTCTGAGACTCCTACGGCGATTTGACCTTTTTGGTCGAAAATGCATGTAAGGCTAACACCTGGCGCTCAAATGCCACTCGGATGTCAAAGTTGTCGCAGCGCATTGAAATTTTGCATGCGGGTAGACCTTGACCTGGAGGTCACGTTTCCACCGTTCTTGACCCCCGCTCACCTCTGTGAGTGGAGCTATGGGCGATCAAAGACGATTTTAACATTGGCTCCAAAGTGAAAAATGTTCGGTTCAGTATGCTCCATATGACCTAAGGAGTCGTCCTGCAAAGTCTGAGACTCCTACGGCGATTTGACCTTTTTGGTCGAAAATGCATGTAAGGCTAACACCTGGCGCTCAAATGCCACTCGGATGTCAAAGTTGTCGCAGCGCATTGAAATTTTGCATGCGGGTAGACCTTGACCTGGAGGTCACGTTTCCACCGTTCTTGATCCCGCTCACCTCTGTGAGTGGAGCTATGGGCGATCAAAGATGATTTTAACATTGGCTCCAAAGTGAAAAATGTTCGGTTCAGTATGCTCCATATGACCTAAGGAGTCGTCCTGCAAAGTCTGAGACTCCTACGGCGATTTGACCTTTTTGGTCGAAAATGCATGTAAGGCTAACACCTGGCGCTCAAATGCCACTCGGATGTCAAAGTTGTCGCAGCGCATTGAAATTTTGCATGCGGGTAGACCTTGACCTGGAGGTCACGTTTCCACCGTTCTTGATCCCGCTCACCTCTGTGAGTGGAGCTATGGGCGATCAAAGATGATTTTAACATTGGCTCCAAAGTGAAAAATGTTCCGTTCAGTATGCTCCATATGACCTAAGGAGTCGTCCTGCAAAGTCTGAGACTCCTACGGCGATTTGACCTTTTTGGTCGAAAATGCATGTAAGGCTAACACCTGGCGCTCAAATGCCACTCGGATGTCAAAGTTGTCGCAGCGCATTGAAATTTTGCATGCGGGTAGACCTTGACCTGGAGGTCACGTTTCCACCGTTCTTGACCCCCGCTCACCTCTGTGAGTGGAGCTATGGGCGATCAAAGATGATTTTAACATTGGCTCCAAAGTGAAAAATGGTCGGTTCAGTATGCTCCATATGACCTAAGGGGTCGTCCTGCAAAGTCTGAGACTCCTACGGCGATTTGACCTTTTTGGTCGAAAATGCATGTAAGGCTAACACCTGGCGCTCAAATGCCACTCGGATGTCAAAGTTGTCGCAGCGCATTGAAATTTTGCATGCAGGTAGACCTTGACCTGGAGGTCACGTTTCCACCGTTCTTGACCCCCGCTCACCTCTGTGAGTGGAGCTATGGGCGATCAAAGACGATTTTAACATTGGCTCCAAAGTGAAAAATGTTCGGTTCAGTATGCTCCATATGACCTAAGGAGTCGTTCTGCAAAGTCTGAGACTCCTACGGCGATTTGACCTTTTTGGTCGAAAATGCATGTAAGGCTAACACCTGGCGCTCAAATGCCACTCGGATGTCAAAATTGTCGCAGCGCATTGAAATTTTGCATGCGGGTAGACCTTGACCTGGAGGTCACGTTTCCACCGTTCTTGACCCCCGCTCACCTCTGTGAGTGGAGCTATGGGCGATCAAAGATGATTTTAACATTGGCTCCAAAGTGAAAAATGTTCCGTTCAGTATGCTCCATATGACCTAAGGGGTCGTCCTGCAAAGTCTGAGACTCCTACGGCGATTTGACCTTTTTGGTCGAAAATGCATGTAAGGCTAACACCTGGCGCTCAAATGCCACTCGGATGTCAAAGTTGTCGCAGCGCATTGAAATTTTGCATGCGGGTAGACCTTGACCTGGAGGTCACGTTTCCACCGTTCTTGACCCCCGCTCACCTCTGTGAGTGGAGCTATGGGCGATCAAAGACGATTTTAACATTGGCTCCAAAGTGAAAAATGTTCGGTTCAGTATGCTCCATATGACCTAAGGAGTCGTCCTGCAAAGTCTGAGACTCCTACGGCGATTTGACCTTTTTGGTCGAAAATGCATGTAAGGCTCACACCTGGCGCTCAAATGCCACTCGGATGTCAAAGTTGTCGCAGCGCATTGAAATTTTGCATGCGGGTAGACCTTGACCCGGAGGTCACGTTTCCATCGTTCGTGACCCCCGCTCACCTCTGTGAGTGGAGCTATGGGCGATCAAAGATGATTTTAACATTGGCTCCAAAGTGAAAAATGTTCGGTTCAGTATGTTCCATATGACCTAAGGAGTCGTCCTGCAAAGTCTGAGACTCCTACGGCGATTTGACCTTTTTGGTCGAAAATGCATGTGAGGCTAACTAACACCTGGCGCTCAAATGCCACTCGGATGTCAAAGTTGTCGCAGCGCATTGAAATTTTGCATGCAGGTAGACCTTGACCTGGAGGTCAAGTTTCCACCGTTCTTGACCCCCGCTCACCTCTGTGAGTGGAGCTATGGGCGATCAAAGACGATTTTAACATTGGCTCCAAAGTGAAAAATGTTCGGTTCAGTATGCTCCATATGACCTAAGGAGTCGTTCTGCAAAGTCTGAGACTCCTACGGCGATTTGACCTTTTTGGTCGAAAATGCATGTAAGGTTAACACCTGGCGCTCAAATGCCACTCGGATGTCAAAGTTGTCGCAGCGCATTGAAATTTTGCATGCGGGTAGACCTTGACCTGGAGGTCACGTTTCCACCGTTCTTGACCCCCGCTCACCTCTGTGAGTGGAGCTATGGGCGATCAAAGACGATTTTAACATTGGCTCCAAAGTGAAAAATGTTCGGTTCAGTATGCTCCATATGACCTAAGGAGTCGTCCTGCAAAGTCTGAGACTCCTACGGCGATTTGACCTTTTTGGTCGAAAATGCATGTAAGGCTAACACCTGGCACTCAAATGCCACTCGGATGTCAAAGTTGTCGCAGCGCATTGAAATTTTGCATGCGGGTAGACCTTGACCTGGAGGTCACGTTTCCACCGTTCTTGACCCCCGCTCACCTCTGTGAGTGGAGCTATGGGCGATCAAAGATGATTTTAACATTGGCTCCAAAGTGAAAAATGTTCGGTTCAGTATGCTCCATATGACCTAAGGAGTCGTCCTGCAAAGTCTGAGACTCCTACGGCGATTTGACCTTTTTGGTCGAAAATGCATGTAAGGCTAACACCTGGCGCTCAAATGCCACTCGGATGTCAAAGTTGTCGCAGCGCATTGAAATTTTGCATGCGGGTAGACCTTGACCTGGAGGTCACGTTTCCACCGTTCTTGATCCCGCTCACCTCTGTGAGTGGAGCTATGGGCGATCAAAGATGATTTTAACATTGGCTCCAAAGTGAAAAATGTTCGGTTCAGTATGCTCCATATGACCTAAGGAGTCGTCCTGCAAAGTCTGAGACTCCTACGGCGATTTGACCTTTTTGGTCGAAAATGCATGTAAGGCTAACACCTGGCGCTCAAATGCCACTCGGATGTCAAAGTTGTCGCAGCGCATTGAAATTTTGCATGCGGGTAGACCTTGACCTGGAGGTCACGTTTCCACCGTTCTTGACCCCCGCTCACCTCTGTGAGTGGAGCTATGGGCGATCAAAGATGATTTTAACATTGGCTCCAAAGTGAAAAATGGTCGGTTCAGTATGCTCCATATGACCTAAGGGGTCGTCCTGCAAAGTCTGAGACTCCTACGGCGATTTGACCTTTTTGGTCGAAAATGCATGTAAGGCTAACACCTGGCGCTCAAATGCCACTCGGATGTCAAAGTTGTCGCAGCGCATTGAAATTTTGCATGCAGGTAGACCTTGACCTGGAGGTCACGTTTCCACCGTTCTTGACCCCCGCTCACCTCTGTGAGTGGAGCTATGGGCGATCAAAGACGATTTTAACATTGGCTCCAAAGTGAAAAATGTTCCGTTCAGTATGCTCCATATGACCTAAGGAGTCGTCCTGCAAAGTCTGAGACTCCTACGGCGATTTGACCTTTTTGGTCGAAAATGCATGTAAGGCTAACACCTGGCGCTCAAATGCCACTCGGATGTCAAAGTTGTCACAGCGCATTGAAATTTTGCATGCGGGTAGACCTTGACCTGGAGGTCACGTTTCCACCGTTCTTGACCCCCGCTCACCTCTGTGAGCGGAGCTATGGGCGATCAAAGACGATTTTAACATTGGCTCCAAAGTGAAAAATGTTCCGTTCAGTATGCTCCATATGACCTAAGGGGTCGTCCTGCAAAGTCTGAGACTCCTACGGCGATTTGACCTTTTGGTCGAAAATGCATGTAAGGCTAACACCTGGCGCTCAAATGCCACTCGGATGTCAAAGTTGTCGCAGCGCATTGAAATTTTGCATGCGGGTAGACCTTGACCTGGAGGTCACGTTTCCACCGTTCTTGACCCCCGCTCACCTCTGTGAGTGGAGCTATGGGCGATCAAAGACGATTTTAACATTGGCTCCAAAGTGAAAAATGTTCGGTTCAGTATGCTCCATATGACCTAAGGAGTCGTTCTGCAAAGTCTGAGACTCCTACGGCGATTTGACCTTTTTGGTCGAAAATGCATGTAAGGCTAACACCTGGCGCTCAAATGCCACTCGGATGTCAAAATTGTCGCAGCGCATTGAAATTTTGCATGCGGGTAGACCTTGACCTGGAGGTCACGTTTCCACCGTTCTTGACCCCCGCTCACCTCTGTGAGTGGAGCTATGGGCGATCAAAGATGATTTTAACATTGGCTCCAAAGTGAAAAATGTTCCGTTCAGTATGCTCCATATGACCTAAGGGGTCGTCCTGCAAAGTCTGAGACTCCTACGGCGATTTGACCTTTTTGGTCGAAAATGCATGTAAGGCTAACACCTGGCGCTCAAATGCCACTCGGATGTCAAAGTTGTCGCAGCGCATTGAAATTTTGCATGCGGGTAGACCTTGACCTGGAGGTCACGTTTCCACCGTTCTTGACCCCCGCTCACCTCTGTGAGTGGAGCTATGGGCGATCAAAGACGATTTTAACATTGGCTCCAAAGTGAAAAATGTTCGGTTCAGTATGCTCCATATGACCTAAGGAGTCGTCCTGCAAAGTCTGAGACTCCTACGGCGATTTGACCTTTTTGGTCGAAAATGCATGTAAGGCTCACACCTGGCGCTCAAATGCCACTCGGATGTCAAAGTTGTCGCAGCGCATTGAAATTTTGCATGCGGGTAGACCTTGACCCGGAGGTCACGTTTCCATCGTTCGTGACCCCCGCTCACCTCTGTGAGTGGAGCTATGGGCGATCAAAGATGATTTTAACATTGGCTCCAAAGTGAAAAATGTTCGGTTCAGTATGTTCCATATGACCTAAGGAGTCGTCCTGCAAAGTCTGAGACTCCTACGGCGATTTGACCTTTTTGGTCGAAAATGCATGTGAGGCTAACTAACACCTGGCGCTCAAATGCCACTCGGATGTCAAAGTTGTCGCAGCGCATTGAAATTTTGCATGCAGGTAGACCTTGACCTGGAGGTCAAGTTTCCACCGTTCTTGACCCCCGCTCACCTCTGTGAGTGGAGCTATGGGCGATCAAAGACGATTTTAACATTGGCTCCAAAGTGAAAAATGTTCGGTTCAGTATGCTCCATATGACCTAAGGAGTCGTTCTGCAAAGTCTGAGACTCCTACGGCGATTTGACCTTTTTGGTCGAAAATGCATGTAAGGTTAACACCTGGCGCTCAAATGCCACTCGGATGTCAAAATTGTCGCAGCGCATTGAAATTTTGCATGCGGGTAGACCTTGACCTGGAGGTCACGTTTCCACCGTTCTTGACCCCCGCTCACCTCTGTGAGTGGAGCTATGGGCGATAAAAGATGATTTTAACATTGGCTCCAAAGTGAAAAATGTTCCGTTCAGTATGCTCCATATGACCTAAGGGGTCGTCCTGCAAAGTCTGAGACTCCTACGGCGATTTGACCTTTTTGGTCGAAAATGCATGTAAGGCTAACACCTGGCGCTCAAATGCCACTCGGATGTCAAAGTTGTCGCAGCGCATTGAAATTTTGCATGCGGGTAGACCTTGACCTGGAGGTCACGTTTCCACCGTTCTTGACCCCCGCTCACCTCTGTGAGTGGAGCTATGGGCGATCAAAGACGATTTTAACATTGGCTCCAAAGTGAAAAATGTTCGGTTCAGTATGCTCCATATGACCTAAGGAGTCGTCCTGCAAAGTCTGAGACTCCTACGGCGATTTGACCTTTTTGGTCGAAAATGCATGTAAGGCTAACACCTGGCGCTCAAATGCCACTCGGATGTCAAAGTTGTCGCAGCGCATTGAAATTTTGCATGCGGGTAGACCTTGACCTGGAGGTCACGTTTCCACCGTTCTTGACCCCCGCTCACCTCTGTGAGTGGAGCTATGGGCGATCAAAGACGATTTTAACATTGGCTCCAAAGTGAAAAATGTTCGGTTCAGTATGCTCCATATGACCTAAGGAGTCGTCCTGCAAAGTCTGAGACTCCTACGGCGATTTGACCTTTTTGGTCGAAAATGCATGTAAGGCTAACACCTGGCGCTCAAATGCCACTCGGATGTCAAAGTTGTCGCAGCGCATTGAAATTTTGCATGCGGGTAGACCTTGACCTGGAGGTCACGTTTCCACCGTTCTTGACCCCCGCTCACCTCTGTGAGTGGAGCTATGGGCGATCAAAGACGATTTTAACATTGGCTCCAAAGTGAAAAATGTTCGGTTCAGTATGCTCCATATGACCTAAGGAGTCGTCCTGCAAAGTCTGAGACTCCTACGGCGATTTTACCTTTTTGGTCGAAAATGCATGTAAGGCTAACACCTGGCGCTCAAATGCCACTCGGATGTCAAAGTTGTCGCAGCGCATTGAAATTTTGCATGCGGGTAGACCTTGACCTGGAGGTCACGTTTCCACCGTTCTTGACCCCCGCTCACCTCTGTGAGTGGAGCTATGGGCGATCAAAGACGATTTTAACATTGGCTCCAAAGTGAAAAATGTTCCGTTCAGTATGCTCCATATGACCTAAGGAGTCGTCCTGCAAAGTCTGAGACTCCTACGGCGATTTGACCTTTTTGGTCGAAAATGCATGTAAGGCTAACACCTGGCGCTCAAATGCCACTCGGATGTCAAAGTTGTCACAGCGCATTGAAATTTTGCATGCGGGTAGACCTTGACCTGGAGGTCACGTTTCCACCGTTCTTGACCCCCGCTCACCTCTGTGAGCGGAGCTATGGGCGATCAAAGATGATTTTAACATTGGCTCCAAAGTGAAAAATGTTCGGTTCAGTATGCTCCATATGACCTAAGGGGTCGTCCTGCAAAGTCTGAGACTCCTACGGCGATTTGACCTTTTGGTCGAAAATGCATGTAAGGCTAACACCTGGCGCTCAAATGCCACTCGGATGTCAAAGTTGTCGCAGCGCATTGAAATTTTGCATGCGGGTAGACCTTGACCTGGAGGTCACGTTTCCACCGTTCTTGACCCCCGCTCACCTCTGTGAGTGGAGCTATGGGCGATCAAAGACGATTTTAACATTGGCTCCAAAGTGAAAAATGTTCGGTTCAGTATGCTCCATATGACCTAAGGAGTCGTTCTGCAAAGTCTGAGACTCCTACGGCGATTTGACCTTTTTGGTCGAAAATGCATGTAAGGCTAACACCTGGCGCTCAAATGCCACTCGGATGTCAAAGTTGTCGCAGCGCATTGAAATTTTGCATGCAGGTAGACCTTGACCTGGAGGTCAAGTTTCCACCGTTCTTGACCCCCGCTCACCTCTGTGAGTGGAGCTATGGGCGATCAAAGATGATTTTAACATTGGCTCCAAAGTGAAAAATGTTCGGTTCAGTATGCTCCATATGACCTAAGGAGTCGTTCTGCAAAGTCTGAGACTCCTACGGCGATTTGACCTTTTTGGTCGAAAATGCATGTAAGGTTAACACCTGGCGCTCAAATGCCACTCGGATGTCAAAATTGTCGCAGCGCATTGAAATTTTGCATGCGGGTAGACCTTGACCTGGAGGTCACGTTTCCACCGTTCTTGACCCCCGCTCACCTCTGTGAGTGGAGCTATGGGCGATCAAAGATGATTTTAACATTGGCTCCAAAGTGAAAAATGTTCCGTTCAGTATGCTCCATATGACCTAAGGGGTCGTCCTGCAAAGTCTGAGACTCCTACGGCGATTTGACCTTTTTGGTCGAAAATGCATGTAAGGCTAACACCTGGCGCTCAAATGCCACTCGGATGTCAAAGTTGTCGCAGCGCATTGAAATTTTGCATGCGGGTAGACCTTGACCTGGAGGTCACGTTTCCACCGTTCTTGACCCCCGCTCACCTCTGTGAGTGGAGCTATGGGCGATCAAAGACGATTTTAACATTGGCTCCAAAGTGAAAAATGTTCGGTTCAGTATGCTCCATATGACCTAAGGAGTCGTCCTGCAAAGTCTGAGACTCCTACGGCGATTTGACCTTTTTGGTCGAAAATGCATGTAAGGCTAACACCTGGCGCTCAAATGCCACTCGGATGTCAAAGTTGTCGCAGCGCATTGAAATTTTGCATGCGGGTAGACCTTGACCTGGAGGTCACGTTTCCACCGTTCTTGATCCCGCTCACCTCTGTGAGTGGAGCTATGGGCGATCAAAGATGATTTTAACATTGGCTCCAAAGTGAAAAATGTTCGGTTCAGTATGCTCCATATGACCTAAGGAGTCGTCCTGCAAAGTCTGAGACTCCTACGGCGATTTGACCTTTTTGGTCGAAAATGCATGTAAGGCTAACACCTGGCGCTCAAATGCCACTCGGATGTCAAAGTTGTCGCAGCGCATTGAAATTTTGCATGCGGGTAGACCTTGACCTGGAGGTCACGTTTCCACCGTTCTTGACCCCCGCTCACCTCTGTGAGTGGAGCTATGGGCGATCAAAGACGATTTTAACATTGGCTCCAAAGTGAAAAATGGTCGGTTCAGTATGCTCCATATGACCTAAGGAGTCGTCCTGCAAAGTCTGAGACTCCTACGGCGATTTGACCTTTTTGGTCGAAAATGCATGTAAGGCTAACACCTGGCGCTCAAATGCCACTCGGATGTCAAAGTTGTCGCAGCGCATTGAAATTTTGCATGCAGGTAGACCTTGACCTGGAGGTCACGTTTCCACCGTTCTTGACCCCCGCTCACCTCTGTGAGTGGAGCTATGGGCGATCAAAGATGATTTTAACATTGGCTCCAAAGTGAAAAATGTTCGGTTCAGTATGCTCCATATGACCTAAGGAGTCGTCCTGCAAAGTCTGAGACTCCTACGGCGATTTGACCTTTTTGGTCGAAAATGCATGTAAGGCTAACACCTGGCGCTCAAATGCCACTCGGATGTCAAAGTTGTCGCAGCGCATTGAAATTTTGCATGCGGGTAGACCTTGACCTGGAGGTCACGTTTCCACCGTTCTTGACCCCCGCTCACCTCTGTGAGTGGAGCTATGGGCGATCAAAGATGATTTTAACATTGGCTCCGAAGTGAAAAATGGTCGGTTCAGTATGCTCCATATGACCTAAGGGGTCGTCCTGCAAAGTCTGAGACTCCTACGGCGATTTGACCTTTTTGGTCGAAAATGCATGTAAGGCTAACACCTGGCGCTCAAATGCCACTCGGATGTCAAAGTTGTCGCAGCGCATTGAAATTTTGCATGCAGGTAGACCTTGACCTGGAGGTCACGTTTCCACCGTTCTTGACCCCCGCTCACCTCTGTGAGTGGAGCTATGGGCGATCAAAGACGATTTTAACATTGGCTCCAAAGTGAAAAATGTTCGGTTCAGTATGCTCCATATGACCTAAGGAGTCGTCCTGCAAAGTCTGAGACTCCTACGGCGATTTGACCTTTTTGGTCGAAAATGCATGTAAGGCTAACACCTGGCGCTCAAATGCCACTCGGATGTCAAAGTTGTCGCAGCGCATTGAAATTTTGCATGCGAGTAGACCTTGACCTGGAGGTCACGTTTACGCCGTTCTTGACCCCCGCTCACCTCTGTGAGTGGAGCTATGGGCGATCAAAGATGATTTTAACATTGGCTCCAAAGTGAAAAATGGTCGGTTCAGTATGCTCCATATGACCTAAGGGGTCGTCCTGCAAAGTCTGAGACTCCTACGGCGATTTGACCTTTTTGGTCGAAAATGCATGTAAGGCTAACACCTGGCGCTCAAATGCCACTCGGATGTCAAAGTTGTCGCAGCGCATTGAAATTTTGCATGCAGGTAGACCTTGACCTGGAGGTCACGTTTCCACCGTTCTTGACCCCCGCTCACCTCTGTGAGTGGAGCTATGGGCGATCAAAGACGATTTTAACATTGGCTCCAAAGTGAAAAATGTTCGGTTCAGTATGCTCCATATGACCTAAGGAGTCGTCCTGCAAAGTCTGAGACTCCTACGGCGATTTGACCTTTTTGGTCGAAAATGCATGTAAGGCTAACACCTGGCGCTCAAATGCCACTCGGATGTCAAAGTTGTCGCAGCGCATTGAAATTTTGCATGCGGGTAGACCTTGACCTGGAGGTCACGTTTCCACCGTTCTTGACCCCCGCTCACCTCTGTGAGTGGAGCTATGGGCGATCAAAGATGATTTTAACATTGGCTCCAAAGTGAAAAATGTTCCGTTCAGTATGCTCCATATGACCTAAGGGGTCGTCCTGCAAAGTCTGAGACTCCTACGGCGATTTGACCTTTTTGGTCGAAAATGCATGTAAGGCTAACACCTGGCGCTCAAATGCCACTCGGATGTCAAAGTTGTCGCAGCGCATTGAAATTTTGCATGCGGGTAGACCTTGACCTGGAGGTCACGTTTCCACCGTTCTTGACCCCCGCTCACCTCTGTGAGTGGAGCTATGGGCGATCAAAGACGATTTTAACATTGGCTCCAAAGTGAAAAATGTTCGGTTCAGTATGCTCCATATGACCTAAGGAGTCGTCCTGCAAAGTCTGAGACTCCTACGGCGATTTGACCTTTTTGGTCGAAAATGCATGTAAGGCAAACACCTGGCGCTCAAATGCCACTCGGATGTCAAAGTTGTCGCAGCGCATTGAAATTTTGCATGCGAGTAGACCTTGACCTGGAGGTCACGTTTACGCCGTTCTTGACCCCCGCTCACCTCTGTGAGTGGAGCTATGGGCGATCAAAGACGATTTTAACATTGGCTCCAAAGTGAAAAATGTTCGGTTCAGTATGCTCCATATGACCTAAGGAGTCGTCCTGCAAAGTCTGAGACTCCTACGGCGATTTGACCTTTTTGGTCGAAAATGCATGTAAGGCTAACACCTGGCGCTCAAATGCCACTCGGATGTCAAAGTTGTCGCAGCGCATTGAAATTTTGCATGCGAGTAGACCTTGACCTGGAGGTCACGTTTACGCCGTTCTTGACCCCCGCTCACCTCTGTGAGTGGAGCTATGGGCGATCAAAGACCATATCACCTAAGGAGTCGTCCTGCAAAGTCTGAGACTCCTACGGCGATTTGACCTTTTAACACCTGGCGCTCAAATGCCACTCGGATGTCAAAGTTGTCGCAGCGCATTGAAATTTTGCATGCGGGTAGACCTTGACCTGGAGGTCACGTTTCCACCGTTCTTGATCCCCGCTCACCTCTGTGAGTGGAGCCATGGGCGATCAAAGACAATTTTAACATTGGCTCCAAAGTGAAAAATGTTCGGTTCAGTATGCTCCATATGACCTAAGGAGTCGTCCTGCAAAGTCTGAGACTCCTACGGCGATTTGACCTTTTTGGTCGAAAATGCATGTAAGGCTAACACCTGGCGCTCAAATGCCACTCGGATGTCAAAGTTGTCGCAGCGCATTGAAATTTTGCATGCGGGTAGACCTTGACCTGGAGGTCACGTTTCCACCGTTCTTGACCCCCGCTCACCTCTGTGAGTGGAGCCATGGACGATCAAAGACGATTTTAACATTGGCTCCAAAGTGAAAAATGTTCGGTTCAGTATGCTCCATATGACCTAAGGAGTCGTCCTGCAAAGTCTGAGACTCCTACGGCGATTTGACCTTTTTGGTCGAAAATGCATGTAAGGCTAACACCTGGCGCTCAAATGCCACTCGGATGTCAAAGTTGTCGCAGCGCATTGAAATTTTGCATGCGGGTAAACCTTGACCTGGAGGTCACGTTTCCACCGTTCTTGTCCCCCGCTCACCTCTGTGAGTGGAGCTATGGGCGATCAAAGACGATTTTAACATTGGCTCCAAAGTGAAAAATGTTCCGTTCAGTATGCTCCATATGACCTAAGGAGTCGTCCTGCAAAGTCTGAGACTCCTACGGCGATTTGACCTTTTTGGTCGAAAATGCATGTAAGGCTAACACCTGGCGCTCAAATGCCACTCGGATGTCAAAGTTGTCGCAGCGCATTAAAATTTTGCATGCGGGTAGACCTTGACCTGGAGGTCACGTTTCCACCGTTCTTGACCCCCGCTCACCTCTGTGAGTGGAGCCATGGGCGATCAAAGACGATTTTAACATTGGCTCCAACGTGAAAAATGTTCGGTTCAGTATGCTCCATATGACCTAAGGAGTCGTCCTGCAAAGTCTGAGACTCCTACGGCGATTTGACCTTTTTGGTCGAAAATGCATGTAAGGCTAACACCTGGCGCTCAAATGCCACTCGGATGTCAAAGTTATCGCAGCGCACTGAAATTTTGCATGCGGGTAGACCTTGACCTGGAGGTCACGTTTCCACCGTTCTTGACCCCCGCTCACCTCTGTGAGTGGAGCTATGGGCGATCAAAGATGATTTTAACATTGGCTCCAAAGTGAAAATGTTCGGTTCAGTATGCTCCATATGACCTAAGGAGTCGTCCTGCAAAGTCTGAGACTCCTACGGCGATTTGACCTTTTTGGTCGAAAATGCATGTAAGGCTAACACCTGGCGCTCAAATGCCACTCGGATGTCAAAGTTGTCGCAGCGCATTGAAATTTTGCATGCGGGTAGACCTTGACCCGGAGGTCACGTTTCCACCGTTCTTGACCCCCGCTCACCTCTGTGAGTGGAGCTATGGGCGATCAAAGACGATTTTAACATTGGCTCCAAAGTGAAAAATGTTCCGTTCAGTATGCTCCATATGACCTAAGGGGTCGTCCTGCAAAGTCTGAGACTCCTACGGCGATTTGACCTTTTTGGTCGAAAATGCATGTAAGGCTAACACCTGGCGCTCAAATGCCACTCGGATGTCAAAGTTGTCGCAGCGCATTGAAATTTTGCATGCGGGTAGACCTTGACCTGGAGGTCACGTTTCCACCGTTCTTGACCCCCGCTCACCTCGGTGAGTGGAGCTATGGGCGATCAAAGACGATTTTAACATTGGCTCCAACGTGAAAAATGTTCGGTTCAGTATGCTCCATATGACCTAAGGAGTCGTCCTGCAAAGTCTGAGACTCCTACGGCGATTTGACCTTTTTGGTCGAAAATGCATGTAACACCTGGCGCTCAAATGCCACTCGGATGTCAAAGTTGTCGCAGCGCATTGAAATTTTGCATGCGGGTAGACCTTGACCTGGAGGTCACGTTTCCACCGTTCTTGACCCCCGCTCACCTCTGTGAGCGGAGCTATGGGCGATCAAAGACGATTTTAACATTGGCTCCAAAGTGAAAAATGTTCGGTTCGGTATGCTCCATATGACCTAAGGGGTCGTCCTGCAAAGTCTAAGACTCCTACGGCGATTTGACCTTTTTGGTCGAAAATGCATGTAAGGCTAACACCTGGCGCTCAAATGCCACTCGGATGTCAAAGTTGTCGCAGCGCATTGAAATTTTGCATGCGGGTAGACCTTGACCTGGAGGTCACGTTTCCACCGTTCTTGTCCCCCGCTCACCTCTATGAGTGGAGCTATGGGCGATCAAAGACGATTTTAACATTGGCTCCAAAGCGAAAAATGGTCGGTTCAGTATGCTCCATATGACCTAAGGAGTCGTCCTGCAAAGTCTGAGACTCCTACGGCGATTTGACCTTTTTGGTCGAAAATGCATGTAAGGCTAACACCTGGCGCTCAAATGCCACTCGGATGTCAAAGTTGTCGCAGCGCATTGAAATTTTGCATGCGGGTAGACCTTGACCTGGAGGTCACGTTTCCACCGTTCTTGACCCCCGCTCACCTCTGTGAGTGGAGCTATATGCGATCAAAGACGATTTTAACATTGGCTCCAAAGTGAAAAATGTTCGGTTCAGTATGCTCCATATGACCTAAGGAGTCGTCCTGCAAAGTCTGAGACTCCTACGGCGATTTGACCTTTTTGGTCGAAAATGCATGTAAGGCTAACACCTGGCGCTCAAATGCCACTCGGATGTCAAAGTTGTCGCAGCGCATTGAAATTTTGCATGCGGGTAGACCTTGACCTGGAGGTCACGTTTCCACCGTTCTTGACCCCCGCTCACCTCTGTGAGTGGAGCTATGGGCGATCAAAGATGATTTTAACATTGGCTCCAAAGTGAAAAATGTTCGGTTCAGTATGCTCCATATGACCTAAGGAGTCGTCCTGCAAAGTCTGAGACTCCTACGGCGATTTGACCTTTTTGGTCGAAAATGCATGTAAGGCTAACACCTGGCGCTCAAATGCCACTCGGATGTCAAAGTTGTCGCAGCGCATTGAAATTTTGCATGCGGGTAGACCTTGACCTGGAGGTCACGTTTCCACCGTTCTTGACCCCCGCTCACCTCTGTGAGTGGAGCTATGGGCGATCAAAGATGATTTTAACATTGGCTCCAAAGTGAAAAATGGTCGGTTCAGTATGCTCCATATGACCTAAGGAGTCGTCCTGCAAAGTCTGAGACTCCTACGGCGATTTGACCTTTTTGGTCGAAAATGCATGTAAGGCTAACACCTGGCGCTCAAATGCCACTCGGATGTCAAAGTTGTCGCAGCGCATTGAAATTTTGCTTGCGGGTAGACCTTGACCTGGAGGTCACGTTTCCACCGTTCTTGACCCCCGCTCACCTCTGTGACTGGAGCTATGGGCGATCAAAGACGATTTTAACATTGGCTCCAAAGTGAAAAATGGTCGGTTCAGTATGCTCCATATGACCTAAGGAGTCGTCCTGCAAAGTCTGAGACTCCTACGGCGATTTGACCTTTTTGGTCGAAAATGCATGTAAGGCTAACACCTGGCGCTCAAATGCCACTCGGATGTCAAAGTTGTCGCAGCGCATTGAAATTTTGCATGCGGGTAGACCTTGACCTGGAGGTCACGTTTCCACCGTTCTTGACCCCCGCTCACCTCGGTGAGTGGAGCTATGGGCGATCAAAGACGATTTTAACATTGGCTCCAACGTGAAAAATGTTCGGTTCAGTATGCTCCATATGACCTAAGGAGTCGTCCTGCAAAGTCTGAGACTCCTACGGCGATTTGACCTTTTTGGTCGAAAATGCATGTAAGGCTAACACCTGGCTCTCAAATGCCACTCGGATGTCAAAGTTGTCGCAGCGCATTGAAATTTTGCATGCGGGTAGACCTTGACCTGGAGGTCACGTTTCCATCGTTCTTGACCCCCGCTCACCTCTGTGAGTGGAGCTATGGGCGATCAAAGATGATTTTAACATTGGCTCCAAAGTGAAAATGTTCGGTTCAGTATGCTCCATATGACCTAAGGAGTCGTCCTGCAAAGTCTGAGACTCCTACGGCGATTTGACCTTTTTGGTCGAAAATGCATGTAAGGCTAACACCTGGCGCTCAAATGCCACTCGGATGTCAAAGTTGTCGCAGCGCATTGAAATTTTGCATGCGGGTAGACCTTGACCTGGAGGTCACGTTTCCACCGTTCTTGTCCCCCGCTCACCTCTATGAGTGGAGCTATGGGCGATCAAAGACGATTTTAACATTGGCTCCAAAGCGAAAAATGGTCGGTTCAGTATGCTCCATATGACCTAAGGAGTCGTCCTGCAAAGTCTGAGACTCCTACGGCGATTTGACCTTTTTGGTCGAAAATGCATGTAAGGCTAACACCTGGCGCTCAAATGCCACTCGGATGTCAAAGTTGTCGCAGCGCATTGAAATTTTGCATGCGGGTAGACCTTGACCTGGAGGTCACGTTTCCACCGTTCTTGACCCCCGCTCACCTCTGTGAGTGGAGCTATGGGCGATCAAAGATGATTTTAACATTGGCTCCAAAGTGAAAAATGGTCGGTTCAGTATGCTCCATATGACCTAAGGAGTCGCCCTGCAAAGTCTGAGACTCCTACGGCGATTTGACCTTTTTGGTCGAAAATGCATGTAAGGCTAACACCTGGCACTCAAATGCCACTCGGATGTCAAAGTTGTCGCAGCGCATTGAAATTTTGCTTGCGGGTAGACCTTGACCTGGAGGTCACGTTTCCACCGTTCTTGACCCCCGCTCACCTCTGTGACTGGAGCTATGGGCGATCAAAGACGATTTTAACATTGGCTCCAAAGTGAAAAATGTTCGGTTCAGTATGCTCCATATGACCTAAGGAGTCGTCCTGCAAAGTCTGAGACTCCTACGGCGATTTGACCTTTTTCGTCGAAAATGCATGTAAGGCTAACACCTGGCGCTCAAATGCCACTCGGATGTCAAAGTTGTCGCAGCGCATTGAAATTTTGCATGCGGGTAGACCTTGACCTGGAGGTCACGTTTCCACCGTTCTTGACCCCCGCTCACCTCTGTGACTGGAGCTATGGGCGATCAAAGATGATTTTAACATTGGCTCCAACGTGAAAAATGTTCGGTTCAGTATGCTCCATATGACCTAAGGAGTCGTCCTGCAAAGTCTGAGACTCCTACGGCGATTTGACCTTTTTGGTCGAAAATGCATGTAAGGCTAACACCTGGCGCTCAAATGCCACTCGGATGTCAAAGTTGTCGCAGCGCATTGAAATTTTGCATGCGGGTAGACCTTGACCTGGAGGTCACGTTTCCACCGTTCTTGACCCCCGCTCACCTCTGTGAGTGGAGCTATGGGCGATCAAAGACGATTTTAACATTGGCTCCAAAGTGAAAAATGGTCGGTTCAGTATGCTCCATATGACCTAAGGAGTCGTCCTGCAAAGTCTGAGACTCCTACGGCGATTTGACCTTTTTGGTCGAAAATGCATGTAAGGCTAACACCTGGCACTCAAATGCCACTCGGATGTCAAAGTTGTCGCAGCGCATTGAAATTTTGCTTGCGGGTAGACCTTGACCTGGAGGTCACGTTTCCACCGTTCTTGACCCCCGCTCACCTCTGTGACTGGAGCTATGGGCGATCAAAGACGATTTTAACATTGGCTCCAAAGTGAAAAATGTTCGGTTCAGTATGCTCCATATGACCTAAGGAGTCGTCCTGCAAAGTCTGAGACTCCTACGGCGATTTGACCTTTTTGGTCGAAAATGCATGTAAGGCTAACACCTGGCGCTCAAATGCCACTCGGATGTCAAAGTTGTCGCAGCGCATTGAAATTTTGCATGCGGGTAGACCTTGACCTGGAGGTCACGTTTCCACCGTTCTTGACCCCCGCTCACCTCTGTGAGTGGAGCTATGGGCGATCAAAGACGATTTTAACATTGGCTCCAAAGTGAAAAATGCTCGATTCAGTATGCTCCATATGACCTAAGGAGTCGTCCTGCAAAGTCTGAGACTCCTACGGCGATTTGACCTTTTTCGTCGAAAATGCATGTAAGGCTAACACCTGGCGCTCAAATGCCACTCGGATGTCAAAGTTGTCGCAGCGCATTGAAATTTTGCATGCGGGTAGACCTTGACCTGGAGGTCACGTTTCCACCGTTCTTGACCCCCGCTCACCTCTGTGACTGGAGCTATGGGCGATCAAAGATGATTTTAACATTGGCTCCAAAGTGAAAAATGGTCGGTTCAGTATGCTCCATATGACCTAAGGAGTCGTCCTGCAAAGTCTGAGACTCCTACGGCGATTTGACCTTTTTGGTCGAAAATGCATGTAAGGCTAACACCTGGCGCTCAAATGCCACTCGGATGTCAAAGTTGTCGCAGCGCATTGAAATTTTGCTTGCGCGTAGACCTTGACCTGGAGGTCACGTTTCCACCGTTCTTGACCCCCGCTCACCTCTGTGAGTGGAGCTATGGGCGATCAAAGACGATTTTAACATTGGCTCCAAAGTGAAAAATGTTCGGTTCAGTATGCTCCATATGACCTAAGGAGTCGTCCTGCAAAGTCTGAGACTCCTACGGCGATTTGACCTTTTTGGTCGAAAATGCATGTAACACCTGGCGCTCAAATGCCACTCGGATGTCAAAGTTGTCGCAGCGCATTGAAATTTTGCATGCGGGTAGACCTTGACCTGGAGGTCACGTTTCCACCGTTCTTGACCCCCGCTCACCTCTGTGAGTGGAGCTATGGGCGATCAAAGACGATTTTAACATTGGCTCCAAAGTGAAAAATGTTCGGTTCAGTATGCTCCATATGACCTAAGGAGTCGTCCTGCAAAGTCTGAGACTCCTACGGCGATTTGACCTTTTTGGTCGAAAATGCACATAAGACTAACCTGGCGCTCAAATGCCACTCGGATGTCAAAGTTGTCGCAGCGCATTGAAAATTTGCATGCGGGTAGACCTTGACCTGGAGGTCACGTTTCCACCGTTCTTGACCCCCGCTCACCTCTGTGAGTGGAGCTATGGGCGATCAAAGACGATTTTAACAATGGCTCCAAATCGAAAAATGTTCGGTTCAGTATGCTCCATGTGACCTGAGGAGTCGTCCTGCAAAGTCTGAGACTCCTACGGTGATTTGACGTTTTTGGTCGAAAATGCGCCTAAGTACACCCAGGCACTCAAATGGCACTCGGATGTCAAACATGTGGCAGCGCATTGAAACTTTGCATGCGGGTAGACCTTGACCTCGCGGACACGTTTCTACCGTCCTTGACCCCAGATCACCTCGGTGAGCGGAGCTATGGGCTCCATTATCCAACTGTAACATTGGCTCCAAATCGAAAAATGTTTGGTTCAGAATGCTCCATATGACCTAAGGAGTCGTCCTGCAAAGTCTGAGACTCCTACGACGATTTGACATTTTTGGTCGAAATGCGCCTAAGTACAACAACACCCATGCACTCAAATAGCACTCGGATGTCAAACATGTCGCAGCGCATTGAAACTTGCATAAAATCGCACGTTCGAAAAAGTACACAAAATCATTAAAAAAAATTAAAAAATATTTCAACCTGAAAACACATGTACACAGATTTCAACACTTACAGTGAATATATGTGCCAAGTTTCAAGTCAATTTCTTGCATAATAATAGAGATATAGTGAATCAAACATATGCACTAGCCTCACCATATCAGGACAGAAAAATGTATGCAATTCAAATAAAACTTCATCAATACTAAGCCCATGCACTGTTGAAGGCTCACAGAAAATTTGGAATCCCTAACTCATACACAGCTTGACTTATAGTCATTTGAAATCATGCTGCATCCATATCACTTGAGGGTACATTTTTGGCATGAATTCATTTCAAATGCAATTCTAATTTGTCCATAACTCCATAACAAAAAGGAAATTGACAAAACAAGCAAGTGTTCCTGTCTCGTCATTACATATACTATCAACAGACAGCAATTTCAGTCCGGTTAATCAATTCTTTTTTTTTGGGGGGGGGGGCCTATTTTTAGGTACATGCATGCATTTTTTAACCAAAAAATTGAATTAAAGTTCATATTTTTCAACAAAAATGAAAATTGAAACTGATAAATTTTTATTCACATGAAAGCCCTGTCTTTACTCATTAAAATTATTGGTGGGACAGGTAGCTGTGTACAGCCAATCAAGTGCAGCGAGTCACCAGGTGTGACCACTCTCAGCTGACACTCGGCCAATACACGCCAAGGTGTCAAACTGTGTGTACAGCTCCACTGCAATTTGGACTGCACATACGGCACAAGACATATGTATGTCTCGAGAGTTTCTAATACATTTACACGCTTGTCATTGCCATTGACATTACACAGTGATGGGGTTTATAGGTACATCTTGTGCTCAGAGCTCATTAGTTCTGTCCGAGACAATCACGATGAAAGGCGATCGCAAGAGAATCAAGTCACAGTTCAGCAAGGGCCACACTCCCTGGAACAAAGGTCTCACCCTTGAGTCTGAAGAGACAGAAAGTGACTCTCCACCCCAGATACCCAGGACTGTCACTAGGATGAGTGCTGAAGACTTCTCACTGGTTACCAAGTCTAGGCTGGATGGCACTGGGCTGTGGACACCTGACTGTGAGGGCATCTCTACCTCTGTGAGGCTCTTGCGGCCTACTGCGGCCAGCATGCAAGACCTGAAACAAGAGTCAAGCAAAGATGACTTGGAGTGTATGCGACTAGTCGACAATGAAAAGGTGGCCGAAGCATGGAACACAGCTCTGCGACTGCATCGTTCAACATCCACTGACTGCGACGACCCTCAGCTGCAGATAGCCAAGGAGAGAAAATGGGGACCATGCTGGAAAGTGACACTGAAATGTGTTGTATGTGACTTCACAGCACCTGAAATGAAGTTGTATAAAGAAATCAAGACAGGCAAACCTGGACCAAACCCAGCAGCCCCTAACGTAGGACTTGCCTTGGGTCTTCAAGACAACCCTATTGGAAACACAAGAGCCAGGTTACTGATGGCGAACATGGACATTCCGCCCCCATGCAGGAGCAGTATGCAGAGGACCTCTAACAAGGTGGCTATTGCTGTTACTGAACTGAATACACAGGAAATGGCTGAAAAAGTTGAATTGGTAAAGGAAGTTAATCAGAAGAGGGGTACTGAGCCATGCGAGATGAATATTGCCATGGATGGCCGATACAACTCAACGACAATAGCAAGCAGGAAGAAGCCAGGGCAGAATGCATCACAAGCAATCGGCATAGCCTGCGAAACTGTTACCGATAAGAAGTTCATCATCGGCGCGTCATTCCAGAATAAGCTGTGCTGGACTGGTGCTTGGCTGAAAGGAAAAGGAATGGATGTGAAGTGTCCAGGGGGGCATCCAGACTGTACTGCAAACATGTCGGCCTTCGCTCCGTTCTCCGAGTTCAATATGGGAGAGGACATTGGAAATCAGCTTGCGCTACAGGGTGTGCTAATTAAGTATGCTACTACCGATGGGGATTCTAAGTCTGCAGGTGAAGACAAGGCTCTGAAAGTGTTAGACCCTATGTGGAAGGTGCAGAGGCTAGCTGATCCCACCCACTTGGCTCAAGGACAGTTTCAGCAATGCTACAGAGCTGATTTCAACCCAGATATGTTCCCCGGCACTACTCGTACACAGAAATTTGAGGCTAAGAAGTGCTAAGTCAGGATGTAAAGGCACGGTGCAGCCTGATACTGAAAGAACTCATGAAGGATCATGCAGGCGACATGAAAGCACTTCGTAGTATCTTACCTAGAGTGCTCGAAGCAACCCTTAAGTGCTACAGCGGCGACTGCTCCAGGTGTGCCCGGTACTCTGTTGTGTGTCGAGGCGGTGTAACAAACAGCTGGTGGCAGCGGTCCATGTTCCTCGGCTGCAACAAAATCACTCATTTCAATATGGATGACAATGATAAACACTTGATGAATGAAATTCTCAAGATGAAGCTGAGTGTCGAAGTTGTCGAACAAATGAAACTGTACACAGACACACAGAAATGTGAAGCCGTGAACCGATCAATGAGTATTTCTTTGCCAAAGAACGTGAACTTTTCAAGAAATATGATCGGGAGGGCTTCATCGACTATTCATAGGCTCAACAATGGCCCCGGGACATCAGCAATCGACAAGTGCCAAAACTCTGGTGTTGAACTATCAAGTCGAGCAGTGCGGTCACTTGAACAAATGGACAAGGAAGCTGCCTATCACAAGGAATACCAGAAAAGTCCCAGTGTTGTGAAAAGAAAGCTCGTGCAGCATGGGAGCAAAATTAGTGAACATTTAAAGTCAAAACTGAGTGACAAACAGAGGGGGGACTACAAAAAGGGTCAACTTGACCCTGTGCCATGTTTTAGTAAACAAGCTGACCATGCATATTCAAAGAAATGAACATGTGCAGTAATACTGTAGCTAATGACTAGCTTATGACTGACTTTGTGTAAAAAATTGAGTTGAAATAGGTAACAGTTGCTGTACAGCTATGTTTTTTGTATATGCAATGCTACAATCAGCTGTCACTGTGATGAACATCAGTTAATGAATAAAATCTTAATTTACTTTGCTTGTTGGTGTCTCCTTGCACAGCTTCAAAGCCAAAAGGCAATCCGCATATGGCACATGGTCTTTGCATGCACCCCCGTTCACACAGGCTACTCTGTCTGCATTTACACTGTGCGGCTCAGCAGAAAGATGTTCGACATAGGTACATTTGGAATTATGGCACAAATGTCTGATGTCCAAATCACCTATGTCGAAATCTTCCCTTTGCACAATGTAGCTAAGCCTATGGACATGTACGGTGCGCCACTTGTTGGATATGGGGCAATAGTACCTCAAAACCCCATATCCACTGGGCGTACATGCCCTAGACCAGATTTGACATGGGCCGTTTTGACATGTGCCATTTTGGTCACTTTTGGCTGAATGCCGAGCAAATATCTCTCTGTATTTCTTGAAAAAGGCTTCGATGTTGGCCATATTAATACTGTCCAAGTGCAAACTGACACGACAGGTGTAGTGATACATGATTCTACCATATTGGCATATATGATGCTGGCATTCACTCATTTCAACAATATGCATAAAATCGCACGTTCGAAAAAGTACACAAAATCATTAAAAAAAATTAAAAAATATTTCAACCTGAAAACACATGTACAGATTTCAACACTTACTGTGAATATATGTGCCAAGTTTCAAGTCAATGTCTTGCATAATAATAGAGATATAGTGAATCAAACATATGCACTAGCCTCACCATATCAGGCCTCAGACCACAATTAATTTCCTTCTTTGCTATCTACAGTGACATGACAGCCCACCATAATTATTATCAGTCGTAGGCTGTTCTCCTGTTGCATGCTGACCAACCTGCCACTTGTTACTTAAAACGCAAAGTTTTGTCCAGCATCCACCACATTGCTTTCGCAGTAACAACTGTCCACAATGCTCACCGGAAGTTTCGAGCCGAAACACACACTGCGGCCTTCAACTTGGGGTCAAATCATGGGAAGCTGGAATCAATACCTTCACAGATTGGGGCTAACAAAAGATTGACAGCAAACTACAATGTCTTATCTTTCATTTAAGCTATCACAAGTCACTCCAAAAAAATTGCCACAGGCTGAACAGCCCATTTAAACAGGGTACTATATTCTCCTATTTTCCTTCCGGTTCATGGTAAAACTTAGGGGGGATAACTGTGGTCTGAGGCCTATCAGGACAGAAAAAAGTATGCAATTCAAATAAAAGAGAAAATTTGGAATCCCTAACTCATACACAGCTTGACTTATAGTCATTTGAAATCCTGCTGCATCCATAGCACTTGAGAGTACATTTTTGGCATGAATTTTGGCCAACGACCAGGACTGTCTACTGCTTCAATACGCTAACGCCAATTACGAATGGTGAGACGTCGGATGCGACGAGGTCCACCCCTATATCTGTGAAGTAGACCTGCCTGTAGTTTAAGGCAACACAGTTAATGTAACAGTATATCTACATTGTAATTACTCAGACACAATGTACCAGTATATCTACATTGTAATTACTCAGACACAATGTACCAGTATATCTACATTGTAATTACTCAGACACAATGTAACAGTATGTCTACATTGTAATTACTCGGACATATTGTAACAGTATTTCTACATTGTAATTACTTGGACATATTGTAACAGTATATCTACATTGTAATTACTCGAACATAATGTAACAGTATATCTACACTGCAATTACTCGGACATATTGTAACAGTATATCTACATTGTAATTACTCGGACAAAATGTAATAGTATATCTACATTGTAAATACTCGGACATAATGTAACACTATATCTACATTTTAATTACTCGGACAAAATGTAACATTACATCTACATTGTAATTACTCGGACGTAATGTAACAGTATATCTACACTGCAATTACTCGGACATATTGCAACAGTATATCTACATTGTAATTACTCGGACAAAATGTAACAGTATATCTACATTGTAAATACTCGGACAAAATGTTGCAGTAAATCTACATTGTTACACCACATACTTAATTTAATAGTGTTTCTGCATTGTAACACCGCGTACCTTAATGTAACAGCGACGGCATTGAATAAATTAATCTACAATCGACCCATTTGTTACAGTTTTCCTTCCAACGTTGATTCTCGCAATTCTCTGTAAGTTGAAAGGTGATTGTGTACAGTTTTACCCTGCCTCTGTCAGTGGTCTCTATGTTGCACTCCCCATCGTGACATTCCGAGGAAAGAACCGATTCCCAGTGCCTCATGCTTGTCGAACCGATGAGACGCGATGGCTGGGTAGAATGGAGGTCAACGTGCACCGATGGCCTGGCTCGATCACCATGATTCCATTATTTACAGGCACTAGTGGTACAGCTTGAATACTGCTGACAATGGGGTTACTCAAGGTCCAGTCTCACATACACTTCCACTTGACATCGTTCACCGTGCGAGGACCACATCAACACAACAAAACATAAATGCATCAATATCAACACATTACTACTTCAGTTCATCAATCCATCACTATCAACACATCAATATGTCAGTACATCAATACATCAATATCAACACATCAATACATCAATATCAACACACCAATACTTCGGTACATCAATCCATCAATATCAACACATCAATACTTCAGTACATCAATACATCAATATCAACACATCAATACCTCAAGCCATCAATATCACACACCCATACATCAATATCAACATACCAATACTTCGTCACATCAATATCAACACACCAATACATCAATATAAACACATCAATACTTCAGTACATCAATACATCAATATCAACATATCAATACTTCAGTACATCAATACATCAATATGGACACATCAATACTTCAGTACATCAATACATCAAAAACGACACAGCAATACTTCAGTACATCAATACATCAATATTGACAAAGCAATACTTCAGTTCATCAATACTTCAGTACATCAATACATCAATACATCAATACATCGATACACCAATACTTCAGTAAATCAATGTCAACACATCAATATTTCAGTACATCAATATCAACACATCAATACTTCAGGACATTAATAAATGAGGCGACAACACACAGGCTTGCAAAATAATTTAACAAAAAGGGGAAAAACCTAGATGGTCTTGTGAAATGTTTCATTCTGATTCACCCTGGACTTTCTTGACAGGCCTTGACGTCCACACGAAGGTCATGCGAACGTCAACATGAGGCAGCATGGCAGATTCCGGGCTCTGTCCGTGGTGCTTTGGGGCAGGGTCACTATGACTGTCAGAACGCCACTGCAGATTGCCCATGGACGGGTCACCGGACAGTTCGACCAAGTCAACATACTGGCAGTGCCGTCAATAGTAGCACCGATTGCGCGCCATGCTGGTCCTAGTGTTGTCTTTCAAGACGATAATGCTCGTGATAACACAACCCAAGTATGGATTAAGATAAGTTTATGAAATAAAGTTAAAGATTATACTGATAAATAACTAAACAGCTTTCGTACTCACACCCAATCAACTAGTTTTCAATAAATATCACCCTTCACACATTTCACATTTCACATTCACTCCGTCACTCTAACATTCACTTTCCAAATGCTTAAGGTTCTCACAATTAATGATAGTAAAACACAAAACAGTGTCAAATAACGAATTTCAGTAACAGAATTTCCATGTGAAATATGCGAGGTGGGTGTTGGAAAATCCAAGATGGCTGTTACTGACGGTATACGGTCTCATATCAGGCCTTGGATTTTTACTGACGGTATACGGGCTCATGTGGGGGTTAGTGGTTCTGCTTTCTGATTGGTCAATCTCACTTTGAGGCATAATAAAAAGTACTATTCTTTGATAAATATGAACAGTTACTCTGGTCCATAAAACGACGTATACTTTGGTAAATAAAGAGTGTACAGTACAGATTAAGGATATACATGTTATACCCACTGGATGCAGTATGGTAATAGTGACACAATGGTACAGTTACACACAGGCTTCGATCAAAATGAAAGAAGCTCGAGGACTCTGGAATGTAATGATGTGCACGCTATTTTAACGGATGAGGTATTGAAGAATAAGATACACTTGAGTTCAGTAAAAGCTTAACATGTGATTGCCAAAACCTATGCTCCGATCTTTTGTGTTTGTCGGAATCGCGGGGCGAAAGAATATGGAAGTCTGTTATAAGGATTAGAGGTTAGGATCCCTGCACCTCTCGCCAGCTTACAATGACACGTCAATGAGTCACACTGGAGACACGGCACAATACTTTGGTAGCTGAGGGAGGGTTCCGTGCACAACATGGTAGATGCAGGGACCTCGCTCTTTGTTGGTGTTTTTTTAATGCAGCATGTAATAATCCAAATGACGTCAACATCCGGTGAACTACATGTGTGGTCTGTGTAAGGGAGACAACTCCAACTTCCTTAACGTGCAACCGACACAAATCCTTGAAACATCCCAACATGGTGGGACCTCGCTCTTTGTGTTCTTGTTGGTGTTTTGTTTTTAAATGGAATTATTAAATGTTCGAAATCGGTGATGCCGATGTCGTCCTTCCTTTTCACCAAAGAGACAATTCCTTGGAGACAACTAAGTGCTACAAGCACGGGACTGTGGGAACCGTTCTATCCCGGAATCCCCGAGGAAGTAATATCAAAGTATAGAATCCAGTCAGTTCAATTCAATTCCTTTATTCAAAATGTAATGTAGGCCATCGACCCATGATTACAATAATAATGGCTCCAGTCAAGCATACACAGCATTTTGAAGTAACATGTTGCAAGTTCCAAAGAAACAAAATCATCACTTCAGCCTGATAAAGAAATATTTATTTTATTTTACGTTGATAATTTTACATTTGTCAAACGGCAAAGATGTTGGTTACGGACAAGGAACAAATATGTCCAATTAACAATCAACGGGTCTAACAATTAGGAGAACAATTCGAATGCTGCATGAGTTTCAACGCAACCATGATGACAGTAAGTACCAATCCAATCACAATCGCCGCGACTGCAGTGATTCTCGCTGACTTGCCCGACTCTGAAGCTCTTGCATAGTCCCCTCTCATCGCATATTTTTTAGACTGAAGCAGAGAACACAAACATGTTAAGCGGTGACATAAAATTGAGACATGTTTTTCAAACTTATTTGTGTTTAATTGATAGTTTTGTGTTTAACGCTACAGTCGGCACTAGTCCACGTATATGGCGGCGCCCTGTAAAATGTCGAGTCTTCATGAGATAATCTAGTGGTAGGTATTATGAGCAACAGTACAGGACATCGGGGTATGATAACACACAATCAACAAAGGCACCTGATCACGAATCACCTCTTACAATGGGCTGAGGAAATTTTCATGCCACCATGTGCTTGTGATTTGAGTCGTGTGCACCCCTCCACTTTTATAACTTTTACAACCTCGCCGTAAATAAAAGTCGGGTAATATACTGATCCACCTGATCGGTCAGGTTTTACGACTTGGCTGAACACCTTTTCGCGAACACCTGGTGGCATCTCTGATATTCAGTCATCAAACCTTCATTTATTTTTCACCGGTATATTCCCTTTTTTCCCAATGGAATCTGTTTCGTCAGATATTCTTTATTATTCTCTTTTATTCTCTCGCGTTGCGATTACCTTTTTCATTATTTCTCCATTTTCACGCTCACAATAGCCTACTTGTGTGTGGTCAATCCCATCAATGGTCAATGGACATCTACTATGGTTGTTGTAAGACAGGTCGCATGATCACAAAGGTAATGCTGTGCCTCAATCATGCTTATAAATGCGTGTTCACCTGACTAGCGACTTTCTCAGGTCCCATCAATGCCTTATATAATGAGCAACCGATAATTTACATTGGAATAAGGTCACGACTATGCCTTCAATCAGTTTGATTCAGAAATAGCATCTTAAAAAAAACAGAACAAAATCATTATGAATATGATGAATCTAAAGGACGTAAGCTAACGTTGAACTGAATATACATTTGGTGCAATACTAAGTAACTATATGAATATATGAATCTGTACATACCTTGAAGGAATAACTAACTGCGAGAATTCCTAACACCTAACAGAAACAGGCCGAGCAAGCTGCCAGCGAAAGGTAATCTGGGGGATCCTCTGCTTCATTGGCAACAACAGCTCCGGGTTGGGTCGTCTGAAAAGTAGAGTGTTAATTTATTACATGTACCGTGAAAACGTTCAACACCATCCCGAAATCTTTCCGAACTTGTATCTTTGGAAATATATGCTAAATCATACTGAATGTTTAAGAGATCACTGTACGTACCTCCAGATGGACGGAAGTACTGAGTCATAGCTTATTTGTTTAGACTGAAGCAGAGAACACAAACATGTTTAGAGGTGACATAAAATTGAGACATGTTTTTCAAACATATTATTGTTTAATTGATAGTTTTGTGTTTAATGCTACAGTCGGCACTGGTTCACGTATATGACGGCGCCCTGCAAAATGTCGAGTCTTCATGAGATAATCTAGTGGTAGGTATTATGAGCAACAGTACAGGACATCGGGGTATGATAACACACAGTCAACAAAGGCACCTGGGCCCACTTGCACAAAGCGATCTTAGCGCTAAGATGATCTTAACTCCCATACTTGAACATAGGCTTAAGGTAGTCTTAGCACTAAGATCGTTTTGTGCAAGTGGGCCCTGATCACGAATCACCTCTTACAACGGGCGTATTAACTTTTTCATGTTCGATTATTTTTCCACTTTCACGCTCACAATAGAGTCATGGTATATTTTGCAAAGAAGCTTAGAAGCCGCTTAACCACAACGTCCCACCTACCACGACTCCGGTGTGACGACTGTGCGTGTATATCTGCACTGGGTGATAGTCAGCAGTTTCTATTGGAGGGGAGTTGCCTTCATAAAGGAAAAACATACGATGAATGTATTATGCATTCTGTATTTATAAGAAGTAAATATAACACACACAAATACGGGCATAAGATATCTTACCTCTGTTCACTGCTATGTACGGTGACATTGTAGAATGTGTATTGTTTGTGTGGAAGATTTATATGAACTCAAGTTCCAAACTGTTGTCCTGATAAGACCTCTCACATATCGCGTGCCCTGATATAGAGAGACCAGGCTCTTCGACTGATTCACAAATCTTTAGTTCAGAGTTTTCCTCACAATAACTATCTACAAAGCATGATGACGAATGATTAGGACGGAAACTTTAAGCTACAATAGAAGAATGTCTGAGCAGGAAGCTGTATTATGTCTTATACAGTTCAAAGCTGATTATGAAATCAGGAACATAATAATGCAAAAAATGGGAAAATATGGGCTTTTAACTGTGGCATACAAGAGTTGCAGGTAGAAATTCCTTTCAGGACAAAATAGAAGATGATAATTTAAAAGTAATGACCATACGATGAATGTATTATGCATTTTGTATTTATAAGAAGTAAATATAACACACACAAATACGTCCATAAGATATCTTACCTCTATTCACTGCTATGTACGGTGACTTTGTAGAATGCATATCGTTTGTGTGGATGATAAATGTGAACACCTCAAGTCTTGACCATGTACGAAACTGTTTTCCTCCAAATAACAACACTGAGACAAAAGGACCCGGACATAGAATGAACATGTTGTTGTAATGTAATCATTGTCAAAGCCTTAAGGAAGTACTACTACGTAGCGTCTGTCAGCCAAAACGATTTGTGTGCACGTGTCACGTGACAAAGAGGACACGCAACTGAGAAACCTGTTGAGGCACATGAAGTCCATAAATTAAACAGGGTAAGGCAGCCTGATCGCCCACCCATCCTGAAGTTTGTTTGGCGCTTAACGCCGAAATCAGCAACAATCCAGCTAAATGACGGCGGTCTGTAAATGTTCGAGTCTGGACCAGACAATCCAGTGATTGACATCATGAGCATCGATCTACGCAATTGGGATACGATGAAATGCATCAACCAAGCCAGTGAGTCTGACCACCCGATTCCGTTAGTCGCCACTCAAGATAAGCATGGAATGCTGCACATAAATTCTAACCCGAATCCTCCAGGGAGCCACCGTACATAGAGTCTTCAACTGTCAGCCTTTCTACACTGTTATAGGGGGCACGGGTGGCCCAGTCGTCTAAGGCGCCGCGATTCGCTGTGCAGAGTTGCGTCCCTTGGGCACGCCAGAAACCTATGATTGTGGGTTCGAATCCCGGTTCGCCCCAATTATGTTTCTAGGTTTGTCAGCACCATACACGTGCTCGTGGGTTTCACCGAAGTGGTAAACGTCTGAGACCTGCATCACTTCGGGCTTTCCTCCCACATTAAGCTGACACGCCGCGATATAACTGGAATATTGTTAAAAGTGGCGTTAAACCAAACTCACTCACTCACTCACTCTACACTGTTATAATTATTGTCCCCGTCCATACCGTGGACGTTACCTAATTATATGTATCGGTTTTCTGTTGGTAAGTGTTTAAAGTTCATTTGAGTTTGCGAATTAGAACAAAGCTGTAACTGCAGTATTTAGTCTACGTCCTGATTTACATAGATATAACCATTATTGGGTTTCATCAAGCCATGCTTGTGTAAGAGGCGACTCCCACGCCTCCCCACCCCAACACTGGATGCACGAAATGCTTCCATGTCACGACTATCAATCACCAGTAATGGTGACACTTCTGCAAGAAAAGTTAAAAGTGAAATCAATACTTTTACCTTGGAAAAATAGAATCAAACCGTTCTTCTAGGATGTAATCGAAACACAAATATTGTCCCGCTGTATATCCATGGAGATATGAACAGTGTAATATAATGGGCGTTGTTCTGTCGAAACACAAACAGTCGCCCCGCCCTGTGGGCAGACGACGATGTTAAAATTGTTAAGATAGAATAAATGATATTACCAAGATCTCTGAATCAAGATTTCGTTTTCTTCCGGTTACGCAGTTATTACTCCAGTCAAATATTTTACGGATGATTCGATCTTCGGTTAAGTCACAAAAACGTTAAGAAATTCTGACATTTCCCCATCGTTGACATAATACTTCCACATGCATGTGGGTTTCATGGCTGCGTTTGGTCGCACTAATTGCAGTGGTATGTTCGCAGTCATGTAGTCGGGATATCGACAGTTGTGATTCTCAAATATCCATCATGAAAATATGCGTTCCATAACTTTTTTCCACCGTATACATGTGTGGTCTCTGTGTAAGGGAGCTAACTCCAACGTTCTTAACGTCCAATGGACACACGCCCAAGACACAATTTTCCTCTCCATTCGGGAAAACCTTTCAGCAAATCACACCATAGATGGATTGTGTAAAAGAGGGAGCTCCATCTTCACTTCTCAAAACATATTAATCGTATTCCATGATATCGCAACTGTTACATGTTGACGCTTCAATTGAACCGCGAAGTTAAATCAGGACGTACAAAACTAAATTGTGAAATCAATAATTAATCTCACAATATCAATGAATAATTAACAGATTATACTGAAACACTTTGAAAACATATTCCATTTTTTGTAATATTTGTATTTTTTTGGCAAACTGACCACACAAATATGAAATTGTTCTGTGTATTTAAGTAAGAAATAATCAAAAACATGTCATTTTGTTTCTCAGCCCTCATTCTTTGTCATGCGAGTAAATATTTACTGCCACAATCATTTTCTTGTATTGAAACACATCGGTTTAGGTTTTCAAAGATCCGGGGTAGAATAGGTCTTCAGCAACCAATGTTTGCCTTAAAAGGCGACAATGCTTGTCGTAAGAGGCGACTAACGGGTTCAGGTGGTCAGGCTCGCTGACTTGGTTGATGCATGTCATCGATCCAAATTGCGTGGATCGATGCTCATGTTGTCAATCACTGGATTGTCTGGTCCAGACTCTATTACTTACAGACCGCCGTCATGTAGCTGGAATATTGCTGAATGCGGCGTTTAACAACAAACAAACAAACAAAACATTGAGTGAAATATGTGGCAGCAACAATAAATAACAGGCCCTAGTACATAAGTCTGCGTACTCACGAAAGGCAAGAATTTGTCACAGTCGAATGTACGGTGGCCCATAAGGGACATGGAGTCTCTTTTTCCATATTTTGATATTTCACTTACTTTTATCGTTACCTTTTGCAAATTAACACAATTTGTCTTACAAATATGTGATAAATCATGTGTAAAGAAGATACTGAAAAGTGAAACGAAAATGTCAAAAACTAGAATGAAAATGCAGAAAACTATTTCCACCGCGGTGATAATATTCCCACCGCTGTGATAATATTTCCAACGCGGTGGAAATAGTTCTGTGGTTTCATTTTAGTTTTTGACATTTTCGCTTTTGTTTTTGACATTTCCATTTTAGTTTTTGACATTTTCGCTTCACATTTCAGCGATTCAATAGCTACTTGAAAGTACATTTTCCATGTTTTCGGTTGTTTTTATATATGATTTATCACATATTTGAATGACAAATTGTGTTAATTTGCAAAAGGTTACGATAAAAGTAAGTGAAACATCAAAATATTGAAAAACAGACTCCATGTCCCTTATGGGCCAACGTACGAATGTCTTTGATCCAGGAAACTCACAGTGTTTGAAGCAGGGTGAGCAGTCGCTGCTGTCCAATATCCGCGCAGAGCATGAAGATAAGCTGCAGGTCAAGTCGTATAAACTGACACGGGGAAAAAGTACGCACCCGTGTTTCATGATGGCCAAAATGAAACAAACAAGAAATGATTATCACACGGTGATGTATTTGATACGGGTTTCATTATTGTGTCTTGATCCTTAAGTTTGCCGTGTTCGGCGACTGTTTTCAGCCGAGTAACGTTAAGATAACGTTTATAATTGATTGGTCTAATCCAATTTCCAATCGAATACATTCTTAATAAATATACACAGAACAGAACACTAATTGTAACATTAAACAATATGGGACTCTCAATTTAACATCCCTGTCAATTTAATGCCCAACAAGAGATACTGGTCCAGTCGTACTTCTTTGTGTTATTTTGAGTCTGTGAGTATGGTTTTACGCCGCTTTTAGCAATATTTCAGCAATATCACGGCGCGGGACACCAGACATGGGCTTCACACATTGTACCCATGCGGGGAAGCTTCGAATTGAATAATATGAGCATAATTAATTAAATTTCAAATTGATATGAAAATAAGCTGTTACGCCTTAACCATATATACTGAACAACAAAAGTTCCGGTGACATTGAATAAGATTTAAGGCAAAGTTATGTTCTTTACCAAATCTGAAACAATTTCGGATTGCAACAGATAAAAGACTCCTGTAAGTGTTCAAATGGTTTAATTTGCCATACTGACTTCAGAAAATGCGTGATTTCATTAAAAAAAACATAAACATGCCAAAATGTCAATTAACAAATCAATAGTGTGTGTGTCCACCTCTGGTTGCGATGCAAGCAACACATCTTCGTCTCAAGGAATGGACCAGGCGTCGCACAAAGTCCTGTGGGATATCTGTCCATATCTGCTGGAGCATGTTTCGAAGTTCCTGAAGTGTCTGTGGAACACGTTGTTGACGTCGAAGGCGCCGATCCATCTCATCCCACATGTGCTCGATTGGTGAGAGATCAGGGGAGCGAGCCGGCCAGGGGATGACATTCACATTGTTTTGTTGAAGAGAATCCTGCAATCCAGCAATACGAGGCCGGGCGTTGTCATGTTGCAAGGGAATGCCTGGGCCATGACGACGCAAAAACGGTAGAACAACAGGGCCGATGATGTCCATTGAGATTTCCCTCTACCACTATCAAACGGGTCCTCTGTCTTGCTGTAATCCCACCCCATACCATAACGCTGCCGCCCCCGAACCGATCTTCTTCCACGACACAATGATTGACGTAACGTTCACCTCGACGTCGGTACCCTCGAATTCGTCCATCGCTGTGCCTGAGGTGAAAACGAGACTCGTCAGTGAATAGAACTTGTCCCGACTGCATGGCCGTCCAGCGTAGACGCTGTCTGCACCAGTGTAGACGTGCTTGACGGTGATTTCCTGTCAAAATGGGACGTCTGATGGGTCTTCTGGCGACAATCCCTGCACATCTGAGGCGACGACGTACGGTTTGTGAAGATATTCGTCGAAGGCCAGGGATGCTTCTTGCAGTCACTGTTGCTGGCTGGAATCGATTTCGTAGGTGTGTTGTTCGAATCCAGTTGTCTTGTCGATTATTGGTCACGCGTGGCCTGCCACTCCGAGGATGGTCTCTGACTGCATTCGTCTGTTGCCAACGTTCCATAAACACCAAATGGTGTTTCTGTGGACGTTAAATTGTCTTGCAACATCACGTTGAATCGATCCTGCTTCAAGCATACCAATGGCTCGCAGACGCTCATTTTCGGACAGGCGTGGCATTTCGTAATGTTGAATAATTGCGTAATTTTGTTGTTTTTCTGAGTGGTTGTTGTCAGCACGATGCTAAACAATGCATATGGAATCCCCTTAACGCACATGTTTTTATACCCATTCTTTGGTAGTGAAATGCATGGGGCTTGCATAAAAGTCAATTTTTGCATGGAATGCATGCTTTTCTGTAGCAGTTGTGTTTTTGACTTGATTCCATACATGTACTACAATATTGAAAACCAAAATCCACTAAAATATTGGTGTCACAGGAACTTTTGTTGTTGAGTATATAAACTGGCTTAGGTTACATTACAGACTAATAACACGTTAACCCAATACCAACAGTGGGACTACCGTCGTACGAGTGACTACTAATATTTGAACTTGTTTGTGCGTTGCTATGACGCACCGATACATCGGTCGTAGTCAACTGCAAGGTGTCGCGTTCTGCCCAGCGTTGTTTTATCATTATGATGTTAAATTGCTCCATTTGTTCAAGCATCTCTAGTTGATATATATGTTTTAGATTTGAAACGGAACTGACACCATGGGAACTAAAGTTTAATAAGGCATCACTGATTACATGGCCACACAAAGAAGCATGATCTATGAATTGATACTGTTTATGTGTCATTTATCATTTGATGACTTGCTTCCTGCACTTGATATTTAAATCAAATGACGGTAATGAACTCAGATTGCATGGTTGGTGTCTATTTATCAGCACAACTGTACTTATTTCTACCAACATTAATCATGGATCCCTAGGCGGCGATTATTAACAGACCGCTTGACTATTGCTGAGTGCGGCGGCAATCAAACACATTGTTGACTGGGTTAGGATATCTTAATCATGTCATTGCTTAATTATCAACTTGAAAAGTGGTTTACTGGCTCAAGGGGCGGTGGGGTAGCCCAGTGGTTAAAGCGTTCGCACATCACTCCAAAGGCCCGGGTTCGATTCCCCACATGGGTACAATGTACGAAGCTCGTTTCCGCCGTTATATTTGCGGTCTGACATCATGCTCACATACTCTTTTGAAATGTTATATTGATGGTCGAAAATTCACAATATTATCAGAAAAAAGCATGATGAAAGCAACGTTTGCTTTCTAGTATGTTTCGTCAGATATACATAATACCTATGGTATTTCTTTACTTCGTTATGCCACATATGACGGGTCTTTCATGTACACATAAAACGGGGACTATGGTTCTTCCGGTTAGTTGTATGTTATTCGACCGAAGTTCTATTATGAATCTATTTATGACAAATAAACTCAGGATGCTGAAAATCTTTTAATACAACGGTTTCGGATTGCTATTTAAGGGAGATAACTCCAACCACCTTTGCGTCCAGAAACAACACAACTGAAAATTCGATTCATTACCTCGTATTTCCTCTTCAGTCACTGTCGCAAGGGTAAGAGTGAAACGCGCAAATAGCTGTTCAGCGTTGTGTAACAATGCCGTCAGGATCCGATGAAACTAACTTCGGATCTAGACCTGAACCCGTTATGATCCTCACTCTGCCAGCACTGCATCGTGTTTAACCATAGTTATTATAATAGTGACCAGCGTCACTAGACTAACATCTAGTCTCTGAAATGAACATATCTTACAGAAAAAAACAGTTGTTCAGTTATCTTAATAAAAATATAATAAAAGGGAGCCCAGTCACTCTCTTCATTTTCAGATATTGCAGTAATCTAGACTTGCCAAACATTACAGACTTGCATGGGCTGTATTTGATATATATTTGTATCAGGGTCTGTAAAACAGACTACAGCGTCACATGAGTGAGTGAATTTTGTTTAACAGTAGTTTGAACAGTATTTGTGGTATATATCAAAATGTCAGATTGATTTCGGAGGAAAGCCCGACGTTACGTAGGTCTTAGACGTTTGCCACTTTGGTAAAACCCAGAAATAATAAGCCTAGAAATATAATCAATGAATATGGAACTCGAAACCAATGACCACAGGTTTCTGTTACGACTAAGGCACAACTGGGCGGCCTTAGACCACAACGTCCCCCGTTCTCCGACCCTGACAAGAACAAATTCAAAGATATGACTGAAATACTGTTAAATGGCGTTAAACGCTATGTTGGAACTCACGAAGCCAACATCATTCATCATTTGTTCATAGAAGTTTAGAGATATTTCATCTATTGATGAAGCTTCAGATCAATCCTTTAATGAGGCCTCTTCCACAGAAATATGCCTTCATTACCTACAGAAATAATCGTGCAGTTTGTTAAACTGTGGTATCTTGATGGATTTAATTAATTATTGGCCAGTTCAGCTATTGCTTATAGTCTGCATTCCACAAGAAAACAATAAGAATTGCTATCAAATAACTGGTCATTGTCTGGTGAACAGTCATTAAAGGAGCGTCTTCATGTCACGGTATTTACTCTATATACTTAGGCAAACGTTATACTACACAAAAACGTCCATATATCATTATCTTCTTATATTTATTTTGTTAGAAATAGTTCTAATTTAAGATTTGTGTAATGACTGGATCTAGAGGTCAATCCTTAATTACTATCACACTTCACCAAGACAAATGACACGTTCACCTTTCCGTTGTTGTGTTTTTCACATTAATTCCGTAATTACTAAATGTGTTGTTGAATGAATGAATGAATGAATGAATGGTTTATTAATCCGTGTTTAGCAGAACCATATGGAAAACAGTTATGCAAACCATAATCCAATATGGCTGATGTGTCAGCCATATTGAAAAGTTAACTCCATAACGAGGTCGATATGAAACGAACATTACATATGTAAAATAATGTTTTATTATTCCTTTTATTTCTCTGTTTCGTCGTGTTTTTAAATATCTTATGGATGGGGATAGCTTAATGATTGAAGCGTTAACTCGTGAAGATGAAGACCACACGACTGGAATAACATTGATAAAATACAGTTAAATATACTCACTTAAGACAACTTCTGCATTGTCAGACTTAAACGTTTCGGAACTGTCAGCGTCGTTTGGTCAGAATATGAAAAGTGTATTCAAAGGTTTACCACATTATAATTAGAAATATTAATATCACATAACATGTGTCTCTGCTTTTAAAATACCTGTGCAACAATAGAAAATGTCTATATGTACATGTTTGTAGCCCCGAAGTGCTCATTATGTCCCCGGATTCTAAGGATGTATTGGGCTCATGTGCAGCCTCCGCAGTTCCATCATTTGAAATTCCGCCCAAGACGGCCATGGTCAGTGGCAGTAGAGCTATCAATTAGCCGCCAAGTGGACACAACTGTCCAGTCTGGACATACATCATTTGATTAGCTCACAATGATGGCACTATCCCAACACAGATGCTCGGGCGGGAGGGCCCACAGTTTGAATGTTAACACGTGATTAGCAACATGGCTGAGACGAACTGCATGACATTTAGTGCTTCTCGGGATTTCGAGTTCATGGTATTTATTTGTTTTCTTATCACCTAGACGTGTCTACGACATCTGATGAGCCACCTTCTCGAAATGGGAGGTGGTGATTGAATGTGTGATGAATTCGCTTTGCGTTTAATGATTCAAGATTTGGCGAAAAATGTTTAATTGAAAGTGTTCAGACAACTGCTGTCTGTTTATTTGTTGTTTGTCACAAGTATTGCTGCTTCATGCGACTGTCTGTAAATGATCGGGGCTTAAAAATTATATTATATACCCGTTAAGGACCACCAAAGTCTTTCATATAACTATATTGCTAATCTGAAACGATAGAATAACTAAAGTGGTATGGGTGATCTTTAACTTCTTTAGAGTAGTATATTTGTAATATTTTCAGAATGACAATTACATTGTGATAAGGTCTCGTTATAGAATGATCGTGCCTTACGTACAAATGAACACTACGCACAAATGAAGCGTACCCTACTTGCAAATTAGCTCTACCCTACATAAAATGTTTACTTTATGTACAACGTTGAGTGTAAAATTATTTTACTCATGGAGCGTAGTGCATACACGTGTGTGTGTGTGTGCGTGCGTGCGTGCCTGCCTGCCTGCGTGAGTGTATGTGTGTGCGTGTGTGTGTGCGTGCGTGTGTGTGTGTGTACTAGTCTCTAGTCTCATTATTATCTGAACTTATTATTACGACGTTCGGAACGTCAGTATTACAGTCAAATATAACACTTTTAAAACGAGGCTATTTAACATAAATCCACGATTGACTCCTATAGAAACCAATGTTAAACAGAAAGTGGTATTTTTATTACAAAGTACTTGAAAACAATAGGAAAATAATGATAAGCATGCCATTTACTGACGAAATCTATACATAGTACGTGACTATTAAATTTGTTTAATTGAATCCCATGGCAAGATGTGTGTATAGCAAAAATACATGAAATACAAAGAATACATGTTAAAAGAAAAACTATTGCTCCGGTCAAGAGATCGGTATAAATTCAATAGTAAAACAACGTTCCTGATTTGCCGAAAACGACACGCGGCGCGGCTAGTCGTAAAATGGAACATAATTCACGCGATAGATGGACTAAACATATGTCGTAAAAGCAATCCTATACACGGCACTTGGAGTTGCGCAGTACTAGTGAACGCGAATAGATACCAGCATACATCCGACTGATACGTAAGTGTAATACACGTGACTATGTTAAACTGTGACATTTGAAATATGTCAAGCACATTTTTTAAAAGGCTATTATACTTATGAACAGTAAATCAACAATGAAAGTTATCATGCGAATTTTATTTGCATGGATCTGTTAGGTCTAAGAAAGAAATTCTGTCAGGACACAAAAACACATAAACAAGAATAGTTTAATGCTTCTGGCCATTGGATGGTTTATAAGTACAAATGCCAGCTTTGAAAAGAGAATCCACAAAATCTTTTTTCATGTGGTTATAGTTAATCATTAAAGTCCCATTACTTGCAAATGTCCAATTATTTGACACGTGCTCATGAGATCGATTTGAATGAAATAGACCCGATATCCTAATAAAATTAACTCAAACCATTAGTGCATGTATAGGTCTTAATGAGTCCGACTCACGAATGAGACACGGAGTGGGTTAATTTTGGTTTAACGCCGTTTTGAAACAGTATTTATGTCAGTATAGCGTATCAGCATCACCCGATGTGATGCATGTCTCAGATGTCTGCCACTTTGGTGAACCCACCAGTAGGGTTATGGTGCTGATAAACCTAGAAACAGAATCGAACCCATGATCGTTTAAAGGCTCCTGGCACGATTAAGGGACGCTACTCTGCAAAGCGAATGACGGCACATTAGATAGCTTGTCATCCGTTCTCCCAACTCGGAAGTGGCTTCCTGGTTCTAAGGTAAAACTATATGAGCGGCTCATCAAAATGGTGTTAGTTATAAACATGTAACACACAATACACCAGTTGAGCACACTACCATTGTTATAGCCATGATGACCTCATGTATTGTGTCCATCGAGCATTTCTAATGTGCAAAACGTAGCAATATTTAACAACGTGTTCTTATAAGAACATTTAATTGGAGAAAACATGTGCTTGTTAGTATTAAGATTACCAGAAAAAGAGCTCGTCTTTTCCAGCGGTGTGTAATTTAAATCGACGTTACCGTGCACATTGGCCTCGGGGTACCTCTCTCCGAGAACCGTTTTAAATTGGTTAGATTAACTTTTTTAAATTATACCGATATGGCTTGATACTCGATAGCTAATCTGCAGCTTTCAGTTTGTAATGTGAATTTGCAGTACATCCCAAGACACTCTAACACAAAACCCTTATCATATGTATGACTATGACCTATGTGCTATGTACTATGACCGTAACGTCGATGGCCTAGAAAGGTGGTTTCTATCGGTTTGGTTTTGTGATGGTACAACGATTATGTTTCTAGGTGTGCTCGTGGGTTTCACCGAACTGGTAAACCTGTCTGTGACCTGCATCACTTCGGGCTTTCCTCCCACATTTAGCTGACACGCCGCTATATAACTGGAATACTGTTAAAAGCGGCGTTAAACCCAACTCACTCACTCAGTCCTTGATTAAACGCATTGAGTATACGATTCTCATAACTCCAAACCATTGGAACCTACCTATCTCATCTTCCCGTGGCAAGTGAGTTTACTGAATATAAAAAGTCCAGTTTCAACCTTTGCCGAACTAGGCTGGTATTATGGAGTTACATTTTGGCTGGACTAACGAGTCTATGCATAGTCCAAACAAAATCGCGCACCGAAATCGAAATCCGGTTCGAGAAGTGTAATGCAGATTTCGATCGACTGCAGGATTTGCAAAGCATGTGCACCGCTAACTCGTTGTCAACAGATATTTTCTAAAACTTTTCATGCTTTTAATCAAGGTGCTCACGTGATTTGATGCACTTCGCGATGTAAGACTCGTTTTATCGCAATATAGATCTTGATTATCAATCAGATCGTCTTGACTGGGCGCCACCGTTTTGTTTGAAGCAAATGCAAGTGATACGAGAGGTTGAATCTGATTGGTCAAAAGGAGAGGCATAGAAAGGACATAACTCGTCATAGCAACTGGTGGCGCTACGATCAAGCCCAGGAATTCCAGCCTAGTTCGGCAAGGGTGGAAACTGGACTTTTAAAGTCAGTTAACTCTCTCACGGACTTGTATCCCCCACCCCCCGTGACTCTCTTGCCTCGGGAAGATGACCTTTTTAGACGATCGAAGTATTGGTCATCGTATATATTAATAATGGTTTTGTATCTACGTGTATGATATACAACAAATTAACATTACAAACTGAAACAAAACAAACATGATAAAGTTTAGTATCACTTCCATCACGGCGTGTCAGTTTAATGTTGGAGGAAAGTCCAAAGTTCTGCAGGTCGGAGACGTTTACCACTGTGGGGAAAGAGCCAAGCACGGATATGATGTCGACGGATCAGGGATGCTAATCAGGGATGCTAATCAGGGACAAGCAGGGATTCAATCCCACCACCAGCTGATTCTGGAACAGGTCTGAGACGAAACTGACATGGGTCATCAACAAAAATACTTAAATTAGGGTTATACTTCCACTTCTAGAGCCGATCCAATAATGACCTTGACCTTTACACGGTTATGTCGGTGAGTCTCCATCGTCTTTCCTGACACCTGGTGTAATTGTAATTTGACAATGCTCAATAAAACATAGCTTGAGAATACTACCTAACGAAACATCTCCATTTGACAAAGTAGTGTTCATCTGTCCCAAGTGATGTGTCGGTGGGCCGACGAGGGCCGTTTGCTGAACGTGCATTTCCTGCAAAAACAGTTAATATCTGTGCATTAAGTAAATACTAAACAAATAACATACAAAATATGTTTTTACTTTCCAAAACGAACTTAAAAATCGATTCAACCTTAAGATTTGGCGTAACAAATTTCAACTAATCCATTATCGCAGTTTTAGAATAATTTTCCAATCCGAACATTTTGTGGAATCCGTCATGAGGACTAATAATGGCATTCGTTATTTGTTTTTAATCAAGGCACACATGCATACTCTCTACTCATAACATTGCTTTCATGGACTACTGTTGTGAATTTATGTCGGAGCAGTTTGGAAATTTGGAATGAAAAAAAAGGCGACGAGAAACAACATGGTTAGATAGATGTGCGCGACATTAAAGTGAAGAAAGCACACTCGAGGCAATACATGATCTCGACAAGGTGGCGCGTACGTTTCGGCTTCATTTGTCATTGTTTACCACGATATATAGTTCATATCCCAACAGTGTACTGTCCCTCACTCTTCCTTGATGTATCTACCGTCACCGTGGTCTAGTGGTAGAGCGTCCGACCGGAGAGCGGAAGGTCCGATGTTCGATCCCCGGCCGCGTCATACCAAAAGACGTTAAAAGATGGTACTTGTTGTTACCCTGTCTGGCGCTCGGCATTAAGGGGCTAAAACAAGGACTGGTCAGCTCGGAGTCAGTACACTGTGTCTGAGTGGCGTATTCATGTTGAACTGCGGCATGGTATCTCAATGGACTAGCATTAAAAAATGGGGATCAGTCCGGACTAGCACAAGCAGCCACACACACACACGTGCATGCACGTCGCTATATAAGTGCAATAATCTTGGACGCGGCGTTAAACCCCATTTCACCTCACCTCATCTTTATGTATCTATATTTGTTCGTGAGGTTGTCACTTCGATTTAGTTTGAACTTCCTTGTGTCACAAGTGACAGAAATGCGAGGATAAATACCCTGAAGACAGCATACACCGTAAGTCGATATACCGATATATGTAAGCGATTACCATATGATATATCCAGATATACCCTCGCATGATCGGCTGATATATCACTCAGGTGCATACATTGTTTTCAATCCGCGTAATGGTCTTGTCCTGATTGTATCAACAGTAAAGTAACGTTATTGAGCCTTCTCGATTACCAAAAGCTAACTCCCGTGACACGTCTCTTGTAATTTGCTTTGCATCTGTTGTGAATAATAACCAAGCTTAAACATCGTCCCACGTCTTATTACAAGCCGGAGATTTCATCTTAAGCAACACAGGCCTGGAATCGTATCATTAGCGTACGGAAAACACTACCGTCCAATCAGGTGGCATCTGGTCCAATTCGGGCTCTAGCGCACCTGAGGGACATCGCTAGAGATGGGCGACCAGATTAGAGCCCAACCCAGCATCGTTATTACTGGTGTGATTCTTAACAGACGAAACAGCAAATTTGATCGAGTCCCCAGTGTACATAACATCGACGGAGATGAATGAAAAACAAAGTCATTTTGGGCCTGGTAAATGTTACTGGGATCCCAAGCCGTGATATTTCGAATTACTGGGAAGCTTTACTCGAATCTCAGCTGGAGTTGAATCTGTGTTTTTGAATGCAGACTCCCTCATCAGCAACGACCTAATCACAATAACCACGCAGTTCACGTTTTAAGATTTAAATGGTTTTATCCAATTTTTGTCATTTGGAAACATTAAATTTTAATTGCCATAAATCTCCGCACTGTTTATCCGTGAATGTCCTAGCAATGACCTTCTCTATTCAGCCCAAGTGGCATGTTCCCACAAAGCTTGGATTCGTTTCATTTTTTTACAGCTACAAAATTTGGAACTGATTTCGAGAGAGGATTTTTTTCAAAATTTCTTTAGTAGGTAACCGAGTGATGGCATTCCGTGAAACACCGAATGTTGTTTTAGCCACAGTCAGTAATACATGATAGTGTCTGGACGAGGAAAGCTGCTGATTGAAAGCATGGACAACATTCCTTGCCTTCGGGTTAGAGTGACCCGCTCAGCGACGTCACGGAGGCTGACCACCCAATACCCATTTTAGCGGATTTCGTGGCTTAGTGATTAATGTACGTAGGTGTTTGTGAGTGTTGTGTTGTTAAACGCCATAATCAGCAATATGCAGCAATAACAGAGAGATCTGTAAGGAAAGTCAATAAACCTAGCACATCAGTTGTAAATAGTACGAGGAATGACCCAGGCAGTACAGTGACATACAAACAGCAAAATCAATCATTATATACACCTGATCCTCACCTGAGACGACTCTCACAACAACCGTTGGATACCACATACATACTGCTCCCAAAATTGTCCCACCTCATGCTTGTCCTAGACTCTGTTTTAAAATATTGTTTGTTGGGTGTCATCGTTTTTATTTCAGTCACTGGTTTGTCTGGTCGAGATGCTCAGCCCGTCGTGATATCATTCACGCACCCTCAGGCGGGTAGAGGAGTAGTACAAAGGGCAGAAGTAGCAGCACGTCTTGTCGTAGTTGGTGCTGCAGCTGCTAAGTCTCCTTCGCTCAAGGACGTCTCAACAGTGTCTCTTAAACTGAGGACAGGTAAACAAAACTACAGAACATGGGCAAACAGTCGTTGACATACACAGTTTATTATATTCATTGTTCACCTTCTTGTCTTCTTACGACCTGGCAACTGTCGCAGCTGCCATAAAAAGATGTATAACTTAACGAATAAATTCCAACCCACGCCCCCCGGAAAATCATTTAAGTCAACATGTGTTCTTTATAGTTGAGAAAAACTTATCCCAATCCAAAATACAGACTTCCACTTTGAGTATAAAGTAGTCATTCTGGTTCATATTTCATAAATTATCCCATAAAACAGGAAAGTTTTGTTTGACTACAACCCTACAGGATATGAGAAAACGACAATTGATTAAATTACAAGAATTTTATTATCCTCTGTTGTTTTCATTACTGGTAATGGCTGTCAAACAATCAAATGAAATATTCCATGTCAAGCAAAACAGTTTAACAACAAACCGATGCAGCAGATGCCCATTTGGGAAGCATTTCATTTGCGTATCATATGGCCTTTGAAATAACACTCCTCAATTTGTTCGTACTATCAAAGACGCTATCAACAAAATCAATATCACCAAGGCTCCATTGCCATATTTTCTATTGTATGCCACTATCAAATACTTGTGACATCCACTTGAGTGAAACTCCAAATTTTGTTCTTTAACAATTGCCCTTTGTAAGCCCGTATCTGCAAACAAATTCCTTCGCAGCTCCCGTCCTGTCTACAACACGCAACAATTTGCTTGGCTGATCCCATCCCGCTTCGTGAAGATTCAATAGATTATAGACGTTTCGCTTTGATCAGATGATATGGGTAATGAAATAATATTGATCCGTTCCTCTCGTTCGTGTTCTGAAAGGCTTAGAGCGCGGCCATTTACTTTGTCTGTGTTTTGAGAAACATCCCGGCTAAATGAACATCGAGCCCATCGCCACTTGGACTGGCGCTCGTTGGACACTCCGTGCAATAAATCAATGACCAAGATCGCTTACAACACCACCAATCGTAAAAGAGCAATGTGTCGGAAGTTGCTTGAGTAATCTCCCCTTGACACGCAACATGGCGCTCGCTTCCACAAACACGCCAATAAATTGGAGGCGTTTGTACAAGAACTCCGTGTGACGATTCAGATTGCGGTCATTAAGTTATCGTAATGGAAAGATTAGACTTTTTCACGAATCTCTGCCATTTGATGTGTGAAACCAGATCCAGTTAAGTTGGAGATAGAAGTTTTCGTCATGTAACGCAATCTGCCGTTAACTTTGAATGCGCATTTTCTTGGACATTCTAGTACGACGAATGGCATTCCGAGCGTGTGTCTGTCATCAGTATCTGATGAGATTAGAGATGCTGGCTTGTAAAAACGACCTTAATGTTTCCAGTTTAATTATAAAATGATACCTCGAAATGACAATAAACCAACACGGGGACGTATTTCCGTTTTGAAGATGTTTCAAGTCTACCCATATGGCAACACTGCGCACGACCTTAGTTTGATAAAATACTACTTCAATACTATTAAAAGAAAAAAAATGAAAAATATGTATCGATCATGACACTTTTGTTTAAAGGTTTATAACGATTATGCTCGCATGGGAGTTTAAAATAAAGTCTGATAAAACCCTGCATCTTCCGACTCTTTCTTTCTATCAATATTGACCACAGTTTTAAATTTTGCATGTGTCTCTAAGGAACCGACCGTTGGATATTCGGGGGAGGAGTATATTTAGGCTCATACATCTAATAAAAACAATATTAGTTGGCCAAAATAGTTTTGCATTTGTAGTTCAATACAAAATACCACCTTCAATTCAGTAATTTTGAATAACAAATACATATACATATATTGAACGGAACGATTCTTTCTTCGATGTTTGTATGTGCTTTTTTTCAAGAAAGTATTTTTTATCGATAACAACGTTCAAATGGCAATTGTTTGTTTGTTGTTTTACGCCGCACTCAGCAATATTCCAACTATATGACGGCGGTCTGTAAATAATTGACAATCCAGTGATTGATACCATGAGCATCAATACACACAATTGGGATCGATGACGCCTTCAACCAAGTCAGCGAGCCTGATCATCCGATCCCGTTAGTCGCATCTAACGACAAGCATGGTCGCCTTTTACAGCAAGCTTGGGTCGCTGAAGACCTATTCTACCCCAAATTGATTTATCTTAACCAAAATCGGTGCAAAAAACTTGTCTTCATTTTCTGAAACCTGAATTAACTTCAATGTAGGCGTTATAGAATTGTGTCGTTGATATTTTGTCTTTCCATTAGTAATGTATTAAACTGTGTCAGTCAATATACACACTTCCTCTCGCAGTCTTAACAATGCAATCAAATTCTGCAGCACAACACGGCAACCTCCATATTGAAACAACCAGGTCCCAAGAAGTCGTCTGCTTCAGAGATCAGACGACACCTGCCGACTGCTCATACAAAATGGCTGTTTCCCTCTGATCCAGCAGACGATCAACTTCAGTCCGTGTCGCAGCATGTCTGATAGTGCTTAAATGTCTATTATCTCCTTCGTCATGACTCCTAATCCTAAAGGCCAAATGACGATCTGCCGGCATGTTGACTTCAAACACACGTCGACAACATTGGTAGCATCCTGTAGGCGACTTTCTATTCTGATTGATGCAAATAAAATTTCAATAGAATTCGTGAAATTTGTTTCCTTGTTATAAACTAAGAATATGGGTTATGTCACGATCCTATGATTCGGATACGAAATAGAACATTAAAACATGTTATTGTTGCTGTTTGTTTTCTGTTACTTCCCTTTTGAACAGAACTTCTCATACACAACAGAAGAAGAAGAAGAAGAAGAAGAAGAAATATATTTTAGAAACGCAATATTTAATAGCAGCAATATTTCTTGTACTCATTTCCAATCTGGGACATACAACTTATTAAGAGAGAGAGAGAGAATGAATAGAGGGAGAGAGGAAGAGGGAGAGTGTGTGTGTGTGTGTGGGGGGGGGGGGGGGGGGGGGGGGGCGGGGGGGGGGGGGTGGGGGGGGACCGGGGAGATAATCACACACATTCGATTTACAACATTAATTTTGCATCCTGCAGTCCAAGCACTTCATGCCGAGGTTGCCTTTCCACAGTAACTGCGGTCTATTCTTCATTCGAATGCATCTTCTCGAGGCAAGGACATGAACTGACAATAAAAGTACAGTTTCCACCCTTGCCAAACTAGACTGGAATTATGGAGATATATTTTGGCTGGACTAACGCGTCTATGCATAGTCCAATCAAAATCGCGTAACGAAATCGGCATCCTGGGCCCCATTCCACAAAGCGATCTTAGCGCTAAGTCGGTCGTAACTCTTATTCTTTAACACTGACTAACGACAGTCGTAGCGCTAAGATCGCTTTGTGGAACGGGTCCCAGGTCGCGAACTGCCGTGCAGATTTCGGTCGATTGCAGGATTTGTAAAGTATGTGTACCGCAAACGCGGCTTCAACGGATATTTTCCAAGTATTTTCATGTTTTTAATAAAGATGCTCACGTTATTTGATGCACCTGTAAGACCAGTTTTATCAAAATGTAGATTTTGATTATTGTTCATATCGTCTTGACTGGGCGCCGCCATTTTGTTTGAAGCAAATGCAAGCGATATGAGAGGTGGAATCTGATTGGTCTATGGGAGGGAATAGAAGGGACATAACTGGTAATACCCACTGGTGGCTCTACGATCCAGCCCAGACATTCCAGCCTTGTTTGGCCAGGGTGGAAACTGGACTTTTACAATCAGATAACTCGCTTGCCTCGGGAAGATGTTCGCATGAGGCTCGCCCTTGCGTTACCGTGGTCACGAGGAGCTGAACGGTCTGTATTCCTTGTTCTGCAGAACTAAGAGAAACGCATAGGCTGCCGAAGAGTTGTCTTAGTTGACACCAAGGCCACCTGAATATCGTTAAGGTCATGCATTATATTGTATGAGTTCATTCAGATCTGAACGGAATATTTGTCTCAGATCTCGCGTAACATAAGCGAATATAACATTAATCATACAACGACTTTCCAAGAACAAAAGTATATTTGGTTCAAACGATGATATGCAAGGTTAGTTAGTACAAGAGAAGTTTAACCCGTTCCTGTTGTATTACAAGGCACTTATCCACAGGAAAGAGTCCCCATTGAGGGTTAGATGGGTCAATTCATCAGCCAAGTAAGTATTAGAATTCCTGAGAAGAAAACTTTTCAACTAATCCAACTGGCAAAACATTTCACATTCATTGAACTCCGAAAATCTCATCAATGTGTGCCTAACTCGTCTCCCTAGTGTCAAGGAAAAGAAACTGATTTCACAATAAAATATAATAAATAGACCTGGATTCCTTTATTGAACAAGCAAAACTCATTTATACTTGTCAGCATCAGAATGGAAATAATAACTTCACTACCGCTCCGTCTGAATAACTCGCCATCTTGTTTTGTGAACTAACTCATCCTACGCTATGATGGGTGGGTGATGAATGACGTCATATTCAACCGCATCCTGATTGGTTGTCTGTCTTCTCGAGTTTTACCGTGATTCATCACGAGACTGTATCCAATCTCGCAAGCCCAGACATCTGCTGAAATCCCACATCAAATACCAGCCATCTCCAGAAGCCTCTCGTATCCTCATCAATGGCATTGTTTGCAGTTGAAAGGAAAATAATTCATTTTTCTCCATGATTTAGTGCTCATTGTACAGGGAGTATCTAATTTGGAGATTTCTAGCCCGTGGCCGGATCTGACACAGTTTACTTGAAGCACAGGGTGTTTGGTAACTGGCAACCGCATCGGAGAGTATATTGACAGGGCGAATTAGAGGAACGATCTCGAATCAAATAATCTTCCACGTATCTGCCGGAGAAGATCGATTTGAATAAACTTTAATCATCCCAAGCAGCTCAACCATTCTAACAAGCAGCTTTACTTTCATAAATGTAATCTAGCTTTCGAGTAAGGTTTCTGACAGTCTGACAGTCCATGTGAGATAGCTTGTCAGTCCGTGTGTTTATAACGTCTAATGTACCTGTTTGCATGTAACTCGATGTGCTTGCGAGAAAACTCAAACAACTCATTGATTTCTCGTGTATACCAATATAATGTGGACACAGTTTATGGATAACTACTTCTTTAATACTGTAAAAAGGGACGTTTCGGTATAGGTGGAGTGAGGTGAAATAAGGTTTAACGTCGCGTCCAAGATTATTGCACTTATATAGCGACGTGCATGCACGTGTGTGTGTGTGTGTGTGGCTGCTTGTACTAGTCCGGACTGATGCCGATTTATAGTGCTAGCTCACTGAGATACCATGCCGCAGTTTAACATGAACACCCCACTCAGACACAGTATACTGACTCCGAGCCGACCAGTCCGTGTTTTAGCCCCTTAATGCCGAGCGCCAGACAGGGTAACAACAAGTACTATCTTTTAACGTCTTTTGGTATGACGCGGCCGGGGATCGAACCCCGGACCTTCCGCTCTCCGGGCAGACGCTCTACCACAAGACCACGTAGGCGGCCCGTTTTGGTATAGATCCGTATACCGTTGTCAAGCTTGTGTGTATATTGTCATCCGTCAACTTCTAAATAATGCCCATCAAACAATTCATACCAATATAAAATCCAACTACATCAACAGTCTACAGTTCACAAGTGATGATATATTTTGGTGTATGTACATTGATTTTGCCTTAGTGCAGATTGGTCCGTCTTGACTGGAAGTTAAGTTTAATCGTGTATGTATATTTCACTTAATATCCCGTTAATATATATTCCCCGAGTGAGTTAGTTAGGTTTGACGCCGCTTTGAGAGTATCGCAGTAGGAGGAGAGCCCAAAGTGATGCAGGTCCTAGAAACGTATCACTTCGGTGAAACCCAGGAGCAAGGGGAATCTGGGTTTTGAACCAATGATCATACGATTCTGGGTATGTGCACCAAAGATGACGTAAAATGCACTATTAACTACCATTTCATTTGTTACTATAATTGATTTAATAACACACCTTGTCTTTTTAATGTATGTCCATCATCTACGAAAATCAAATCCGATGACCGATCAGATTCCATGTTTGTTCAGGTGAACACTTGGCTTGCCTTTGCATGTGTTTGTGCCACCATTTGGGCAGGATACGTTCACCTTTCCCCGAACACCTGGTTTATCACTATCTGATCGTTGTTATTTAACACATGTTCATGATATAGTCGGACAATGGGCTCTTTCAGCACAGATTTGTGCCTTCTGCTCTTGGTAAAGGAAACTAGTACCATTTATTACCTGAATCCCAGAAACATGTAAATCACGTCACATCTTTATCGGCTTAAACACCTGAATCCCAGAAACTTGTAAATCACGTCACACTATTATCGCCTTAAACACCTGAATCCCAGAAACTTGTAAATCACGTCACACTATTATCGGCTTAAACACCTGAATCCCAGAAACATGTAAATCACGTCACATCATTATCGGCTTAAACACCAGAATCCCAGAAACATGTAAATCACGTCACACTATTATCGGCTTAAACACCTGAATCCAAGAATCATGTAAATCACGTCACATCATTATCGGCTTAAACACCTGAATCCCAGAAACATGTAAATCACGTCACACTATTATCGGCTTAAACACCTGAATCCCAGAAACATGTAAATCACGTCACATCATTATCGCCTTAAACACCTGAATCCCAGAAACTTGTAAATCACGTCACACTATTATCGGCTTGAACACCTGAATCCCAGAAACATGTAAATCACGTCACACTATTATCGGCTTAAAAACCTGAATCCCAGAAACATGTAAATCACTTCACACTATTATCAGCTTAAACACCTGAATCCCAGAAACATGTAAATCACGTCACATCATTATCGGCTTAAACACCTGAATCCCAGAAACATGTAAATCACGTCACATCATTATCGGCTTAAACACCTGAATCCCAGAAACATGTAAATCACGTCACATCATTATCGGCTTGAACACCTGAATCCCAGAAACACGTTTGTTGTTTAACACCGTACTCAGCAATATTCCAGCTATATGACGGCGGTCTGTAAATAATCGGATCTGGACCAGACAATCCAGTGACTGACATCAATAACATCTATCTACGCTACTGGGATACGATGACATCTATCGACCGAGTCAAATGTAATTTGATAACCGAAGTTATTATATTTCTCCCAGGGATATCTACTTGCACGCAATTAGTTTCCGTTTTCCATTTGCTTGTAACGAAATAGTTGATAAACAGATCATGTGGTATTCGGTGCGTTTCTTCTTTTAATTACGATACAAACCAAGCCACACATGGAAAAAAAATCCAAGACATGCCTACGACTTTGTTGATATTCTCCAAGGAATTAATTTGACACAAGGCCATATATTCTATGAATCCATAACGAAGATACAGTTATCTGCGCAGATAGTTGCTTTAAGCTTTTCAGTCGGCTGAGCAAGTTTTTTGTTTAACAGCTACAATTAAATTGTGTTAAGCCCAATGAGATTGTGTTAAGCCCAATGAGATTGTGTTAAGCCCATCCCGAATGACACAGAGGCCTGTGAAGTACATTGTTAAAAATTCATCAAGTTCAATAAGCAAAACGTCACTTCAAACGCGAGCTAAGTAATTAGGTTAAGAAGTTATTATAAGTAATAAAAACAACTTCTACAGAACCTGGCTTATGCGTTTAATCAAATCCAATGTTAACGGGGAACAAAAACTCAGGAAATGTCTATTTCGTCCATGTCCATTTCATTATGTTTATTAACATGGGGAAAATGCGGACGTGGATGCTATGTATCCCATTTTAAGTATGATGATGCTGTGGGATACATGTGTTTACATTTCTTGAATGTGTTCAGTATTACAATAATTGTTATGAATAAAATAAAAAATTATTCATAAAAAGTAATAATAATAAAAAATTAAAAAATTGAAAAACATGGGGAAAATGTACAAAGTTTGGCAAATATTTGGTCACGTTTAATGCCACATATTCAGTATTGGAAATTGTGACATCAACAATCCATATTCCAAAAGGTAAACAACGTAATACAGTTAACACATGTGGCTTAATCTATACACAGAAGTAGTGCATGGACATATCTAAGATATACACTCAAGTATGACATTTTCAGTTACCAATAACACCACAGATGTTTCTCTAGGTAAGGCAGTCATCTTACCTTCGTCGTATGCCTTACCCCTCTGTAGAGCTTGGTGATTGAACCCTATTTTATAGAGACCATTTTGTGTGTATGCTCTCATCAGCCATCATGGGTACTTATTGCCAGTTCTTTCTGTTTAACATGCAGCGACACTGCCAGCAATTTCACTTTACCCATCACTTACAATGTAAATATCTATGATTTTACACGTATATATCCTTGCATTCTAGCAACTGGTAAACTATTATTCCTACTAAACTTCACTCATTACACCTTTATCATCAATGATTCGGTCAACTAAATTATATAATTCAGTCTTGATAGCTCCACTGAAGTTCGCAATAACAACTTTACCGTAGTTATATCAGTAAATGAGATTATCTGTCGTAGCTAGAATAGGTATAAATACGGACGACAGACAGTCACAAATCGTTCTGTGGCTGTCTAATGAGCTGACTGTTTATTCACTCAGGACTTGTGTTGTTGTGTGGGTTGGTCGTGTACAGTCGTACCTATGCTAAGCGAGCGGATTCCACAACTCTCGTTTTAATATGTTTACCATAAAATGTTGACAACCCATATTGGTAACGACAACTACCGTTGAAAAGTGCCGCTCGAATAAACCGATGGAATTAAGACTAATGTGCAGAGAACTAATATTCTAATTTCAATAGTGGACTTTGTTACATTCCAGGTCAATGTCCATGTAAGGAAAACGAGGTTTGTTGGTTCAACAAGGCTCACTTTCCAATAAAAGCAACAAAACCCAATTCCACAATCATAAGAAATATCCATTGTCCATGTGCGATTCCGACTATATCATGAGCATGTGTTTATAAATCACTATCAAATATTGATGATACCAGATGTTCGCGAAAAGGTGAGCGTAACCTGCCCCACCGGTGGCAAACATATCCAAACACATGCAAAGGCAAATCAATTGTTCACCTGAAAAAACACGGGAACATGTGATACAAATCAAAATAGGTAATTGCATCTTACATAATTTTTGGAACTGATACGTCAAATTTGGAAAGGTCCTCCACATGCCTATCATAACACATTTTGAAATCTTTACTTTGGCCTTAAATGCTGTGACCTTTATCAAACAACCTTGATCAAACAAGCATCCAAAGGACCCATACTTAAGACATCAAGTTAAATTATCTTGGCATATTGGTCCTCAGTCTATTCATGATTTGGAAGTTGACATATGGAAGCGGACATGAGTGCCGTTACTCAAACAGTGTTATTGTAAATAGATGATACTTTCTTCTGCGACGATCAAAAGATCATCTACATAGATTACCATCTATGTAGATGAAGGTATCTACGTAGATGACATGTTTTGGTGAAATGTGGCACTAATACGCTTCCATATTTTAATTCATATCACCACAGTTCTGTACACAACTTATTAGACTGCTTGACAACGGTATAAGGATCTGTACCGAAACGTCGCTTTTTACAGTATTAAAGAAGTTGTTATCCATAAAACTGTCATCAGTCAACTTCTAAGTAATGCCTATCAAACAATGTATTCTCATTAGTATCAACTGAAAACATGGTTTCAGAATAATGAATGGCCCACTCTTTCGAGTGGAAGAACTTTTACAAATAAGAATGACAACGATTTGATTACTTCTCCAAATACGACCAGCTCTGTGGTGCGTCAGATCTCGTACGTCAGACTCCAAGAAATATCATTTCTTCTGCCAGACATGGGAACTTGCGTCTTAAAATATTTTTCAAATATCAATTGAAAAGAAATTTACACTGGAAAACTAATCAGCTTTTCCGAGAGGATATGTGAGCTTTTAAACATAAACACCTTCACTTTTGCTCAATAATTCATTCCGAATGATGCATACAGATCATATATTTGCTGTTTTTTCAAGCTCACATGCACATACATGTATATCTTTGCACAAGGAAATGTGTAACTGTGTCTCACCTTAAAAAGGCTTATCGTTTTATTGGTGTCGGGGAAAACATGACATGAACGTAATATTCCGAGGACGTTTGAAGAACACGTTCCAGTAAAAAAACATCCATACGACGTTACACAACACAGCAGTTTCTGAGATGAAGAAATTTTGTTTTTGCAATATCGTCAGCGATGACCCAAGTTGGTTGCCGATTTCAACTGACAGATGTAACTTTAATATTCATTATTATTACACATGGTGTAAAATTTGTGCGCCTTGCGAGACCTGAGATTGATAGTCTTAAACATATTTTTTCGATTTCAAGGAAATCAACCAAATGTGTTTGTTTTGGTTTTTTTATGGGAAGATGATGACTTCGTTATTATCAAAATGGTTTGCCATCATAATGAGGAAAGCTCAAACGGGAAAGAGGACGAGTGATAGGTTTACCCCATGTTGATAGGATTTGTCCTACCCGTGAAGATCCAGGTTAGAGTCGGTCTTCAGCAACACATGCTTGCCGTGAAAGGCGACTATGCTTGTCGTAAGTGTCAACTAACGGGATCGGGTGGTCAGGCTCGCTGACATAGTTGATGCATGTCATCGTATCCCAATTTGGTGGATGGATGCTGGTAATGTCGGTCACTAGATTGTCTGGTCCAGACTCAATTAATTACAGACCGCCGTCATGTAGCTGAGTGCGGCGTTAAACTAAAAAACAAACAGAGGATTTGTAGGAACGAGTTTCACTACTTGTTTGAGTGCGCATATTAGGAAATAGATCGTCAACGCTTCCATAAAAATATTATTATGTGAAGTTTATTTTCAAGAAACTACAATAATTATGTGTTACTTCTTAGTGTTAAGAAATGGCAGATTTGTCTCTTGTGTACTTCAAAATTCAAATGAACACTCTCTTACCACATAAATTAATTGCTATGTAGTTGCACCATTCTTAAACCAAATCTCACCTCACCTCACTAAACGTCTCCATATAACCATATATATGAACATGTTTGAAGAGTTTCTCAATAAAAATACTCAAGTTGATCTAATTATGATAACAATTAACAAGTTCAATGTGAAACCCGTTTGCTAAACAACGCTGAAATTAATACACTAAAAAGGAATCTCATGTAGATCACATACCCAAAAGAACACTCTTAACAACAACGTAAGAGTATAATAATAATAATAATAATAATAATAATAATACATTCCACAGTAATACGAGCCAAGGATGTGGGACATTATCTCAATGTCGGTGTTGATTTTGTTGATTGTTCTGTACTGCTGGACGGTACAAAAAAGAGTGTCAACCAAGCGAAGTGCCATATCAAATCGGCCCAGATTAGTTTTTAAAGGAGAGGCTAACTGAACGACCACTGCATCGAGTTTATGTGCAGTTTGTTGAGAAGATCAGCAGTCCTGCAGAGTCCTTCGCTTGGATGAAGTCGTCAGGCCTGAAAAGTGAAACAGAAGGCTTTCTGTTTGCTGCTCAGGACCAGTCACTTCCCACTCGAAACCGTCAATGTGTGATTTTTCATCAAAATGTAAATATGAAATGTAAATTATGTGATGAATTTAATGAGACTGTCCAACACATTGTCAGTGGATGCCCAGCTTTGGCACAAAAACAGTATCTGAAGCGACATGATGGGGTGGCTCGATCCTTTTATTACCATCTTCGCCATGCTTGTGGTTTTGACACAGAGGTCCAGCCATGGTACGACCCGGAATATGTAGAGGGCGTCATGGAAAATGATAAATACAAAATCCTTTGGAATAGGCCCTTATACAGCCTCAGACATATCCAGGTGAACAAACCTGATCTTGCCCTTTTTGATAAATCCAATGAAATCATTTATATCATTGAATTTTCTATCCCTTTTGACAGTATTGTGATTGACAAGATTGAGGAAAAACATGGCAAATATGCGGACCTCGCTTTCGAAATGTCACGCTTGCATCCCAAGTAACAAGTTGTCCGACTCCCCATTGTCTTCACATTCTGCGAAAAGTTCTGGGTGGGTTTGACTAGGCAGCGCTTCCTGGGAGAAGTCCCATTCGCTGCCTGGGCTGCGTGTAGAGGGGGCAAGGGCCCTGAGCTGATGATGAGCCTAACCAGCCTGACTGTGTCAGGATCACCCAAACCCTCTTTGCTGCATTTTTTAATCTGTAAATAATAATATTGATGTCAAGACTCATGATGAAAACAAGGCATTCCACAGTTTTCGTAAACGAGCCAAGGATGTGGGACATAATCTCAATGTCAGTGTTGATTTTGTTGATGGTTTTGTACTGCTGGACGGTACAGAAATGAGTGTGAACCACCTAAAGTGTCATATCAAATCGGCCCAGACTCAGTTTTTCAAGGAGAGGCTAACTGAACGACCACTGCATCGAGTTCATGTGCAGTTTGTTGAGAGGGTAGGCAACACTGCAGAGTCCTTCGCTTGGCCGGAAGCGGCTGGCCGGAAATGTGAAACAGAAGGCTTTCTGTTTGCTGCTCAGGATCAGTCACTTCACACTCAAAACCATAAATGTGTGATTTTGCATCAAAATGTAATAAATATGAAATGTAAATTATGTAATGAATTTAATGAGACTGTCCAGCACATTGTCAGTGGATGCCCAGCTTTGGCACAAACACAGTTTCTTAAGCGACATGATGGAGTGGCTCGATCATTTTATTACTGTCCTTGCCATGCTTGTGGTTTTGGACCAGAATATGTAGAGGGCGACATGGAAAATGATAAATACAAACTTCTTTGGAATAGGCCCATTTACAGCCTCAGACGTACCCAGACGTATCCAGACCAATACACCTGATCTTGTACTTTTTGATAAATCCAATGAAATCATTTATATTATCGGATGTACTGTCCCTTTTGATTGTGATTGACAAGATTGAGGCAAAATATGGCAAATATACAGATCTAGCTTTCGAAATGTCACGCTTGCATCCCAAGTACCAAGTTGTCCGACTCCCCATTGTTCTCGGTGCCTTAGGTTTGGTACCTCCCAATCTGTTGTCTGATACCGGGAGTGTACCCGGGTTTGCTACCAGGAATACAGACCTTCTGACAATCTAGGTAATGCAGAAGGCTGCAGTGTTGGGGAGTCTTCACATTCTTCGAAAAGTTCTCGGTTGGTATGAGAAGGCGCGTTTCCTGGGACAAGTCCCATTCGCTGTCTGGGCTGCCTGTAGAGGGGGCAAGGGCCCTGAGCTGATGATGAGCCTAACCAGCCTGACTGTGCCAGGATCACCCAAACCCTCATTGCTGAAAAACAATTTTAATGTATACATAAAAATGAAAAAGAATAAAAAGAAGAAGAGGAAGCACGACGTTAAGGTAAATGTACTATGTCTTGTCTTAAGTTCACCTGCTGGCTTTGAAGGCGTGTAATGTCCCGTTACCTCTCCTGCGTGACGTACTAAATGAATTTCTCACTCCTTTAAGCATTTAGACAGGGATATCTAACCAAATGCCTCGTTATGCGAAGTGCCGTAAGTGGCAGTAAGTTGTCACAGCGCGATAACCCTATACTATTGATTTGCCCGCTAACTGGCAGCTGCCTCACAATCATATTACACAGGCACTCAACCCTCCCTTCAAATTTCGTTTCCAGGTTACAGAAACTAATTTCCGAAAAAGCTCTTTTTAGATGAAGTAAATATTCTCACAAATTTGGACATCGATTCCGGGTTCGCCATTTCGTGGATGATACCAAAAGTGCAACTGGCTGGCGAATCCCGGCACTTCCGCGGCTATTTGCTACTCGGAAATGGAACACCTCCGAAAAGAGCTCCAAACATGGTATGTCACGGCTGTCTCTGATCGATGCCATTTCATTACGTGTCCATGTCGGTAAGTAGCGTCACGGCTCCAGACAGCGAAACATCGCTACCTCGCAGAACGTAAGCAACGCACTCACCTTTCCGCTCTTTCGAAAGGTTCAGTGACACTTAAAATAGGACGTGTTGATAGAATAACAAAACCCCGCCTTCAGCAAGAGATTAGTCTGGAGTGTAGCATCGCCGCATGCTGCCAGTCTAACGTACCATTCTTATACATATACGTCTTGGTAGTTCTTGGGAGATTATTTCGAAGAAGATCATCATACCATATATTTTAATAAAGGCTTAAGGAATTGAGCATAGTATCCGTACTTCTTGGAAGCCACTATCATCGAAAGTTTCAACATGTTGCTAAATCAGTTGTTCAGGGCTTACAAAGTATGAATTAACTTTACCAAGAATGAGGTAAATGGAAGTTTTCAAGTGAGTTAGTGAGTGTAATAAGTATAATGTTTAATGCGAGGGTCATTTTCCATGTATATCACGAAGACGTGTAAATAATCGAGCCCGATTTTTGACTTGTAGCGTATGTTCTCGTGTTTTAAAAGTGAACAATTGACTTGCCTTTGCATGTGTTTGTGACGGTGCCACGTTTTCGCGAAAATTTGTCATCATCACTTTTTGATAGTGATTCATAAACACATGTTCATGATATAGTCGGACAATGATCTCTTTCAGCACAGATTTGTGCCTTCTGCTCTTGGTCAAAGGAAACTGGCACCATTTAAACACCTGAATCCCAGAAACATTTATAATACGCCACTCCATTGTTCAATGGACAGAAATTTCTTATGAATATTGAAAGGGTTAACTTTTGTCGCTTTTATTAATAACGGACTGGATGCAGCAGCATTCAAATTACGGTCCATTAAACATGACTTCTATATCAAGTTACATTATTCCTCCACATCAATATATTTTGATTGTAACACTTCTGGTTTAGTACCAAGTACAAATTAGTTTAGATTGTATATTCATATGTAAGTGCCTTGGATACAATTATTAAAACATTCCTGATACCAAGGTTACATTGTAACTATCAATCTATATACATTTGCCGCTATGTTGAATCTGCTGCTGTTGTACAATTAATGTTTCTGATTAATAAGTGACGTATTTAAGGTTACAATGCCATGATGCCATTAAAATCGGATGCTCTATTTCATCTACCGACAGAGCAAAACTGTTCACAAAACTGAACTCAACTCAACTCAACTCAAAACAAAAGGATCGCGTCCTAATGATACTTAACCTCGGCTGTCGTTTCGTAAAAAAGAATTCTGTGATTTTTTCAAACATGATGGGAGTGCCCATTGATTCTTGCCCAATGTCTTTTCTCTGTGCAGTGCAGTAAGTCAGTTATACCACAGCGTGTCAGCTTGATGTGGGAGGAAAGATTGCATGTCTTAGACGTTTATCAATTTGGTGACACTCACGGGTATTGTGCTGACAAACCTAGAAACGTTACTGGAGCTACCCTGGGACTCGAACCCATCCCTTGAGGTACCCTTAGGGACGCATCTCTACCCAACGTATTGTTGCGCTTTAAACGACTGGCACCCTTGCCCCAAGTGCCGTGCCTGAACTGGTATACGTTGACATCAATGTTGGATACATTGAAACACTTCAACGAAGATACACAAATCACATTTTACCTTCCCACATTGTTATATTATATAAATTCCACAACGCCATCATGTTTTAGTATTGACATATCACGCTTCTTATGACGACAAAAGTAATGTCTGATGCAGTTCCCTACTTGGGGACCCGTGAAGATCCGGGGTAGAATAGGTCTTCAGCAACCCATGCTTGCCGTAAAAGGTGACTCTGCTTGTCGTAAAAGGCGACTAACGGGATCGGGTGGTCAGGCTCGCTGACTCGGTTGATGCATGTCATCGATCCCAATTGCGTGGATCGATGCTCATGATATTAATCACCGGATTGTCTGACCAGACTCGATTATTTACAGAGCTGGAATAGCTGGAATATTGCTGAGTGCGGCGTTAAACAACAAAGCAACCAACCAACCAACCCTACTCGGGGCATGCTGTCGGGTGAACACCTACTTTGCCTTTGCATGTGTTTGTTGCAGGTGCAACCGATTGGGCAGGATACGCTCACCTTTTCGCGAACACCTGGTATCATCAATATATAATAACTATATACTTATGATATACAGGTAGTCGAAATCGTACAGTGGATCGGACTATATAGAAGTTATTTTCTTACGGAACAGTTTTTGTCGCTTTTATCTTTTGTGTAACGCTTTTCATCCTTTATGTAACCTCCCGTGAAGATTCTGGGAGAGAATAGGTCTTCAGCAACCCATGCTTGTCATTAGAGGCGACTAAAGGGATCGGGTGGTCAGGCTAGCTGACTTGGTTGATGCATGTCATCGTATCCTAATTGCGAAGATCGATGCTCGTGATGTAAATCACTTAACTGTCTGGTCCAGACTCGATTATTTACGGGTCGCCGTCATATAGCTAGAATATTACTGCGTGCGGCATTAAACGACAAACAAACAAACTTTATGTAACCAAGAACTAATCTCATTCCCGATCACTGGTTTTCATGATGGCCTATCGATGATGAAGACCTGTTGCTGAAACTCTTTCGACAGAATTTCTGTCGGTGTTTGTAGAAGGAAAAAAACTGTTAAAACTAGATATAATTCCAAGTATATCCGGTCTGGCAGCCCAGCGTGACATTAAACTGGAAATGATATATCTGAAGCGCTGGAGCAAAAGCTTTTAGCTGCTTAGAAACTGATTTCTTCTGCGTAATTCGTCAACCACGCGTTAAAGTAAATGTTTTGTTTTCATCAAATAGAATGTCACAGCCCGAGACTTTAATTCCTGTCCTAGGAACGGCCATTAAAAGGGTAGTTTGGTCGCATGGAGAAGCTATGGGGGTTCATAAACTTTAAGCAATATGGCCACTGAAACGAAAGAAGAGGGCTCTCTGGCCTTATTCGGTTATCAGATAGGGGCATTAAGCTCTTGACGGCGTTGCATTGGGCAAAATGTCAATTACCACCGTTTCACACCTCTAACTGCGTTGAAATCTCTAATGACTGGTTAGAAAACCTTGAGCCTTTCTTCACAAGACGCTCAATAACATCCGGGATATGGCTTTCTGTGGAATCAGATTGTAAGAGTCTCTTGGACTCACCAATGGAATGGGAGCTTTTTGAAGGAACTTGTTGGCATCAGAGATGAACCGCCTGCCGAGAACATCCCACTCACGGTAGCGCCGACTTATCAACTGAGAAAGGTCAATCCTGGAACGAAGCGTTGTACTCCGTGTTGTGGGATGCTGTAGGGGTCGTGTAGGTGCAGCAGATGCAATAACGTGAGTTAGATTGGATTCCGTTATTCATGTAAATATTCTGTGACTGTTGAAGTGTTCAGGGATTCTTGTCGTGTGAAGCTTATGTGAGGATCAATCTTTCATTCAAGGGGATCATAGACTAAACCAAACTTCATTTTCAGGACCCCCCCCCCCCCCTCCCCTCCACACACACACACACACACACACACACACACACACAGACACACACACAAGCACACACACGCACGCACGCACGCACGCACGCACGCACGCATGCACGCACTCCTACCATCATCCTTGTATTCCCGGTTCGCACATATTATGTTTCCCGGTTTGTCAGCACCATACCCATGTTTTTCACCAAAGTGGTATACGTCTCAGACCTGCATCACCCGCTCTTTATTCCCACAAGGTGGAAAACTGTTCAATGCGACGTCAAACCCAAACCAAACCACCGCCATCCTTTTATCGTACGATTGACAAATGTGTGAATTATCATGAGGAGGCCTCTTCTTCAGCTTCTTCACCATCACTTGGGGTTTGTATCCAGTACGTTCCTCCACGTTTTGGAAGTTTGTATCGACTTTTGTATCGAGATTAGGTATTTTGTTCTGCTTCAGCTACATTTTTTTTGTATTTAGTTGACAAGTTGAAGAATACACAGAGTATTTACCAATATAAAATAAAGATTTGAAACCCTTGATATTCGGGGATATTAGTTTTTTGTTTGTCGTTTAACGCCGCACTCAGCTATATTCCACCTTTATGACAGCGGTCTGTAAATAATCGAATCTGGACCAGCCAATCCACTGATTGACATCATGAGCATCGATCTACGCAATTAGGATACGATGATATGCATCAACCAAGTCAGCGAGCCTAACCACCCGATCCCGTTGGTCGCCTCTTACGACAAGCATGGGTTGCTGAAGACCCTGGAATCTGCACAGGTCGGGATGTTAGTAATTCCTATATTTGATAAATATACATACTTTAAAACATATCATACACTATCAAGTCATCGTGTGTGTGGGTGTGCGTGCGTGTGTGTGTGTGTGTGTGTGTGTGTGTGTGTAGGGGAGGGGGGGGGGGGGGGGGGGTCCTGAAAATGAAGTTTGGTTTCGTCTATGATCACCTTGAATGAAAGATTGATCTCCACATAAGCTTTAATCTTTCTTTACCAATCATTGAGTTGTTTTATATTGACTTTCATTAACTTCTTTTCAAAAGTCCGTCTCATATAATTCTTGGAGGGGCATAAAACTGCTAAATAAAACAATATTTGGAATAACACTGAATGCGTGTTAGGAAACAATTATCCTACACAGGCTTCGCTGGGATTGCGCCGTGACTTGGAACACGGCTGTGTTTGTACACCCAAGCCATACCAGTAGAAGTCTGACCTCACGTAACTATTTAGCTGCTCAACTATCTCCGTCAATCTCAGCGCGGTGCCGATCTAATCACGACCTTTCTAAATGAAACCCATGAAAGAATCATTTATTTCCTTCTTCCTATTTTCCGGACAGATTAGACGGAACCGAGGCTGAGTGAGTTCCATGAGATTACTGTCTTCGCTCCCTTAACGAAGATCGCCTTCTGTAGAATTAACACTACACTCGTTTCACGGGTATGGATTTACGGTGCCGCCCTGATGTGACGCAACGACAAGTAGAAATGATGCAAATTTGCATATTAATGAAACAGCTGGGATGAATTGGAATCGAGGTTATTTTTTCGTCCTGCTACTAATTCATGGGATGTTATGCGCAATAAAAACGTCGATGAAACGTTGCTATTGATGTGGGTCGAACTTTGGAATTATTTGTATGGAGTGAGATGGGTTTAACTCTTTGAACAGTATTTGTCGGTGTTATTTTTATTCAGTTTTTCGCCACGTGTCCGCTTGATTTGGGAGATATGTCTAAAGTGACGCTGGTCGCGATCTTAGACATTTACTTTTTTCATAAAATCTATGTTCGGAAGAGGTGCTTGCAAACTAGGGGGTTTGTGAAAAGTAAGGAAGAGAATCTTGAAAGTGGTTCAGGGAGTTTTTTGGATTTAACGCCGCTTTGAACATTATACCATTTACATAACGGCATGTCTGTTTGAAGTGGGAGGAAAGCCTGAAGTGATGCAGGTCTCAGATGTACCCTCCTGTGAACCCAATGACAAAATAAGATACATAATCAGGTCGAACTGAGATTCGAACACAAGATCATAGGTTTCTGGCGTGACCAAGGGACGCAACTCTGCACAGCGAATTGCGGCGCCTTAGACGAGTAGACCACCCGTGCGCCGTGTTGTTATGAAGAGGAAGACGGACTTGCAGTCAAGTCGATGTGGAAATCACTGTTTTAATCAATACCCTATTTTTAAAAATGTTTAGAATAATTTTTATCTGTCATATACAATGTTAAAATTAGTTACTGCACACAGATCACAACGATCGCAAATATTAGCCGCATAAGAGATAGTAGAAGAAAATGGATCCATTTGTGAAGTCTTTGCGAGTTGAGTGATGATGTCTAAGTAGCATACAGCATCTGACGTTCGATTTAATGGTGTTTCCGTGAAGGTTTATGTCCAAATCAAACGAAAAACTGTCAGGGACCGAATTTGCTGTTAAATATTCGTTTTATTATTAGAAATTCATTTTACAAACTTCATTTAACAAAGAGCAAATGTAAATTACACAACCATCGAACAATCAGCAGGTCGCAGTGGTAACACTCAAGACTCGAGACACTTAATCAATATCATGTATTTTTAAATGGTCATAAACAAAATGCACTCAACGAAACTGTAACACTCATCACAGCACCAACAGAACCGCTCCCATTTTGATGACTGTGGTGCTCTCAAAGACATGCATCCTTCAGGCATGACAACAAACCACGTGACCAGAAGCCCGCATGACCTTGGGTTTCCATACAGGTCTCGCTGTCAAAATACATCAGCTCTCGCGCCGCCGACCATCGGGTCAATTACGGATTTCTCGAACATTGATTCAAACATCCGTGACTCACTTGGAGAAAAAAAACTCCAGACAAGTTATATTGGCTAGACGCGTTTATTATACCCATGTTAGATAGTGTTGATAAATTCACGAATCATACGAGAGGGTCAAAATGGAGAGTTCTGGCAAGGATCGAATGATAAATTTTTACGGCTTAGCTATTAAGAAAGCATGTTTCTATAAAATATTTCATTTGTATAAAACACTTTTTCTGTTTGCACGCAGATGGTTGTACTAGTTGATAGTTATATGATATTATTTCAAGCCAGAAGGACAACCATTTCGTAATGCTGTTGACCGCCTCCGTGGTCTAGTGGTAGAGCGTCCGCCCGGAGAGCGGCAGGTCCGGGGTTCGTTCCATGGCCGCGTCATACCAAAAGACGTTAAAAGATGGTACTTGTTGTTACCCTGTCTGGCGCTCGGCATTAAGGGGCTGAAACAAGGACTGGTCGGCTCGGAGTCAGTATACTGTGTCTGAGTTGGGTATTCAGGTTAAACTGCGGCATGGTATCTCAGTGAGCTAACACTATAAATCGGCATCAGTCCGGACTAGTACAAGCAGCCACACATACACACACACGCGCATCCACGTCGCCATATAAGTGCAATGGTTCATTCGTCACGTATAATTCCCGGGTTCGATTCCCCAAGGCGGTATACCGTGTGAATCAAGTTTTTGGTTTGATATTGATGAATCATTTGAAAGACTTTACGCTTTCTCATATTTCCGGTTGTCTTGAGACTTGTAAGGCGGAATAAGACCAGTAGTATTAATTTCACTGGTCATAAGAAGAAAATGAGTACCAGCATCACAATATACGTCCCGACGAATTGTGTGCCACTAAACTCGACTTTGTGGATAGTGGGTCAAAGTATTAAACACTGGTTTGTTGTTATGGGCTCCATCACCGACAGTGAGTGGGTGAGTATGGTTTTACGCCGCTTTTAGCAATATTCCAGCAATATCGCGGCGGGGGACACCAGAAATGGGCTTCACACAATGTACCCATGTCAGGAATCGAGCCCGGGTCTTTGGCGTGACGAGCGAACGCTTTAACCACTAGTCTACCCGACCGCCCCCCATCACCGACAGGCCGTCGTCAAATATTCAAAGCAAAAAAGGTTAGGAATCCTAAATATATTTTGGGGATAGTTCTGTAATGTAAACAGCGCATGATTTCATACAAATATCCCCAAAAATACCCCTAACTTGTTTTTGTACAAATTATACATGCAGTTGGACATTGTCTGCCTACATACAAAACATCCCTTCGCGTACCGCTGACCAATTAGACCAAACAGTAATTGACATATTTTAACTTGTGTTTAAGAAACAAGAATGAGTGAGTGAGTGAGTTGGGTTAAACGCCGCTTTTAACAGTATTCCAGTTATATCACGGCGTGTCAGCTTAATGTGGGAGTGCCCGAAGCCCGAAGTGATGCAGGTCTCAGACGTTTACCACTTCGGTGAAACCCACGAGCATGGGTATGGTGCTGACAAACCTAGAAACATAATCGGAGCGAACCGGGATTCGAACCCACAATCATAGGTTTCTGGCGTGCCCAAGGGACGCAACTCTGCACAGCGAATCGCGGCGCCTAAGACGACTGGGCCACCCGTGCCCCCTTAACAAACAAGATAATGATAATACCGTACGTGCGTGCGTGCGTGCGTGCGTGGTGGGTGGCTGGGTGCGTGCGTGCGTGCGTTCGTGCGTGGGTGGGTGTTAGGGAAGGGGTCACTTTTACTTTTGTTTTATCCTCAATCATAACGTTTACAAACAAAGTAGTAAACATCCCAAGTCCTGCATCACTTTCCTCCCGCATCAAGCCGACACGCTGTGATGTAACTGGACTGCAATACCAATTCACTCCTAAACCACGAATAGTGAATCCTTGATCCTCTCAATAAAATGTTACAAGTGTATGCATACATAAGTAAAAGGGCTAGATGAAATAAATATGTATTTCCTCTATAACCCTTCCTTACACGTTATTTATCGTCATTCTCGACTGTTTATATACGAGTAAGCCATACACACCAAGCTAAGGAGATGAGATAACGTTTCAGTCCAACTGAGCTATGATCTGCCGTCGTCTTAGTGTCGGGACACGACATGGAAATTCAATAAAGATTTTCATGTTTCATATCCCCCGGAATCATTCGAGAGCGAACAAATTGTTCCCGATTCTATGGCTGGTTTCCAATTCGCCCTTCGCCTTTGTTTGACATCGTCCGTTCTGAGTCCATCGTCGCTTGTTTGATTGCACACTGTAAAGCAGGCGCTTCGAAGCCGTTAACGTTAATAAAGAGAAAACTTCAGAACATTGGAATTATTTGAGTTTGCGTTGAGAAAAAAGTGTATAAAGACAGAAGTTTACAAATGAAATTAGCTGTTTTTGTAGTTCGGGATCAAAGATGAATTACATCGTTGTAGGTCTATGGTTTCAGGAGCATTGTCGGGAAACGGTTGAAGATGAAACGATGGTTGATGGACAAGGTTGGTAATCATTTTGACTAAAGAATTCAATATTTATTGATTAGCTAAATCAATAAGACATGACACAGTGTAAGGGGACGCGATCAATGTAAGTGGCGTTATCCGAGTCATATATGGTAATGATCTTGCTGTCAATTAACTCTCTGAAGCCACGCCCACGTTCACGCCCACTTCTCAATTCGTGTGATTGAGTATCTGTCTAATTTGATGACGGTTTAATTGTACAGAAGAGGAGGAGGCTTTTCTGCCAATACTCGTTCCGGTGTGAGTAATGTTGCCCTTTACACTGACACTTCGTTAGTCCTGATCGCTTAAGTTGCTTTTAAACGCACAAACGCACAAACGCACACACACACGCACACGCGCGCACGCACACGCACACACACACACACACACACACACACATTCTTTCATATTACTAATCTGTCAAGTAATGCGTGTTCTTTAACTTCTTTTGAGCAGTATATCAAAATTTGGTAAACCGGACGGTTTCATTTTGAACGCTACAGTACTGATTGACGAGGTTTAACTATACGTGGATTATGTTTAGTATGGATTGATCAATTGTGACTAGGCTTCATGTGTTGGGTTAGCAGGTATATGTTCACATTCAGTGAAGACGTATTGCCTGCCTGCGAATCCTTTACCCCTAAAAGTATAATTAATACAACATTTAATGTTGTTTATGATATAACTACTAACATCACTACTGCTTCAAATGATACTACTACTACTACTACGTCTACTACTACTACGTCTACTACTACTACGTCTACTACTACTACAACGTCTACCACTACTACAACTTCTACCACTACTACTACTTTCCACACTCAGTTATATGCGCTATACTCCAGCTATATGACGGCGGTCTGTAAATAATTAAGTCTGGACCAGACAATACAGTGATCAATATCATGAGCATCGATACTACTACTATTACTATTGTGACTACCATTACTGTACTACCACCACTAATACTGCTGCTACGTGTTTGTGTGTGTACAACTTCTACTACTACTTCTACTACGACTACTAATACTATTACTATTACTACTTCTACGACTACCACTACTGTTACTATTGCTACTACAACTACTACTGCCACTGTAAGTTACATTACTACTGATATCACGACCAGCTCAAAACCAACACCTACAACTTCCACATCCACCACTTCTGCAACTACTTCCACCTCCACTACTTAAACAAGGTCCACAACTCTGAAGCCGACCTACGTGGTCCTCTCTTGCACTGTCCGCAATGGTATGTCAGAACCTTACGGGCCGACCAATCCATTCCACATTCAACGAGATGTGCTAAGATTGTTTTTGAAAATAAATCTTTCCTGAGAAAAAAAAAGGTTTTACCGAAAAGCGTTATTAGGTGTCACCAAGAAATATTTGGCTCCTCCTTTCCAAGAAAGGAATTTACGTTTTGAAAAGATTAAAGAATAATCTGTCTCAAAACAAAAATCTCAAACCATCAGCTCCACTGTTATCAGGGGGCACAGGTGGCCCAGTCGCCTAAGCGCCGTAATGTGTCTCTTGAGCACGTCAGAAACATATGATCGTGGGTTCGAATCCCGACTCGCCCCGATTATGTTTCTAGGTTTGTCAGCACCATACCCGTGCTCGTGGGTTTAACCGAAGTGGTAAACGTGTAAGACCTGCATCACTTCGCCCTTTTCCCCCACATTTTGCTGACACGCCGTGATGTTACTGGAATACTGTTCAAAGAGACGTTGGCCAAACCCAACTCACTGCGCTGAGCTGTCAAAGGTTCGTTTTGTCATTGCACATGGTGATTCATGAAGAGTAACTAACGTACTTTAGTTGAACTATACAGCCTTGGCAGTCGGCGGCTAAACGTAATTAACGACCAGTTTGTCTACCCTCACACAACCCCTGCCACAGTCTACTAGTAATTAGCCGTCTTATAAAATGTACTTATCGAGCGCATTGTCCAAACGCTGCTTTTCCCAGAACGAGGCTCACATTATCGTGCTTCTCAGGGATTTTTTTGTATTTAGTCACGTGTTACGTTAGGTCTTCCAGCCTTTAATTATAGCTCGATTGAATACTACAAGGAGAAAAAGGTTTCGCTTTGCTTTATTCTCTTAAAAGTCCTGAGAAAAAGATACATTTCTGTAATATTTGTGAGCATAATGTACACTTATAGGCCTCGCCATTTAAAATAGAATCATCGAGATGATTAATAAATATGTGGTAATACTTAGAAAGGGAAAACAAGCCATTCTTGCGATAAGCCGGCGGTCGGGTAGCCTAGTGGTTAAAGGTTTGCTCGTCACGCCGAAGACCCGGCTTCGATTCTCTACATGGGTACAATATGCGAAGCCCATTTCTGGTTTCCCCTGCCGTGATATAGCTGGAATATTGCTTAAAGTGGCCTAAAACCATACTCACTCAACCACTCAACCACCCACTCACTCACTCAACCGACCGGTAGGGTAATAACAAAAATGTTAATCACGTGGTTACAATCCAGGTGAGGATCGGCAGCCAGGTGCGGTTACATTTAGCAGTGAACGTGGCCAACAACACTTTAAATGGTGTCCTCCCATTGGTTAGACGTCCCAATAGTTAGACAGCTTATAACAACACTTTAAACGGTTGAGTGCACACTAATCCTTATGCTTGTTACCTCAGACTTTAAAATGGAATAGTCCAGATAAGACCTGACAAACAAAGCAAAGCAGCTTTAAATAGATACTTTAATATTATACTTAACATTTAATGACACTTTACATTTGATAAATTTTATACAGTTTGTAACAACACTTTGTGACAGTTTTTGGTAATGTACACTTTACATTTAATAACTTTTACAGTTTATTTATCCCAGACGAAGCAAGTGTGCTAGGTGACAGAGGTCTGTTGAGTCGCTCTTGAACTTCTGTCTTCAGTTGTCGAAAAAGGCGGCCATAGGTTGTTGCTTGGCGATCTGGCAAAAGGGCAAACACTAGAGGGAAGGTGTTGGGACCAACTCTGGCATGAATGATGTATACTTGATCCCATAAACCTGGACATGCTGTGAAGGTACCATCCATGTAAAGAGTGTCAGCTTCCTGGAGGGCTTGTATCTGTTCTACAGTGGAGAACGCCAGGATCGTGTCATCGTCGCCGTCGCTGAACAGTAGAAAGGGACGTCCATCTGTTGTCTCTGACCATTTGTCTTCAATGTCTACTGCTGACCGCGACCTGGGTAACGCTGGAATGTAACACCTGAACAAGAGCAAAGGAACAGTTACACATATGTTACATGAAATATTGATAATGATTTCATTAACTTGAAATGTTTAAGAGCGAAACAAGTTATGTGGGACCTAAAAAAAAAGAAGTAAATTCTAACCAAGTCAAAAATACGAGATGATATTTACCTGTAAAGTGCACTTTTCACGCTCTGAAATGATGGCATCGCTGGCATGTTGGCTTCATCTACTTGAGTGACTTGCTCCTCGTACAATGCCTGCATCTGTGTGGTTTCTTCTCGCGCTCTTTTACGAAGATTGCTGACAAAGTTCACTCTGGTTTCATCTTCAGGCGGATGGTTATGTTCCGACTGATTGCAAAGAAAGTCACCGACAGTTGTACATTTCCCATTGCACGTCTTGACGACGCACCTCCAATGTGTGAAGGTTTGCCTCTCGCGGTTTCTGTTGTAAATATAATTATCCATCTAATATCAACTGCTCACTTCCACGCCGAGAGGTGAGGTACTCTACTTTCCTTAAACCAGCCATATCGATACTGATAATGATACGTACCCCAAGATCATTTTTATTTGTTTGATGAGTAGATAATCTAAACTCAACTCCTTCAACTGATAATACAGTGAGACAATTAAGCTACTCCATAGTTTACATAGTTAATCTCATGCCTATTGAACCTGTGCCGAGAGTAAGGTAATTTAGGTTGATTAAACGAAATTATAACATATATACTCCATAAACTGTGAGTCCCCTATCCCTACCCAGTACTTTAATCTAATTAGGACTGATCCATTACACCTGTAGGTATATTCCCTCTTTGCCTAAATAAACATGTCTAACAATTGGGACGTCTAACTAATGGGACGTCTAACTAATGGGATATAACCCTTTAAATACAACATCTGCACGTTATTTTCTTTTGGTTCGTGCTGGTGAAGTACGTAGGCTTCTAAATATAGCTGCTCCCAGTCACGTGACTGTCGATTCATTCCCGGATTGTAACCACGTGATCAAAACTCAACGATGATGTTTATCGCTGCAAAATGGATATAAGAAATTTTTAAAGCGCTCTTTGCAATTTTGTGTCATTACTGTAAATAATATTCCTTATCGACGGCTTGTTTCCATTTTATAGATATTAGAACATATGCATAGAGGTTATCACGCGAGTGTGTTTGGGGATGGTAAATAGCCTGCATTAGGAATAAACATTGTATTTAACGAGCCTTGGCGAGCTAAATACATAGTGTTTATTCCTAATACAGGATATTTACCATCCCCAAACACACAAGCGTGATAACCTCTTTATCATTTAATGTCATTCTTTAATTCTGTGCTTCAAAATCGCTTTACCCTCACTCACAAACATTACCGAAGCATTGCGAGTTTTCCTGGAATGCTAGCATTAATATTTATTACGTCACAGGGTAAGTGATGTGTCAGTCGGACAGTGACAGTAGCCAATATAGTTCCAACTGAAATATGTTTCTTATACAGTGGCCAAGCAACATATACGCAAAACAACAATTGTTTTTAATTGTCTTTCGCGGCAATCCAACGGTCTGTCCGCTAGAGTAACTGCCCTTTGTCAAAGGGAAACTACTCTAACCCTAGTCTATGAGACGTCACGGCCACGGTCAGATGTTGTTGACAGTCGGTCTCTCCTGTCATAACGACAAGAAGTGTTGTCAGATGTACACACAGCGACAAAACGAAACAAGGTAACAATTCAAACATATTTCCGCCAAATCCAACTATTTTAATTTGTGGAGGAGGTTTCAAGCCGCAGAGGTCTACAAGCACAGATATGGCTACTGCCCTCGCCAAATTGTTTCGAAATGTATATCTCCAAAGTTGCCAAAAGTTATAAAATGCCTAAGCTACGTCATAGTTAGACACAGATTTTCAATATATTAGACTGTTCTTTTGATAATGATAGCAATTATCCCTGTAGTTTATCCAGATTCCCGATGGTTAATTCTGACTCGATCGCCGAATGACGAGTGCGACGCCGTGTTTGTTTATAAACAGTGAAAGTAGTCCCTACGTGACCTTTGATATTTGCATCTCTATCCGCATATGACCCCAACGGATATCGTTTTTATCCGTTGGCTTTATCCTGCCGAGAAACCTACCCATTATATGATAAAGCTTTTTATTAATCACTCATGGCGAGGACTATGCCGGTAACAGTGTACAGTTTCTACGATTCCCTTTCGTCAACTATTAGTGCTATGTAAAAGGGAAGTGAAACTGATCTCACATTCGTTATTTTAATTATTTGACATTCTGTATTACAGTAAACTATGGTTATAACGAATTCCAAGGGGCCACCTATTTTAGTTCGTTATAACCGTACTTCGTTATAAGCATATATGTTCAACATATATACAGCAAATGGTCAGGACAAAAAAAAGTTCGTTAAAAAAGAGTTCGTTATAAACGTATTTTACTGTACTTAGTTTTCGGATCCGTTGAATAAAATAAATTATTAGATTTTAAAAACAATCGGTTTTTCCCCACCAAGTCTCTTAACAATTTCAAGTTAATAAAAACTCAAAAAGATCGATGAAGGAAGAAAGTAACCGTTACCTTGTCATTCAATAAACACTTTCAGTATCACTTTATTTCATCAATTCACCCGCCTTCCTAATTTAAAGAGACCCCTTTAATATGGTTGTTTTTCCGAGTTCTTTCGTGTTTGTTTTTTTATATTTTGACTTACAATCCATCAACAAGAATATATGCGTAATACAAATAAAATAAAAAGAGCATTTGAATGGCGTGTCTTTTTGTGCGGTAAGGTAAGCTAGCTGTTAAATTCTTTATAGTTTTATTTTCTCAAGGGTAGAGCGTGTTCTCGTATCCCCTTCACTGTCATACTGCGGGAGGGCGAGGGTAGCCCAGTTGTAAAGCGTTGGCTTGTCATGCAGACCCCCGGGTTCGATACCGAACATGCGACCAATGTGTAACGTCCGTTCAAAGTGTCACAAATGATATGGGAGAGTATTGCTTTAGCTTAGTAAGACGCACTAGCTCATATTTGTTGTTAAAAGGTGTCCTCACTTACTCACTCCGTAGATATACCGGGGGATGGGAGGGGGGAGGGGGGGTGGGGGCGGTACTCAACTCATAGGGCTTCTTAGATGCAATGTGTTAGAGCAGTCGCGTCTCCACTGCGCGAAATCGCCCGTGAAGATCCGTGTAAGAATTGGTCTTCAGGAACCATTACTTGTCTTAAGAGGCGACTAAAGGGATCCGGTGGTCAGGCTCGCTGACTTGGTTGATGCATGTCATGGATCCAAATTGCGTGGATCGATGCTCATGATGTTAATCACTGGTATTGTCTGGTCCAGACTCGATAATTTACAGACCGCCGTCATTTAGCTGGACTATTGCTGTGTGCGGCGTTAAACAACAAACTGCACGAAATTTATCGAGTAGTCCGGCTCTGTGACCGGTTGACTGCGAGTCACCGTCATCCAACTGATCTCAACCACTGGTTTGTCTGACCCAGACTTGATTATTTATACCCCGCCATGAAGCGGGGAAATAGTGCAGGCTGCACCGTAAACAACAAACAAAACAAACACTCACGTATTCAATCAATATGCGACACTGTCTGGTCAAAGGATTCATAATCATGGGAATACTCGTGGCTGTCAGCTTGGTGTCAGGGTAACATGTATGTAACTCACTGCTCTGTCTACAGAACAAATTCAGGGCACACGACTTCACAGTTCACACCCGTTTACACGTGTCCAGTTTTAGTCTGGGCCTGTCTGTCAACACGACAAGATGAAGCCATCACATGTGGCAGCAACTCCTATGACGATCGAAGTGATCATTCATGACGCTAGAGTCCCTCTCACACAACCGGAACTGACTGTCAGGAATTGTTCGTATGAAGCTCTCGAGACGACCCCTTGTCACCGGCAAGGACATTGAGACGCCCCCCTGCTACACGTGAATGCATTCAGACATCTCGTAATTATCTGAATCAGACTAAGTGATGAGAAAAAGACACATTTAGATAGCGTTAGTGATAATCCGCTCTAATCGATGTAGATCTGGACCAGATCTCTCCACGGCTGGTACCTTACTGAGCGTTCGATATACCAACAATTGATGAACTGCCGTTCAGTTTATGGGAAAATGAACAAAAAGTGTTTCTGATCAGATGAGTGATTTATTGTTATTTGCTGGTGGAAACAGTCATGGGATAAGAAGTCCAGCTGTGTTGTGTATCCGCGCTGCATTAAAAAAAACATGTACACCCTATTCCCATTACAACAACACATATAATATCGACAGACCTTGGCGGGGATGGGTTTTTGCTACATCAAGCATTGATTGGTTTTGTACAGATTCAGCTTACCAAAACCTTTTTTAAGTAATAAATAAAAAAGATTTTATATTATCGTTCTCAAATACATTAAAAGAGCCACACACACACACACACACACACACACACATAAGCATCACTTCTGTAGCTGTACCATCCAAACATATTTATCATAAAACATTGATCGGAAAGTTGGCCCCTTTATCCGACCAAGGTCAACACTACCCTGAACGTCCTAAGCAGTTTTTGAGCCCCAGAATCCCCGGAATGGGAGAAAAGATTGGCCAAATCTTCCATGTACTGTAGATCGATACACCAGACCATTGGATCAGCGATATCTCATCGTGGCCGGAGTTCCAGCACTGCGAAGCACTTGCTCTATCAATTATTACTGTGTTTGTGATTCCAAGATTTGATCTAATCGCTATTTCTCAAGGCGACACTCGGTGGGGGTAAGTGTTCTTGTGATCGCTCTCACAACTCATTGGCTGTTTGTTAGGCTTGTGCCTCGACGCGGCCGTTCATTGGTCGATGGGAACCGCTTCGCCAATGATCAACCGTTAAAGTCTGTTCTAGGGGTGGATCGACTACAAGACGGGATTGCCCTTCTAAGCAAGCCTTGAGAACAGTCAGGGAAAACTGGGAGAGGGATCTTCTCCAAGTTATGACACTGGTGTTGACTGGAAACTATTTCTACCAGAATGTTCAAGTGATTAAGACTTTGGAGTGCCTTAAACTTCACCGACCATGTTGAGGTTAACTTGTATGATCATCGTCGCCGTCGTCAGCGTCACGAGGAGCGTTGCGTCAGGTCAGTGTTTGAGTCAATGAGACTCCATGGCTAAATAGTAGGTCTTACTCAACTGTGGCAGAACAGTCGATAGTAATTACGTTAGTTTACAGTCAATGGCTTCGCACTAATTAGGTTTCTGTACATGTCAATAGTTCTGTACACATACTGCATGCAACAGCTAGGCCACCTGTTGCGCTGTCTGAACAAACGCCGCCATCATCAGCTTCTGCAGCTGCAACTTGTGAAGGATAGACCGCGAACTTCATCTTTGTAACTTGCAGTGTCAGCTACGTTAGTACTTAATTTACTTCTGTAATTAACAAAACAGACGCGTCACTATTGTTAAATAGTATTTAGATCAATGTTAATATTTTTAAATTTTAAAGTTCCTCGTATACCCTTACAGTAAACTACGTTTATAACGAACTGACCGATAAAACGAACTTTATTTTTTAGTCCCGACCATTTATTGTATATATGCCGTTTTTGCTTATAACGAACTACGGTCATTACGAACTAAAATTAGTGGTCCCTTGAGTTCGTTATAACCGTGGTTTACTGTATACGAAGTCCCGGGGATCATAATCAGGACAAATTTGGGATTTTATGGTGCTTCGTATAATGTATGCATAATCATTCTCCGTGTCTGCAATAATACCAAAAGAGGGGTGATATTCACCTCACTCACGACTTATGTATCGTTAAAGGTCATTTGGGATGGTATTATCCATCTCGACTTAAAATCGAGTGTTTAATACAAAATAAAATGAAAAAATAATCTCACGGGTTTAAGAAGAGAACAAACCTGCAAACGATGAGATACTGCTGATCCAGTGATGATCAAACATTTAAAGATGCGAGTGGTGTTAAACGTATCCTTGTGTGAGATAATGAGAAAAATAAATCTTTACTGTTATAAGTGCTCATCGTCTTTGTCGATTGATTAGAGTTTGCTTCCCTCAACAGTCGTTACTGTAATCACCACGAACAGAGCTGTCGATATTATTCAAGGTAAAAAATAAGAGTCCGTCAAAAATGAAACCAACGATAGTAACACTGCATTGCATTCACTATAATGACACCAATTTGTGATGCTGGCAACTTACAAACACCAGCTGTTAAGCACTTAACTGGAGAAATCAGCTAAATTTCGAATACTTTTTCAATATTGCTTATATAACACGCCAAAGGAAATGTGTTAAAATGCGTATGTTCGTATTCTTTTTCATACGTTGTTTAACTTGTCATGTTAATTACATAGAGTCAGGGTCAGAGTAGGTATCCAGTAGGTCCTGCTTGTCGCATGAACTAACATAGGCTGTGTGACTTAGGTGACTGTGTCATCGACCACGAAGTCGTAGTTCGTTGTTCATGCTTTCAGTCACTGGTTTCTATGGCCCAGTACAGATACACTGAAAGAACGGATACATTACTGACAATGTTTAACATTATTCACTCACTCACTCACTGACGACACCACTGCGGTAACACTGGATCTGACGAAATTGCCGGGTAAAAGAAACCATACACCCATGGTTGACGGTGGCTTAAGATTTCAGCGTACTGTGACTGTTTTTCCAACCTAGTGACGTTTCGATAACGTTTGTAACGTTTTCCTCATATCCAATTTTCAAATGTGTATACTTGCTTTGGCCCGGCAATCTATTTAATGATAATCCATCCAAATTAAAAAAAATTACCTTTGTCTTCTATTGACACGATAATTTAAACCAAAGCCCTCGTTCTAAATACTTACACTCTGCTTATATCACGTAAACTGACAAACGCGTAGCCTGTGTACTCAATCGCAGAGCTTCTGAACAACAACAGCCACCTTTACGTTCACACAATCTGATAATCACGACTAACTTAATTCTAAAACGCGATAAAAGTATTCTGAAGGATAGCATAAAGATGGCTAGGCGGGCCAGCATTGACAAGATTGACTTAAGTAAAACAAATTCATTGCGTCTTTGCATCAGATTTAGTGTGCGCGTTAACGCCAGGCTGGATCCGACGGTGTTGGGCTGCTGTTACTGCCACAATCAGTTCTGGGAGTTCATCAAGCACCATCAGATATCGCCCAGCACTGTCAATTGGAAACGGTTAAAATCAATATCTTATCATACGGATTCCACAGTCGACATAAACAAGGCTGATATATGCCTCTCGATGTACCATTGGGGTTATATAGATGCTTCATTGTACTGTAATTGGGTAAAGTTGATTTGTTACAGAATACGAGTGTGTGGATTGATTTTTACATCGTCCTCCAAAGTATAACAGCTCTATCATGACGATTTGTTAAGTAGTCATGCTTAGACTTTTTAAACCAGTGGTCGATAAGGTGAACATCTACCCATGCCGTCTGATACGTCACACCCATATCAGTTGGGGTATCATTTTTAGAAGGGACTAATTTGTATCATTGGTTAATAAAATATTCATTTTTGAAGGTCAATGTCAGTATAATTAATTCGTTTTTAGGATAAATACCCCTTAACACACAAAGTTTTTTTCCAAAATATGCCATAAAGGTCTTATCATCGTGTTTACAATACGTGCGACTTCCCTGAACATATATATCACTGATGCTGAACAAGTAACATCCAAGAGATGAGGCTGTTAGAAGAAATACCATCAAAACGCGATTGTGTGGTCATATTTTGTCAGGGCCTGATCGTTAGGTCGTATATCATCAATGCCTAACAGTTAGGTCAAATATCAAGACCTGACCGTTTGTCATGTCATCAAAGTCGGATTGTTAGAAGATATATTACCAAGGCCTGATTGTTAGGTCAAATATCGCTTGCATGGCCGAGGATCTAGATTAATACTTATATAATTACACTTGCGAATTCAATGATCATCATGGCTATGTGATTAAAGTTGTCATTAGCGCGAATGCATACACTGCACTTGTTTCAAATTAACCATACTGAATGCTTCTGTGACAATCGTGCGGGGAAAATGTTTACATTATGAGACCAGGAGAAGAATTGAAGTGACAAAGGGACAAAAACATCTTAAGAACGTATTGAATATGAATATTAGTGTTACATGTCGTATATGTGACTTGACCTGGCAGTAGTGTGTTTGATGGGGCACTTGCTGAAGATTATGACTTAGTCTGACTTAAGGTGCCATTTATTAAGGAAGAAAGTGAACATGCAGCACTTTGGGAATCGATATTCTACAACTCTCGCAATACATTACCTTGTCAGAAACGAAAAGGACAAAATATCACTCAGCTTTCGTCGGGTAAATGTTCTTTGACATTGGTTCCGATGTTGTATGCCATAAATGTCTCTCTCGTGCGGGCTCCCTCTTTCTCTCTTTTTTCTCTCTTTTTTCTCTTTTCTCTCTTTCTTTCTCTCTCCCTCTTCTACTCTCTCCTCACACCCTCTTTCTCTCGCTTTCTTTCTATCTTTCTTCTGTCTCTCTTTTTCTCTCCCTCTCCACTCTTTCACCCATCTCTCACTCTCTTTCTATCGCTCTTTTTATATCTCTTTCCTCTGTCTTTAACTCTCTCTCTTTCTCTCCCTCATTCACTCTTTTCATTCTTTCTCTGTCTGTGTGTCTTCCTCTCTCTCATTTCCCTCTTTATTTCTCTCTCACACACACACGCACACACACGCACACAAACGCACATGTCATATACGTGAAATAATCTTGAACAGGACGATTCAAAAATCCATTTCATGTGACTCCACCTATAGCTTTGGTATTTCCGGTCAACGATTTGTGCAGATAATGTCATCTGAGTTTGTGATGCTCATTGGCAGCTATGTGTCTGACAATTGTGCTGAAGAAATGTACTCACTAATAGCAATTTAAAGCAATGTTTTCTGCATTATTAACTTAAAACCGAATGTGAGACTCTCTCCAAATGTCAGCTCCTACCACGGGGAGTTCATATCTCCCGTTAATGTTAATAGATGAAGTGAAGCATGCATCTTATATGTCAACACGTTTGACACCTCTTTACATGTACATTCACCAGTGCTGAGACAAGCCAGGATGTTAAAGCTGCTGATAAATGTACGAATCATTATGATTCCAGTTCTAAATTAAAAATTAAAATTAAAATTAGTGTCACTTATGACACACTGTTATCCTAGTCACCATCTAACGCTCCACATACTGGGAAGGTCGAGAATGTGAAACTACGCGACTTGCAAAGAGCAGACTAATTCCTACCTTAGAATAAAAACTCAAGTGGAAACTAATTGTAAAAAACTGGGAACAAACCGTATTTCAGGTGGTGAGGACACCACTGTAGAAAATGTGTTAGCCTAAACACGACACGCCCCTAAACATGTTTAGGGTTGTGTTTAACAGCTAGTAGATTGTGGGGATGTTGTTCTTAGGTGGTGTTTAGGCTGTAAACGATAGCTCATTTCGTGTGTTTAGATTTTTAACGTGTTTAGATAGAACCCAACACATGTGTTTTCCGTTTAGGATTTAAACACATTCCTGAACATGTATAGATGTAAACATGTAAACATATCTTGCAGGTGTTTACTTGACACATTTTTTACAGTGTATCCATCAACTTTTGAAAACGTGATCAGGTACATCGATGTGCTTTACTAGTCTCCTCTAACTAAATTTGACCGCCTCCGTGGTCTAGTGGTAGAGCGTCCGCCCGGAGAGCGGAAGGTCCGGGGTTCAATCCCGGCCGCGTCATACCAAAAGACGTTAAAAGATGGTACTTGTTGTTACCCTGTCTGGCGCTCGGGATTAAGGGGCTAAAACAAAGACTGGTCGGCTCGGAGTCAGTACACTTTGTCTGAGTGGGGTATTCATGTTAAACTGCGGCATGGTATCTCAGTGAGCTAGCACTATAAGTCGGCATTAGTCCGGACTAGTACAAGCAGCCACACAAACACACACACGTACATGTACGTCGCAATATAAGTGCAATAATCTTGGACGCGACGTTTAACCATATATCAACACTCGTCAATAAAAGTTTACAACTCCTCGGAATTTTAAACTTTTATCAACTCAGGCTGATATATTTGATGTCAAGACACTCGGGTCAGATTCTCTGTAGACGAGTAAATACCATTCAATTGCATCTGGGGGCACCGGTGCCCCAGTCGTCTGAGACGTCTAAGGCGTCTACGTTGCGTCCCTTGGACACGCCAGAAACCTATGATTGTGGGTTCGAATCCCGGTTCGCCCCGATTATGTTTCTAGGTTTGTCAGCACCATACCCGTGCTCGTGGGTTTCGCCGAAGTGGTAAACGTCTGAGACCTGCATCACTTCGGGCTTTCCTGCCACATTAAGCTGACACGCCACTATATAACTGGAATACTGTTAAAAGCGGCGTTAAACCCAACTCACTCACTCACTCACTCTATTGCATATATATACGAGAAAGCAACTTTTGTCATATAAATACATCCGAGAGCATTTATTCTAGTTTTGACGAGTTTAACCACATGGCTACATAGATCCATCATTGTTCTTGTTGAGGTTTTTTATTTTGGTAAAAATGATAGTCACACATCAATTCTTCTTTCAACCAGTTCAGGAATGGAACATATTCCCAGTTTTCAGCACAGTTTGTGTACAGCACACAAATTAGTAAGCAGACTTTGAATTTGATATTGTCATGAGTTCAAATCTTTTGAAAGTTCCCATCCAATGATATGCAAGTACACTAGAGGTTTGAATCACGTGCATCTAAAACCTCGCAAATTTGCCAAATGATTATAATTATGATAAAAATATAGATTTAATATGTTTGTCAAGTATGGCAACGGTTAGGTGAGGTGAAATGGGGTTTAACGTCGTGTCCAAAAATATTGCGTGTGTGTGTGTGTGTGTGTGTGTGTGTGTGTGTGTGTGTGTGTGTGTGTGTGTGTGTGTGTGTGTGTGTGTGTGCGTGCGTGTGCTAGTCCGGACTGACGCCGATTTATAGCTCACTGAGATACCATGCCTCAGTTTAACATGAATACCCCGCTCAGACACAGTATACTGGCTCCAAGCCGACCAGTCCTTGTTTTGGCCCCTTAATGTCGAGCACCAGACAGGGGTAACAACAAGTACCATCTTTTAATGACTTTTGATATGACGCGGCCGGGGATCGATCCCGGACCTCCCCTTCTCCGGGTGGACGCCCTACCACTAGACCACGGAGGCTGTCGCAGGGACAGAGATTAGAGAACATGTAACTGCAACCCGTGAAGATCCGGGATGGAATAGGTCTTCATCAACACATACTTGTCGTACGAGTCGACTATGCTTGTCGTACGAGTCGACTATGCTTGTCGTTAGAGTCGACTATGCTTGTCGTTAGAGGCGACTATGCTTGTCGTACGAGTCGACTATGCTTCTCGTTAGAGTCGACTATGCTTGTCGTTAGAGTCGACTATGCTTGTCGTTAGAGTCGACTATGCTTGTCGTTAGAGTCGACTATGCTTGTCGTTAGAGGCGACTATGCTTGTCGTTAGAGTCGACTATGCTTGTCGTTAGAGGTGATTTACGGGATTTAATCGAAACAATCGTTACTGAGTGCGACGTTAAAGAACAAACAAACAAACAAAACAAATTCAATTCTGTTTTCAGTATTAAAAAGGGACAATATTTGCCTTATTCTGTTAGTACTAGGAATATTTCCACCTGTCTACATACGTCTACAGCGCATAACCTTGACAATAATGACAATCAAATATCACCTTTATATAAAATTGAGTGAGGATATTCCTTCAAAAACGTTGTAAGCCATACTAAGAACGTCATCATCATTTTTACATTGTTCAAGTCATATATAATTCATGCGAGCATCATTCTTCTGATCTCCACAACTTTAATTCTGTATAAATCCTTGAAAGATGATCCGACGATGTGAATAACGAATATGTAGTCGACCCCCAGCTGAAATAAGATCCCCGTTAGAGGCAAGGATCACAGTTCCACCTTCAAGGAACCTTGTTAATGGTAATTGTATACACCCGATTCTCTTTCTCACTTATTCTTGGGGCGTTTGGGTAGTCTAGTGGTTAAAGCGTTCGCTCGTCACGCCGATGAGCCGGGTTCGATTACCCACACGAGTGCCCCCCGCTGTGATATTGCTGGATAACTGCTAAACCAGGCGTAAAACCACACTAAAAAAGGAGAAGGGGTTAGTGTGCATTTTATTGTGCAACGTGTGCATGTTAACAATTCACACGTTACTATAGAGGCATTGGAAATTTGCATAAATATATAAGTAGTATTTCACTTTTTAATATAGTTTACCAACATTTGGAGAAAAAAACGTTCAGCTATAATATATACATTATAATCTACCCATGTTAATGTCACATTGTGTAGCAAATGGATACATACCCTCATATGCCTATTTCTCACAATTTCTAACATCCCACGTCATACCATTCATGACGTCATACAGGGCAATGACGTCATACAGGCGAGTTAACAATACAATACTCTCTTTCATCCTTCCTTTAATGCGCAACCTGCCTTAAAATGGGACCTCATTCACGTTTTGTGTGATAAACGGTGTATTACGACGAATATTTGACGAATTGACTCTACTGATGTAATTCCCCGCTTCATCGCTTCATTAGGGGCGGTCGGGTAGCCTAGTTTTTAAAGCGTTCGCTCGTCACGCCGAAGACCCGGGTTCGATTCCCGACATGGGTACAATGTGTGAAGCCCATTTCTGGTGTCTCCCGCCGTGATATTGCTGGAATATTGCTAAAAGCGGCGTAAAACCATACTCACTCACACACTCATCGCTTCATTCTGGCGGTAGACTTACCATGTTTTAAAGAATTCCCGATTCGAGACAGGACGGAGATGCGCCGTGAACACAAAATCCATCCAGACATCCTTAAGTTGCAGACGGACGCGGGGGAAAGATACTTTACGTGTGTTTGTTCAAGGGGACAAGGGCAAACTAGAACAAACTTATTTGTTGATAGGTGTCAACACAATTTCTTCGTTGATTGTTTACATTGATCTGGTACTTGTTATTAACCTGTAATCATTTCCAAAATCTGTATCTTCAGTCAAATACTGATCCCAGCGAGGTTAACTCACTCACTCACTCACTCACTCACTCACTCACTCACTCACTCGCTCACTCTAGAGTTCCCATGCTCATGAGAAATCGCTTCTAACTGTCTATTGTGCGATTTCTATGTAACTATGAATCACTAATAAATAGTAATAGCAAAAAGGAGTCTGTCCTGTCCTATCGGTGGCACCCATCACAAATACATGCAAAGGCCCGACAAGGTTTCATTTGTTATAGTGTATTTTGGATTTTTATTATTTTGCAACTAAGAATACTGTCTCCTCTTGTTATTTACAAAGACGAGGGGAAAAGATGGACAGAAGATGGTACCACACATACACACGTATCCAACATCTGTCTTATCATCACTTGGACCGTCCCAACAAACACCCCCACATCACGCTTACATCTGTCTTATCATCACATGGGCCGTCCCAACAAACACCCCCACATCACGCCAACATCTGTCTTATCATCACTAAGACCGTCCCAACAAACACCCCCACATCACGCCAACATCTGTCTTATCATCACTAAGACCGTCCCAACAAACACCCCCACATCACGCCAACATATGTCTTTTCATCACTTGGACCGTCCCAACAAACACCCCCACATCACGCCATAATCTGTCTTATCATCACTAAGACCGTCCCAACAAACACCCCCACATCACGCCAACATATGTCTTATCATCACTTGGACCGTCCCAACAAACACCCCCACATCACGCCAACATCTGTCTTATCATCACTTGGACCGTCCCAACAAACACCCCCACATCACGCCAACATATGTCTTATCATCACTTGGACCGTCCCAACAAACACCCCCACATCACGCCAACATCTGTCTTATCATCACTTGGACCGTCCCAACAAACACCCCCACATCACGCCTACACCTGTCTTATCATCACTAAGACCGTCCCAACAAACACCCCAACATCACGCCAACATATGTCTTATTATCACTTGGACCGTCCCAACAAACACCCCCACATCACGCCAACATCTGTCTTATCATCACTTGGACCGTCCCAACAAACACCCCCACATCACGCCAACATATGTCTTATCATCACTTGGACCGTCCCAACAAACACCCCCACATCACGCCAACATCTGACTATCATCACTTGGACCGTCCCAACAAACACCCCCACATCACGCCAACATCTGTCTTATCATCACTAAGACCGTCCCAACAAACACCCCCACATCACGCCAACATCTGTCTTATCATCACCTGGACCGTCCCAACAAGCAACCCCACATCACGCCAACATATGTCTTATCATCACTTGGACCGTCCCAACAAACACCCCCACATAACGCCAACATCTGTCTTATCATCACTTGGACCGTCCCAACAAACACCCCCACATCACGCCAACATCTGTCTTATCATCCCTAAGACCGTCCCAACAAACACCCCCACATCACGCCAACATATGTCTTATCATCACATGGGCCGTCCCAACAAACATCCCCACATCATGCCTATATCTGTCTTATCATCACTTGGACCGTCCCAACAAACACCCCCACATCACGCCTATTTGACATGAGGCTGTCCCAATAAAGAAAATGTGTTATGGCTACAAGGAAAAGGAAATATGGAGTTTATCCGCTGACAGAGAGACAAATTGTAATACACAGCTTCCATGGGGTTTGCACCAAGATGTCTGTAAACGAAAGTGAATCATATCTAAGAGGACTTCAGAATTGAGCTGACATTTCATACCGACCCATTAGCTACAGAAAGCACATAAGGGAACGCCTTTGATTAAACAAACTAATCACAGACATCAACAATTATACGAGGAGGAACTATTTGATATTGACCCAGACGCAGTACATCTTCCCTAATGCGTACACCGCCATGGCCATATATGCACACTGTTTGTCGGGAGCGTTACAGCAATTAGATGCCAGAGAGAGTTGTCGTTAGGCAGTATGTGTAGATGTGTATCCTACAAGAGACCTAATAACGTGAGTGGGTAGGTAGGTAGGGCGAGGAGCAGGAGAGAGAGGGAAAGAGAAGGAATAGAGGGAGGGAGAGAGAGAAAGAGGGAGAGAGCGTGAAAGAGGGAGAGAGAGAAAAAAGGAGAGCGCGCGAGAGAGAAGAGGGTCAGAAAGAGAAAGAAAGAGAGCGCGAGAGAGAGAAGAGGGAGAGAAAGAGAGAGCCAACATTTATGGCATACAACATCGGAACCAATGTTAAAGGACATTCACCCGATGAAAGCTGTGTGATATTTTGTCCTTTTCGTTTCTGACAAGGTAATATATTGCGAGAGTTGTAGAATATCGATTCCCAAAGTGCTACATGTTCACTTTCTTCCTAAATAAATGGCACCTTAAGTCAGACTAAGTCATAATGTTCAGCAAGTGCCCCATCAAACACACTACTGCCAGGTCAAGTCACATATACGACATGTAACACTAATATTCATGTTCAATACGTTCTTAAGATGTTTTTGTCCCTTTGTCACTTTAATTCTTCTCCTGGTTTCATAATGTCAAAGTTATTCCTCGCACGATTGTCACAGAAGCATTCATTTTGGTAAATTTGAAACAAGTGCAGTGTATGCATTCGCGCTAATGACCACTTTAATCACATAGCTATGGTGGTTATTGAATTCTCAAGTATAATCGTTTTAGGTCCTTGGCACAAGCCAATAGACTCGTTCAAAATAGTAACATACATGGCTACTATGGCGACATTCAAAATCCCCATAGTCTTTTAGGTTCAAAATCAAGGTCATTTTATTGTATTTTAATTATCCCACTATTGAAAATTTAAAGCTTGACGTTTGTAAATTTCAATATATAACGAGGGTCAAACGTCGTGCACAGCAGTGAGCGAGAGGGAGAGGAGAGAGAGAGTGGGAGAGAGAGAGAGGGAGAGAGAGTGTGTGTGTGAGAGAGAGGGAGAGAGAGAGTGTGTGTGTGTGAGAGAGAGAGGAGGAGGAGAGAGAGAGAGAAATACCAGAGCTAGAGACTGTATGATGTCGCTAACTGTATACATACATGTGTATATACATACATGTGAATATAGATGTATCTTTCACATTGGCGGCGTTTGTTCCCTTGTGCATTTCCTCTGTTGTGAGAATCGGCATTTTTTTGCAATTGGTATTTCCTTGCATGTACATTATCTAAATAGGTAACTTCTTTTTCTTTATTAAATGAATAAGTACTGCAAGGTAACATATCTTCATAAGGCTGATATGATAGTACAAAACATAATTGGAGAAACAAAACAGAAAAATATATTTTCTTATGTATGGGGTGGAAATTAATGTCTTCGTTGAAAGATATTTCTTTTCAGATCTTGAAGAAATTAAACCAAAACATTGTCTTGTATTCAGATCAGTTCATACAGATAAAAGTTTTGCTTCTACCAAACATTAGTCCTTCTCAACACCACAGTAGGAGAACGTGCATTCATATGTCCGTCCCAGACGAAATCTTTCATAATGGTAAACATATATAAAATCTGCGGTACAATTACCAAAAAGTCTGCGGGAAAAACATAACTATTTCCCCCTAAAATTAATACAAAATCATTTTGTGTTTCTTCACATTGTTTTAATTGCATGCTTTTATACATTTCATTTTGGATTTAACATGTGTGTGTCGGCATTATTTCAGTCTTATAGCGAGGACTAACATGTCAACTTTATGCAGGCATAATACCACAAGAAAAAAGTGACAGTTCTTTATTTCAAAGTTCGTTACATTGTAGGATTCATGTTTTGTATTTTGAATCTCATGTTAAATGCATGGGCATTACTCGAACGCAAAATTCGAAAGAAAAGCATGAAACACTAAAAAATAGTGTATTTAATGCTTTAAAAAAGGCAAATTCCGCAATTTTTCTACAATTCTGCAGCAATTCACATTTTCTGCAAATCTCTCCGCGATCGCTGAATTGCAGAATTCGTCGTCTGGGACTGAAGATTTATAAAGCCTTGTGACAATCCAAGGATTCAGATAGCTTCTCTATACAGCAGCATACAGGTAATTGTATGCAAGGTAAACGTAGACATTTCTACTTTCATCCGGCAAATATTTGTTATTTGATCATACGAGATCTGAAAGTCACATGAGTTTTATGACAATTTGTTTGATTTGCGTGAAGCTTTACTTCAATGTCTGTTGTTTCCAGCCACAGATGAACGGATGTTGTAATGAAACATAAATGTTGCCTTTGAGGAAAATATATTGCACTGAACATTTTATTCTTTTAATCATACCTACTACATAATGCTCTGGGCTCTGTGAAGATTCATTAAGTGTATTGAAGGATATAATCAAGACTCTGAACTTGCAGGTGAAATTAGCAATTCTTCAGATCAAATCAGGCTGTATATGTCAGATGTCGCTTCATAAAGTTGGTTGTCAATGATTTCAAAATGTTCTATGTCTCCAATTCATTACGTCATAAACGATTGCTGAAGGATCTGAGCCCCCACGGGGTTTCTGGATTGTTTTGATAAGAAAAGGTTATGAAAGTTATGTGATGATATGAATGGAAACATTGTTCTTCTTTAGGTTTTCGGGAATCGTTTTTTTTCTGATATTTGGCAAAGAAACGTCGTAACAAAAAATAACAAAGTTCTTGTCTTCAAAAGTAAATTTCTTACCCGATCTGATTTTCTTGGGAGTTTCTTAGATAAAGACCATATATGGTAAACAAATCATCTTGGGCCAAGGACTTACTTCTGTTAAACAATTTCCCTGAAGTACGAAACATCAGCTGCTCTCAATCATTTTGCCATGCATACGTACGTCTTTGATTATGTCAAAAGTCCAAGACTCGAGTGTTAAAAAGATGGTACTTTTTTGCGCCGTTTTCAAAATATACTTTGAAATTTCGAGTCGGCCCAAACCGGCGCTAATCCTACCTCAACTCTTTATAATGTTTTGTCTCACTGTTGGAGACCTATCGAAGTCACAAGCTAGGGTACCCTTGAAGATCCGGGGTAGAATAGGTCTTCAGCAACCAATGCTTGCCATAAAAGAGGACTATGGGATCGGGTGGTCAGGCTGGTTGATGCATGTCATCATGTCTCATTTGCGAAGGTCGATGCTCATGAAGTCAATCACTGGATTGTCTGGTCCAGAATCGATTATTTACAGACCGCCATCATAGTGATGAAATACTGCTGAGTGCGGCGTTAAACAACAAACAAACAAACAAACACAAGGTCTTGAGGTTACGACGTATCAGCTACGAGGAATTACCAAATGCCTTCCCAGATTTTCAACAGACTATTACGAAAGGCAGGTCATCCGTTATTTCGAGTCCTGTATGTTATTTTTCCATATCCTTTTTTCTAAAGTCTTATATTCAAATGTCGTTTTCTCGACCATTCAAGGAAAATCGGTCCGTGCATTATTGTGAAATAATCTTCTACGCAAAGAACAACGGATGACACAGACATGGTGACGACGTCACGTTTCTTGAACAGTGGTAAATAAGAACAACTGGCGTGAACTAGCCAATAGGCCAAAGCATACTATTTTTCAACAGAAATTAATTTTCACGATATCCACGTCGCTGTGGTAAAAGTCTTCATTAACCGGGAATCATCAGCGGAGTGTAAGAGACGTAGTGGGTGTACGGGATTCAACGAGTTAAACGTTGATGGACAAAAAACTTCAGCTCTAAAGCCCCTACAGCCCCTACAGCCCCTACAGCCCCTACAGCCCCTTATCGGTCGAGGGGTGTACGTGAACACCGGCTCTAAGTCAACAAGTGCTAAAGGGTCTGGTTACGCATTTCTGTTGTGTTTACAAAAAAATTATCTAATGGTGTAAATATTTGTCCCTGTACTATGGTATCTCGACTACAAATTGTTGCTTAATAAAACGTTTCATCACTGACGGAACAGTATGACACTGCGTACCCATTTTCTGAACCGAACTAGAACTGTGAGTTTGACAAACGAAAGTCGCGCCCACTTGGCACGTTTAGAGTTATCTGCCCATGCCTGATAATAATTGGTCAGAGAACGAGGGCAGAAACGAAAATAAATTTTTTCATAAATTTTACTGTAAATGGAGGTTTAGTCGTTTTTGTCTAATTTCTGTTTTGTGATATTTGATGCCATGATGGGTCGTAAATAAGTTAAGAACGAAAGAGGATTTGATGAAATTACAATCAATTTTTACCATTACCAGAGATATCCATGCTGCCTAGGGTAGACGGCAGATGGAACAGAATTTATCCCGACAGCTAATTTATTTTTTTTAAATATTTATAACTCCAGCAATTTCTTCAATCATTGCCATTAAATCATTTTCAGTGAAGCATATTTCCCATTATTGACGGCAACATAGCCTGGGATGAGGAAGCGCGACGCTGAGTGTTGTCTCGTGGCTGCTGGTCTATTTGTAAGCCGTGACACAGCTGGTATTCTTGAACAGTACTTTAAAACGGATGTACTCCCAGGCTGTAACAGACACGTGGAACTTACCGTTAGCCAGTGTACACATGTCATGGTGTATATTGATTTTCAGAACACTGCCATCTCGAAATCGCAGTTATATTCCAGGTTTACATTGCTACTTGCACACGGGAAATATTCAATGATATAATGATAATAATAATAATAATAATAATAATAATAATAATAATATTACGAGCCAAGGATGTGGGACATAATCTCAATGTCGGTGTTGATTTTGTTGATGGTTCTGTACTACTGGACGGTACAGAAATGAGTGTCAACCAAGCGAAGTGCCATATCAAGTCGGACTCGGACTCAGTTTTTCACGCAGAGGCTATCAGAACGACCACTGCATCGAGTTCATGTGCAGTGTGTTGAGAAGATCAGCAATCCTGCAGAGTCCTTTGCTTGGATAAAGTCGTCTGGCCTGAAAAGTGAAACAGAAGGCTTTCTGTTTGCTGCTCAGGACTTTTCACTTCCAACTCGAAACCATCAATATGTGATTTGGCATCAAAATGTAAATATTAAATGTAGATTATGTAATGAATTTAATGACACTGTCCAACGCATTGTCAGTGGATGCCCAGCTTTGGCACAAACACAGTATCTTAAACGACATGATGGTGTAGCTCGATCATTTTATTACCGTCTTCGCCATGTTTGTGGTTTTGAAATAAGGTCCACCCATGGTACGACCCGGAATATGTAGAGGGCGTCATGGAAAAAGATAAATACAAAATTCTTTGGAATAAGCCCATTTACAGCCTCAGACGTATCCAGGTCAACAAACCTGATCTTGTCCTTTTTGATAAATCCAATGAAATCATTTATATCATTGGATTTTCTGTCCCCTTTGACACCAATGTGATTGACAAGATTGAGGAAAACATGGCAAATATGCGGACCTCGCTTTCGAAATGTCACGCTTGCATCCCAAGTACCAAGTTGTCCGACTCCCCATTGTTCTCGGTGCCTTAGGTTTAGTGCCTCCCAATCTGTTGACTGACATTTGGAGAGTACCCGGGTTTGCTTCCAGGAATACAGACCTTCTGACAATCTGGGTAATGCAGAAGGCTGCAGTGTTGGGGAGTCTTCACATTCTCCGATAAGTTTTCGGTGGGTTTGACGAGGCAGCGCTTCCAGGGAGAAGTCCCATTCGCTGCCTGGGCTGCGTGTAGAGGGGGCAAGGGCCCTGAGCTGATGATGAGCCTAACCAGCCTGACTGTGCACGGATCACCCAAACCCTCTTTGCTGCATTTATTAGTTTAATCTGTAAAACTAATCATCATCAACATCATAATTATAAAAATGTGAGGGATGGTCAAAAAGTTGACCTTACTTTCACCTATGGGCCATAACAATGTAATCTTGTCAGTGTAGTACATTGTTTGAGTATCTGTTTCCTTGCAAGTGTATTTGTTCTGTTGATGCCGTTTTAATTTGTGACAGCCGACGAGTACCGAGCAGTTATCAAGTCTTTTATACTCTAGAGAAAAGTGCTCGGCAAGAAATTCAGGACCGCATGTCACAGGTGTATGGGGATAAGAACCCTAGCTATTCCACTGTTAAACGTTGGGCAGCTGTGTTGAAGGATGGGAGAACAAGCCTTAATGATGACACTCGGCGTTGACGTCCCTCAACTTCCATCAATGAAGATTCAATCAAGGAGATAGAAAAACTTTTCAGTCAGATAGACGTGTTACCATTGCTGAATTGGAGGAAGACACAGGTCTAAGCCATGGATCCATTGACGCTATGATTTATGAACCATTACAGATGAAGAAGATATCTGCTCTTTGGCTGCCAAGGTTTCTAAATTCTGATCTGAAGGCAAAGATAAATTACATTGCTAGAGACAATTTAGAGCTAATTGGGGAGGATTTCGTCAAATTAAAAAAGAGATTAGTAACGGATGATGCAACATGGGTCTACCACTATGATCCCGAGTCAAATCATAAATCCATGGAATGGCACCATTCGACTTCTCTGGCAACTCTCAAGTCTTCAAGATCAAAGAAGACATTTATGGTCACTGTAATCTGGGATGCAAAGTGTATGATCCTTTAGATTACTTAGAAAGTCAAATAACGATTAGCGTTGATTTGCTTCATCGCCTGAGAGATTATATCAAAGAAAAGCGGCGAGGAATGCTGACTGCTGGAGTTCTACTACTTCATGACAATGCCTCTTCTCACACCCCTCGACTTGCAAAGGCTGCTGTGCGACAATGTGGGCTCGAAGAGTTTGTGAGAAGTGTATTGAAAAGCAGGGAGATTATGTTGAAACAACACATTCACAATTGTTGGTTTTGTTTTCTTAGGCTTAGAACTTTTCGACCAGCCCTCGTACAAACATGATAAATCCGTGCAACGTATGTCTAAACCGATCTTAACGCTGGTACCCATCTAATGTGGCTGGTGCTTCTTAATTACCTCAAGACGTTCTCTTTTTATGTGTACATGCATTGTCTCCATTGCTTAAAATGCGCTGTAATCGGAACACTTCTGTCTCAATGTTCTCAAGTTTGTTTTCAATAAATGAAATCAGAACCGATTCTTCGTTGTGCCGTAAGTTTTACTTGTGACAAGTTGAGGAGCTAAGTGGCACTTACAGGGCCTGGTGGAAGCATCGGCCCCAAGTTGAGCGGTTACAAGGTGACGTGCCTATGTCCACACAACGCCGTGAAACCAAGTTTGGATCGGCCAAAGTTCGCGTGCTAGGACAACTTCGCTTGGTAATGGCCCTGATAAATCAATGCTAACACATTCAATCAGAATCGTGGCACACCCCTTTATTTGTTTTAGCATGGGAGAGAAGTACCGGAGTCGGGAGACTGGAAGAAAAATGGGGATGGGATGATGGCAGTGAGAATATTGGAGGGGGAGACGGAGCGGGGATTGTTGGGAGGGTTGCAATGAGAACCGCATCGATGGTTTTTTATGGTGTCGTTGTCGTGCCGTCGTTTAGGGGGTAGGGGTTGGTGGGTGTAAAGTGGTGTCGTTTCTAGCAGTTGAGGCGAAAAGACATCGTTGTTCGACCATTCTAAGAATAATTCTATCACACACACAGGAAACAAAATATCACACATTCAAGAACCATGATATAACACGTTCAGGAAACATGCTATCACGCGTTCAGGAAACATGCTATCACACGTCCAGGAAACATGCTATCACACATTCAGGAAACACGCTATCACACATTCAGGAAACATGCTATCACACGTTAAGGAAACATGCTATCACACATTCAGGAAACATGCTATCACACGTTCAGGAAACATGTTATCACACGTTTAGGAAACACGTTATCACACGTTTAGGAAACATGCTATCACACATTCAGGAAACACGCTATCACACGTTCAGGAAACACGTATAGCCTGAAAGGGAACTAGGCAGAAAATGGCGGTCGCAGCGAGCCCCACTTTGTCAGCACATCTAGATTTTACGATGGATATCAAACTAACCAGCCATGTTTACCCTAATTACACTGAGGAAATGGCTCCATATCAATCATGAAACGTGTATCTTTGTTATGCGATCGGGTGGTCAGGCTCGCTGACTTGGTTGATGCATGTCATCGATCCCAACTGCGTGGATCGATGCTCATGATGTCAATCACTGAATTGTCTGGTCCAGATTCGATTATTTACAGACTGCCGTCTTGTAGCCGGAATATTGCTGAGTGCGGCGTTAAACAACAAACAAACAAACATATTCCACAAAGTCGTAACAAATACGACCATTTCATTTTCGTTTAAAGTTCTCATCAACACAGCCCAACTTTCACCCAAGTGTAGTACAAACCCTTTAAGGAATACTGAAGTGGAACTTACACATGTCTGGAATGGAAAAAGAAGCGACGGGATGTTTTCTCCTGTAATTAGGTTATTTGTCAACAGGGAACAGATGACACTTAAAAATACATTCCTGCCCACTGACTCACTGTGGGTTTCATAAGACGGTGCAATTCTTGTAAGGGAAAGAAGTGTTTCCTATTAAAACCAAAATGCTATCACATTTCCGGTAATTCACACAAATGTTGTCCAGTTTTATGTGGCATCACGTGGTATGAAGCTTGAGTGTGTTTTTGTTTTGAGTTTCAACATTGACGTCCCAAAAAATAAGTGTTTGTCTCAGAACATCGTAGATCGAATAACGTCTAAAACGGATAAAATGTGAAATGTCATGCTGCTCCCAGATCAGGGCGCTGGTCCCGATTTGGTGAAGGTCACAAGGTTAATCATGTTGTAGGATTTAAAATGTTCAATAAGGCCAAGCTTCTCTGGGGATCAGTCGCCGTACGAGGTCACAATTCGCTGTGTAGAGAGTAATGTCCCTCAGACGTGCCAGGATGCTTTGATCGTGGGGTCGAATCCCAGATTCGCCCTGATTATGATTCTAGGTTTGTCAGCACCCGTGCTCGTCGGGTTCACCAATGTGGAAATCTGATTTTTTTTTGGCTTTTCCTGGGCTAAGACGCTAGAGTGTAACTGACGTACTGTTGGAAGCCCCGTCAAACCCAGCTCATTGGATTTCCAGTGTTATGAATGTAACGTTCACATTATGTTTCTAGTGCTATGTGACCGCCTCCGTGGTCTAGTGGTAGAGCATCCGCCAGGAGAGCGGAAGGTCCTGGGTTCGATCCCCGTCGGCGTCATACCAAAATAAGTTAAAAGATGGTACTTGTTGCTAACCTGTTGCTTGTTGCTAAAGCTCGGATTCAGTATACTGTGTCTGAGTGGGATGCCCGCACGTGCGCGCGCGTGCTTTCATGCATGTCGCTATATAAGTGCAATAATCTTGAACGCGACGTTAAACCTCATCTCACCTCACCTCTAGTGCTATGTTGGTACAATTTACCCTTTTTGCGATCGTAATTCCCAACATGATGTTGGTATATTTTAAAGTATAATGCGAAAATAATTTCAATTGTTATTTAGGTATACTACCCAATGTAATGTTGGCATAATTCCCAACGTTATGCTGGTATAATTCCCAATGTTATGTGAGTATAATTCCCAATGTTATGTGGGTATGATTCCCAATGTTATGTGGGCATAATTCCCAAAGCTATATAGGTATAATTCCCAATGGTATGCTGGTATAATTCCCAATGGTATGCTGGTATAATTCCCAATGTTATGAGGGCATAATTCCTGAAGCTATATAGGTATAATTCCCAATGGAATGCTGGTATAATTCCCAATGTTATGAGGGCATAATTCCAAATGTTATGAGGGAATAATTCCCAAAGCTATATAGGTATAATTCACAATGGAATGCTGGTATAATTCCCAATGGTATGCTGGTATAATTCCCAATGGTATGCTGGTATAATTCTCAATGTTATGAGGGCATAATTCCCAAAGCTATATAGGTATAATTCCCAATGGAATGCTGGTATAATTCCCAATGTTATGAGGGCATAATTCCAAATGTTATGAGGGCATAATTCCCAAAGCTATGTAGTACCAATGTTGTACGGGTATGATCTCAATATAATGTAGGCATAATTTCCAACGTAATGCGGGTATAATTCCTAATGTTTTGTGGGTATGCTTCAAATAATTATGCGATTGTAACTTCCAATGTTATGCGAATGTTATTCTTAATGTTATGTGGCTACTTATTTTTCGCCAAACCTGCAGCCTAGGTTGAATTTTAAGTAAGGCAGGGACGGTCGGGTAGCCTAGTGGTTAAAGCGTTCACTCGACACGCCGAAGACCCAGGTTCGTATCCCGACATGGGTACAATGTGTGAAGCCCGTTTCTGGTGTCCCCCGCTGTGATATTGCTGGAATGTTGCTAAAAGCGGCGTAAAACCATACTCACTCACTCATTCACTCACTCTTTAAGCAAGGCGGTTATTGATTTTCAAAAATCGGCAGGGTGGCACATATTTAAATAACCCTCTTCTTTATAGCACTGACCTGGTGATTACAAATGTGCAAAATGATTCCTTTCCTAAGACACCGATGACTTCCACCATTCTTAAGATCTATCTGTCACAAGGAATAAAACCCATAGACGATATTGGTACCAGAGCGAAAATCATTTTTGTATTCATAACCTAAACATTAAAACAAAAAGGCGACATTAGGCCAAACATGTCTTTGATAAGTTTTTTCTAAAATAATTTCTTATAAATGACGGGCGATCACGTGTGACTAAATTGTCTGCGGCGAGGATCCAAGGTCTGCGTTCGAATCCCGATTATTATGTTTTGATTTTTGTCAACATCATACAAGACCTCGTGGTTTTCACCAAAATGGTATTTCTTTTATTTAAACATATTTTATTCACGAGGAGAGGGATTGGGCACAAGTTTTCACAGCATAGGTTGCCCTTTCGGGCTTTCCTCCTCCGTTGGGTTGACACTGTTCAGGGCGGCATGGGCGTTCATTAATAATCCTGTTTAAACTTTGTTTAACGTTTCCTTTCTTTGAAGAGTGCTTTTAAACATTATATTCTATAACGAGTAGGCCATTACCATCGGGTTGGCAGAATCTTAATGGCACGTATTTACTTGCGATTCAATATTTTACAGTTATTAGGATTTTTCAGGAAAACAAGATTGCCGAGAGGAGTAATTCCTCTTATTGTCTCTTGCCTAATTATTTTTGTGATTTTTTTAATTTTAAAGTAAGCATGCTGAAAGTATACTTAATATATAGTCGTCATTTCAAAATCCAGTAGAATTTATCAACTTTTAAGCTTTCAAGATGATATGAATATATGTCGCTTATAAAGCCATGGTGTCATTCTTTATTATGCTGTGCGGCTGCGCGCTGCAGCATTTCTTTGGAGTTAGAAGTAATTGCTTTAAGAAAACGTTCACATTTACTAATGGCATAGTCTATTAAAAAAAAGCATCCTGATGAGATATGTTTTACACAGACGGAAGGAAACTTCACACTTGTCATATTCTATTAGGCTTGGTTAAATTGAGTAGAGACGCGAACACCGTGACAGATTTTTTCAATTATTCGTAAAGGCAACTGTGGTCATGTTCTTATTTCATCATATAAATGATCCGTCAGACGAACATCAACCATAGCTCCCTTCTTCAAAGTTCTGTTTGAATATTTGACTGAAAATCATATGGGCCTTCTGAGAAATGTATGTGTCATTTTAATTAAAATTGAAATAAAGTCGATATTGCACAACAACATTCTGCAAGAAACTTTTATGAGAGACAAAATATTTTTCTGACAATATGCAGATATTCCTCTGTAAAGAGGAGCAAAACATATTAATGTAAAGCTAAATCACCTTATTTCTGGACATCCAGTGAACATTAGGTTTCCTAATATAGCTACAATAATTGTTTGATGTTAAGAAGTTGACGAATGAGAGTGACATAATTTATGGATGACAACGTCTTTATTATATACTCTTTAAAAAAAGTGGGGCATACTCGGAAATAACTTTCGACAATTGTAAGAGATGCTAGTTTCTAGTACAAGTTGAATGAAAATAATGAAGGAATTGGGAACGCGTTACACCCGGTAGTGACGTATAACAGTTAATGTTATAACGGCCATCGCTTTTGAAGGACGATAGGGGTAAGATGGGAAATATCAAAGTTGACGTTTTTGGATCAGTGTTGAGTAATATCGCCACGATTTGTCAAACTTTCATTCACTGGACGAGGCATACTGCGTCTGAGTCTCCCAATGGTCACATCAGGGGGTCTGTTCCACTCCTCTAGCAGCGCCTGACCAACATGGTCGGCGGCATATGACGTTGACGCACAAGTCTCTCTATCATGTCCCAGACGTGTCCAGTGGGGTAAAGGTGTGGACTCATTGTTGGCCATGGCATTCTAGGGATGTTGTGCTGTTTGGGGTTGGCGTTGACGATTCGTGCACGGTGGACACGGGCGTTGTCGTCGTGAACGTCAAGACGTCGACCCAGACGCCTTGCAGACGGGACAACAAAGGGTGCCAGTATATCTTCCCGATAGTACTGTCCAGTGACCCTTCCTTGCACAATATTGAGTGGGGTCAGTCACAGTGATGCCACCCCACACCATAACAGATCCATCGCCATATCTGTCATGAGGTCTCAGGTTGACATTGGCTTGACGTTCATTTCGACGTCGCCGGACCTGACCACTGTCAATGAGGTGCAAAGTGAATAGGGACTCGTGATGACAAGTGACACAAGCGACGATTACCCCAGTTTTGACGCTGTGTACACCATTGAAGTCTGTTGGCAATATTACGATTTGTAAGGGGCGGCACTACACATGGCCGTCGACCATGGAGATGAGCCTCGTGTAGACGATTTCTAATCGTCTGAGACCGCCTCCGTGGTCTAGTGGTAGAGCGTCCGCCCGGAGAGCGGAAGGTTCGGGGTTCGATCCCCGGCCGCGTCATACCAAAAGACGTTAAAAGATTGTACTTGTTGTTACCCTGTCTGGCGCTCGGCATTAAGGGGATAAAACAAGCACTGGTCGGCTCGGAGTCAGTATACTGTGTCTGAGTGGAGTATTCATGTTAAACTGCGGCATGGTATCTTAGTGAGCTAGCACTATAAATCGGCATCAGCCCGGTCAAGTACAAGCAGCCACACACACACACACACACACACACACACACACACACACACACACACACACACGTTGCTATATAAGTACAATAATCTTGAACGCGACGTTAAACCTAATTTCACCTCACCTCACATCTAATTGTCTGATCTGCAACTCGAAGTCCAGTATCCTGATGAAAGTTTGCAGCTACTTGATTCGCTTTTAGAGCTCGATTTCGTAGAGCCTGGTCCCTGTTCAATCTGGATCAATCTGGATCGCCCTGAACGGGTACATCGTCAACATTATGGGTTGGTTGATACCTGTTCCATAGTCTGCTAATCACAGACTTTGAGATATTGAACTATTGTCCACTGCACGCTGACTTCTGCCAGTTTCCACCACGCCTATAGCCCGTAGACGCTCCGCGCTGCAGACACCGCATCGCGTGTTCACACACAAACAAAAAATGAAATCAAGTAAATCACAACTGTATGATAAGCAGATTCGATAAGATTAACAGAAATAAAGGTCCGCAGAGATTAGTCGACCTTCCTTGAAAGTGTAAAAAACAGGAATGTTGTGTGTGGCGCTACAGCGTGCGACACGTTCAAACTATAGGATGTGTTCTAGTGTTTTTACAGACATAAACGTTCTTCAAAGGGTTTTTTGTCGTCAACACTCTTTTAAGAGTATTATATTATAGCGACGTCTCAGTATAGATCTTTATACAATTGTCAAGCAATATGGTTGATGAAAGCTGGTGTTGTTTGTTGTTTAACGCCGCACTATTCCAGCTGTATGACGGCGGTCTGTAAATAATCGAATCTGGACCAGACAATCCAGATACTGACATCATGAGCATCGATCCAGGCAATTGGGATTGATGACATACATGAACCAAGTCAGCAAGCCTGACCACGCGATCCCGTTAGTCGCCTTTTACGACAAGCACAGTCGCTTCTTATGGCAAGCATGGGTTGCTGAAGACCTATTCTAACCCGAAAGATATTAGGTGAAAGATTTACAGTAACAATAATGTTTATACTTGAAAGAGATTAACATGAGTGGGTTAACAATAACACCAAAAGGAAACAATTGTCACAACGTGATGGACAGGGCGACACTATCGTTGAAGTAACAAATAAAGCCTGACAGAAAATATAAATTGTCTCTTGCATGGGCAAGAGAATAACCAGTCTAGATATTTCTGCCGAAACAGATTCCACTTGGCGCAAGGGCATACAGTTGTGGAAATTATATGAATGGACCACTGACAATCAGTGATGACACGAGGTGTTCGCGAAAAGGGTAAGCATGTCCTGCCCAACCGGTAGCACCCGCCATTCATACAATTTGCAAAAAAAGTAAGTATTTATTGCCTGATGCAGCAAAGCAGTACTCCTGCCATGCGACATCAGCCTGTCAACAAACCAGTCAATCAAGTGATCAGAGAACCAGAACATCCAGTGACACGAGAGTACCATTACCGATTTTCGTCGCATGTCTTCATATTACTGATTAAGTCAGACTCCTGTGCCTGACACAGCTCACAATTCTCGCTAATGTACATGCAGATTCATCATAATCAAAAACCCTTCAGATGAGACAAAGAACTGTGTCGACCAAATAGGTCATTAAAGCTTCGGTCAGATTTTACCTGGGTAGAGAGAAAAATGACAGAATAACTACAACACTTTAATATAGAAAAGATGAGCTGAATGAATGGCACTTAGTTGTATTATGTCAAAATATTTCGAATTATTTATTATTTCGAAGTAGTACGATGATCCGGTGTTGTATGGTGCCGTCCATGGCTGTGAGTTGTCTCCCTTAGCCGTGCATGATCCGCTGATTAAATCTTGGTCTGTCGATAAGCACCATATCTTGCATGTTGATATTCCAAAGTGATGATCGTCTATGGTAGGTGGCACTGCTACGTTCAAACCAGACCGTAATTTGACTGAAATGTTCAAAGCAGCGTTATTCACCATTCACTTACCTGTAAATACGCATACCCGCATAAACATATGTTGAAGACCTCGTAAGTGTGTCAATTGTGCCTTTCCCATTTTTGTATGTCGCAAAATAAAAAGGTTTATAAATAAAACTTGCATTTAAGATATTTGGATATTTTTATCTAGAACAAGAAAACATTCTGTTGTATTGTAGACAGATGCCGCGCATCCATAACTACAATAACGTCGCTTTGAGCTGGATTCTAATGACACGTTGCCAAAAATAGACGTCCAGTCAAATAATACGCGAAAGAAATTTTGTTCAAAGTAAATGATAAGCGATGTCACTTCTGAAATGTGGCTAATTGGCTTAGGGCGATTATCCTATTAGAATGGAGACATAAATCACTGCCTAACCGAGGATGATCACTGGTAAATATCGCTGTCTATCTCTGTTGTCATAGTGGTCTGTATAGGAAAATACATTGGGAAAAATAGTAGCACGAAATAGGCATAGGGTTGCAATGTTTGTCCATGCTGACGTCGTTCCTCAGGCCGCAATGACACTGCAAAATAGGTGTTAATAACATTCAACGCAAATATCACGACATTGATCAGTCAAGCTCTCAGTCTGAGAGTGGAATGAAAACGGAATCGACAAATCCGTAAAAATGTATAAATAAAAACAACAAAACCCTTTCCATATTCATAAGAAATATCTTCTTAAAGCAGAGTCCATTGTACGATTCCGACTATATCAAGAGCTTGTGTTTATGAATCATTATCAAATAGTGATGACACCAGGTGTTCGAGAAAAGGTGAGCTCACGAATCATTGGAATGTGACTATGATGTTATGGCAATACACGTGAGCATGTTGGTTCCCGACGGTAACATCCGTCAAAGGTGACGTCGAGGTCACTGAAGATGTTTCCTTACGCCCATTCACATTGAGGAAATATAAAGTTCACTCTTAAATACCAGAGGATTATAATACGGCCCTTGATAGTCATCACGAAACTTTAGATAGTAGTCCATGGCGTCGAAACTACCTTGCAGAGTTGTGTCCCTTAGATACCAGATTCTGCAAGGTCGAATCCAGCATTCGTCTTGATTGTGATCATTGGTTTGTCAGTACCGATGGTTTGACCCAAATTCCATCGGTTCGAATCCCATATCTGCCCCTATAATAACCAGTATCAGCTGTCACGGTGAGATCGTCATCGACCAAACTCCTTAACGTTAACGTCAACGTCAACGTCAACGTCAACGTCAACTTAACGTTTTTCTTCGACGTAAAACGTGATGTGGCGTCAAACGCCAACCTATCCACTGCCACCATGATGAGCCTGCTAGCATGGTGGCGATGTCATTTCCGTTAAAATGTCTGAAATGGAATTAGTATGTAAGTTTGAAAGGACTCCTTCCCTTGTCAAAGACGTTGCTATCATATATCTTCATCAAGATCACACTATTAAAATTAAAAATAATATAAAAATTTGCTCTTATTCCAGATCGTTGGGCGATGTGGTGGTCATACGAAGGATTATCTGGTAAGGCGATATTATTATTGTACCTAATATTCCTATTTGATTAGGACATGTTGCAGCAAGACTATTATTGAATAGTACGACATCTTGACATTAAGGAATAATAATGACGCATGTATGATATTTGTATTTTTGCGTTGACATTCTCCGACCGCCTCCGTGGTCTGGAGGATAGAGCACCTGACCTGAGAGCGCAAGGTCGGTGGTTCGATCCCCGACTACGTCACATGCCAAAAGACGTTAAAAGTATGATATTGTTGTTTCCCTGCCTGGCGCTCGGCATTGTGGGGATACAACCAGACTGGTCGTCCCGGAGTCAGTATACTGTGTCTCAGTGGTATGCGTCATGGTATCTCATGGTATCTCAGTGGGCTAGCACTGTAAGACCAGCATTAGTCCGGACAAGTACAAGCACACACGCACATACACACACCCGCACATACACACACACGCACGCACATGCATGCACTTCGCAACATAGCTGCAATCATTTTGAACGCGGTGTTTAACCCCATTTCCCCTAACCCATATACTCCAAGACAAATCCATCTGTGATCATTTTTCAAATCGCATTTATCACATTAGCGTCTTGTAAAAAGGACATCATCCAAATTTTATTTCTTTGAAGATGGGATGTGTACTGGTGTTATAATGGACGGAAGATTCCATTGCGATTCTTACACATTTGTCTTTTATCTCACAAATTCATTTATTATTATTTATATTAAGATCCTCACTGCTTAAAAAACAACTTTGTTTTCTCTGAATTTTAGAGTGGAGTAATTTTAGGGGATCCACATAACAGGTGTTTATTTGCTCAAGACAAAAAAAAACGATTATAAAAAGTATTCACAAAGGTCCCTGGGCTGTCTTTTCATGCTGTTGTTATATGCACAGCACAGAGCCATATATTCCACATCATCATAATCAGAATTAATTGTCAGTTATGTGTAATAACGCAAAACCACGGGGACTTTCTCTTTCTAAATTAGCGTAAGTTTCTCACAATATCCTCCAAAGAACAAAAACGTGAACAACTTCCTTGTCAGATCTGATAAATTGCCAGAGAAAGATCGGCATGGTCTTGGCACGTTGGAAGAAAGTGTTCATTAATTTAGGTGTACCGTTACAACGTTTCGGCCAGGACTTTTAATTGAAAAAGATCATTATTTCCAGTATAAGGTTTCACCACTTAATTTACTTTGCGGAGAGAAAGAGACAGATGGAATTCATACACGCAATGGCTACAGGTCCCATCCTTAACTGTCGACTTCTATTATCAAGAAGGGTTCTTTTCTTGTAAAGTATTAATAGCATGCTGGTTATGTCAACTTTCTGTCACTGGTGTGTACCCGGAGAGAGCGGAAGAGCGACACTCTGTTGTATAATTCACACAAACGGCTGTGATCATTTGCAATCTATTCATGCAACTTTGTATATAGACACAAACAATATGTACACTTGGCAAACCGTAGGCACCACGTTTTATTTATATATTACATAATATATTATGTATAAAAAGCCATTTAAAAAAATCCTATCCCATATAATTTACATTTTCTGACGAAATGCATTTGTTTTTGTTTATCAAGTGACATACTCAGAGTGCGTGAGTGAGTGAGTGAGTGAGTGAATGAGTGAGTGAGGTACCCATATTAATCTTTCGGGTTGACGGGCGAACGCTTTAACCACAAGGCCACCATACCACTCCTTTATACAGAAATCAAAATCAAAATCAAAATCAACTGTAAAAAATGCTTTTTATAATTTCCCCATGGCAATAGTTATTTGACTTTACTTTTAATTGTTTTCTCTGCTTTTTTGCATCATATGGTATGACTTAGTACTTGCATCAGGTACATTTTCCTGTATCAGTCGTATCGTTTCAAAACGAGACCATTGCCAATGCAGATTTTTCCAAATGATTGCATTTGGGGATAAATTAAATTTAAGAGGGAGTTTTCATTTTCTCCAGAAAATCAAGTTAATTCGCAATGCGTTATAAAGTATAAGGAAGTTTCTTTTGTGTTGTTTCAAACTGCATATCATTATGTCGAATAACTTATTTTTGTCACAGGCCCGGACTATTGGGGAATACTCAATCCTGATTGGACGATGTGTAAATCAGGTCACCAGCAATCACCAATCAACATTGAGCCATCTCGGCTACTATATGACCCCAACTTGAAACACTTAAAAATTGACTTTACATCGGTAAGTACACTTTGAAATATGTTTCACTTACGCAAAACAATGATGTCCAGAAATCATGATGTCAGAAAAATATTTTGTCATGCCTCAAATAGTTAGATACTTCAATCAGCTGTTTTACAAGGTCAAGGTCGCACAACGGCCAGCTAAGCCCCACTGGAAATGTGTGTGTAAGTAACTTTGAGATATTGGTAGAAAAATAATAAGGCGCCTATCCTTTTGGACATATGGCATATTCAAATCCATACTAATGACTTAAATAACGAAAGGGCAGATTTTTCATACTTCAAGAAAATCTAACTATGAGCAAATATGTGACCAAGCTATATATATAGCCTCGTCTTGGTACATATCCTAACACCACTTGCCCATGTTTATATATTTGTAAGTAATAATTCCACTATAATCTGCTTTTTCGACACTAAGTTAGCCTAATCTAAGTTCTAATTGACATGAACACTTGAATAACGGTTTCTAATGTCATCATTTATCCAGATACTGTGGCCAAAAGGGACCTTGTCATGCCTTTTCCGGTGGTGTTCGAAAATAATCACCTTGCTTGTATCTATTGTATTGTTTCGCCAACTCTTAATATTCTTGTGAATGTGAAATCAATTCTTAAAAAAGAATGTCAATATGTTTCTCAATCTGATTAGAAAGTTGGTTTTCAAGGAATTAGACGCTCAGAGAATCACACCTTATGAATACGGTACATGTTTCCTGCATGTTAATCGGAAATGCGACAGAAAACATTATGAGTCTTACAGACCCTGATACAAATATATATCAAATACAGCCCATGCAAGTCTATAATGTTTGGCAAGTCTAGATCACTGCAGTATCAGGATGAAGAGAGTCACTGGGCTCCTTTTTATTATATTTTTATTAAGATAACTAAACAACTGTTTTTTTATGTACGATATGTTCATTTCAGAGACTAGATTTTAGTCTATCTTTTGCGGCTACTTCTCTACTATTATTTATCATATTCCTTTTCAGTTATGCTTTAAAAGAGCGAGAATAATAGCATGTGCATAGAAGTGTCATTCGATGCTGATTGGCTAGTTGGAGCATTATGACGTCACATTGCTTCAGTGATGATGTCATTGCGATGTGAGGTCATCCATTGTTAATAACGTCACATATATAACATTACGTTATCCGAACAGTTGACACAATGACGCTTTGTGAGGTTGAGGTACGTGTTTTTTCACAACTGTGAGGAACTGCACTTTATCTGTCTCCGGTGAATGAATGCTGTTGGTCCCTCCAAATCTGTCTGGAGCAAAAATTTGTAATTCCCCGAAGCTGGTAATTCTAGTATTAAATTCGTACTGGAAACATTTACTTGCATTCTCTAAACCTGATGATTCGATTGTCATTGAATCCCACGCTTGGAGAATCAATGTTTTAAAAGAAGTCAATGACGTCATCAGCTTTTCACACCTGTTTTAGTGAGTGAGTGACTAAAATTCAACGTTGCCATCGGCAAGATTTATGCAATATAGGGACATAATATGGAGAAAGTGTGGCCTATAAGTTATATTACCATTGACATTTTTATTAAGAACGTCGATTATTGTGCATTATTGTAAAACAATTAGCGGATGTTATTGGTCAAGTTGAGCTTACGAGGTTTCATCTTGGATTTGGAATGTTCTACATGGTTCACTAAAGGATACGGGCTAACAGTAGTCCATGCTTAACTCAGGTATGGTATGCGTGGAGATACGGTTGTCATGGTTATAAGCATTCTTGATTACCCAGTGTTATTATATCAACAATTTATAATGATAAATGCCTTCAATACCATTAAAATCCCATCTTTGTTCTCGTTACCGCTAAACAAAGATCTAAAGATGACGGGTTACATCAGAACAACCTTTCATCCGATCAATTAGAGCGCCGATTACAAAACCTTTAAAGGGCAAGTTCACACGGAAATGAACCAATTGTTCTTGTACTTTTTCCACATTAAAAGTGTTAACATAGAAGTGTCATAGACAAAAATATAAAAACATCAAATTTAATTAACATATTTTTTGCATTAAAACGATTTATATTTTTCACTTTTACCAAGTGTTCTATTTCCATAACAAAAACACCATGGCTTATGCCCCTTGCAATATGACGTCATTGGTGCCAATTGATAAACATTATGACGTCATCATGCTTTGTTAGAGCCGCTTCACGTGGTGTAGGTACAGTTTTGTGATTCTAGCGTCTCAAATGCCAGCCAGAATTGTGTTATGCTGAGTCACCACTGCGCCGGAGTGTGTCGTAGACCATGTTGTTTTACCGCAAACTGGTCGTTGATATCTTTTGCGTTGAGAATAGAAAGGACCCAGTTGAATTGGCACCAATTACGTCATAATCTAAGGGGGATAACTCAGGCCTATTTCGCTCGTAAAACGAAGGCTTCATAACGGCATATCATTTTCACACTATTGTGAGCTTCCTACTTTCACTGTGAAACAAAATGAGTGTATATTTTCAAACACAGATACTAACTAATTCTAAAATTGCGTTTTGTTTAGAAAAAGAAAGAAAGTGATTTTTGCGTGTACACTTCCCCTTTAACATGACAGTCGGAATGTTTTTTCTTATCATGCAGCCTCAAAAAGCTAAGCTACGGCTACAGCTACAGCTACAGCTACAGCTACGGGGTGCGCGACTGAAGCCGTCAAACTCATCGTCTGTCTCTCGCTTCAGTGGGATAAACATTTGAACGGAAGAGACTTGGCATAGCTCGGAGGGAGTGCTGCCATACAATCTCAGTCATCTATTAGACATTCCAGAATGTTGTTTTGTTCAGTTTTCATTTTTTGAATAGAGAAAAATATTTTTCAAAGTGTAATCTGGAATGGAAGACGCTCGAAAAAGCTGTTTTAATGATTGGCTAGTGTCGACTTTTTGTTTGACATTTCATTGGTGGGCGACGTTCACGAAAGGTCGTTGTTACGTGACCTGTATTCTCAGATCTTTGTGTTGCGGTAGCGGGAACCAATATCTAATATTAATGACTGAAATGTCTTGGATCCATTCGCCACCAAAGCCCTCTTCCAGCAATATCACGGCAGGGGATACCGAATATGGGCTTCATACATTGTACCCATGTCGGGAATCGAACCCAGGGCTTCGGCGTGACGAGCGAACGCTTTAACCACTAGGCTACCCGACCGCCCCAAAAAGCGTTATAAATGAACAAATAATTGGAAAAGATGTTTCTGAGTACTATTGTTTGTTTGTTTGGTGTCAAACGCTGCACTCAGCATTATTCCAGCTATATGACGGCTGCCTGGAAATAATGGAGTTTGGACCAGACAATTAATTGACATAATGAGCATTGATACACAAAATTGCGATACGATGATATTCATCAACCAAGTCTGCGAGCCTGGTCACCCGATCCTGTTAGTCGCCTCCTATGACAAGCATAGTCGCCTCTTACGACAAGCATGGGATGCTGAAGACCTATTCTAACCCGAATATTCTCCTGAGTACTGAGACATGAGAGGAAATGTTTATGCTACAACACGTTCCCGTCGCATTTGAGTCGTGGATTGTAGCAATCATCAAAGAACGGTGTAATTTCGTTGAACTTCTAATTTTAGGGTCGTGTAAGTCGAACCGACTTTATGGAGGCGATCGCCGTGAGTAGATGCAATATTGCTGATGCGGCGTTAAGCAATAAACACTGTCACTCATGGTGGTGTGTGAATATAGTTTTACCCCGCTTTCAGCAATATTCTAGTAATATCACGTCGGGGGACACCAGAAATGGGCTTCACACATTGTTCCCATGTGGGGAATCAAACTCGGGTCTTCGGCGCGACGAGCGAACGCTTTAACCCCTCAGAGTTCAGAGTGTTAATCATACTAGAACATATAAGTCCCTGACAGTTACATCCCCTGACAAACAACGGGGAAATCCACTAATTGCGTATTCCAGCTGCTATTGTATATTCCCATATCCTCATTTAAAACAACACGTCTCACTTCTTAGACCCCACGTAAGTTGCTGGCCGTGTCTGAGCTTCCTCATAAGAAATAAGGACGTTTCCGTTTCAACACTTTGTTTGCGAATGTGTACCTACCTGTTTTAATTTTACATGACACAGCAGGCACAATTTATGGATGACAACCTCTTTATTTTACTGTGAATAAAGCGACAAAATCCTTTCTATATCAAATAGAAATCTCATGTGTTTATAAATCGCTATCAAATAGAAATGATACCAGATATTAGCGAAAATGTATTAATATAATATAATATAATATAATATAATATAATATAATATAATATAATATAATATAATATAATATAATATAATATAATATACATAATAAGATAATGTAGAGAATGTAAGGAAATCCATACTTTAAAAATCACGTTTTCTTTGTCGGTATCACGTAACCATGACAACGACATATAGACATGTGAGTTAATCTCTACCGGAAATTAAACCAACTATAGTCATTTCTGAAACATGTCTTCTCCAATTTATCTGTTTGGCCTTTCAGTTGATCTGCATCTCTGAAACCCAGCGCCCTCCACCATCTAATCTTTGTCATCCATTGATGTTTAAAAGTTGAAAATAAAGTCGACTAATTGCAGAATCTCGTAAAGTAATCCTGCACATTAAAGATCTTTTGTATCTCACAGGAGAACAGAAGGTATCGGCATGGCTGTCCTTGTATGATAAACCCTTAAAAGCACAAACACAACCGTCATTGATGGTGGATTAGGGCTATAGCTTATCGGAGTTGAGCAACGGATGTCAATGTAAATAGACCAGAAGGCACAGCGTCCTGTATCGGCGTCTCTTTAATAATACTAATTTAAACAATTAATTTTTTTCAAATCTGAAATCTAACTGAACATGAAATGAGATTTGATTGTTTTTGTCAATTATGAAATAAGATGACGTTTTTGAAACCTCACTGGCATTGGTAACTTTTCCAGAAGGTTCCTAGGAGTCGATGGCGAGGTAACCAACGAGTTAAAAAGGTGACTCGTCACGACTGAGTCCACCAAGCAGTGTTACACTATATGAGTGGACACGGGTGGCTCAGTCGTCTAAGGCGCTGCTATTAATTGTACAGAGTTGCGTCCCTTAGGAGTGTCAGGACGTATGACCGTAGGTTCGAATCCATTACTCACACTAATTATATTGGCAGGTTTCACCAAAGTGGTAAACGCCGAAGACCTGCATCCTCTCGCATCAAGGTCGCGCGCCGTGAAAAAAATTGAAAGCGGCGTTAAACCATTTTCCGTATTTAAACCGCACTTACTTCAAGGTCTGCATCATCGTTAGATGTCCTCTCACAAATCCACACCCTCTGTTTCAACTCACTCACTCACACACTACACTATGTGAGAGACAGTTCTGTCGTCCCTCTGCGCGATAATGCTTTATAATTCGGCGCTCAGCCATACTTACAGACTCATCTGAGATTAATATTTTGAGACTGAGAACAAAAAAAGAAAAGTAGCGAAGAAGGTATTCACACGCCGCAAATAGGCATTGTCAAGAAGATTGGCAGGCATTTAATCCCCTTTCAAATGATTAAAATGCGACAAAAACTCACTGTTGTTTATCTTCTGAAAAGAGGAGATGAACGGCGTTCTAAAATCGCGACACAACAAATGTCAACCCATATGTCCCTCTCGTGAATATTTTTATTGACTGAGCCCCGTCTCAGCGCAAGCGGGCAAAGAGACATAAAAAGTCTTAATATTTACATAAGCATATTTTTATGTATTAGCGATGTCGTTGACCAAATTACTTAGTCTTTCACTCGTTCTGACATATTTGTTGTTATTTAGCACATTACGAGATTTCACGCAAATTACGGAAAGGGACGAGTGGTGACGAATGGGGCGTTAAATGTTTCTCGAGCCTCGTTATGAAAGAAGAGTAAGGAGCTTATCGTTCGTGACTAACTCGTGTTATTCCTGGACAAGCCGAATAGTGACTCGTGCTCCTCGTGGCCATTTTTGCGACCGGGTTCAGTCTAAGAGCAAACGGGCATACGTAAAACAATTGTCAACTCGTTGCGTAATGGTTCACCTATATTTCCCCATATATTATATACATTTCAAATGCAATTTAAAGCACATCGGGACAAGCGAAATTATACAGTATGGTTTAACACATTTAACTGTGTCTTGGGTATATTTTTAGATGCAAGACATATGTAAAATCAAGAATTATTTCTGAGGTATTCTTTGACGAAGAACTAGAATTCATACGCACATGCTGATTGGTTTGTCGTATTTTCGCACATAACATTCATCGATAGGGGGACGAGTCTTCTTGCAGGTTACGGGCGAGTGGTGACGAATGGGAGCTCATATGACTGTCAAGTCGAGGCTCCAGTGCAAGGAACTTGAGCAACGCTAGGATATAATGGTCCCGGTGTCAGCTTACTGTCCGATAAAACATACAGACCCACTCATGCTAATCATGATACACATTTGCAGCTGGATATGCGACATGCATTTTGCGCCTAGATAGATATACAATCGTATTTCAATGAGCATACGCGCACCGAAGCTTTAAATCCAGATATAAGCTTTCCGATCAGAAAAAGTCGTTTTTACATGGCGACTTAATTACCCACTTCGGCGCACAAATCATAAACAACGCCAGGTCCAAACAAACTCAGAGGAAAAAATTAATTGGAAGTGGCCTAATTTTATTTTTATTTTCCTATCCTTGAAACAATGTTTATATTTTTCCACTTAAAATAAAAAGCGTTCTTTAGAGTTGCTGACACCACAGGTGATTTCTTTCACAATTTCAGACAGAAATGACGGAGAGTTTCCCTTTTTAACATTTAAATGACGCATTACAAAGATAGGATTTGTTAAAATGCTTGCAGCTAGATTTATTTCAAGATCACCATCATCCTAAGATGTTCCCTCACAAGCTGACATGCTATCTTTCAACTTCCTCACCCACTCAAACCGGAAGTGTCGTTCGGCGTTTGTTTCCCTTACTTTGTGGCTGTGAATTCGGTTTGTTCTAAAAGACTGTTACAATCCTTTTACTAGGGGGTTTAATTTAAATTTTTAAGTTTCACCTCAAGTAAGCAATTTGGCTAAGAAAAACACGCTCGCGTCGGCATCCGACATTCAATTTCCGCTGATGAGGACCAGGATGACATGCGGTGATAACAAGGATGGTACAGGGATGGTTAAAAAACGCACCTTCCAAAAACTATGAGAATTCAATTAGTGTCGATATATTATGACAGGAAATTGACAATTGTGAAGCCTTCATTTCACAAGGTGTTGGGTTTTTTGTTCACTAGTATGAGAACATACTGTACTGACGATAGTGTTACTTGGTCACGTTCATTTCACAAGAAATGGCGGTATTGATTGGTTGTTAAGCTGGTCTAAAGATGTGTATAGGCGCACCCGTTGTAGACGAACGTGCATGTCACGCAATAATTACGTATGCGGAAGTGCAATCAATTGCTGTCGATATGAGAAGGGTGTCGTGTTTATTTTCCAATCGTGTTTTTGTCAGACACCTCTTTGATATTTATTTTGTACGAGGGTGCGTAGTGGCAAATTTAGGGTGTGGTGTGGGTGTGACATGATGAGGTTCCGGGAGGGTCTTGTGGTGATGGAACATGCAGAGAACTAGTCCGGAGACGGGTTGAAGACAAACAAGTCTAGCTATTGTGGGAGAAGACACAGATGTTTGTGTACGGCACGAAATACTTGTAACACAAGTATTTCGTGCCCTGCACCAACCTTCGTGCCAAGGTTCTCAGACAAGAATTTCGTGCCTTACACAAACCTCCGTGTCACGGTTCTCAGACAAGAAGTTCGTGCCCTTTCCTTGTTTCAGACATTTTACCCAACATGTCTTCCGTTACTCTGTAATTAGTACGCACGGTCACAGATTAATGGACCTAAACGAACAACATTCCATTCCGTCACGGTTCTAACTTTCAACGGAATGCACGAACAAAGAAATTCGATATCTCGTGTTTCGCTGAGACATCCATGCTTTGTGTTTCCATTACTGCAGCCGTTAGCCGTGGGAACTAATGAACCCCAAACATTCATGTTGAAAGTCGTCGTTTTGAGACATAAATCTTCAATTTAAACCCCCAGACATTTCAGTAGATTAAATCATTGTGTAGTGTATCGATCTGAGAGCATAAGAAAGGATGCACGTCAAACTACAGCCTGGAGAGACGGGCGGGGAGAGAGAAGGGGGTGGGGGACGAGACGGGGAGTTGGGGAGGGAGGAGGGTTGGGATAGAGAGGGAGAGGGAGAGGGAGCGAGGTGATTTAAGGGCAAAGGGTTTAAAAGAAAGGGGTGATGAAGGTGAAACTTATGGTGGTCATCGCAAGGCCATGTTTTGTTCCGATGGTCACTCCTTGTCCTGCTGAAATTAGAAGTGACCAGAATTGATATTGGGTCGTTTACATTTGTTGACCCTCGTCGAGGATCATCGATTTCGGACAATTTACTCGCCATTGGTCAACTGTAAGCTTCAACAACAAACTCTCTAATTTTGTCAGTGAATTCGTTTGGGCACTTTGATAAACCTTATTCATTCGTGTCATGCTTGTAACGGTTCTGAAGAGGAGTCGTCTGCTCTATGATTTAGGAGCTCAGTCGACGGAGAGAAAAGTCACAGTGGCTGTTGGTTTGCGATATCGATTTCTATAACGGGAGTAATGAAAATAGTCGAATATATCATACATCACACTGCGAAAGTAGGAAGTTGATCTGTTGAAAATCAAATGATACATGTTCACGCCTATTCAGTCTCGTTGGACTCTAACAATAGCGCCATCTAGTGTGTGAAGTGTAGCATGATGAGTATACTAAATGGAACCATATACTTCATGGTAGGGAAGAGTCGTTGTATGCCTCTCCATTAATTATAAATAATCTGAGTTTATGTTCATGAACTTATTTACCTAACGTCATTTGAGTACACGTTTTGTCTTTATCGCTTTCGTCTTTTCTTCCTTGTCCGCCCGGAGAGCGGAAGGTCCAGGGTTCGATCCCGGGCCGCGTCATACAAAAAGACGTTAAAAGATTGTACTTGTTGTTACCCTGTCTGGCGCTCGGCATTAAGGGGCTAAAACAAGGACTGGTCGGCTCGGAGTCAGTATACTGTGTCTGAGTGGGGTATTCATGTTAAACTGCGGCATGGTATCTCAGTGAGCTAGCACTATAAATCGGCATCAGTCCGGACTAGTATAAGCAGCCACACACACACATACACGTGCATGCACGTCGCTATATAAGTGCAATAATCTTGGACGCGACGTTAAACCCAATTTCACCTCACCTCTTTTCTTCCTTAATGTTAGTTTACGGGAAAAGGAATTCGAATCTTTCTTGTCACCGATACACCCTTCACCATCCCTTTATCAACCACAAAGATATTCTCCCAAAGCTAACCCAGCCACCAGCCCCGACGTACTGTGTCCCTTCTCACTACCCTCTTCCTTGGTTTTCATAACCCTCTTCTTGCTTCTTGCCCCTTTGACACTACACTTGGTCTCCCATCACACATTCACGCTTGTCAGTTTCGACAAATTCTTTTGTTTGTTATGTTGGTTGTTTGTTTGTTAACGCCGCACTCAGCAATATTGCGGTTATATGACGGCGGTCTGTAAATAATCGAGTCTGGACCAGACAATCAAGTGATAGACATCATGAGCATACGATGTCATGCATCAATCAAGTCAGCTAGCCTGACCACCCGATACCGTTAGTCGCCTCATACGACAAGCACAGTCGCTTCTTACGGCAAGCATGGGTTGCTAAAGAGACACCAAATTCGCAGAGTCTGGGCCAATATGGCCTTTCCTCCTGCATCCAGTGATGTAACTGATACACTGTTCAATGAAGCGGCAAATCCATCTCACTCACTCTCACAGTCACTTTCAACAAAACTAATACAACCACCACCAGAATACCACAACACCACACAACCGCAAAATATGATTTATCTCAAAAGTCTTCTTTTGGAAGGTCCCAATTGCCTGGATCGATGTTCAAGGTGTCAATCACTGGATTGTCTGGTCCGTGCTTGATTATTTACAGACCGCCGTCACATAGCCCGAAAACTACTACAACGATCGGGGAGGTGGAGTAGCCCCGTGGTTAAAGCGTTCGCTCGTAACTCAGCAATTCCAGGTTCCATTCCCCACATGGGTACAGTTTGTGAGGGCCATGACATACTGGTATATTGCTAAAAACGGTGTAAGACCATATTCACCCACTCACTCACTCCTAGGCTCTCGGTGTTGGGGGGGCACGGGTGGCCCAGGCGTCTAAGGCGCCGCGATTCGCTGTGCAGAAATGCGTCCCTTGGCCACGCCAGAAACCTATGATTGTGGGTTCGAAACCCGGTTCGCCCCGATTATGTTTCTAGGTTTGTCAGCACCATACCCGTGCTCCTGGGTTTCACCGAAGTGGTAAACGTCTTAGACCTGCATCACTTCGGGCTTTCCTCCCACATTAAGCTGACATGCCGCGATATAATTGGAATACTGTTAAAAGCGGCGTTACACCCAACTCACTCACTCACTCACTCACTCACTCACTCACTCACTCTCTGTGTTGGTTAACTGTATTTGTTTCCTACTGTACACGTCGGTGCTGTTCTATTCCAGTTTACTAAGATCTATTAACCACTGGTTTCCCTGGTCCAGGCCCGATGACATAGTCCAGCATGACGTTGATGCACCCCATTCACTCATTCACTCATTTCATCAAGTTTAATATTGAGTGAGTGAGTATGGTTTTACGCCGCTTTTAGCAATATTCCAGCAATATCACGGCGGGGGTCACCAGAAATGCGCTTCACACATTGTACCCATGTCGGGAATCGAACCCGGTTCTTCGGCGTGACGAGCGAACGCTTTAACAACTCGGCTATCCGACCGCCCCTTTCAAGTTTAATAATTTCGATGTCATTTTCATCCATGATCATATAGTCAGTGATGGTCAGTGACAAATCAACAGAAAAGATTTCCTTCCGAAACTATCCGCCATATCCAGTGCTTGTGTTGTTTCCACAACAATTTTACCATCTTTCCACATTATTTTTATAGAAGCCCGCTTACCATGTATTTCCACATAAACGGACATTTTATAACAATCATATCCTGTATCAGTTTTTTCTGAAGAAAAAAACAACATTTCTTCCTGTTAATAAAGCAACGTACATCGAATTACAGAAACCGAAATCTGTTATCGAATCACATGTTTTGGAACTTTTCCATGGCATTAGTGAGGTGCGGTGGAATTGGGTTTAACATCGCGTCCGAGATTATTTCACTTATAGCGACGTGCATGCACGTGTGTGCATGCTTGTACTATTCATGACTAATTTTAAATTGATTTTATAGTGCTTAACATGAATACTCCGAGCCGACAAGTCCTTGTTTTAGCCCCTTTAATGCCGAGCGCCAGACAGGGTAACAACAAGTACGCCGTCTCTCCGGACGGACGCTCTACCACTAGACCACGGAGTCGGTCCCATGGCATCAGCAAACTGATTACACCGCTTCTTAGCATCATACGATATGAGTTGTGACTGTCATTAGAAACACGAAGAGTTCTTGTACCAACGTTTCAGCAGGTATTGGTGTAATATGAGACATTTATCAAAATGTTATTACACTTAATCAAAAAAATGTGAAAGATTGAGTTTTCTGCAGTTGAGAAAAATGACATTTTCATTGCAGTGAACATGACACTTTGACAGGAATATTTTCTTACAAGAGTTACCTCCCAGCAAATTACATCCCCTTAATCGTGTTTCTTCTGAAAGAAAACAGTTGATATTTGACTTCCTGTTTACGTTAGTTCCATATTGACAAGGCAACATATTGGCGGATGTTCATTTATGGTGTTAATATCAGCTCTTGTCGTTTGTTATGTTCATGAAAACGTTTTGTTACAGACTGCAAATATCATGGAACTACATTTTAAATCGCTACAGGGTGGTAAAATGTCCCTGAGTGTCATGTAGGGATAATTTCCGTTTTAAATTTTTACATTTGTAATGAAATAATTTAATTTTCCGGTGGTTAACGACACAAAAAGTATGTTTCATTCTTTGAGTGACGGGGCGATATTATCACCAGTAGTGTCACTTTGGCAAGTGACTTTGTTCGAAATGTGCCTCTGTTCACCCAGCAGTGACTGGGTACCCGGTAGGATGAGATGGTGGCTGTTAAACCTTCTAGCGCCTCACGGGCAGCTTGGGTTGTATACTCCCCAGGGAGCTAAGAATGAAAATCGAGTGCTCGCTGATCCATTGACTGGGGTAATAATGTAAGCGCCATGAGCACAAGAGCTGGTATGGAGCTTGGCGTCATACAAATGGACTCATTATTATTATTTTTATTTTTATTTTATTTATTTTTTATTATTTTTATTTTTATTATCATCATCATCATCATTATAATTATTATTATCATCATCATCATAATCTTCATTATCATTATTATTATTATTACCAGTGGCGCATCTCCAAAGGGGAACATGAAAATATAGCATTGATGGTAGGTGGGGTAGGTCAGTGGTCCCTCCGTTCACTCATCCGCCGAAGGCCCGGGTTCAATTCTCCAAATGAGTACAATGTGAAATGCGAAAACCGGTGTAATATCACACTTAATCATTAACCAACTTATTTAAAAAATCAAGCCATATTTGGAACAAGTGTTGGAACTACCTGTGACTTTTTTGGAAAGAGGGGTTGTTCCGAAGTTTTTAATAAACGCTCATCGAATGTTTTACCATATTTTCTAAACAGATAGCCTTTACTGCCAGTGTTACAATCGCACGCTAATGTAACCGAAGGCTTGTCGTCTATGGGTTAAACTGTCACGTCTTGGAAGAGCAGCTAAACAAGCAGTTTGATCATCAAACACTACCACTATAATCAAGCTGTTCACATAAACAGACCCTTAACACTGTGCATTGGCACTTTACTTTCACTGACGCTGATACCGGGGCTCTTTTGCGGCAGCAAACATGAAGCATGCTCTTCAGCGTAGTTGTTGATCACGAAGCAATATACATGTCAACACAGAGACACAGCTCCTGTTCGTTCCGCCATCTTCGAGAGTTGCAAGTGGATCATTTTTTGTGAGAGGATAAATCGTTTTCTTGTTGGCAAATCTCGCAGCAATCTCGGCAAGGACTACATTTGATTGGCTTTTTCAATTTGTCGGCTATATATTGATTTGGCGTGAAGATAGATACTTAGTCTGGACCCTCCCGGTTTTCTATTCATCACTGATGACGGCTTGTCATGTTTGTATCTAGCGCAGCCTGATTGTAGTGTAGAGGGCGAGGGCTTGAACATCGACGTTGGTACTGGAGGGGCATGGGACGGGGGAAGGGGTAAGGTGGGACGGGAATGGTGGGTGGGGCTGGGTTGAAGGAACCTGGGTAGGATAGCGTGAGTGGGAGGACACAGGTAATGATGGATGGAGGTGAAGGGATGGGAGAGGAAGTGGGATGGGTTGCAGGGGAAGTGGGATGGGTTGCAGGGAAAGTGGGATGAGGATGGAGGTGTGTGGTTGGGGGGAGGGGGAGGGGGCAGCGTTGCAATAAGTTTAATATATCCAGTTAAATTCATGGAACAGAATAGGAAGGAACACATTTGAGGTGAGATGATGATGATGATGGAAGATGGGATGATGGTGCCTGTCGATGTGGTCTTCGTTGTTTTTGTACACATTGCGGTAGTGCACCAGACAGACCCCGAGCAGCAGGGACACGAGGCCTTGGTGCACCAGACCGACCCCGAGCAGCAGGGAGACGAGGCCTTGGTGCACCAGACCGACCCCGAGCAGCAGGGAGACGAGGCCTTGGTGCACCAGACCGACCCCGAGCAGCAGGGACACGAGGCCTTGGTGCACCAGACCGACCCCGAGCAGCAGGAACACGGGGCCTTGGTGCACCAGACCGACCCCGAGCAGCAGGGAGACGAGGCCTTGGTGCACCAGACCGACCCCGAGCAGCAGGGAGACGAGTCCTTGGTGCACCAGACCGACCCCGAGCAGCAGGGAGACGAGGCCTTGGTGCACCAGACAGACCCCGAGCAGCAGGGAGACGAGGCCTTGGTGCACCAGACCGACCCCGAGCAGCAGGGAGACGAGGCCTTGGTGACCAGACAGACCCCGAGCAGCAGGGACACGAGGCCTTGGTGCACCAGACCGACCCCGAGCAGCAGGGACACGAGGCCTTGGTGCACCAGACTGACCCCGAGCAGCAGGCACACGAGGCCTTGGTGCACCAGACTGACCCCGAGCAGCAGGCACACGAGGCCTTGGTGCACCAGACCGACCCCGAGCAGCAGGGACACGAGGCCTTGGTGCACCAGACCGACCCCGAGCAGCAGGGACACGAGGCCTTGGTGCACCAGACTGACCCCGAGCAGCAGGGACACGAGGCCTTGGTGCACCAGACCGACCCCGAGCAGCAGGGAGACGAGGCCTTGGTGCACCAGACCGACCCCGAGCACCAGGCACACGAGGCCTTGGTGCACCAGACCGACCCCGAGCAGCAGGGACACGAGGCCTTGGTGGCCAGACCGACTGATACGTAAAATGTGTATCAAGGATGAGCGTCTCCTTATTTGCCCAAATACGGTACTATCCATCGTAGATCAATATATCGAGCAGCTCCTATTTCTAAACCCCAGCGTGTGTAAATGTTGAACATTATTGCCCCGCAGAATAAACTCTGTCTGTTACACAACTTATCTGTGAATGTCATGCAAAGTTAACAGAACAGAACGCACATTGAATCATCTAGATCAACCACCACCATTGGAATGTAATATGGACTGTCACCTTTCAGTAAAGGGAAACAAATGATTGATTGATTGAGTGAGTGAGTGATTGACTTACGGCTTAACCTATGGGATAACATACTTAACGCACTCATCGTGATGATGAATCATGTCACACACCCATCGTGATGATGAATCATGTCACACACTCATCGTGATGTTGAATCATTTCACACTCATCGTGATGATGAATCATGTCACACACCCAATGTGATGATGAATCATGTCACACACTCATCGTGATGATGAATCATGTCACACACTCATCGTGATGTTGAATCATTTCACACTCATCGTGATGATGAATCATGTCACACACCCATCGTGATGATGAATCATGTCACACACTCATAGTGATGATGAATCATGTCACACACTCATCGTGATGTTGAATCATTTCACACTCATCGTGATGCAGAATCATGTCACACACTCATCGTGATGATGAATCATGTCACACACTCATAGTGATGATGAATAATGTCACACACTCATCGTGATGATGAATCATGTCACACACTCATCGTGATGCTGAATCACGTCACACACACATCGTGATGATGAATCATGTCACACACTCATCGTGATGCTGAATCAAATAACACACTGACCACTGTTTCTACATCACAGTGTCGAGCCTCCACATGATCTGTGTGGCTGGAGAAGGAAAGTGGAGAGGATGCTAATAGTGGCTAGAAGTAGTGTCCGACTGTAATGACCCATGGTCAACTACACACCAGGACTGTTTATTGCCAGTGTCTTCTTTCAAAGGACACAAGTCTTAAGAGAGGACCGCCTCCGTGGTCCTGTGGTAGAGCGTCCGCCCGGAGAGCGGAAGGTCTGGGGTTCGATCCCCGGCCGCGTCATACCAAAAGACGTTCAAAGATGGTACTTGTTGTTACCCTGTCTGGCGCTCGGCATTAAGGGGCTAAAACAAGGACTGGTCGGCTCGGAGTCAGTATACTGTGTCTGAGTGGGGTATTCATGTTAAACTGCGGCATGGTATCTCAGTGAGCTAGCACTATAAATCGGCATCAGTCCGGACTAGTACAAGCAGCCACACAAACACATACTCGTACATGCACGTCGCTATATAAGTGCAATAATCTTGGACGCGACGTTAAACCCAATTTCACCTCACCTCACCTTAAGAGACAAATGCCAAATATATTATTATTGATATTTCCCTGGCTAGATGATACAGTCCGACATATCGGCCGCCATTATCCTTGCCATTAAGTCTGACTGGTAGAACTGTTTAATGAAACTAAATATAATGGACATATAAGTCACCATTCTCAGCTGACTGACAGAACTGTTTCACAAAACCGTTTAATGAAACTGAATGTGATAAACATTAATATGAGCAAGACCAGTGGGCCGTGGTATTAGACGCTAAATTATTATAAGTAGCTTTGTAAAGTAGTGTTACATTCGTAGGAGTAGGATGTATACTTGTATATGGACCATGGTCTGTCACGACATCTGGTCCATGGTCCGTCACGACATCTGAGACCAGGAGTCTTCGGACCTTCCTGCCATATACGGCTTCAATAATAGCCTTGCCTTGAATCTGTCCCTTGCACCCCATTGCTTGGTGTTAGAGGTTTAGTTGGTTCGCTCGCCAATAACTTCCTTTTCACTCTCCTTCACTACCGATAAAACTCGGTGGTAGGCCTGACGCTGTAGTGCGGCTTGTCTGATATGATGCAGTGTCACGATAGGTGGGTGAGATAATTCATGTTTCAGCATCACGATGGGAGTGTGACAAGGTTCAACATCACGATGGGTCTGTGACATGATGTAGTGTCACGATGTGTCTGTGACATGATGCAGTGTCACGTTGGGTGTGTGACATAATGCAGTGTCACGATGGGTGTGTGACATGATGTAGTGTCACGATGTGTCTTTGACATGATGCAGTGTCACGGTGGGTCTGTGACATGATGAAGTGTCACGTTGGGTCTGTGACAAGATTCAGCATCACGATGAGTGCGTGGTGATTTAGCTCCGCGCGTGGGCTCTGTCACTCTGCTGATTACGTGCCATCGTGCCCCGATGGTGTGTTGCGTTCTCATGATATCGAGCACTGGTTTGTCTGTCCCAGAGTCGACTATTTACTGGGCGCTGTGATATAGCTGGAATTTTGCTGACTGTGGTGTTAAACAACATAGTCTCACTCATTTACCACAGACCGACATGATGTGACTACAATACCTTTTACGCAGTGTTAATGCCGTAAAAAAGGGCTTACAAAACAGGGGAGAAACAAAAATAGCAGATTATGTCCCCACGAAAACATAGTGAGTATGGTTTTACGCCGTTTCTAGCAGTATTCCAGCAATATCACGGCAGGGGACACCGGATAATGGGCTTCACACATTGTACCCATGTGGGGAATCGAACCCGGGTCTTCGGCGAGACAAGCAATCGCTTTAACCACTAGGCTACCCCACCGCCCTGACGAAAACATAGACAACGTTTGAAGCTGATTGACATTTATGATTTCACTTCGGGGCTGCGTCCGGTGATAAAGAAATAGAGCGGCTCGTCCCACTGAGAGGCGATAGGGTTAAATCAGACATTAACGATTCTCGTCACGTTTCAATCCCATAAGTCATTTCGACAAGCAATGTGAGGAACTAGCAAGCACGTTATTGGAACTACTCCCGTCCACGTCACGTGACACAGAACCACCTGGTCGCAGGCTTGACCCCGATATAAATGGTGGAAATGTTTATAAACGGGTTTTGTAACCTCAAACCGGAGTCAACTTCATTTGAGCATACAGTAAGCTGTTTTTAACATTAGTAACCTTATGCCTCGGGAACTTGCGCTACGCAATATCAGGGTATGAAACTCCCAACAATTTCAGGCAGACCACAGGACTGGCTAGCTGAAATACTTGCCAGCCCAGACCAAAACCTGCCTGCCCACTACAATCATATGTTTCTCAGGATAAGCTAACGGGGTTTCATTTTGGTTACATTTCATCATTCATCTTTACATGTGAATTAATGATTATCATCGGGAAATATTTAGAATATTGTCACATATGAAATATAACCCGACCGTCGGGCAGGGGGATTTGAAAATCTGGCAGCCCGAGTTGAAATTAACCCGTCTCGGACGGTCGGGCAGGCAGGTATTTCGAACACTGGCAATATGCAATATTACTACCTGCTGTTGCTACACTAGGCGAGATTCGTGAAGATCCGGGTTAGAGTTGGTCTTCAGCAATCCATGTTTGTTGTAAGAGCTACGAACGGGATCGGGTAGTCAGGCTCGCTGACTTTGGTGATGCATGTCATCGTATCCCAGTTGCGTGGATCGATACTCATGATGTCACTCACTGGATTGTCTGGTTCAGACTCGATTATTTACACACCGTCGATATACAGCTGGAATAGTGCTGAGTGTGGGGTTAAACAACAAACAAAACACAAGACGAACGGATATGGTTTAATATATTTAGCAATATTCAAGCATGTATTAAAGGAAAACTTGCGGCGGACATTAACAGAAATCGTGTCGGAACTACATTCAGTCACGTGACTGAATATCACTACGCCACTTGCAGCCCGGAATAAGTCGAGTAGACCCGAATGCAACCGGGGCCAAAAAACAAGTACATAATTGCATCTCCATAACAACGCAAGACCGTTTGGATTTTGGGGGGAGAACAATGCAGTATTCTTTGTCGACGACTGATGGATTCGTTTATTCAGTCTTCAATCTCCCAATCTCCCAATCACAAAAAAACTGCACTTTTGTCAACTGAGCGAATAACCAATTGAACGTCTTTACGGTGAAGTGCGGGCAAGGTGAGTCTCGAAGATTGGATTTCTACAGAGACTCATGGCACATCAAAGTAGTGCAAGCTGGTGATTTTAATCTCCATCCAACCAGAAATAATTTTAGCAATCGTGTATACTCGTGTCAAGAATGTGCCAGTTCCATCCTTCATAAGATTGATAAATCAAAACCGCGTTTGAAAGACGTGTTGAGTTTGAGTTGCAAGGCTGTAAAAGCCTTCTCCTACTTGACATTTAAACATGAGGGCGTCATATAAAATACTACCTTTTCCCCGTTTATCTCACCGATGTGTTTAAATCTACTCAGTAAGACGTTTCCCTGCGTGATTAACGAATTGGTGATTCCAGTCCGCACGTAAACATGTCGACATTGACATTACAAGAGGAATGTTTACACGGACATTGTGTCATTCCCAGCCATACCTTGAATAATTAATCCGACCCTGTTGGGAGTTCTGAAACTGTCTGAATGCGGACAGATGCAGGGCAACTCAGAGATTAGGATTCATTTCCTATCAGAATGAATTAAACCCTGTGTGAATGGATCATGTCTGTAAGTGACCAGAAGGATCCTGGGTGCGGACATTGGTCATCTGTCAGTGACTCTATTTGATACTTACAGTGGTCGCTAGCCGCCATTACAATGTCTGAGGAGAGCCACCTGTCCAGTTTATATCTAAGGTCACGAAAACAGTGGTCAGACTGGACATCACAGACTATCTTTGATTATAAAATCACATCGACCATTACCCAGTTGGGCAAGGGGACAGTTGAGACCATCGGTCATAGAAAAAGACATTGAACGTTAATGAGTTGTACCTAGTGGGGCGGTCGGCTAGCCTAGTGGTTAAAGCGTTCGCTCGTCACGCCGAAGACCCGGGTTCGATTCCCGACATGGGTACAATGTGTGAAGCCCATTTCTGGTGTCCCCCGTCGTGATATTGCTGGAATATTGCTAAAAAGCGGCGTAAAACCATACTCACTCACTCACTCATGTACCTAGTGTTGTTGCCTGGTACTAAACAGTCGCGTCCAAGATTATTGCACTTATAGAGCGACGTGCATGCACGTGTGTGTGCGTGGCTGCTTGTACATGTTCGGACCAATGCCGAATTTATAGTGCCAACTCAGTGAGATGCTATGCCGCGTTTAACATGAACACCCACTAAGACACAGTATACTGACTCCGAGCCGGCCAGTCTTTAGCCCCTCGATGCCGAGCGTCAGACAGGGTAACAACAAGTACCGTCTTCAAACGGCTTTTGGTATGACGCGGACCTTTCGCTCGCCGGGCGGGCGCTCTACCAATAGACCACGGAGGCGGTCGATAACACATTGGACATAAAAAAATATTTATTTGGCTTATCAATTCTGAAAAAGAAAGTATGCCTTTGAAGCAGTAACCGAAACCATATTAGGATGTCTCTGACAAACAGTTGAAGCATCCATCTCGGAGAATATAATGTTCACCTGTAGCCATAGGGCTTTCATCGTCTCTTAAGATACATGCATTTGTGACATGACTATTGTTTAAACGATCATTAGTTTTCACGAATGGACATTCCCTTGTTAGTTAAGTTATTCGTGCCTGCGTTGTCTTGTACCCTCAGTTCAATAATTGTACACTAAGAATTGACTGTTTCACGCAAGTGAATCATTTCAAAAAGTGGATCTCGCGTCGTATGATTTACGGCCGTATAGTAGCCAATCTCGACTATAGCGACAAGAACAGTGTGAAATTAGCAAATTAAATTAAATTAAAATTATTTCAAATAGTTGTACAATCCGAAAATCTTATGTTTTCATTGTGCTCTTTATACAGATGTTCATGCTAAAATAATAGTAAACCTTTGATGCGACTACAAAACGTTTTGTACATTTTTTAAATATTTACCACAAAAAATGTTGTGTCAAAGTCTAAAAGTAGGGTTGTATTTTAAATTTGAGAAAGGGGTGTGTTTTATCTGTCGGACCCAATCTCCAAAAGATGAACTACATTGCCAATTTTCTGTCAAAATTAAGAGAAAATAAGCTTGTTTTAAGAAGGTGAATGGTTTTTGTCTGTTTGTTTGTTGTTGAAAGCCGCACTCAGCAATATTCCAGCTATATGACGGCGGTGTGTAAATAATCGAATGGTTCTCTGTGTGAGGATTACCTGTGAAAACAACATTAGTTTATTGATTATATCTCCAAAAGATTAACTACATTGCCAATTTTCTGTCAAACCTTTAGAGAAATATGGCATTATAACCAGGGAATTTTCACTGCCGAAATCTGTTTTGAGAAAAACAAAAGAGGACTCATCTTCCCGAGTCCACGTGGACACTGTTATAGTCAGTTAAAGCCCTTGCCTCGGGAAGATGGGGACGACTGTATTTGCTTTAAATAAAGGACACAAAGATCCAAAAGACCCCCAAAATACCCCTAGATGAGCATGACATTATTTCAAATCCAAGAAGATCATAACTAGGTGTTCATTTCTTCCTATGAAGTGGGGGGCACGGGTGGCCCAGTCGTCTAAGGCGCCGCGATTCGCTGTGCAGAGTTGCGTCCCTTGGCCACGCCAGAAACCAATGATTGTGGGTTCGAATCCCGGTTCGCCCCGATTATGTTTCTAGGTTTGTCAGCACCATACCCGTGCTCCTGGGTTTCACCGAACTGGTAAACGTCTAAGACCTGCATCACTTCGGGCTTTCCTCCCACATTAAGCTGACAGGCCGCGATATAACTGGAATACTGTTAAAAGCGGCGTTAAACCAAACTCACACACTCCTATGAAGTGAAACACACACTAACTCCTGGGTTAAGTTGAGAAGATTGTCGGTAGAAGATGTATTTTTGTAAAGAGTAACGCGGCGGTTGCGTAGTCTAATGGGTAACGCGTTCGATTGCCAGGCCAAAGTAAGAAAATGGGTAGTATGTACATCCATATTCACTCCCTATCGTATATCACACGTCCCCACGCAAGTAATAACTACGAATTGGAAACACAAAATAAACTCTAATTCAGAATTAAATAGATAAAAAAAACTCCTATAGCATAATATTAACAAGGAAAACGCGGGCAAATGAAACGATTTAGAGCCGTAAGCATTTTGAAAAGAAGGACATTGACAATTTGCTCCATGCCTTTTCTTGTATTTGGAAAAGAAGCCCTTTGATGTTTCGATTGCTGAAGTGAATCACAAATAACTCTTTCTGAAAGCCGCAGACAAATCCAATTTTCCCCCAAAATTTAATCACCTACAAAACAAATAACTCAATCACATGCTGAACCTCCGTATGAATAACATTTTGACGGCTAATACCGTTATTAATCCGGGTTTTTTTATTTCATGTTTTGTATCACCCGTTCTTTGCGCTGAAATACATCAGCGAGATCGCATAGTGCTTCGGAAGCAATTTCCCACAATGATACAAGATTTCTCCCAGGGATTGCCATGGCGTGAAGAAACATTTCACTGACTTTTGTCTGTTTAATTTGTTGGTACGACCCTTGCCCGATACATTGTGGCTGCCTGTTGCCACTGTGTTTCAGGTCCAATCTAAAATGAAATCTGTGTTCTGTCGCAATGAAACGAAGAAAAGAAGATTTGATGGAGCTTATTCGTGTGGGTCTTGTTATTTTTTTCAAAGAAGTGCTGAATTCGTTGTAATGGATATTAAAAGCTGGTGACGATGTCCGAAGAGTTTGTTATTAGCTTTGGAAAACACGCATTTCAATTTTATCAAAGCGAAAACTTTTCATTGTCGCCAATCAGGATTTTAGAATCAACCATGTAGTCCAGTTACAAAAAGATTCTAAAAACCTGCAAGAAATAGTAGAAAGGATTACTTAATACATATTATTTCTGTCATTCAGTGAGTGAGTAGGTTGTTGACTGAGTGATCTGGTTCACATTAAGCTTAGCTCCAAAAAGGATTATCGACATAGGACTTCGATTCGCTTTGAAAGAGTGTCTAGATCTCTAGCTCTTGCAAATGACGTCACTGGAAATATGCATCTGCTCATTCAACAGCAAAGAGGTACCCGGTAGGGGAGATTGTAATACAATGTACAGTTATCTGTCGTCAGCTCGAAATTCCCCCTTGAAGACACGGGTCGGGAATGTTCTTCAGCATCCCATGCTTTTTTCTTTTTTTTATAAACGTTTTTATTGTTCCCAGAGTTGTAGATTAATACAGTATCAGCAGCATCCCATGCTTGTTGTAAGAGGCAACTAACGGGATCGGGTGGTCAGGCTTGCTGATTTGGTTGATGCATGTCATCATATCCCAATTTCGTAGATCGATTCTCATGATATCAATCACTGGATTGTCTGGTCCAGACTCGATTATTCAGAGACCACTGTCATATAGCCGGAGTGTATTGCAGCGTTAAACAATACCAGTTACTATTTTGGGCTTACTTGCCACGAAACGTCTGCAACCGACTATGACCGCGAACGGATGGCGGACATGTTGTGTGATCAAGCGTGCACTTTTGGAGAATCTCATCAAATACAGTGAGTGAGTTGGGTTTTACGCCGCTTTTAACAGTATTCTAGTTAAATCACGGCGTGTCAGCTTAATGTGGGAGGAAAGCCCGAAGTGATGCAGGTCTTAGACATTTACCAGTTCGGTGAAACCCAGGAGCACGGGCATGGTGCTGACAAACCTAGAAACATAATCGGGGCGAACTGGAATTCGAACCCACAATCATAGGTTTCTGGCGTGCCCAAGGGACGCAATTCTGCACAGGGAATCGCGGCGCCTTAGACGACTGGGCCACCCGTGCCCCCTAAAGAAGCCTCTGCTGTGTGTTCCTTTTAGTCTTTGAAATTGATAGAAAAGACTAAAGTGCAAACTTCCCTTATTTCGCTTTCGATGTTTTGGAATCGATATTTGCATTGACCATATTACCATCTATCCAATTCTGCAAAGTTGTACCTGCCCATGAGACTTTAAGACGAATCCGAAAGACTTGAAGTTCCAATTAAGAGGTTAATTAATTCTGTTGCATTCATGTGTAGTTTCAATATACGGAGTCGAACATCGGCATGCCCAGTACGAGCGAACGCACAAACTATTGACCTACCTCATCTCACCCTCACAACAAATCAACTGTTATTAAACATTCCTTATTCCAACTTAGCACCTTCATATTTTTGAGTTAATGTCCCAATTAAGATACACGCGAGAGACCAGCTGCTCTGACCCAACGTTTGACCACAAGCGAGTGAAGTGTAGACGGCAGGAGATTTGTTTCTATTAAGATCGCAGCGATCCCTGACTCTTCCCAAATCGGAATTTCCTGTACGAAAGTGAAAAACAAGTCTATTTGATTGATACGTCCCGTGAGACGTGTCTGTCCATCCCGGAGTCTATATATAAAGATGTCAGCTTACAAACAAACAACGCTGCTTCAGATGTAGACAGTGGAGGCAAGGGAGGCGGGATGGGGATGGTCATCTCCGGGCCCGATCCACAAAGCAAGCTCAGCACAAAAACTGTCGTATCTCTATGCTTCAATATAGGCTTAAAACGAGGTTCAAGTAACGTACCATGCAGTATATAACTATTTTCATTTGGCTCGCGATGATGCAGGTTAATAAAAATGTTCTGGAATAATGTTATTGATTGTCTGTTTGCTTCATGTTCCGATGGCAATAGACACTGGCATTTCAGGGCTACTGGACATATATCACATACCGTGGCGCCTGATGTTGACAGGGGTGCTGGAACAGGGGAGGGGGGTGAGATTGGAAGGATCTGGGGGAGGGGTCGATGAAAGGTTATGAAAAGGAAAGCATTTTTCATATTCTCTTTCTACTTACTTCCCTTCACATTAAAATTTGGTATATGGATTTTACATCATTTCTCATAAGACATGTTATCATGTTTATAACTAATGTAAATAAAATAAGGTTTTTTAGCTTTTTTTGTAATGTCTAAATGGCCATTTTGGTGAAGTGCCAACCGAAGTTTTTGGTAATTCATTTCTATGCAAGGAGTTGTTAGTTGAATAGTACATGTTTTTAAGTAATTAGTTGTAAACAAATTTCTAACGTTCCAGAAGTTGTTACTTCATCATAGAATGAAACTAAGACTGTAGACTAATTATTATATGGACGGTAGAAAGTATGGTTTGTGACGAATATTCGATAGAGTCTCTTCTCAACTTGATTCCATATTTTCCTTCCGACTGATCCGAACGTTGTCATTGCAACAAGTTATGATCGTAGTGTTATATTATGATCGTAATGTTACAGTCGCTCTGTTGTATCGGAAACTAACACTGTCCTTTTTTATATGGCGGTGGGGGTTGGGGTTTTGGGGATCATACCTTATGAATTCATAATTTTGATTTCGCCTATACTTTCCTCTCACTCTTGGGCTATATTTAGTTCACAAGAGTGATTATGTGGCTGGGCAGGGGGAGAAGTGGAAGGGATGCGTGTCAGATCCGAGATATAAGGGGGGGAAAGGGGGTGGGAGATTGGCTATAAGGGTGTGGGAAGAGTAAATTTAATATTTGAGTGGGTTGTGTTCGGTGACATGTGATATATGAGGGGTTGGGTGTGACGAGGTCAGAGATATGGGGGGTTGGGTGTGACGAGGTCAGAGATAAGGGGGGTTGGGTGTGACGAGGTCAGAGATATGGGGGGTTAGGTGTGACGAGGTCAGTGATATGGGGGGTTAGGTGTGACGAGGTCAGAGATATGCGGGGTTGGGTGTGACGAGGTCAGAGATAAGGGGGGTTGGGTGTGACGAGGTCAGAGATATGGGGGGTTGGGTGTGACGAGGTCAGAGATATGGGGGGTTGGGTGTGACGAGGTCAGAGATAAGGGGGTTAGGTGTGACGAGGTCAGAGATATGGGGGGTTGGGTGTGACGAGGTCAGAGATAAGGGGGGTTGGGTGTGACGAGGTCAGAGATAAGGGGGGTTGGGTGTGACGAGGTCAGAGATATGGGGGGTTGGGTGTGACGAGGTCAGAGATATGGGGGGTTGGATGTGACGAGGTCAGAGATAAGGGGGGTTGGGTGTGACGAGGTCAGAGATCTGGGGGGTTGGGTGTGACGAGGTCAGAGATATGGGGGGTTGGATGTGACGAGGTCAGAGATAAGGGGGGTTGGGTGTGACGAGGTCAGAGATAAGGGGGGTTGGGTGTGACGAGGTCAGAGATATGGGGGGTTGGATGTGACGAGGTCAGAGATATGGGGGGTTGGATGTGACGAGGTCAGAGATAAGGGGGTTAGGTTTGACGAGGTCAGAGATATGGGGGGTTGGGTGTGACGAGGTCAGAGATAAGGGGGGTTGGGTGTGACGAGGTCAGAGATCTGGGTGGGGGGGGGGGGGGTGACGAGTTCAGAGATATGTGGGGTTGGGTGGGGTGAGGGACGAGGGACTAGGGATGGAGCAGGGAGGGGTAGGAGACACACAGTTTCGTCTTCCTTGTCCCACATCATGCACCGACAGACGGGAAAACACACCACTACTACCTGACATTCTGGATAAATATCAGAAGATTTGGGAACTGAATATCAAATATACTATTTTAATTATTCTAGTTTCATGCTATTACTCGAGGGAACGCTGCCGCGACGACACACGACTCCACGCTGCGACACAGACATCTCAATATCCTACTAGGCCCGTAGCAGCGTTGCCAGCGAAAACGTCATGAAATAACAGATACCGAAAATATAATAATCTCAAGTGTCGGCTTGTGGGATGAAAAAGTGTTAGACATCATTACATCGTCAGACATATCTTACTAAAAAACAACTCAGTTGTAGTTTAATTTCTGGTGACGTCTGATCATGACGTCAGAAACACCGAAGAGTAGGACAAGAGGAACGTGTATGATAGGGTAACTCGTGCAGTAAGCTTGTGCTGCTAAAGAAATGTTATTACCGTAACAACTAACGGTACTAAAAGAATAAATTTAAAAATTTAAAAACCCAGGGGGCATGTGCATTTCGATTAAAAATCTCAATAATGACTAATTGAATATTCCAGCAATACCACGGCGTGGCACAACAACACTGTTTGTGACACGTTTACCAAGTTTGGGAATCGAACCTGTGTCTTCTGAGAGATGAGCGAACACTTTAATCACTTGGTTACCACACCACCCTTAACTGTGAAGTACCCACAGTAGATGCGTTTTTTATGCTGGAGTTAACGCGACCAATCGTGTCATTCCGGTACAAGCCGTTATGGAAAGGGACAAGTAGTGGCGAATGACTAAGTGCTACAAAGCCTGGAGGTACTAGGGGTTACGGGTGGCCCAGTCGTCTAAGGCGCCGCGATTCGCTGTGCAGAGTTGCGTCCCTTGGACACGCAAGAAACCTGTGATTGTGGGTTCGAATCCCGGTTCCCTCCGATTATGTTTCTAGGTTTGACAGCACCATACCCGTGCTCGTGGGTTTGATCGAAGTGGTAAACGTCTGAGACCTGCATCACTTCGAGCTTTCCTCCCACGTTAAGCTGACACGCCACAACTGGAATACTGTTAAAAGCGGGGTTAAACCCAACTAACTCACTCACTGGAGGTACGATTCCTGGGTTCGATTCCGGATCCAATACTCCACATGTGTTAAACACGTTCATCGTGAAAAATGACATTAAAAGCTGCAGTACATGTGAGAAGTGGAATGACCTCTCGATTTCAACTTCTTCGGTTCTTTCAGTGCGACGTTTCGACGTCATTATTTTCTTTCTAATACCAGTTTCTTTTATTCTTTTATGTGAAGATGAAAATTAAAATCCACTGGGCAATCATGTCCTCAATATTTAAAGTTTAAAGTAACCCCTTTCTTAGTTGTTTTAACGAACGAGATAAGCCATAAAGAGGGTCGTTTCAAAACACTTGTCCGAACGTTTTGGTTCTAAACTGAAGGGGGCGGTCGGGTAGCCTAGTGGTTAAAGCGTTCGCTCGTCACGCCGAAGACCCGGGTTCGATTTCCGACATGGGTACAATGTGTGAAGCCCATTTCTGGTGTCCCCCGCCGTGATATTGCTGGAATATTGCTAAAAGCGGCGTAAAACCTCACTCACTCACTTACTCTAAACTGAAGGCCAAAAGAAACTTAGCATAACTTTAAATCACTCACAGGAACACAACATAGATACATGAATTAAATGAAATTGAAAATCTCAAAATCTCAACGAAATCAGCATCTAAAATGACAGTCATACAGCATCCAATATTGGCAAGAGAGTTCGCCGAATCGAGGTGGTGTAGCGAAAAACAAGCTTTCATCGTAATGGACAAAGGGCACAAACATCTAATATCGCCCGAGGTTCCATGACACGTAACATTAATAGCTTGTATGACCACCCCCTGCTACAAGACATGCAAAAACTCTCCGGGGCACAGAAAAAGTCTGAAGACGTCACGGGGATACGTCGCCATTCTTCTTGGAGGGCCTAGATCAGTTCTTGTCGGTTGGCTAGAGGATGTGGTCGCTGTCGAAGACGACGATCCATGACATCCAAGAGGTTTCTATGGGGGGGGATGTCTGGGGAGCGTGTAGGCCACGGCAATACGTAGATGATGTTGGCTGCAAGGAGTGTGAGGGTCTGATGTGGTCATGCTGATGAAGGACACCACGTGGTAGGACTGGTAATGCATTCCGTTAACGGTAACCACTGGTGTTCTCCCCTGCCCACAAATTCCTTCCCTCACCATAACACCTCCTCCACCATACGGCACGACGCCCTGAACGCAACATGTCGCCGTTCGGCGGTAAACAGCTCTGAACAGACAGAACCAACTTTCATCAGTGAAGACGACCCTCTGCCTGTCACATCGCTCCCAACGACGTACAGCCCGGGCCTCTCAATCTCTGACGACGTTGTTGCGCTGCCAATAACTGTCCTCTGTAAGGGATGTATGCCTTAATTCCTTGAGCCCTAAGTCGCCAGGCCACTGTCTGTCGAGTAACCATATGCCCTAAGGCATTCGTTGCTGATGACGTCACTGTCAGAAATCGATTACGGAAATGCATAGTACGCAAGTACCGGTCTCCATTGGGCGTAGTTACTCTGGATCTGCCTTTTCTTGGCATGTCCGGTGTCTGTCCTGTCTGATGTCTGATGTCTGAAGCAACACGGGAGCAACCAAAAGTTCTAGTAATGTGGGCATGGGTGTCTCCCATCTCTATCATACCCAGGTCCCGCTCGCGTTCTACCGGTGTCAATCGTGGCATTTCTGTGGTGGCTTTTTGTATCAGAATGGGTGTCTGACATGCTGTCGGTATCATTTATATACCCTTATTGTACGTGCATAGAGCATTGTTGCGTTTGGACGATATGTTTTGCATTGATTCAATTTGAACCTGTGGATTTTTTTGTAAAGTGGAAAGGTTTCTTTTGGCCGTAAGTATATGTATCGTACTGCGAACGTCTTACTATGAAATACGTATCGCATTGCGACCTTACTATCAAATATATATCGCTTCGCGAACTTACTATCAAATGTATATCGTATGCAACCAGGGTTTGATGTGCATTCGTTCGAATCCCGTTCTAGCATTGATTCTGATTCTTGGTTTCTCAGAACCATGCCCAAACCTGATTCGTCAACATCTACGCCTGCGTCACAATGGACATTCCTCCAATATGAAGCTAACCTACAGTGAACCTATAGTTAACCTATAGTTCACCTATAGTTAACCTATACTCTCCGACCCGTGAAGATTCGGATTAGGATAGGTCTTCAGTAACCCATGCTTGCCGTAAAAGGCGACTATGCTTGTAGTAAGAAGCGACTAAAGGGATCGGGTGGTCAGGCTCGCTGACTTGGTTGATGCATGTCATCGTATCCCAATTGCGTAGAAAGATGCTCATGATGTCAATCACTGGATTGTCTGGTCTTGACGCGATTTTTTACAAACATTTCCATGTGTTTAGTTCACTTTTGGTACTTACTACTTGATTGATAAAGTGGGACTGTGTTTCGTGAACTGCTGCCAATATTTTTTTCCCAGTCCCTGACATTGTTCGTTTAACACCGCCTCCGTGGTCTAGTGGTAGAGCGTCCGCCCGGAGAGCGGAAGGTCCGGGGTTCGATCCCCGGCCGCGTCATACCAAAAGACGTTAACAGATGGTACTTGTTGTTACCCTGTCAGGCGCTCAGCATTAAGGGGCTAAAACAAGGACTGGTCGGCTCGGAGTCAGTATACTGTGTCTGAGGGGGTATTCATGTTAAATTGCGGCATGGTATCTCTGTGAGCTAGCTCTATAAATTGGCATCATTCCGGACTAGTACAAGCAGCCACACACACACACACACACACACACACACACACACACACACGTCGCTATATAAATGCAATAATCTTGGACGCGACGTTAAAGCCCATTTCACCTCACCTCACCTCTAGCTATATGACAGCTATATGACGGCAAATAATCGAATCTGGACCAGACAGTCCAGTGATTAACATCAATAGGATCGATCTAAGCAATTAGGATACGACGACGTGCATCAACCAGCGAGCGTAGTTGCCTCTTACGACAAGCATGTGTTGCTGATGACCAATTCTAACCCGGATCTTCACGGGTCGCGTTGTTTACATTGGTAGTGCGGCTAGACGGGATGTCGTCAAACCCAATGGAGTTCTCCTCATTTTGTAGTTGGCGCATATATATTTATATATACTTATGCAAAACAATATACATAGCGCCGACAAGCTTCCATTAGGGCAGTCTACTCAGATTTCAGAAGAAGCGCGCTTGTTTACAAACAAGAGAAACGTCGGATCAAGTGTTATGCAAATTAGCTTGTGGAAGTGGTGTTCTCCAAAGACATCACTGTGCCGGAGTGTGCATCGTCGACTGAAGACGGGCGAGTCGTCTGCTGCACAAAGCAGCTGTGTTAAACGGAAGTTGGTAGACAGAACTCGGATACAGGGCCATGGCGCTGTCTGGAGCTGACCCAGCGTGTCCCTGATGGAAAGCCTCGTTCAGACAGACATGTCTCCGTGGGTTAGCTTTCGTCACCGGAACAACGCGCATCAGTGTCCCATATTGTTCTGCCTCTCAGTTTCAATTCAAACAGTGCCAAAAACGATGGATGCTTTGCATCACTGTATCCTTAAGAGGTTCTATTTTTAACCCATACCTGTGCTGGTAATGATATTTTGCTTAATGAAATTCTTTGCAATTTATTTACATGACAGAAATAATACTAAATGATTTTTTTAATACAGGTTAAGAATTATAGATAGGGGAAACGGGTGGCCCCGCCGTCTAAGGCGCCGCAGTTAGATGTGAAGAGTTCCGTACCTTAGGCGCGCCAGCATCCTACACTCGTGGGTTCGAATCCAAGATTTGTATTGATTATGTTTCTAGGTTTGTCAGCACCATGTGTATCGGGGCGGTCGGGTAGCCTAGTGGTTAAAACGTTAGCTCGTCACGCCGAAGACCCGGGTTCGATTCCCGACATGGGTACAATGTGTGAAGCCCATTTCTGGTGTCCCCCGCCGTGATATTGCTGGAATATTGCTAAAAGCGGCGTAAAACCATACTCACTCACTCACTCACCCACTCACCATGTGTAACAGTAGCGCTACGGGCTTTCCTATCACATCCCGCTGTCATTTCGTGATATAACTGAAATAATATTCAAACTGGCGTTAAACCCAACTAACTCAGTTTCATTTTCTTCTGATTTGTCCAGTTTATGAAAGTATCAGAGAACAGAATCCCCCTTTTAGACCCGATCACCCATTACCCTAAATTTCTTTAGGTTTCCTGACAACCTCGTCTTAACCTAGACGGAAAGTAAATCAGTAACCATCTCATCTTCCAAACCCGGCTTTGTTTAGGGTTACTTCTTAACCTAGGTTTTGAACTGGGTCAGTTCTGAACCTGCTTTTAGGTTTCATTTTTCAATTGTAAGACCTTGGTTTTACAATTGACGTTTTGTAAACTGGCTTTTATATATTAAAATAATGTTGATTTTTTATTGGTTAAAAGTCACAATTGTTTTCACATGAAAATTTTGTAACCAAATGTTTTCCAACTCAGCCACCGGGGTAGGTGACCAAATGTTGTTCAACTTTACATGTAATGACTCCAGTTGGTCCATGCTGCATGTGATATTTCACGCTTAGGTCGAATTCCTTTTATACCGCGACACACTGTATTGTTTCACTATGAGGTATGTCGATGTTTTCTTATTTATTCGGGTTTGTCTTGCATTTAGACGGTTCACACGTAGAACAAAACCCTCCTCCTCGGTTTTGGTGAAGTCGCGTTTTATCCTTAACGTAAAGTATATCGCACAATGTTCTTTACATACCTTTGTAGATCGTATGTCTCCACAAAAGTCTATTTGTAAAATTTACATTTTACATTTTTTATCCATAACAACACCATTTCATAATGTACAACGTGCTTTTCTCGGTGAAAGCATTCGGTGTATAAGGATTATTATCCTGTACATGAACCTACCTGATCTATCATTGCTGTCGGACTAATTATTCTTGTATATGAACCACTGTTCTCAAGTAACATAGGGGGCACGGGTGGCCCAGTCGTCTAAGGCGCTGCGATTCGCTGGGCGGAGTTGCCTCCCTTTGGCACGCCAGAAACCTGTGATTGTTGGTTCGAATCCCGGTTCGCCCCTATTATGTTTTCTAGATTTGTCAGCACCATACCCGTGTTCGTGGGTTTCACCGAAGTGGTAAACGTCTTAGACCTGCATCACTTTGGGCTTTCCTCCCACATTAAGCTGACACACCTTGATATAACTGGAATACTATTAAAAGCGGCGTTAAACACAATTTACTCACTCAAGTAACAGAAAAATAGAATTGCACTGTGATGGCGCTTAGAAACCTGTTGTAATTCGGGGTCTGGGGATACATGCGATGAAATCAAGCAAATGTCTATATTAATTTACAGATAACTTTATATTTATAATAAGCTTCTCGGTACAGAGAAACAAAATCTATTTTAAAAATCCTGAAACAACGCCTCAGTCAGCAATATTGCCGCTATACGACGGATTCCCCCGGGGTCAGGGACATACCGTTACAATGTATATGGATGCCAGTGTGTTCTTGCACCGAAGTACAAAAAATATCATATTCGGAGGAATTGGAGTAAATGTTTTTACATGACGTATTCCAGGTGAAGGGGCTGCTAGTCAACACCGGTCACGACATCTCCCTCCACATCACGTCCGAGGGTTACAACAGTATCAACATGAGCGTCGGACCACTTTCCTACAATTACACAGTTTCGGAAATCAAGTTTCATTTTGGAACTTCAGATAACACCGGATCGGAACACAGGATAGCCAGCATATCGTTTCCTGTCGAGGTAAGAGTCATATTTTGCATCAACCCGGGTAAACATTCTCCTGCTTCTAAAAGGGTAGGCATGAAAAGTCGGATTGGGATTTTAATTATTAGTTTAAAAAATAAAATAGGACCACGTCGATTATTTCAAGGTTTTGGTGATGAGAGGCATTTTTTCATAACGTGGCCTTTGTGTTATATCAAAGTTCTATTGAAATTTGATTCAAAGAACTGTCTCTGAGTTGTATTTTTCACTTATCAAATAACACATGCTTGCCGTAAAAGGAGACTATTCTTGTAAGAGGCGACTAATGGGATCCGGTGGTCAGGCTCGCTGACTTGGTGGATGCATGTCATCGTATCCCAATTGCGTGGATCGATGCTCATGATGTCAATCAATGTATTTTCTGGTCCACACTCGATTATTTACAAACTGCCGTTATAAACCTGGAATATTGCTGAGTGTAGCGTTAAAAACAAACAAATAACACATATCCAATATTCAATTTTTCTTTTACTCCATTTGTTTAAAAGCCATAACCTTGCTGTGTGGTGATTTATGATTGTTTCTGTTGATTGCGTACAACTGTATTGATCGGCTTTTGCAAGAACCACCTTTAATGTCTCAACGTTCACAAGATCAGCAAAATTACCCCGTCGAAGCCTCTGTAGGTAATCAATAAACGACCCTTTAACGTTAAATTGTTCATATTGGGAGATTCTAAAATTAACATAAAGCAACAAAGGTTGGGTCGTTTAGCTTGAGACAATGCATCGGCATTGGAAAGACAACATTTGGACCCCATTTCTATCTGAAGTGCAGGGATCTGTTCTACGCAATCACTTCATTATCACTCCCCGAGGACAGTGTATCACTCCGCAATGACGCGTGCAATCACGTCCACTGTATCATAAATCACTCCGCGATGTACACTAGAGCTCGGGCGTAAAGTAATCACGGTGCTATTTGATTTTTTTTTCACATTCTAATTTTCAGGTCGAAACCGTACCCATAGTTCTTTAATAGAAAAGAAGCCATATGTGTCCAGTTCCGTTTTATGTACAAAGTGCGCGCGGGATCCTGTTTAAAAAGGTCGTTACGCCTATAAATCTACAGATCGAACTAATACCATAAAAACATAAAAGTATTAATACTACTTGTAATAATAAATAATGATACGATTTTTTCTGTGAGTACGGTAACTGAATATCTTATCTTCAATAACTATTTCATTTAGTTCGGCAAGTTAGTTTTATCGGTATTTCACTGAGAACATTTACGTGGATGATTGAGTAGCGGCCTTTTGAAGGACATACATTCTCCTCATAAAACAAAACAAGGCTTAAGTAATACAAGACCATTGTCTCCACTTGAGTGAACACCAAAGATTTATATTGCTATGACTCGTATTTCTTCTAATAATAACACAGCACTAGAAAATGTCATTTTGTTAAAAAGAATCCCCAGTCGCTTAAGAAAAAAGTCGAGTAGAGACTGTAAAGTTTAATTTCATTAAATTGTAATTTGTATAGCGTTCCTAGATTCCCAGTCCAACCTCGATCCTCGGTTTGGGGATTCGAAAAGAAACTTCATGAGAACTGGAAGGTTCCTGGAACAAAATAATTGAACTCTGTGTGCATAGATGCCGTACGAACGCGTGTGAAACGATATTATTGTTTACTTTTATTTAGATTGGAAAATCTTGTTCGTGAAAACCAATGGTTGAATTCGTACTGTGTAACTATGACGAAGATTGATCAATGTATCACGTGAAATGCTGAAGATTCTCGGTCGTTGTCAAGGAGTTCGGGTTGAAATTTAATTTGAAGGTTATGTTTTTTGTTCAGAAAAAGTCTCAATACGAATTTGTTTTCAGGTGTAAGAATTGAGTGAGTGTGGTTTTACGCCGCTTTTAGCAATATTCCAGCAATATCACGGCGAGTGACACAAGAAATGGGCTTCACACATTGTACCCATGTCGGCAATCGTTCTTCGGCGTGCGTGACGAGCGAACGCTTTAACCACTAGCCTACACCGCCACACTAGCATTCTAAGAAGTTGTTGTTTGACAACGCACGATTGACATGTGACGAACATTATCATTCACGACTTCTGTCGCTGTGTCGAATGAGAGATCGTTCATTGTGCACACGAAGCATAGTTGTGTCTTGTACAGCTCGTGGGATTGTGTGCTGCACGTGCGGTTGAGTCAAATGTGACATTAAGCCGAAAAGTACCACACGAAAATATATCGTGATTCTAAACGAAATATCGCGACGCCCATTTATTTCATTTTTAACCATATGATTAAACGGTATATCGTCACAAAAGACGTTTTATTTCTGCTGGTCGCAATGTCTGTCTCGTCTGATATAGTCATATTCTCAAAGAGAAAAAGAGAATTCTTAGCTGTAAATTGATGAAGCGAGTGAGTGAATGTTATTTTACGCCCCAGCCAGTGATATATATTACGGCGGACTGTCAGTAATCGGTCAAACTTGTGGTTGAAGGTATGAGTGTATTACGATGACACACTCTACCAGATCTCACACTGTGACTGGGGGCACGGGTGGCCCAGTCGTCTAAGGCGCCGCGATTCGCTGTGCAGAGTTGCGTCCCTTGGGCACGCCAGAAACCTATGATTATGGGTTCGAATCCCGGTTCGCCCCGATTATGTTTCTAGGTTTGTCAGCACCATACCCGTGCTCGTGGGTTTCACCGAAGTGGTAAACGTCTAAGACCTGCATCACTTCGGGCTTTCCTCCCACATTAAGCTGGCACGCCGTGCTATAACTGGAATACTGTTAAAAGCGGCGTTAAACCCAACTCACTCACTCACTCACTCACTCACACTGTGACTACCCGCTCCTCATTCAAATAGACAACTGCGTCATGAGGTGTTGAGGACTTCTTACATGGGATAGCCAGGATATGCCATATCATATAATGTTTCTTTTTGCATTTAGGTCTCCATTTACTTGGTTAAAGCAGTGTTTAAAATACCCACCTTCCCAACAGTCCGGGACGGTCTATTTTACGGACGATCAGTTGTGAAAATCGCACGCCCGATAGTCGGGCTATTATTGTATCCCCTAAATTAACATTCTAGTTTTAATTCAATGTGCAAGGTAAATTAACTGTAAACGTTAAACACATTATTGATAAATAAAATTTCAATGAGTTAAAGTTACAAAGTCGACAATCCACCAGTTTTTTGTTATTTTCTGAGAACTTAAATTAACAAAATCATTACTATTCTTATGTTTACCCTTTGGATACTGTTGTTCGTTTGTCTAGAAAACTCTGAACTGTTTATCCGGTCTCGTAACTTTCCAATTTGGGGGAATTTTATACCCTGGTTTAAGGATTTTGTTTCCAAAACCTTATGGTCTGTGGTGTCAATAAAATATATTTTCAAAAAATACTTCCTATTTGATAACCGGAAAGAACTATCAGTCGAGTGAAATATTTTGAAGTTGTTATTTGTTTACTTACTGAAAATTATCAACAGACTGAAAGGGTGGAAAACGCTGTGAAAATTTTGATTGGCGCTCCGTTTTCCAATATTTGTTTAAAAAACGACACACTATAAACAACGCATTACGACAAGGGTTGACTTTATGTAAGTATATACCTTGGTGGTGGGGGGTAGAGGGAAGCTATATTCCAGCTATATGACGGCGGTGTGTAAATAATCGAGTTTAGACCAGACCTTCCAGTGATTGAAATCATGAGAATCGATCTACGCAATTGGGATACGATGACATGCATCAACCAAGTCAGCGAGCCTGACCACCCGATCCCGTTAGTCGCCTCTTACAAGCATGGGTGACTGATGACGTATTCTAACCCGGATCTTAACGGGACTTTTCATGCATGAGTGAGTGAGTGAGTTGGGTTTAACGCCGCTTTTAACAGTATTCCAGTCATATCACGGCGTGTCAGCTTAATGTGGGAGGAAAGCCCGAAGTGATGCAGGTCTTAGACGTTTACCACTTCGGTGAAACCCACGAGCACGGGTATGGTGCTGACAAACCTAGAAACATAATCGGGGCGAACCGGGATTCGAACCCACAATCATAGGTTTCTGGCGTGCCCAAGGGACGCAACTCTGCAAAGCGAATCGCGGCGCCTTAGACGACTGGGCCACCCGTACCCCCTTTTCATGCATGAGAAAATACTGATTACTGCTGAAAGGTTGCACGCTCACCACATGTGTTTCCGGCAAGCGAAAGGGGAGCCAAATAACGATAGAAGTACATACAACATGGCCATCGAATTCGGTTTCTTTGAGTTGATATACGAATATCACTTTGTAAACAAAAACATGTGTTTCGTCAGAAACTTGACACCTAATACAATTTCAAAAACTAAAAGTATTTTTACAGGTATATATTTACTTATGATTCGTAGTTATACCGATTGAAAATAATACATGGAAAGTATTTTTCAATGTCCATACAAAACTTAGATACATAATCGGGGCGAGTCTTGGATTCGAACCGACGATCATAGGTTTCTGGGAACAGAACTTTGCGCTCTTCGACGAGTTGGTCACTCGTGCATCCCTCCTTTGAAGTGTTTTTTATCACAGCGTGTAAACATTAAATTCTGTTCTTTAAAATACAATTTTATTTCCGTAAACCAAGTAATTAAATAAAAGCCACAAAACCCTTTCCAAGTTAACAAGAACTCTCTGCCAAGAGCTGAGACGAATTGTAAGATTCCCACTATATCATGAGCATGTATTTACGAATCACTATCAAATATTGACGATACCAGGTGTTCTCGAAAAGGTGAGCGTATCCTGTCCAACAGGTGACAACCGTCACAAACACATGCAAAGGCAAGTCAGTGTTTCACCTGAAAAAACACGGGAACATATGGTTCAAGTCAAAACTGAGAATAGCATCTGACATAATATTTGTCACTGATGCGTCAGAGGGTGTTCACACCTAATGATCATATTTAAGTAATAATGGGATAGTTATGCCTATTTAACACACGTTCTATGATCCTAAGTTATATGGGCCTAGTTATTCAAATTTAACACACACACACACGATGACTATTACGTAAACCCTACAGATTCTATCAGTAGGGACATAAGTCCATCAAGGTGTTGTGTGTTTGTTGGTTTGTTGTTTAACGCCGCACCCAGCAATATTCCAGCTACATTGCATATGACGGTGGTCTGTAAATAATCGAGTCTGGACCAGACAATCCAGTGATTTACATCATAAGCATGGATCCACGCAATTGGGATACGATTACATGCATCAACCAAGTCGGTGAGCCTGTCCACCCGAACCCGTTAGTCGCCTCTTACAACAAGCATAGTCGCCTTTTACGGCAAGCATGGGTTCCTGAAGACCTATTCTACCCCGGATCTTCAAGTATCCCATCAAGATGTAGTCCCACTTCCATCACACGTCACAAGCAATCCGTTTTGGTTGCAATGCGTGCAACTTAAAGATATCAGTTTTGGTCCTAATCTTATATCAAAGCAAGTTGGTCCTTTTTTGTGAAACACTTGATTACTTCATTTCCTAGCAAATCACGAAACCGTCATTTAACAGACGTGCTTCATTATGAATGTTTTTGTAAGTCTCACAAACACATAAAACACACTGTCATTAAACACCGCGTACACGTTCTTCCGTAATGATCCTTCAGTTTAATCAGGAAAGTGGTCGTGTTTGCGAACATCCGGACTGAAAGCGACAAATGCAGTTGATTTGCTTGAAAATTGATCGACACATCCGAACAATGGAGTCGTTTATAACATGATCGAGGATCAACGCTGGCATATAAAGATTTCCGCTTAATCGAAGTGGAGTTGTGTTTGTGCGTCCACTTTCTTTTATGCAGTTCATATTTGATAACGCCGGGAACTGTGTTAAGTAAATTAGCCCCCCTTGGCCCCACTCCCCGTTTGACCCTTCCATTAGCATCCGCAACAGTTCCAGCACGAGCGACAATGGGAAATAGCCCTGATTGACATGTGACAGTACGCCGGGGAGTGATTGGCGTTCGATCTATCGATTTGATTACGTATTGACACTCAAGTAGCGCACCAAAAACGATGTACAAACAATAGCAATTGTATGACCCTTTCGCCGTCGGATGGATGGGTAATGATTGTTGAGTTGCTGTGTGGTTTAACCCTTATTCACAAAGGATGCCATTGATTGTATGGTTGTTGAATGGGTTCGATGACACATCAGACAATATTTCCAGACCAGAGGATGTTTCAGGGTGGCATCACCTGATTCGTAATGAAGTCTACCCCTATATTGACGTTCCCGTGATATTGCTGGAATGTCGATGAATGCGGCGTAAAACAACAGCCAGCCCCCCGTGACAGTTCCCCAGTCCCCCGCGAGCGCACGTCGCAGGAGCGACGAGATGTGAAATGGGGTTAATGTTGCGTTCAAGATTATTGCACTCATGTACCCATCTGTGTGGCTGCTTGTACGAATTCGGACTTATGCCGCGTTTATAATGCTCGCCCACTGAAATACCAAACCAGTTTTACCTGGATACTCCACTTAGACATATTCTGATTCCGAGTCGACCATTCCTTGTTTTATTCCCTTAGTGCCCAACGACAGGCAGGGTAACAACAAGTACCATCTTATAACGTCTTTTGGTATGACGTGACCGGGGGTACGAACCAAAGACTTTCAACTCTCAACACTAGTTTCACACTCTAGACCAAGGAGGCTGTCAGGGCTGATGAGGATAGGATGTAAACTCGCATGATGTCATGGTGTCGACACTGTTTGGATCGCTGCCCATGTTGTCAGCGTCTGGTCTGCTTGGCCCAGACTCACTTATTTACAGGCAACTGGGACAAAACGATGATTACTGCAACTTAAACAACACTCACTCACTCACTCGCTTACCATTTAGTGTATATATAAAAAAATAATTAAATAAATTCAACACAAACACCATCCTCGTACATCAAGGGTATTATAGCTCCATTTCTATAATGATATGGTGCCCAACATGTGTGAAGCCCCTTTTCCGGTGTCCCCGACGTGATTTTGCAAGAATATTGCTAAAAGAGGCGTAAAACCATACTCACTCACTATTATCATAAATACCCTCGATCCTTTCGTTTCCATTGGAAATTACGTGACCATCTATATTTCTTTCATCAGTAACCTCGCACAGAACTTCTCTCTTGAAATGGAACATATTTAACAGAAAAAATCAGTTGTCAAATTATCTGAATAAAATATAACAAAAAAGAGCCCAGAGGATATTCGTTTTCGGATGTAATTTGACTGGGTTGCAATTTTAAGCGTCGCGCATTTTGAATTGGACTCAAAACAGTATGGTGACGAATTAGTCCAGGAATTAATCATTAGAGAATGAGGGGGGGGGGGGGTTATAATGGACAAGCGAGGAGGCACATACACGCGCTACTGTGATGATGCACCGAAATCCCATAGGGTAAAGATAGTAGTCCATTGAGGGGGGATACATAGAGCGCGATCAAGTTTATCATTCAGGCTGTGATAACGATGGTCCCTGGACCACTACATCAACATAAACGTCCCCCGTGTTGTATTCGTATATCACTCCTCCTCTACCCACAACCGGAAGGATCGAGCGAGTAAGGGGCCCTCCACCACCATGGGTGGGTGTGGGTTGGTTGATTTTTGTTTGAGCCAGTATATGTAGTTTTCAGTCACAGCTTCAAAACAAGCAAGCAAAAGAAAAAATCTTGCAGCTTATCCTTCAAACAATAATTAATTTCATTTGCTAAACCCTGAGTACAAAATTATCTTTTCAACATTTCTTCTGCAACAAATGATCACCCATGGAAAAGTAAACAGTCAGGATTTGTGCAAAGAGTGTATAGCCAACGTACCATATTTCTTTGATTAAACGCCTGGCCTCGAATAAACGCCGGTGTCTTGAATAACGCCCGTCCGCTATTAAACGTCCAATGACAGATCGCGCGTTTAATCGCGGAAATACGGTAAAGGCAATTAAAGGGACACGAGGCACTGGCTATTTGGCAGTCCCAGCAAATTATATTCAAATCCGTAATACACTACTTTCTTTGACTGCAAGTTGTCATTTTATTAATATTTATATAAATTTAGAAGTTAATGATTGCCATAATCAGACAAAAACGATGTCTCAGTTACATACATGGTGTGAGTGAGTGAGTGAGTGAGTTTATGAAGGAGCGATTTTAACAGTATTCCAGTTAACGTGGGAGGAAAGCTACATGTCTGGGTACCCGTGAAGATCCGGGGTAGAAAAGGTCTTGAACAAACCATGCTTGCCGTAAAAAGCGACTGACGGGATCAGGTGATCAGGCTCGCTGACTTGGTTCATGCATGTCATTGTATCCCAATTGCGTGGATCGATGCTCATGATATCAATCAATTGATTGTCTGGTCCAGAGTCGATTATTTACAGACCGCCGTCATATAGCTGGAATATTGCGGAGTGCTTCGCTAATCAACAACAAAAACAATGTCAGGGACTAGGGACACATTGGCACCAGTCCGCAAGCACAGTCCCACTTTATCAGTCAAGTTGTAAGTACAAAAAGTAAACTAAACAAATAGTAAAAATCATATGTCTAGAATCTCGCCACGGGTACACGAATCAGTGTTGTGACCCTTACCTTCCCCGCGCTGAGTCAGATGGTTAGAGGGTTAGAGATGGAGGCGGTAAGTGCGAGGGACTTCGATCTATCGTCTGATTGCCATGATCTTTACCCTGTTGTAAGATTCTTTACCCTGTTGTAAGATTCTCTATGTCTGGTTTCGGATTAGACACTTCCAGACACTAGCACCGACAGCAGTTTCAATTTTCCTTTTTCCATCCGCCTTCTTTGAAATCTCCTCATCCACCGCTCAAGCTAGACAGGCGGTGCAAACAAACACTCATATTCTCATTGTGGGGGAGGGGGTGGGGGTGGAGTGGGGGTGTGCGGTCGTGTGTGTGTTGGCGTGGAGGGGGTGTAGGTCGCCTGCCATTTGAAGTCAAACTACTGACACCAAATTATATGATTTCGTTTTGTTCATCTGTCAAATATGCGCGGTGTGATGAAAGGTCTTCCGACCATAGATTTGGAAACGGTCATTTTACTGGGCAAACAGTTTGTTCACACGTTTGAGTAATCGATGAAAAGCTTGCAAACACGTTCTAACGAATACCCATGGACGGTCACAATCCCATAGCTAAAGGCTTTTACTTGTGGTGGTCAAAACCGCCATTCCCTGACAAAGACAATGGCAGCCTGCCACTGAGCGACACCAAACGGCCATTTGATTACCCAAGGGGAGATAAATGCTGACAGCGAAACCTCAGAGGCTTGAGCATTGCCGTAAGCGAAATACACACTGGCAGTCTACAAAGTAAAGCTCTTATTTTACTGGTAGTAAAGCTCTTACGTTTCTGGAGAAGGGACACAAATGGGTCCCACTTAATCATAGGCTCGTGTAATTACACACACTGGGTTTACTTTGGTCGGAGATCGATCGCTCTCTGCCCCTTACGAGTCCCACATTAGGAGAATTTGTTCATAGGACTATTACATTTAAAGTAGCAGTTCAATTAGAGACAGGATGGATCGCGGCATCGTCTGTGAATGCGGGGGTTACCGTTAAGGGTAATGTGCTCATCAAAATTCTTCAAATCAGATTACACACGAATCATTTGGAACTTAAATTTACCATTATGATTTGGTTTATTTAGAGTAGTGTTGGTAGTAATATTCTTTTAATACCCCTATTCATACAAAACGCGGGGAAGTTCCGTTCACGAATCAATTCCAAAACAGTCGCTGAAACTAAAAGCACTCCTTCACAAGTTCCGAAACTGACATTTAGGTCATTTGGTAGGAACGCTGACTTTGAAACCCCACCCCACATGGTTTTGGTCGTTGAAGACAGAATCAATAGACGTCTGGAATCTAAACAAAGCTAAAAGTTAATGGACTTTGCGAATAAAATATCTATGTTAGCTTCTCTGATATCACTGGAGCATAGTATGCGGCCGTCTTCCTTCCACGCCTGGGCGCGCCCGTGCCATTCCTCTGTGGTCAAATCTTGGAGGACGTGCAAGAAAAGATCGATAGTTGTGCTGTAATTCCTGACTGTAGACATGCAACTGACAATTTTCTTCCAAAGATGGCAGTTTTCTCTGGTACGTCTTCTACCTCACCGATAATTCTGTCTGCTGGTCCCGATGGCGTGACCTTCACAGTCGTTTGCACGAGCCATCAGCTGTTTGGGGTGAAGACCAATAAGACTTTACTTATATAGATTAGGCACTTACTTATCTACTGACAAACAAATGTTCCACACTCCTAGAGCTTCGGTCCTGCCCCCGGAATCGCATGTTAAATGTGGCGTCGCTTATGAAAATAGGCTTTGCTTGAAATTTGCCTATGTCAATCCAGCACAAAATGGGTACCCGGTAGGTTGAAACGCTAATGTGAATGTAAACCAGTTAGTTTGGCTTGAGTACTCCCTGGGAAGTATGAATGGAGTTGGAACGCACACTCGTTGGTCGGGTAATAATCCGCTTTCAGGATACACCCCCTGCTATAGGGAGGGGGACTTCCCACTTAGTGTAATAAACACCACCCATCGTTGAACTCCTGTTATGACCACATCCCATTGTGGAATAATGTCATACAGTCAAACCCCGTTAATCCGGACAGAACTGCTTCCTGTTATATTGTCCGAATCAACAGCATTCTGGATAAACGACTAATCTGTATATGGTTTAGTCACTTTCATCATATAAAGACACACCCAACAGGATCCATTCGGAGCGCGAGGATTCGGAACAACGGGATCCGGACGAAGGAGCCTTTCTGTGTACCTACATCCCGTTGTGGAAATCATTTTACCTCCATTCCATTGTGGAAGCGTGTATTAACTACTCCCATGTGGAAATCAGTTTATAGGTGAGGTGAGGTGAAATTGGGTTTAACGTCGCGTCCAAGATTATTGCACTTATATAGCGCCGTGCATGCACGTGTATGTGTGTGTGAGGCTGCTTGTACTAGTCCGGACTGATGCCGATTTATAGCATGTACCATGCGGCAGTTTAACATGGATACCGCACTCAGACACAGTATACTGACTCCGAGCCGACCAGTCCTTGTTTTAGCCCTTTAATGCCGAGCGCGCGACAGGGTAACAACAAGTACCATATTTTAACGTCTTTTGGTATGACGCGGCCGGGGATCGAACCCCGGACCTTCCGCTCTCCGGGCGGACGCTCTACCACTAGACCACGGAGGCGGTCTGAAATCAGTTTATAAGTACATCTCATTGTTGAAACAGTTTTACCGAAATTACCTAACGAAAGCCAAATCCCTTCTACTGATTTACCCACCTGAACCAAAAATAAAGAAGAATAGCGAGACCGCCTCATCTGTTTCTTACATGTATTTAGATCTGTGCATTAAGATCCAGAGTGCCAAAACACTCTCCACAAGACTGTATGACAAGAGGAATGACTTCAACTTTCCAATTGTCAAGTTTCCCTCTGTGTCGTGCGGTGTTCCGGCAACACCAGCCCATGGTGTCTGCGTTTTACAACGTTTGAGGTACAATCTAGCATACTCTTTCTGCCGAATCTTTTGGGAGCGTCATGCGACTCTTGCGCGGAGGTTGTTCGATCAGGGTTACAACATTCAAGGCCTCAGTAGAGCTTTCAAAAGGTTTTATGGAATACATGTGGTGGACATTTCCAAATTTGACGCATCAGTGACCAAAATTATGTCCCATTTTGACTTGTACCATATGTACCCGTGTCTTTTTAGGTAAACAATTGACTTGCCTTTGCATGTGTTTGTGACGGGTGCCACCAGTTGGGCAGGATGCGCTCACCATTTCGCGAACACATGGTATCATCATTATTTGATTCATAAACACATGCTCGTGATATAGTCGGAATCGTACAATCGACTTAGAGATTGGCAGAGATTTCTGATGAATGTGGAAAGGGTTTTTTTCGCTTGTGTTGCTATGACAACACTATACATGTAATACCCACATTCCGTTGTGAAAATCATGTTTGAATCTACCCTTTTCCGGTTGAAAATAATTGTTACAAATCACATCTTATTAGGGAAACAATGAAAAATTTGTCATCCTTGGTGAAATATTGTCATACCTATAACCTCCTGTATGCCTACAAACCTACAAATCCATCGAACCAATCTATGATACTTCTTATCTCATCCTGATATAACCTGCCGGGCAAAAAAGTATACACTTAAAAATTAGATTTGGCCAAATATTCACAAACGTTATGGGGGCACGGGTGGCCCAGTCGTCTAAGGCGCCGCGATTTCCTGTGCAGAGTTGCGTCCCTTGGGCACGTCAGAAACCTATGATTGTGGGTTCGAATCCCGGTTCGCCCCAATTATGTGTCTAGGTTTGTCAGCACCATACCCGTGCTCGTGGGTTTCACCGAAGTGGTAAACGTCTTAGACCTGCATCACTTCGGGCTTTCCTCCCACATAAAGTTGACACGCCGTGATATAACTGGAATAATGTTAAAAGCGGCGTTAAACCCAACTCACTCACTCACTCACAAATGTTATAAAAACATTACCAGGCCGAAACACTGCAAAAATTAGCTACAAAACACAACGATGATATGGGGATGAATTACATCACTATCGAATAACTATTTCTTGTTTGTTTCATTGATTACCAGCACAAACATGGCTGTTATACTGAATAAGCATCTGTAGACGATGTATTAACGTTCGGTGCACGCCAGCCGAGGTGGACTCTCAGTCATAAGGGGCATGGGGACAAAATTAAAGTGTCTCACTGTCCAATTTACCCTAAGCCATAAAAGCGGCCAGACAGTCTAGGTGAACGTGCGTATAGGGATGACGGCGAACGCTGTTCTTCTCGAACGCTGTTCTTCTGAAACGCTGTCACAATGCGGGCGGCGTGAATGTGTGTCATAGTCGTGAATCAGAAGCACCGAGTAACTCATACATTCATGGTGCAGGATCCGATTGAATTTCTATGGCGTATAAGTCTGTAGAGGAATCGTCCATTTGGAAGTGTATTACTTTAGTTCGTTTGTCCCCGCGCAGGCTAAATAGATACGCTCATTCATTTAGCCATCGACCGTGACGTCAATGTTATATGATTTTGCCCTAAGCTTTGCTCAACGATATTTCATTTCAGTCTAAATGTGGGCCATGCATTGCAGTGAAATACATTAAGTATCGACTTGTTCGTGTCTGTATGTACGTTGCGTAACCTTTGTTATTTGTAGAGACGGATTCATGGATGACATATTATTCGACGAGAGACCTTGTCTTTATGTTTGTAGCCCGATATCAGTACACAGCATATTGTCATACGTACAAGGGGGCGGTCGGGTAGCCTAGTGGTTAAATGTTGGCTCGTCACGCCGATGACCCAGGTTCGATTCCCGACATGGGTACAATATGTGAAGCCCATTTCGGGTGTCCCTGCCGTGATATCGCGGCGTAAAACCATACTCACTCACTCATACGTACAAGAGTGACGAGTTGGAAACTCGATTGCCATCAAGTCCAGGGAAGCCATATTACATTTCAGAAACCTGGTCATCTGAGAGTTGACCTCATTAATTCCCCACCTCTTGTTACAGCTCCAAGTGGTTTCTCCTTTAAATTAGCAACATGAACTTTGTTTGTGAATTAACAAAATATTTTTACGATAAGAAAATATTTTCTTTCTTTCTTGTAATGAGAAAAGATTACTTTTATTCTCATTTCCGCGTTAGACATATTATTGATTGAACTCAGAAACAGTTGGGGTTTTTTGTGTTACAACCAGTCTTCAGTTGGTTCTTTCTCTCTTACCGCAAAACTCTCAGAGTTCTCTGTGTCAAATGCTTAAGTGATAAACTAAAGATCATCTGGGATGTTTTTAACCTTCGACCAGCGGATCCTGGGACGACTAATGGACACAACTCTGCACAACGATGGCGTCGCCTTTGATGACTGGCCCCAGTTCCACCATAACTCGTAAAGAAGGATTTTGAATAAGCTTCAAGGTCGTGATATTTAGTTGGTTTTTTCCTCTAATGGAATCACGTTCTTTCTACATGTTCTTGGATAACGTGTGACATTTAGAATTCAAAGGACTGCGTCTATTCGAACCCATGAAAGTAAATCTTAAACCTGACGGGAATCGATGCTATTGAAGTAAAATACATGCGTCACACGGAAAGCCAGTGAAAGTACATCACACGACCATTCAACCTTGTCATGTAGAAGAAGCAGTACAAAATGACGAAGAATCATATCAAATTACATGTCCTGAACATTTATCGTCATAGCACAAGACAAAACATATCTTACTCATTGCCCTTAATGCGTATCCTTAGTCTTACAGAAACGGTATTTGACAATGAAATATTTTTTTAAACGAAATTTCGTGAAATAATATTCGCTATGCACATCACAATCAAATATAAATATTTGGCTCGGTGATGGGGTAGCCCATTGGTTAAAGCTTCTGCTCGTTACGCCGGAGGCTTGGTCGATTCCCACATGGGTACAATGTGTAAAGCCCATTTCAGGTGTCCCCTCCGTGATATTGCTGGAGTATTGTCACAAAACGGCGTAAACCAATACTCACTCACCCACTCACTTGTTAACTTTATAGCATCTGGTATATAATCTTATGTTTTTTAGTAGACCACACAAAATTAATACAGTATTACATATCATGAATGGTGCAGCTAAGCTATTTCATTTTTTAGTATGATTTTCTTGCATTGTTGCATAGGTAATCGATCCAACTATTGAAAAGATATCTATCATAATAATAGTATACGTGAAACCATGTTCCTAAAGGGGCAAGGTTGGGTCAGTGGTCTAAAATGCGTCATTCGAGATAGTCGTGCCAGGATCCGCTAATCTGAGTGTTTTAATCCCAGATCCCCCGATTAAGATCCTTGGGGTTTGCAGTGTATCCCTTATCGAGCGTTTTAAGTGGTAAGCGTCTATAACCAGCTGACAGTAACTTAAAATCAACTCACTATTTATATTTAAACGTTAAAGCGGCCAGTCTCGAAGATCTAAGACAGACCCCATATATTCAGCTCAAATGAAAAAGCACTGCCGACTATCGGCTTGGCTGTAGAAATTTATCATCTTATGTGAAAAAGTATATCTATCTCATCGAGTGACTCGCAAAACAATATGCACATAACCTAGATTGACATACTATTTCAACATCTTTAATTTCATTCTTTATGAAAGGGACAAAATTTTATTTCTCTGCAAATTTCCTCAACCCCACGGCACCATGACCATGATGTTTGCTCTTATGCATGATAGTGCCAAATGACCAACGTGAGACGACTCTGAACGGGTCTTGTTCCGCGGTCAGCGCCATCTTCCACACAGCAATCTCAACGCAAAGAGACCCGTAAAGATTCCGGGTTAGAATAGGTCTTCAGCATCCCATGTTTGCCTGAAAAGGTGACTATGCTTGTCATAAAAGGCGACTAACGGGATCGGGTGGTCAGGCTCGCTGACTTGGTTGATGCATGTCATCGATCCCAATTGCGTGGATCGATGCTCATGATATTAATCACTGGATTGTCTGGTCTAGACTCGATTATTTACAGACCGCCGTCATATAGCTGGAATATTGCTGAGTGCGGCGTAAAACAACCAACCAACCAACTCAACGCAAAGATGATTGTAACTCCCATATTTTAACATAGACTTATGCCAGTCGTAGCTCTTACATCGATTGGTTGAACAGTGTTACTGTTCCCTTGGCGAAACTAAGTCGTGGTCAGATATAGTCAGTCCCCGTGTAATTCCGGGTTAGAAATGGTCCAACAAACAAATGCTCGTCCTTCGAAACGACTTGGTTGATAGCGTGTCAACTCGGGCTAAAACCAATCCCCCTAAAAACGATGCCCATGTTTTTAGTTTCATGTTGGACAAGGATACTGGTAATTTCAACCAAGGAAGACAAATAAACCAAAAATGTACAAAAAATAATAACTATTTTTGCGATAGATTCCTATATAAAGAATCAACTAGTTTTCTAGATGGTATTTTTCGCCAGTAACAAATATGTCAACATGACTAACCTATTATGCCATTTTCATATTGAAGGTATTGGATTAGTTTGAGCTATAATCGATTTAAAACGCCGTAGCTGTACATTGATTCAATGCCACTGCCGGTGCCGGGATAATCCAGCATGGTATCAACTCTAAGAGACGCAGATTACCAACAAGTCACTCCGTGATAAATTCTGATATTTCTTCCAAGTTAATACGGCAAATCAGTTTGAATCGCCTTAAATCATTCGATCAAAGACTGTTATTGTGCAAGAAATCACCCGATATCTAAATCTAATTGTCTTGATCTGTGCTCAATAAAATATCCAATCCTGTTCATCAATATCACTATCTAATATCAACGGGGATGTATTCCTCTGAATCCGTTAGTGCGTCCCCCCGGGGAAATACGACTCAAGTTCTCGCAGGGTAATGAAGGGAGGGGACATGATGAGCCACGACAACCGTTCGATGCAAAAGAGAAAAATAACTTCTCCCCTTGAGATACAACCTGCCCGTCTGACTCAGCTGTAGTGGTGTTTGAGGACCGAGATTTTCTTTGAACCGTCTTGATGTACATATCGTGTGCATTAAAGTATAATATATCTTGTTTTAAAACTAGCGCAATTAATTCTCCCCTCCAGGAAATATTCGCTCTTCCCATCAAAGCGCTACAGTGATAGTAACTCGTGTTTTTTCGGAAATCGAAAATCGAGAAGTCATTTTAACAATTGTTTCCAAGATCGCAGGGATTGAACGTACTTATTTTGTAATATATCTTTTCTTACCAAGTCTTGAACGTGTACCTTAAAAAACTCAACCGTGAAAAATATTTAGACGTCAGTCCAACGAACACTGTACCTATACATGTTGGTAGAACAAATGAACGAAAGGATTTCTCCCGTCGAGTCGTTATTGTTGTTGACGAAAGAAAGTGACGTTATTGCTAAAAGTCTTTGACAAGGGAAGCATAATTATCAGTCTTATTACTTTACAATCGCATAAATACGATTTGATACAGGCTCAGTGTCACAATAGTGTTTCCTGCCTTTTAACGTTTGTATACTACTAAAAAGAAGTTGAGCGACAAAAGCGACAAAACTTTTTCCATAGCCACAAGGAAGAGTCGATAGTACGATTCCGACCGAATCGTGAACATGTGTTTATGAATTACTATCAAATAGTGACGATAACAGGTGTTGGCGAAAAGGTGAGCGTATCCTGCCCCACCGGTGGCACCAGTCACAAACACATGCAAAGGCAAGTCATTTCTTTCGCTTGAAAAACACGGTAACACATGGTCATGCTCATCTTCTCGAGGCAAGGGAGTTAACTGATTATAACAGTCCAGTTTAAATCCCTTGCCGAACTAGGCTGGAATTCCGGAGTTACATTTTGGCAGGACTAACGAGTCTTTGAATAGTCCACTCAAATATTTTGCAAATCTTTTCATGTTTTCAATCAAGTTGCTAAAGTGATTTGATGTACCTCGCGGGGTAAGACCCGTTTTATTACAATATAGATCGTGCTTATCGATCCGATTGTCTTGACTGGAGCCACCACTTTGTTTTAAGCAAATGCAAGTGATGTGAGAGATGGAATCTGATTGGTGAATAAAAGGGACATAACTCGTGATAGCCACTTGTGGCACTAGGATCGAGCCTGGAAATTCTCGCCTTGTTCGGCAAGGGTGGACACTTTTATAGTCAGTGACTCGGGAAGATGGGTCATGCTATGACAGATTAACTATAGTAATGTGAAAGACTCGAGTGGTCCTTAACTTCTTTTGATAAGTATAGTATACACATTCACATGCATGTTTATACATACGGATCCGGGGTTGAATAGGTCTTCAGCAACCCATGCTTGCTGTAAAAGGCGACTATGTCGTAAGAGGCGACTAACGGGATCTGGTGGTCAGGCTCGCTGACTTGGTTGAAGCATGTCATCGTATCCCAATTGTGAGGATCGATGCGCATGATGTTAATTAGTGGATTGTCTGGTCCAGACTCGATTATTTACAGACCGCCGCCATAATAGCTGGAATATTGTTGGGCGTGGCGTTAAACAACAAACAAACAAACAAACTATACATACGTGTGTGAATACACCAGAAACAAGTTATGTCTTCTTCAGGTGCAAAAGTAAAACTACACATGGGAATTGTACTGAATGTAAACGTATGTGAATCTTCAGAAAGAAACATTCACTTAATAGATGTATCTTTTTGTCTTTAATAGCCTACAGTGACATTTACTCACAAATCAATCAAAGGCAGTAAATTGTAAACTGAACACAAAGTACATGATTGCACCGGTTTTATTAAAAAAAAAATCAGTGATAGCCAGTAGTTTCACAACGAAGTAACATCGTCGAAATGAATGAGTTCTGCAAACTGAACACAAAATACAAAATGAACCTGTTTTTTGAAAAGGTTAATATCTTATTATATCTCAGTGAAAGCCAGTAGCAAAACAACGAAGTAATATCGATGAATGAATGAGTTTCAGGACTCATTTTGCACAGTCAGCTAATGATTGCAAATGTATAACGAACGAGTTGTCCAGAGTTTTCCAATGGGATTTGTTATCCAGCATCTCTCATGTCTCAGACAGGCTCTCCTTCATCCCAGCTACGTATCACCGTAACTTACACGGTGTGTGGAACACTACATACGTAGACCCGGGCCAGGAATTTCAACATCCATCCAATCGCTTTAAGGGTGATCGCCAACGACCTTTCAGTATGTCAAAGGAAATCGCAACTGTTGTGCTTCTAGGGTACTTTAAGGGTGTCTGGGTTTCTGTCAGCATCCCTCGTTTTGAAAAGGTTTCAGGAACCCGCGCGGATACGCCTGCTCTCGTAGGAGTACCAAGTGATGGAGGTCATCCTTGTCATCTATTACCAATGCCTTGACAACTTACCCCTGATCACAAACGCCCTGTAACGCGATAGACAACCATCGTCAGAAATGTCTCCGTGAGCTTCGTGTGGTTCTATCATCGGAATATGCTTTTGCCCAAGCGCTGTTTATTAGCTAATTGATGACCCCCTCGAGATCTTAATGTTAGGTGAATATGACGTCGTCTTCATCACAGCATGAACACGAGTTGGTCACGAGTTGCCATTCGGCTTGTCCCGAACTGATGCGAGTGGTCACGAACGGCAATTTCTATACTCCAGGGGAAACGAGCAGACCACTGTCTCAGGCGCCACACCTCGTAGTGCAGAGTTTTGTCCCTTTGCTACCAGGATCCGCAGGTCGTCCGAATCCTAGATTCCACCGTATTATGATCTTTAATTTGTCAGATCAACCCCGGGTTTGTGTATTCCAGAGACGAACATCTACGACCCGCGTCACTTAAAGTTGTCTTCCTGCATTAAAGGGCGTATATCCTGCCACCCATCGCGAATGAGACCTTGCATCGTAACTATATACTCAGACCTTATTTTCGACCGCTTCATTCCATTTGGTCTGATGGGGGCACGGGTGGCCCAGTCGTCTAAGGCGCCGCGATTCGCTGTGCAGAGTTGCGTCCCTTGGGCACGCCAGAAACCTATGATTGTGGGTTCGAATCCCGGTTCGCCCCGATTATGTTTCTAGGTTTGTCAGCACCATACCCGTGCTCGTGGGTTTCACCGAAGTGGTAAACGTCTAAGACCTGCATCACTTCGGGCTTTCCTCCCACATTAATCTGACACGCCGCGATATAACTGGAATACTGTTAAAAGTGGCGTTAAACCCAACTCACTCACTCATTTTGTCTGATAGTGCGATCCTCTTGTCAATGAGGGGGAACTAGTGTTAAACGTCTACTTTAGCAATACTGAAGCAATGGGGGCGGAATGAACCTCATCATTAAGACACACGGGGACTCGAACCCGAGGTGTTTGATCCATCTTGATGTGTTCATAAGGTGTAACCCTTGACTCGCAGCGACTGCACCTTTCATTCATCAGTTTGCCGGGAGTGAATTTCTATTAAGATCACTCTTGTTTTTGTACTGCCATTTTTCGGTCATAACGAGATGCCCCGTCGGCCAAGCTGTCAAGGCAATCACCGGTAGTTATGGGGACAGAAAAAAACAATGAATCACAGTTGAAACTGTCATTAACTCCGCGCCATAATTCACTGCGGAACACGCACCACTTCCTGTTTGCTAGTCTCGTGACAGAAGCACAAGAAGGCAACAATATGACAGTGTGAAGACGACCACGAATACTATCAGTTTTCTTTCAGTTTACGCCAAGCGGGCTGTTTGTGTTGAAACGAGCCTTCCCCCCTCCAATGCCTTGAACTCAATTACCTGTCAAAGACTATAGGATTTAACGCTGAATTATTCGACAGGGCGCTTTTTTGTCTCATCAGGCGATAGGCTTTCCATCCCGCAAAATCCTAATCAAAGACACCGAATCCGGGCTTCATATATATAAAAAAGCACCAAATGCTTTCAGTTTCCGACTTTTATCAGCCAAATAGCCAGTATTTCTTAAACGCGAGAATTTCATTGCATTTTGTGACAAATCGACGCCCCGCTTGCTAGGGTTATCCAGAGAAAATCAGAACATGGTCGTCTCCAATCGAATTTCCCGTCAATATTAGGGAGATTTATGCCCTAACATGACCCAGGGTCAACTGTCGGTCTGAGGGATTGTTAGTCGGATACACCGCCGGTGACAAGGCAGTTTATACCTCATGAAATTATCACCGTGAAAAATCAATCAGTTCCAGAGATCAGAGATGCCGAACTGTGGTCGTCTACGTCTTGTACAAAGTCCTGTCCTGCGATCTCCACGACCAAAGAACAACCCCGGACACTGAAGCGCAGACTTTTGACGGATGATTCTCAGTTGGCAAACTGAATTGACTGCTTAATATTTGTAATGCAGTTTTTATACACTCCGTTGATTAGAAGGAGTTGGAATAAGTTCGTTTACACTCAATGTCAGTCCACGCGTCCCAGCTGTTCTGTTTACAGTCTGTATCTGTAACGACAAAAAAAACGTTATGTTTTCGGTTCAGACAAGGTAACATTTCCAGCAGCAATCACACCGCGGTAATCACTTCATCCGCAAGCTCTAAGATGAAAGTTTCTAGCGAATCAAGTGGGCTTGATTATTTCAGCTTCCGTGTAGATCTCATTCGTGCTAAAATCCTTGTGCTAACTCCTTTCCCTGGTAATACGAATGTCACATGCCAAACTGGGTCTCCTTCTCTGTGCTGAACTACTAAGCCCAAACATACACAATCAATGACTTGCGGTACAAAAATACTTCATTGATTTCATATGCTTGTGTCGGAAAGACATGCTTGTAAACCCTGAATTATATTTAAAAATAAATAGAGTATATATAAAACTAGCCAGACGTAAGTTGTTTTCTATATTCATGTGGAAAGGGCATTTAACAATGTTGTTTATTTGTTGTCTCATAATCGTTTCCTGTATAATAACAACATGTCTAAAAACTGCGTACATCTAGGATTACTAAGAACAAATTAAAGTTACACGTTCAGTCTTCCGAAATATATTTTAGATTCTTCTGTGCGTTTTCATCTTGCGAAGTTTCTGGTTAGAATAGGTCTTCAGTAACCCCTGCTTACCCTAAAAGGCGACTATGATTGTCGTAAGAGACGACTTGGTTCATGTATGTCATCGTATACCAATTGCGTATATAGATGCTCATGATGTCAATCACTGTATTAACTGGTCCAAACTCGATTTTTTACAGCCCATCGTAATATAGCTGGAATATAGTGCGGCGTTAAACAACAACAAAACAAACAAACAAACATCTCGATTGAGAATACGCTTATAATGAGTTCAACGGCCTTAAACCTCATACTTATGACAGTACCATAAGAAATTAGTTTAATTAGAACTATTAAACAAATGTAGAGGGGTTTATTCAGTATCGACAGGCAGCCGTATTAATATGAAGGAACAATTGCTTTGTTTCCGTGTTTGTTCAGGTGAACAATTGACTTGCCTTTGCATGTGTTTGTGACGGAACCACCTATGGAGCAGGATACGCTCACCTTTTCGCGTACACCTGGTATCATCTAATCCGAAACACTTGCTCATGATATAGTCGGAATCATACAATTGTTTTAGCAGATATGTTTTAAGATTATAAAAAGAGTTTTATCGCTTTTCTTTATTTGATCTTTGAAATATGTTCAATGCTTTGCAGGATACGACCACACATTTAAGCATGAATATATCAAATAAGGTACATTTTACACCCTGAGACACTGACAACATCGTTAATGCGATCCCTTGCCCCATTGTCTCAATACATATATTGTTCATATTTTCATATTTATTGTACATATTTCATATTTGTGGTGGTGACGGGGCTGGGCTTAGAAGTCTAAAAGTCCGCTACTCCCAAAGAAGAGTTTTTTTCCCTTAGCTGTGCCAGAATCTGCTGGTCGAGGGTTCGAATCGTGAACTGCCTGCCAAAGGAAACTATACATGGTGATGGTGGCTACACATGAAACAAACAAGAAATGGTTTTTCGATGGTGGTGCATTCGATACGAGTATCACAGTTGTGTTTTGGACCTTAGGTTTACAGTGGTCCAGTGAGGTACAGTTTTGATAGCGTTTGTAAATTTTTGGTCAAATCTAATTTTCATGGGTATGCTTTCTTTTGCCCGGCAGTTTAGATAAATCAAATAAAACCTGTTTGATCTGCACCCTGCACTTCCTGGTGGCTTTAAACGTGTTGGCGAACGTCTAAGAACTGCGCCGCTTTCGACTTTCAACCACTATAAAGCCGACATGACCCAACGAAAATACTCTTCCAAATGTTGTCTTTAAACTCACTCACTCACTCACTCACTCACTCAATCACTGCACTAGTTAAGACAAGACATATTGGCAACGTGCAAAGGTAAACCAATATATGCAACCTGTATCAAAACAATGTCGTTTAACGCTATGTAATCGTCGTGAAGTTACAAGAACGAGCACTGTCGTTCAGCATGGCTTCGACACAAATTGCACATATCACGGCCAGCTCATAGCCCCCTCGCAGTGTTGAAACTGATGGCCGACAGGCTGTTCCAAGCTATCGCAACGGTCGGTGACGATGCCCGGATGTTGTCGTGATGAAGATAAATTAGCCAATCAATAGCGAGTGCAATCACAAACCCGGAACCACACGACCGGTGAAGATTGTTTCCCGGGAAGAAGCAAGTACATGGTAGAGCGAGTAATCACATGGTACCCAGTGCAAAACAATGTTGTAAGATAGGGCGATTTTGCTAATACTCGCAAAAGATCAAATCAAGGCTGATTGGTTTAATGTTTTGATTACATCTCGTCTTCACGGTCAGCTGGGTGTAGGGAGCACGCCATGTTTGCGGATGGTGCTGCGGGCGGATATTATGGCCCCTGCTTGTTATGCTGGTGTCTTCCACGTCAGTGGAGTTACGATGTTCAGTTAAAATCTGATTAATGACTTAATTTTCTTTGAAAATGTTTCCACCATCTAGATAAACGATTTTGTCAGATCAATTTTCGGATACGATCCAATGCTTTTTGTGTACCTGTTTCGGGTCAGCTCAGTTTGCGACCAAAAACATTCTGATAACCATATTCCGATGAATATATCTTCACATTATTAACCCTGTGGGGATTCTGGGTGAACATAAAACCCCTGTACGTAAAAAGACATGTTTATAGTACAAACAGACAAAGATGGAGGTCGGGAAACCAGGCTCATACTATCAACCTCTAGTTTGCATGTTATTCATGCTATCAGCCACTAGTTTGCATGTTGTCCCTGTTATCAACCTCTAGTTTGCATGTTGTCCCTGTTATCAACCTCTAATTTGCATGTTGTCCCTGTAATCAACCTCTAATTTGCATGTTGTCCCTGTTTCAACCTCTAATTTGCATGTCTCCCCTGCTATCAACCTCTAATTTGCATGTTGACCCTGTTATCAACCTCTAATTTGCATGTTTTCCCTGTTATCAACCTCTAATTTGCATGTTGTCCCTGTTATCAACCTCTAATTTGCATGTCCCCCCTGCTATCAACCTCTAGTTTGCATGTTGACCCTGTTATCAACCTCTAATTTGCATGTTTTCCCTGTTATCAACCTCTAATTTGCATGTTGTCCCTGTTATCAACCTCTAATTTGCATGTCCCCCCTGCTATCAACCTCTAGTTTGCATGTTGACCCTGTTATCAACCTCTAATTTGCATGTTGTCCCTGTTATCAACCTCTAATTTGCATGTCCCCCCTGCTATCAACCTCTAGTTTGCATGTTGTCCCTGTTATCAACCTCTAATTTGCATGTTTTCCCTGTTATCAACCTCTAATTTGCATGTCCCCCCTGCTATCAACCACTAGTTTGCATGTCCCCCTGCTATCAACCTCTAGTTTCATGTTACTCGTGCTATCAACCTCTAGTTTGCATGTTGTCCCTGTTATCAACCTCTAGTTTGCATGTCCCCCCTGCTATCAACCTCTAGTTTGCATGTCCCCCTGCTATCAACCTCTAGTTTGCATGTCCCCCTGCTATCAACCTCTAGTTTGCATGTTGTCCCTGTTATCAACCTCTAGTTTGCATGTTGTCCCTGTTATCAACCTCTAGTTTGCATGTCCCCCTGCTATCAACCTCTAGTTTGCATGTCCCCCTGCTATCAACCTCTAGTTTGCATGTTGTCCCTGTTATCAACCTCTAGTTTGCATGTTGTCCCTGTTATCAACCTCTAGTTTGCATGTTGTCCCTGTTGTCAACCTCTAGTTTGCATGTCCCCCTGCTATCAACCTCTAGTTTGCATGTCCCCCTGCTATCAACCTCTAGTTTGCATGTTGTCCCTGTTATCAACCTCTAATTTGCATGTTGTCCCTGCTATCAACCTCTAGTTTGCATGTTGTCCCTGTTTTCAACCTCTAGTTTGCATGTTGTCCCTGCTATCAACCTCTGGTTTGCATGTTGCTCCTGCTATCAACCTCTAGTTTGCATGTTACTCAGCCTATCAACCTCTGGTTTGCATGTTGCATGGTGACAGAGTAAATGTTATGCAGGCCTACCAGTTCCACCGAGGAATAACCTAGGGGCAAATATCCTCGCAACGACGCGCGAAGATCCGGGTTAGAATCCTGGGTCTTCAGCAACCCATCTTTGACTTAAAAGGAAACTCTGCTTGTCGTAAGAGACGACTAACGGAATAGGGTGGTCAGTGTCGCTGACTTGGTTGATGCATGTCATCGAATCCCAATCCCTATGATATCAATCACTGGATTGCCTGGTCGAGACTCGATTATTTACAATCCGCCTTCATTAACCTGGATTATTGCTGCGTGTTGCGCTTAACAACAAACAAACTCGCAACCTTGTTAAATAAGTTGAGGTGGGGAGAAATTTGGGTTTAATGTCATGTTCAAGGCTTTTTCAAGGCTGTATGTTCAAGGCTGTATAACGACATGCATGCCTAGTCCAGACTTATGCCGGTTTTATAGTGCTAGCCCAATAAAATACAATGCTCAATTTAACATGGATACCCAACTCAGACACATCATCTCCGAGCTGACCATTCCTTGTTTTAGCCCCTCAATGCCGATCGTCAGTCAGGGTAACAACTGCCAGCTTTTTCGTCTGTTAGTATGGTGTGGCCATGGGCTCGAACCACTGACCTTCCGCTCTCTGGGCAAACGCTCTATCAACTTTGCCACACTGGCGATTCTTTGTTTAGTTTCTAAATAGCTTCATTAAATCTCTTTATTCTTATAGACTTTATTTGACACGTTTACCTATCTGTTTCCTTGGAAACACACAAAAAGTCTTGATTACTTTAAAAACAGTAGGTCACATTCCTAAGCGAAATATACATCATTCTTTGATCTTGTCTTTAAACATTAACTTTGAATTTGTAAACATATTCTTTGCATTCAAAACGCACAAAAAGACTGTCTACTAACTGTTCTCATTTGGTAACAAGATTTGTCAGGAATTACTTCAATAACATGCAGTGTCCGAAATAATCATTTCAGACAGACAGGAAAAAGACACTAAAGGCTTTCGCAGACCAATAATAACTAAATTCCTCAAATTGCTATTACTTTTTACCCTATCTGTCGTTCATGTTTCCAATTCAGACCAGTTTGAATGATATGTCACATAGCAAATGAAGACGAGGTCTTATGACGTGATTTCACTTGATTTGGCTGTCAGTGCCACGGGCTACCAAACACACAGAAGTCACGTGACAGGGTATTGTGTTTCATAGGGGTATCTATGTCTGTTCTTTTCCACATTCAAAATGTCTTTAATCATTGTCCACGCTTTAAGCTATCTTCTTTTCATGAACACCAGAAATGGGCGTTTTGTTTTCATTTAAAAAAACACCAAATACGTCATCGATAATGTCGGAAAGCGTTTTGTATGAATATAATTGTTTATCTTTATTTTAAAGAAGATCGCACACATGTAATATTGCTGGAACCATGGCTACGTGAACGTCTTATTAAGGGAGTGAATATTTTTACGCAGATTTACACAGTATTCCAGTTATATCACGGCGTTTCAGCTTTATGTGGGAGGAAAGCCCGACGTGATGCAGGTCTTAAACGTGTACCTCTTCATTGAAACCCGCGTACATGGATATGGTGCTAACAAACCTAGAACCAGAGCGAACCGGGATTTGAACCCACGATCATAGTAACGGGTATCACTGTATCCGTGATGACACCAGGTGTTCGCGAAAAGTTCTGTAGCACCATCTTCCCGAGGCAAAGAAGTTAACTGACTATAAAAGTCTTGTTTCCACCCTTGCCGAACTTGGCTGGTGTTATGGAGTTACATTTTGGCTGGACTAACGAGTCTAGGCATAGTCCAATCAAAATCGCGTAACGAAATCAACATCTGGTTCATAAACTGCCATACAGAATTCGGTCGCTTGCAGGATTTGCAAAGCATGTGTACCGCCAACTCAGCGTCAACAGATCTTTTCCAAATCATTTCATGATTTTAATCAAGGTGCTCACGCGATTTAATGCATTTCGTGAAGTAAGACTCGTGTTATTACAATATACAATTAGATTATCGCCAACATACTCTTGACTGGGCGCCGCCATTTTGTTTGAAGCAAATGCAAGTGAGATGAGAGGTGGAATCTGATTGGTGAATAGGAGGGACATACAAGGGACATGAGTCGTAATAGACACTGGTGGCGCCACGATCGAGCCCAGAAATTTCATCCTTGTTAGCCCCCGCCTCTCATTTATTTATTATATATTTATTATATATGTTTGTTGCTAGACGCGGCACAGCAGTACCTTTATTACTTTCATAGCGGCCAAATCAACCCACATCTTCCCGAGGCAAGAGAGTTAACTGACTTTAAAAGTCCAGTTTCAACCCTTGCCGAACTAGGCTGGAATTCCTGGGCTCGATCGTAGCCCCACCAGTAGCTATTACGAGTTATGTCCTTTCTATGCCTCTCCTATTGACCAATCAGATTCAACCTCTCGTATCACTTGCATTTGCTTCAAACAAAACTGTGGCGCCCAGTCAAGACGGTCTGATCGATAATGAAGATCTATATTGTGATAAAATGAGTCTTACAACGCGGAGTGCATCAAATCACGTGAGCACCTTGAATAAAAACATGAAAAGATTTAGAAAATATCTGTTGACAACGAGTTAGCGGTGCACATGCTTTGCAAATCCTGCAGTCGACCGAAATCTGCATGACACTTTACGAACCGGATTTGGATTGGACTATGCATAGACTCGTTAGTCCAGCCAAAATGTAACTCCATAATACCAGCATAGTTCGGCAAGGGTGAAAACTGGACTTTTATAGTCAGTTAACTCACTTGCCTCGGGAAGATGTCTGACACCCCGAACTGCTTGAAACCATCAGTGGAAGATACAGTGCCATGTCCATAACTCGAACCCCTTTATCTCGATATACCATATTAGACGATGCAAAATTATGACCCTGTAAATACTGCATCAGCACTATGGTATATCAACACCCCGTTTGTCTCGAACAATGGATAACTCGAATAGTTCCAAAGATCCAGCTCGTTCCATTTAAAAGGGTTTACTGTAGATATTAATTCTTCAGAAAGCGCCCAAACTTAAACCACGACATGTTTATGACCTAATATTGATCTTAACCATCAGTTTTAATCTAAGCTTGCGTAATTTTCGAATAATGATGATATCGGCTGCAAGAGTGGCTCTCGGTGACTGAAGGGATACATCAAGCTTATCGTAATATAATTATCATCCCGTGACAGACTTCGGCATGTCAAGCGAACATAATCAATACTTGCAAATTCGCCTGGAAAATGCCTTAATCCTCAATATTGGATTAGATCTTCGTCGTTATCGTCTATTTGATCTGACGATGCTGTCTGCGTTGTTGCAGCTGCTGCTGTAGATTCCATGTTAATTCGGGGCCCCCACGTCCATTATGTAATCGATAGAGAGCAGTGTATGGTTGTATAAGTGGGATGTTTTACATTGTCGGATCGACACCGTATTGCCACTGTGTTTGATCTATCACTCACATGTATATAGTGCCGTCAATCGGGTAATTATATGGTACCACTTCACGACTGGGTTCATCTCAAGCCGAAACTCTTCATTCTTAGTTTAGAAAAATGCTCTTTCGTCTATTGACATAATGCGTTGGTGGGATAGTTGTACGCTCACCACACATGGTGTTTATGATATGTTTAATTTCGTAGAAGTGTTTTTTGTTTTTGTTTTCGACGTTTGTTTTTGTTGTCATGGTAATGGATACTGTCTGGTTATGGAGAGGGACTATGTTTATTAATCATTAAGTACATTCGGTCCACCCTCGATTATCCAGTATGTTATAGTTTCATTCCATGAACAAAACGGTACCATTCGCAACCATAGCATCTCCTACTCTGTTATAAGTATCATTGAACCGAATGTAATTTGATTCGATGGCATTTTAGAGCCGTGTTTCATTTTAAATTAGGACTTTAACCCATCAACTGCCGGTTTCAGATGGACAAATATACCATTTACAATAGAACATTACAATCTGTGACGTTAATGATATTGGAGATGAATATCTCTGTCAGTTTATTTTTCAAACATTTTATCCCGAAACTATCATAAAATACAAGTATGTACAAATTAAACTTTCTTTTTAATAACGATGAAGTATTGAATCCCACCCATACTTGCTCCTCCTCTACCTCACCCACACTCACACCTCCCTACCCCACCCACATTCACTCCCCTCCATCCCACCCACACATGCTCCTCCTCTACCCAACCGACATTCACACCTCCCTACCCCACCCACATTCACTCCCCTCCATCCCACCCACACATGCTCCTCCTCTACCCAACCCACACTCACACCTCCCTACCCCACCCACATTCACTCCCCTCCATCCCACCCACACATGCTCCTCCTCTACCCAACCAACACTCACACCTCCCTACCCCACCCACATTCACTCCCCTCCACTACATCCATCACCATCCCAACTACAAGCATCACCATCCCCACTATAACCATCACCACCCCCACTATAACCATCACAACCCCCACCACAACCATCACCACCCCCACTACAACCATCACCAACTCCCACTACAATCATCACCACCCCCACTACAACCATCACCACCCCAACTACAACCATCACCACCCCCACTATAACCATCACCACCCCCCACTACAACCATCACCATCCCCGACTACAACCATCACCACCCCCACTACAACCATCACCACCCTCACTACAACCATCATCACCCCCACTATAACCATCACCACCACCCACTACAACCATCACAACCCCCACTACAACCATCATCACCCCCACTATAACCATCACCACCCCCCACTACAACCATCACCATCCCAACTACAACCATCACAACCCCCACTACAACCATCACAACCCCCACTACAACCATCACAACCCCCACTACAACCATCACCACCCCCACTACACTCATCACAACCCCACTACAACCATCACAACCCCCACTACAACCATCATCACCCCCACTATAACCATCACCACCCCCCACTACAACCATCACAATCCCACTACAACCATCACAACCCCCACTACAACCATCATCACCCCCACTATAACCATCACCACCCCCCACTACAACCATCACCATCCCAACTACAACCATCACAACCCCCACTACAACCATCACAACCCCCACTACAACCATCACAACCCCCACTACAACCATCACCACCCCCACTACACTCATCACAACCCCACTACAACCATCACAACCCCCACTACAACCATCATCACCCCCACTATAACCATCACCACCCCCCACTACAACCATCACAATCCCCGACTACAACCATCACCATCCCCCACAACCATCACCACCCCCACTACAACCATCACCACCCCCACTACAACCATCACCACCCCCATTAAAACCATCACCACCCCCACTACACCCACCCTCGTGCCGTATACAAAAGAACGCCGACGTTCCTGTTAGGACTTAGCGCCATAAATAAGAGCTGGTATTTCCAATGTTTCCTCTGCTCAGTCGATCAGAAAACAAAAATTCGATTACAAGTCCCCGACTAGGAGTTATAGTCGCTTTATCAGTAGACTGACTGCGCGGCCTGATTAAATTGTTGGTAATGGATTTAAAGCCTCGCTCCAGTCAATTCATAAATCTACAAAGATTTCCTGAAGATTAGAGACTAAATATCGGAGCTGACGAACCGCATTGAACAGTTTAAGTCTCTGATCGTATTTAAGTTTCAAACAAAATAGGTTTGGCTATGAAATTGCGTCTCAGTACACGACAACAGGGCTATTCATTTGACGAAAAAATAATATTCACCCACTACTTGGCAAAATACATAATTGTCATATAAAAGCAGGGATTTGTTAATGTAATACTCGATGCCAAATTAATGTTTGATGTTTCTGCATCCGTTGAAAAAATTATGTAAAGGTCATTTGTAAAGAACAAGCATTGTCAGTCCCTTTTTAAATGAGAAACGGTTAGATAAAAATATAAAGCGTAGAAGAGCAAGGATTCTCGGTGTTATATAAGCATGTCAAATATTAATTTCCTTTCATTGCTGGTTGGTAAAAATAAATTGCAAAGTGCACATAAGGATTGTCGTCAAGGAACGGGTTAAGCTCCTGTGAAAAACTCATGTGCAACGACAAGACCTGCAAGAGTTGAAATTGTCAGTCTTATTGTGCGGGCGGGCGGGCGTGCATATGTGCGTGCGTGCGTTTGGGTTTGGAGCACTTCAAGACACACTATATAAGGCAAGAATATGTCCTCAAAAACATCTTTCTGAAGATCCAGCATCCAATACTTCGTCTTGTTTACCAGACGAAAAATACCCTCCCTCTCTCTCTCTCTCTCTCTCTCTCTCTCTACATATATATATATGATATTCGACAAACGGTGCGTCAAAAAACGCAGCCATTGTCCATTAACAATGTCTAAAACGGCATTGTTTTCACACTTGTTCAAAAATGTCATGAAGGGAAACAGTAAAGCAAAATGCACGTGCAAGTTATGGCATTCGTAACTCGTGGTAGTGGCTATAAAAAGGCAAGCATAAGCCAATAATTTGTCATTCAATTTTCAACATTTTTCAAGTTCGAAAATGCCGCGATCGGAACATCGACACAGGACGTATCGAAACTGGGGAATCGCAGTCCTCTGTTGCACGCAACTTCAACGTCCACCACAGCACCATTTGCCGGGTTTGGGACCGATACACACAGTTCAATTCCACGGCAGACCGTCCGAGAACCGGCCGACCAAGAGTTACCACCCCTGCACAGGATCGCTCCATTCGACTGTTCCACCTACGTCATCGCAATGCCACAGCTACGGAGACTGCAGGACGCATCCCTGGTTTGAGGAGGATATCGGACCAGACTGTCAGGAACCATCTTCGCGAGGCTGGAATCCGACCCAGAAGACCAGTTATCGTCCCTGTTTTGCAACAGATCCATAGACAGTGACACTTGTGTTGGTGCCATGCTTAACAGCCTTGGGTTTAGAGAAACTGGAGACGAGTGTGGTAAAACGATGAATCACGATTTCTTCTTCACCGGCGAGATGGAAGACAACGTGTTTTCGTCGTCGAAATGAGCGTTTTGCCCACATTGTGCACGTGTATTCGACAAATTCGGTGGCGATTGTGTCATGGTGTGTGTTTGGGGGGGGGGGGGGGGGGATGGCGCAGAATTCCGCAGGACAGAATTCGTACACTTATCCAGTCAGTGCCGAGGAGATGCAGAGCCGTGATTGATTGCTGCCCGGGTCGGTCACACAAGATACTGAGTTCAGTTCTTGTGGCCTTATGTGACATGACAATGAACAGTTTTCATTGCCTTTGTACAACAACATGTGACTATCGAGCTCCAAAATGTCATATGTGTATCTATGATATTAAATTAAATATATCGATTTTATTAGGTACAATAAATTTACTTAAAATCTACCTGTTCGTTTCTTTTTTGAAAGGGTATATTATACAAATATTTGTATAAAGAACCAACGAGAATGATTTAATCAGGCGTGATATATACTGAAACGCAAAAGAAACGTCAGCCCAAGTAACATTGCATGAAAAGTTGTCATTAAAAAATCTGGGTAATTCTTGTCAAGGTTTCTCAAATTTAACATTACCTTGTCCGGAAAAATTAGATTTGATGATAAAAAAAAAACAAAGCAGATGACAATTAAACCGATCGCGCAAACGCATGGTAACCCGATGCACGTTGCAGATTGAAATGAACATGCGTTCCCCCATTTCTTGCCCTATAAAAATTCACCCAGATCGGATAACAGTCATTCGTTACTGAATTGCTACCACATGCCAAGATTGACAACAAATCAGCGACACCAAGCCATTGGACGATTGCAAGGTGGACAAACCGCCCGGCATGTAGCCAATGCATTTCAAGTCCACGTAAGGACCATATGCAGGCTCCAGCAACGGTATCAGCCAGACCACCAACACTACAGATGATCGACCACGTAGTGAAAGACAAGGAAACTGCTCGACAGACCATGGGGACACACCAGCGAGACATTAGTGCGGACACCGTGCCTCGACGATTGACGAGCAGACACCTCCGCTGTCACAGGCCACACCGAGGAGCCATTCTGATACCAAGTCATCGACGGGACCGTCTTCAATGGGCTACACCGCACCAGCACTGTCGCCACTCAGACGAGAGCCGTTACCGTATCTCAACAGCTGATGGCAGAGAGCGAGTCTGGCGACGCCGTGGGAAACGTTATTCGGATGCTTGTGTTGTTGAGAGAGACTCGTGGATTGGTCCGAGCATCATGGAGTGGCTTGCCCTCAGTCCCGATTTAAATCCCATTGAGCACCTGTGGGACGAGATTCAAAGACGGCTGAATGACGTCCGACCAAGGCCGACAACTGCAGCTGAACTGCGTCAGACGTTCCTCAGAGTGTGGGCTTAAGTGCCTATGGCCTTCATCAACCGACTCATCCATTTCCAGGTATCGACGTTGCACGTCAGTCAGCAATACACACGAGATACTAACTTGTGATGACATTTTCTCCGAGACTAGTGTTGTGTTTCACTTTAAGAACAATATGACACTTTAATTTCAACCTTGATGATCAGTTTTACCAAGTTTCTTTTTTTCAATATGTCTCAAAGTATGTTTACAGTGTTTGGACAAATAAGGTTTCTCATATATCTATCCATGGTGACGTTTCTTTTGCGGTTCAGTATATATCAAAGTTAATATTGAAATAAAAAATATATATAAAACCTGTCGTGCCTACAGTTCCACTTAATGTACCTCGAGCGGGGAAAACATTAATTCTTCCAATTATCAGGTAGTATCTTGATAAATATTAACTTTGATATATAATACGCCTGATAAAATCCCCCTCGTTGGTTGTTTAGGCCTCGTTGGTTGGTTGTTTAGTGCTAGCTTGGGGAAATAGGATGTATTTAAAAATGTCGGTAGACACGTCAAATGTTAATCGTTTTCGTTACTGCAAATGTCAAACGAAATGAAATTAAATATATTTAACCAACAGCAAACTGATACAAACGATTAAGGAAAGTTGATGTCTGGTTGTAAAGTGTGGTGTTGATAAATACTTCTTTAGATGTGTACTTTTCGTCTATATGTCTATAAACTGCCGGGTAAAAGAAAGCATACACTTGACAATTGGATTGGACCAAAGAAATACAAACGTTTATAAAACGTTACTAGTATTAAAACGCGAATGAGGTGAATCATTGTTTTTTCAGGTGAACAATTGATTTGCCTTTGCATGTGTTTGGATATGTTTGCCACCTGTGGGGTAGTTTACGCTCACCTTTTCGCGAACATCTGGTATCATCACTATTTGATAGTGATTTATAAACACATGCTCATGATATAGTCGGAATCGCACAATGGACAATGGATATTTCTTATGATTATGGAATGGGGTTTTGTTGCTTTTATTAGTAAGTGAGCCTTGTTGTACCAACAAACCTCGTTTTCCTTACACGGACATTGACCTGGAATGTAACAAAGTCCAATATTGAAAGTAGAATATTAGTTCTCTGCACATTAGTCTTAATTCCATCGGTTTATTCGAGCGGCACTTTTCAACGGTAGTTGTTACCAATATGGGTTGTCAACATTTTATGGTAAACATATTAAAACGAGAGTGGTGGAATCAGCTCGCTTAGCAGTGGTACCAATATACACGACCAACACAAGATCTGAGTGAATAAACAGTCAGTTTAAAAAGAACGATTTGTGACTGTCTGTCGTCCGTATTTATACCTATTCAAGCTAATACAGATAATCTCATTTACTGATTAAACTGATGATAACGTTGTTATTGTGAACTTTAGTGGCGCTATATTTACAGAATTATATAATTTAGTTTGACCGAGGCATTGATGAGTGAAGTTTAGTAAGAATAATAGCTTAACAGTTGCTAGTATGCCACGAGTGTATACATGGTACTAGTGATTTGATAAGGGTCGGTGATAAACAGCTGTAGATACAGCTAAAGAACGTCTTACATTTGTTAACTCTATCTGACCAGCACAATCAGAGATGCGGGCCTTGTTCGATATGCGTTATCGGGTTGACCCTTGGCAATCTAAAGATAATGGAACATGGTCGTTTGTTGTACCATTCCCTTATTTCACAATTTCCTATTCTTAATATGTGGCATGTAACGTTATGAAATATTTGTAAAATTTTGTCCATTTTCCCCATGTTAATACCAGGATGAAACCCGTCTCCGAAACATTGGTCCAAACTAAAGGTCCAAAGCAGAGCTGTTGTACCCGCACTACATTCAGTGAATAAACATTTCTTGTTTGTTTCATTTTAGCCACCATCAAACATTGGCGTATACTGAGGTTTTTTTAACTTGTTTTTTTTTCCATTTAGTGACTGAACGAGCTTGGTTCAATGCTGTTTTTACAGTCTTTTCACATCAGCTTTATTTTAGAGGAAATCCTAAAATGTTGCAGGTCTTAGATATTTTCCGCTTTTGTAAAACCCACGAAGACGTTATGGTGCTGACAAACCTAGAAAAAAAATCAGAGCGAATCTTGGATTTGAACCCATGATCACAGGTTCTGCATGCCCAAGGGACGCAACTCTGCACAATGATTCAAACCTGCTTTGATACGGGGATTTCTTCTTTTTCATATTTTTTACTTTTCAGCCGTTCGTGAAAATTAATAACATACTTCTCAATTAAATTACCTGTGTTTTATATTTTCCAGATGCACATCGTTGCATACAACTCGGACCTGTATTCCAACATATCCGAGGCTGTGCGGGGTAACAAGGGGCTGGCGATCCTCGCCGTCTTCATGGAGGTCAGTGGTCACGTGACGTCAGCGTCTCGACAGCCTGCATGCCTTTGCACTTAACGCTACACATTTAGATCGGAACGTCACATTCGCTGCTAAGTATCAATGATTGGTTATTGATTGATTGGATATTTTAGTGCCCCACGTGAGTGTACATGGTATGAACGCATGTGTTTATTTGACGCAGTAATCAGACTCTATTATCCGAAGTGACACTCTTGATTATCAAAATAATATTATATGATGTTTGTACGCGCTATATACACAGCATGCTCATGCAGTCGTGTATAAATAAATACAGACTCTCACTCCTGAGTACGAACCGTGTACACACACTCTCTGGCGCACACATACACACACATATTACATGTATATACATACACCCGAATAAAAAAACATATACATGTACACACACGCTCGCGCACAAAGACATACGCACGCACGAACACACACACACACACACACACAGATTTTTCAAATTGACTGAATTTTAAAATTGGCTGTAAAACACACGCACGCACACGCGCGCACACGCACGCACACGCACGCACGCACAAGTTACGCGTCAACCAATTTCAGACGTGTATTCTTATAATTCATAAGTAACTATCTGGAAACACTACCGGCCAAGGATCAAACAACGTTCATACGCATGTACGCACACGCACGCAAACATACGCACACATGAGAAAAAAGCCTGTGAAAGTTACACGAGTATCATGTTAACGTATTCACATAGTCTCAGTAACTGTGGTCTTGAAACCTACAGAAAATTCAACTCTCGGCTGATCTTTGGCTCAGCGTGTGTACACCGATAACACAATTCGGTGTTCACATTATCAACCACTGGTCCACACACGAATAACTCGAGCCTGTCGTGATATGACGGCAATGTCGCCGACTAGAGTTATAAGTGTTTTATAAAGGACTATCGCTATAGACGTTGCATAACCAATAGATGATGTCATAAACGATGGATAATGGATGTCAGAAAGTATTCACCAGGCAGGATAACAACAAGTACCATCTTTTAACGTCTTTTGGCATCACGCGGCCGGGGAATCGAACCTCGGACCTTCCGCTCTTCGGGCGGACGCTCTACTACTAGACAACTGAGGCGGCTTCCTGGAAGAAAGTTCAGCCCCGCTTACCATATTTCAACAGAAAATAGTCATTTCTTTCAAATGTATCCGGGATTAACTTTCTGAAGAAACATATTTGTTTTACTTTCAAGGGCGATGAAAGTATATTGAAATGCAGAAATCGAAATATTTTATCGAATGCTGTGGGGTTTTTTTGTAACTGTGTCATGGAAATAGTGAGTTGACTACCGCATCACCTGCATCCTCTGTTTCTCGGCATCTTAGGACTTGCCATCGGGAGGAACACAGGGGGTTCTTGTAACAATGTTTCGTCACGTGTCTGCGGTATCCTAGACATGTAGATATGATATCAATGTCCTTTGTTTGTTTGTTTAACGCAATATACCAGCTATATGACACCAGTCTGTAAAATAGAATCTGGATCAGACAATCGAGTGATTGATATCTCGCGCATCGATCTACGCAATGGGGATACGATGACATGCATTAACCAAGTCAGCGAGTCTGACCACCAGATCCCGTAGTCGCCTCTTACAACAAGCATGGGTTGCTGAGGACCTATTCTAACCCGGGTCTTCACGGCTCCAATGTCATATATAGATATGTTCAAACGATACACGGAAGTTTGGGATATACGGAAAAAGAGAAGCGGGAGTGCTTAACCTTTTTCCAGGTGCATATTTCTGATTTTCTCTATTCCCCGTTACGCCATGTACGTGTATATATTGTTTGACTCCAGGTTTAACTGTACTTCAATCATATTTCAACATATTGGATAATGCGTCAATTCAGTTGCTCCAGCATGTGCTCAGACCATCATAGGGATACTGATTTCTGTAATAACAGTACTTCATACACGCCTACGGTAATTGCTCCTAAATGAGTAAGAACGAAATGGAGCTCGTCAGCGATGTAGTAACAAATTGCACCATGCTTTATGTTTAAAATATACATGTATTTGCCTTCATTTTCAAAGGAACAGGGGCGGTCGGGTAGCCTAGTGGTTAAAGCGTTCGCTCGTCACGCCGAAGACCCGGGTTCGATTCCCGACATGGGTACAATGTTTGAAGCCCATTTCTTGTGTCCCCCGCCGTGATATTGCTTGAATATTGCTAAAAGCGGCGTGAAGCCATACTCACTCACTCACTCACTCACTCAAAGGAACAATCACAGTCAATTATGTTGACAAATAAACTTCAGAGACTTATATTTGAGGCATTGAACGCATTGGCACGTGGTCCTGTGCACAGCACACAGATCACACATCAGGTGAAGTTAAGCAACGTCGGTCTCGGAGAGTATTTGGATGGCAGCTTGACTCCCGAGAGTTTCTAGGGCTTCGGTCCTGCCCCACACCGTAGCACATGTACCACATGTGGTGTCTCCTTTGGCATGTGACTTTGTTCGAAATGTGCCTCTGTTCACCCAGCAGTGAGTGGGTACCCGGTAGGATGAGATGACAATGTATCTGTTAACCTTCTAGCGCCTCACAGGCAGCTTGGGTTGTATACTCCCCAGGGAGCTGAGAATGTAAATCGAGTGCTCACTGATCCATTGACCGGGGTATTAAAAAAAATAGTGTAGAGCTATGAGCATCCACTTGGTGAATGGAATCTGGCGCATATAAATGCACATATTATTATCATTAGTATTTATTATAAAGTATTTGGAGTTTGACGTCACCAATGATGTTCCACTAACTGCAGCACTACGATATCGTTATGCAAAATTTAAAGCAATCATAATCGGTGACTTAAGTTATATACCAGTATTTATAAAGTCTAGGTCCAAGTAAACCCCTTATAATACGACCCTGTGTGACACCGGGTAATAATAGGTCCCAAGTATATATATATATATATATATATATATGTCGTAAATATTTACCGCAATAAGGATCACGTGATTAGGTTTTGTGATTAGACTGATTGCGTGTCATCGTGTTCCGACGTCCTTTACGGCAATGTCTGAACGTGCTTCTGAATGTCACAATTGGAGGATTTGGTCTCTTTTCAGGTGAACATTTGACATGCCTCCTTATTTGACGGGTGTCACCCGTGGGGAAGGATACTCTCACGTGGTATCGTCACTAACACCTGTTTATGATAGAGTAAGAATCGTCGAATGGAGTCCTGTGATTATGGAAATCGTTTTGTCATTATTATTGTTGTTGTTGTTGTTGTTGTTGTTGTTGTTATTATTGTCATTATTATTAGTGTTGTCATTGTTGTTATTATTATCTACGGTATATTTACCTTCCAGATTGGCAAGGAACCAAACAAAGCATTTGTGTTGATAACGAAAGAACTCAGGGGGCTACATTTTAAAGGTAATAGTATTATGAATTGACTTGAAATAGTCCGAAATATACTGTACGATTATGTTGATGACCAACAGGGCATGCATACTTTAATGTTGCGTGTCTTCAGTCAGTGAATTCTATAATTCTCTTTATGTCGTTATTAACTCGTACTTTATTTGCTAGTGTCCAAGACATATAGATAATACGAGTATATCGCAAATATAATGTGAACGATTATATTAACGTTCCAGACAAAAGACACAAAACCATCATTTCGATATTGGTGTTTATAATGTAGTAGGCCAAATATGCTGTATATACAAAAAAAACAGCGAATGTCCCGGCAATACATGTTATATATAATTCTTCCAGGTTCTATACAAGATATGTCATGATACTTATTCTCTTGTTAATGACCTGATATGTACCATTCATTTCCCTTTTTTATCTCCGGCAAGATATTTTTGTTTCAACTTCCGAGGAATAACATGGCATGTGTAAATTTTTTTTGGCCTTTGGCATTCATTGTATACAAATCTTGTTTGGTCCATGACAAGGCCGTATTCATAGATTTTGCAAAAGCTTTTGACTCTGTGAAAAGGGTTAACTTGTGGTCACTCTTTCAAAGACATGGGCTAAGAAGCAAAATTGGAAAGTTATTGTGCTCTCTATATAAAAATATGAAGCGGTGTGTCCGGAACAATGGCGCTATATCGGATAATTTTGTAAGTAGCATGGGTGTCAGACAAGGGTGTATATTAAGTCCCTTCTTATTTTCCTTTTTCATAAATGAATTAACATATCAAATCCAAAATAATCGCACTGATGGAATACAACTTCACCCCGAAACTAATAAATTATTTCTGTTTTTTTCGCTGACGATATAGTCATGTTCTCGAGCACAATACCTGGCTTGCAAAAGCAAATACATGTATTAGAGAGTTATTGTGACGGGTCAAAACTTACTGTAAATATGGATAAAACCAAAGTTGTAGTTTTTAAAAATGGTGGTTCCATTTTATAAATACTTAGGCGTGTATTTTTCAAGTATATTAACTGGGTCAAGGAAGGCACATAACATTTCATTTCAAGCCAAGACATTTTTTTGCAAGCATATTAAAAAGTCTTAGAGTTCTGGACAAGTTTACATATGATGTTTACTTTAGAATATTTGATACAAAAATCAGCCCGATTCTCTTGTATGGATCAGAAATTTGGGGCCTAGAAAATTTGGATGTTATTTGGGTATATGGTGAATGCGGAAGGTTTACTTCCCTTCCAGGGAAAGATAGAGTAGTACATACATGCATAGTGCTTCTTTAGTTGAGAACAGAATATTGCATAACAATATTTCGTCCAAGGCAAAATATGGCAAATATTTCTTTCCGTAAGCCCTAGGCGAAAATATGCAACTTATAAGTATGTATTGGTCCCAGGCGACATGCGTAATAATGAATTCCCCCTTTGCGAAACGTGTAATACTAATATTTAATTCCCCTTCGTGGTCATAATCAAGATATATCATATAATATTCCCCTTTTGGACTATGTATGATTTGTTTGTATAACCCTTTGGTCAAATTCTCTTGTTGGTCCCAGACAAGATATATGATACAGGTTTCACTTGTTGGTCCAACACAATATATATGATACAGGATTCACTTGTTGGTATTAGGAAAGATATATGATAAATATTTATCTTGTTGGTCCAAGACAAAATAAAATGTATATGACATAGAATTTTCTTTTTGGCCCCAGATAAGATATATGATATAGAATGCTCTTGTTGGTCCCAGACAAGATATATGATATAGAATGCTCTTGTTGGTCCCAGACAAGATATATGATATAGAATGCTCTTGTTGGTCCCAGACAAGATATATGATATAGAATGCTCTTGTTGGTCCCAGACAAGATATATGAGATAGAATGCTCTTGTTGGTCCCAGGCAAGATATATGATATAGAATGCTCTTGGTGGTACCAGACAAGATATATGATATAGAAAGCTTTTGGTGGCCCCAGACAAGATATATGATATAGAATTCTCTTGTCCCAGGCAAGACCGTTATGCCCCCTTTTGAAAATTGTATGTCCTCATGTCAAGAAATGTTCCACCTAAAAGAACAGAATATGATGCGTGCATGTCTGTGTGTGTTCCAGGCAAGAGGGCGAAGGTCCACCATCTGGCTCTAGAACAGTTGCTGCCCAAGACAGAACACTACATGACCTACGACGGCTCTCTCACTCATCCTGGTTGTCAGGAGACGGTCACGTGGATTATACTTAACAAACCCATCTATATATCTAAAGAGCAGGTAAGAAGGTTTCACACTAGCCATCTGGTATATAGTCAGCTCCTGATATAACGAATATTGGGGGCATGGGAATCGGTTCGCCATACCCGAAGTGTAGTTGTTTACCTCAGCACTTCTAGACCCGTTCTACAAAGCGATCTTAGTGCAAAGACGATCGTAACTCCACTACTTTAACATAGACTTACGACAGTCGTAGCGATTTGCTCACTGGGATCTGGTTAGGTTTTTATCGAAAAAAAAAATTGTTCCCGAAAAATCTGGGGAAAAGTTAATTATGCTTCAGACTGTTAAAACAAATTGAGAATAACGCCGCTTTAAATAGTTTTCAGTCACAGGCGCTGTAACTATGAAAGCACTGTCTGTTGTGTTGCAATGTGAATTATTGCTTGATAGCATACAAAAAATAGTTTTAAAGCATTTGACGTATATTTAAACATTAAACACAAACCCTGCTGTTCTAAATGAGTGAGTAATAAAACAAGATTTACGAAAATATTGGTATTAAGTCAAATATAAAAATAAACCGATTAACGTAAACCTTTGGTCTAAGTGTTTATTTTTAAATCAAAAGGTTTAGAAAGTGCAACTTATCACTAAATTCAGTTCAATAATGATAGCAGTGGATAATAAAGTGTACCCAAGTCAGTAACTGCCCGAGTGTGGCCCCTTTAAATGATCAATCTGGGCCCGCAGTTGAGCTTCACATTGCTTCAACCAACTGAGAGAGAACCGCTTCCACGTCGATTGAATTTTAGCAAACTGCTCAATCGGCCGTCGATTTCTTTGCGATTAATAAGTCGTTATAACCCAATCAGACTAGCAAATTGTGTTGGTTTCCACTAAGATTTAGTTAGACTGTTCCCGGCACTTCTTCTGAATGGGATAGCGTTGGCTTCAGTTGCCATGATGTGTCTTCTGTTGAGGTTTCGGACCCTTCATTAGGCGTGCTGCTTGGTGCTTACCCAAGCGTCGCTCCTGCAAGACAGAGCCCGGTTCAAATTTTACCCCTCACCAATCTATCTTGTAAATTTCCTCAACTTGTTTGATGTGAGTTTGGCGTTAATTTGATAGGAATAATTAGGCCAACTGCTTGTTGAACCGGGGTTTGAAGGGGTCGAGGTTGTTTGATTGCAGCTGCTGCATTTAGATGCTTTTGTTGAAACATCCAGTGATTTCTATGAAGTATTTTGATACTTTGTAGGAATTTTAACAGCGGCAATTTATGTTTCGCCTTCCTCCCATAAAGCCAGTCTCTTTGATACATGGTGAAAAACGGTCACTGATCGATGGCACTTGACCAGAACAGTTTCTCGCCTTAGCATCGATTTTATACTTCTGTTTTCATAACTTTTTTTATTACATCAATAAGCATGAAAGACGACCGCTGATTCTAATGTTCTGTTGAGAGAGTGAACATTAGTCGTTCACGTTCGGGGCATGTTGAGTGTTCGGTCACGTGCTCCATTGCACGAGCAGGTGACCTGTAACCATGGCAGCGCCGGATTCCTTATTGAGAAAATATTACAAGATTTTGATTTTTCAAACAAATTAATCATTACAGTTTAAAGAAACTGTGAAATTGTTCCTTAGGTTTACCAGAGAACAATAGTTTGAATCGAAGCTATAAAAAATCATCCAACATAGGATATTGAAAACAACGTCTTAAATGGTATACTTTCTCAAGTAAGTACACTTGATTGATTTATTAAAGAAAGAAAGGCATATATCTGTTTTAATCATCTGACAAGTTAAATAACGTGTACGAAAACGCAAACTCTTTGGTGTATGGAATATATTGACCTTATAAACGCTTTGTCCATATTGTATGAACGTTTACACAATGAGTTACAGTGTTCGCTGATGATAGAAGATTGAACGTCAATGTTGAAGGAAGTTGATGCACTTAATTAGTGTATTTTCATTCAGATGCTGCATCGATTTCACGGATGTGTTAATGGTAACACACATCGCGGATTCTTTCTTAATAGAAGTAAAATGTCAATAGTGGAATTCTGTGTTGGATTAGTGGGTCACGGATGAGGGAACGCAGCTGATGAATGTCAGAGGGATGGAGGGATGGAGAGTCTTCACTGCCCCCTCCCTCCGAGAGTGATGGAGGCTGGTGCCTCTTGCAATGTGCACTCTGAATGTGTAGTGTGACGAACAATGACGTGTTATTTCACAGCGGTGTATCTAATGTAAAATGTTATGTAGAAAGTGAGTTTTCATGTCCAATTATAAAATTAATATTGTCTGCGAAATTCCCATTGTGGTCGTAATTAGACTGGAGTTATGACTTCGGAGCGACATTGTCTGTGGCGAGTTTCGAAATGTTGCAGTTTTATCAATAACAATTACAATAATAATAATGATAATAATGATAATAATAATTTATAACAGTTTTATACCAATATGACTTTATACCACTGCAATGAGATGGGGCCACCAACGTCACAACTGTGTAGCGTTCCTCTTTAGAAATACTGACATCCTTCATATAAGTCTCTTCAGAGAGGTGCGGTGCGGTAGCCTAGTGGTTTAAGCCTTCGCTCGTCGCACCAAAGACCCGGGTTCGATTCCCCACAATGTGTGAAGCCCATTTCTGGTGTCCCCCGCCGTGATTTTACTAAAAAAGGCGCAAAACCATACTCATTCACTCTTTTGAGTGGTGCTATTTAAATCTCTATTTTGTCATTCCGAAGGTAATGAAATGAGACTTACTCCGAACATGAACTTAGGAGCGAACCCTACGATTGTCTAATATCAAAGTAATGTGTCGAGCTGATTGATACATCATATATGGCACAACGTTGCACAAGAAATATTGCCGTTTGTGCGACGTTTTCTGAGTCTAATTGGTCAGAACATTGGCTGTTGTCCCTCTCGCTAAAACATGACCGAGGCTTGATTCGTTGGTTACAAATAGCGACTACATCACAGTGGCTGTTTACATGGTGATCGGGTGAGGTGAGGAGAAATGGGAAACGTCGCGTGCAAGGTTATTGCACTTATATAGCAACGTGCATGCACGTGTGTGTGGCTGCTTGTACTTGTCCGATTGTATAGTGCTAGCCCATCGATATACCAATCGCAGTTTAACATAAAAAAAAACACTCAGATACAGTATACTGACTCCGAGCCGACCAGTCCTTGTTTTAGACCCTTAATGCCGAGCGCCAGGCAGGGTAACAACAAGTACCATATTTTAACGTATTTTGGTATGACGCGGCCAGGGATCGAGCCCCGGACGTTTCGCTCTCGGGGGTGTGGGGGTGGGGGTTGGGGTGGGCTAGGGGGGATCGCTCTGCTCCTAGACCACGGAAGCGGTCTCGTGATGGTGGAATGTAGTGTATGCACGGACGATGGAAGTAGTTCTTTGATTTGCACGTGGTAAACGTGTTCATACCTCGCTATTGTCAGGGTCAAGTGATAACCTTGACAACAATCCTCTGAAAGCTGTGCCGTGAAGTACTGACAATGGACTACATCAGATGTCATCCCGCCCTTCTTCAATCTCCATATTCCAAAACTCAGATCAGAGAGATTTGCACAAACTATGTCAAATATGTACCGATGATCAGGATAATTTCGTGTACAAAATTATTCAATCAGCCATTCGGCGCAGTGGTTCTAGAAATAGCAGAAATGTTGTAAGATTAATAATGAAACGAATTCCTTCCACTACAAACTCCTTTGTGTTCCCAGATATGCTATGGTCGTTTAAGAGTCATTCATGAATAAAATTCCCCCAGGAAGGAAGTATTTGCAGAGTATGAATATTACAAATTGTGAACTTTGATTTTGCAAACTTCATTACGTTGGTAGTAAACATTTACTCAGGATCTGCAATCGATTGCTTCAATAGTTCCGAGTGATCAGAGGACATTTTGATACATACTCGAGATGAATTCTTCACCATTTGGAAGTTTAACTGGCGAGGCGAATGCTTATAACTACCTCTCTCATCTCCATCCAATCCATCAAAGTGTTCCTCGGCGATGTGTTGTTTATAAAAACAGCAATTTCCAGCCATTGAGCTCCGTACATGGTCCCTGAAGCTCTTAGCAGGGCCGGGTCAATCCTTGACGAGTCCTCATCCAGTTGGCAGCAAGGGCGTTCGATGAACAAGTTGCAATAACCCGTCTTTTTAATCTCCGGCGATCGAAGTTCTCATAACTCCGGGATAGCTGTGGCAAGGGACTGGAGGAATTTCTTCTTTATCTGCATCAAATGGCCGGTAATTAAGACGCGGCTTGTTTGGCATTGGTGTCTGCTTCCTATCTCTCGTGGAGTGACAGAGTTTTTGATGTTTTCGTCAATAGTCGTGCAATATTATTGAATTAGCACGTTGCAAGATTTGCCAGTGTCCGACATGAACAACCACCCCAACCTCCCTCCCCTCCCCACCTCTCCGACAAGCACACGGTAAACAGACTTCAGTACACAGAAGCAGATTTATGGGGCTTTTCAATCTTTTATGAGCAGCTTGATGGGGGCTTTACAGACCCTCCATATAGCGCCCATTTGAGAAACCATAAAAGCAAAACTAAAAGGCCTTGGTTGTCGTTATAATGAAATTAAGGTATAGTAATGTGTAAAATAAAGGGACTAACAGTTAATTGCGTTGTTGTTTTTTAAACTTATAATTGCCATAACTTAGAATTACTGTAAACTCGCGAGAGTCGAAATTACAAAGATATTCGTACTGCACACTTGGGATTTGTGTGAAATATCACCACCTGTCTTTAATGAGTGAGTGAGGTTTTACGCCGCTTTTAGCAATATTCCAGCAATATCACGGCGGGGGACACCAGAAATGGGCTTCACACATTGTACCCGGGTCTTCGGCGTGACGAGCTAACGCTTTAACCACTAGGCTACCCGACCGCCCCGCTGTCTTTAATGGTTGCCTGTTGGAAGTCACTACTGAAATATAGGATAAATGAGAACAATAGCTATGTAACATCGTTCTGGGTTCCATGGTATCGTGATCAACGTTATCCTTGTTAAGGTTAGGAAAGCACAGACGCACAAGGCGTCGTTTCTGTACAGAGTTGCGTCCTTTAGTCGTACCAGGATCCGATGACGGTGGGTTAGAATCCTAGATTCACCCCGATTAAGATCCTTGGTTTGTCATCATCATTATTGTTCTCGTGGGTTTCACCAAATTGATATTCGCTTAAGACCTGCATCAGTTCGTCGAACTGCCAGCCGTGTTTGAACCATCTTCCCGAGGCAAGGGAGTCTATGCATAGTCCAATCAAAATCGCGCAACGAACTAGACATCCGGTTCGTATACAACATGAATTTCAACCGCAGGATTTGCAAAGCATGTGTACCGTCAACTGAACGTCGACAGATATTTTCCAAATATTTTCATGTTTTTAATCAAGGTGCTCAGATAATTTGATGCACTTCACGAGGTAAGGTCCGTTTATTAAACTATAGACCTGGCATATTGTTCAGATCGCCTTGACTGGACGCCGCCATATTGTTTGCAGCTAGTGCAAGTGATGTGAGAGGTGGAATCTGATTGGTCAACATAGAAAGAACATCACTCGCTAGGATAGAGTTGGGTTTAACGCCGCTTTAACAGGATTCCAGTTATATTAGCGTGTCAGCTTAATGTGGGAGGAAAGCCCGAAGTGATGCAGGTCTCAGACGTTTACCACTTCAGTGAAACCCACGACGAGCACGGATATGGTGCTGACAAACCTAGAAACATAATCGGGGCGAACCGGGAGTCGAACCCACAATCATAGGTTTCTGACGTGTCCAAGGGACGCCACTCTGCACGGCGAATTGCGGCGCCTGTAGTCAGTTAAGAGCCTCTGGAAAGTGTGATCTTATTAAAATACTGTTCAATTCTGTAAGCAGAGTTGGGTCCCTTAATACGATTAGTACGATGACCATGACCAACGAATTCCCCTTAATCATGATCCATGGAACCAAACAAAGTATTTCTGTTGAAAACGTATTATTTATTTTATTTTATTTTATTTTATTTTATTTTATTTTATTATTTTATTTTATTTTATTTTATTTTATTTTATTTTATTTTATTTTATTTTATTTTATTTTATTTTATTTTATTTTATTTTATTTTTATTTATTTATTTTTTTATTTTTTTTTTATTTTTTTTTATTGCTTGTATTTTGTATTTTCCAGCTATCATCATTACGAGTTTTATACAATGGTCGGGAAAATCTTGAGGATCTTCCAATGGAGGTAAACGCCCGTCCACTGATGCCTTTGAACCACAGGGTGGTGAGGACCAACATTAACTTCAAGAAAAGGGTAAGCAGCATCGTCTACGGTGACACCCCTTTACTGAATGTGTCGTTTCCTGGAGCAATCGTTCGGGTTACCCTTCGTATGTATCAGCACGTTCCTTAAAGCAGTCGTCCGAAGGTCGAGGCTTCCGGACAAACGGGGGTTCGGAATTACAGAGTTTCGCTATTCCTAGAACATTCGGTGGTGGTGAAATAGTTTTCAAGATGTTTGCATTTATATACCTACGTGCGTGTGTGCGTGCGGGTGGCTGCCAGTACTTGTCCGAACTATTGGTGGTTTTACTAGCCTACTGAGATATCATGCCGCAGTTTAACATGAATACCCCACTGTATACTGACGCCGAGCCGACAACCTTTGTTTTATCCCCTTTATGCCAAGCGATAGGTAGGGTAACAACAAGTACCATCAGTTAACGTCTTAGGGGATGGCTCGGCCGGGGATCGAATCACCGACCTCCCGCTCTCCAGGTGGGCGCTCTGTCTACTCACCACAAAGCAGTCGTTAGAACATTCGAGGTACAACAGTCGCAGCGCTGAAAGCACTCTGCACTTGATGTGACCTGTAATGGGACGTCTTAAGATCAATGTTTAGCGGTATTGCTAACTAAGATTTGATCTTAATGAGATTGGGTTTAGAGTAATGACCTTTTCATTATACGTTGCGTTACCAAAACCATCGTCCCTATGCAGGGGTCTCTGAACTAACGGGGTCTGGAATAACGAGGTTTCACTTTATCACAGATTGTGTGTGACCGGGGCGTGCGTGTCATCTGTCTGTATTGGCGTAACACAATCGAGTCCCAGGGCAGCCCTGATGTGGAGGCTATCACAGTATTGATGTCATAAGTTGTCCTAGTTTCTACTGACAACAGAAGAATGCCGTTCCGTTGAAAAAAATGTATTTTTCATGAATGATAATTTCTATTTTTGGCTAATTTTAAGAATAAATGTTTAATATGATTTGTTTTCTGTTACAGTCAAGAAAATGTTCAATGGAGAAAGATACGTACTATCAAGGTAAGCGTTTTTTTTCTGAATGAACGAGAAAGAAGTGAGTGTGCGTGTTTTAACGCCGCTTTAAATAGTATTCCATGACTATTACGATATGTCGGCTTGAGAGCCCGGAGTGATGGAGGACTAAGACGTTTACCACAAAGATAAAACTCATTGTAGCGAATATGGTGCTGCCAAACCTAAAAACAACCTTCGCGAATCTGGGATTCAAACCCACGATCCTAGATTGCTACACGCATAAGCCACGCAACTCTGTTCAACGAATTGCGGCACCTAAGAGGCTGAGCTACGTGAGAAAGACCCGGGGTGGGGGCAGGGTGAAAAAGGGGAGGAGGACAGGAAAGTTTTATCCCTAAAACAAAATGAATGCCAAGCAACAGCTATCTTAAATCGCCAGTGTCTTATCTTTGAGTAATCACATTATCTTTCAGTAATTAACATCTTCCAATGCAAAACCTTAAGTCTTCGGTTCTCTCTACGTTTTATTTCATTCTTTTAACAGGAGTTCTCGGAAGTCACTATTGATTTTGAACGAAGTTCTCGTATTTTTGTCATTCTTAAGTGTCATTGTGCCACTTCTTGGGAGCAAAGAGTTTCGAGACAAACTATTTTTTTGGGCTACCATAAATTAAAGGGTATCTCCTCTCCACAGTGTGCTGCCAACTTTCAGTATAGACGGTATAAAATGTTGTGACTGTGCCATATCATTTAAACATTGTGTCTATGAAATTAGGGAAATCAGTGATTATAGATTGATCTAGGTAAGACTTTTAGTTTGTGTGAATGAGTATGGTTTTACGCCGCTTTTAGCAGCAATATTGCAGCGGGGGACACCAGAATGCGCTTCGCACATTGTACCCATGTTGGGAATCGAACCCGGGTGACGGGCGAACGCTTTAACCACTAGGTCAACCGCCCCTGTTAGTTAGAGGACAGGTAAAGAGAAAAGTCTGATTCAAACTTGCCAGGGCTGAAAGTTGAATAACCCCTTCGTCTGTTTGTTTGTCGTTTAACCCCACTCAGCAATAGCCCAGCTACATGACGACGGTCTGTAAATAATCGAGTCTGGACCAGACAATCCAGTGATTGACATCATGAACATCGATCTACGCTACTGGGATGCGATGACATGTATCAACCAAGTCAGCGAGCCTGACCACCCGATCCATGTATCGTCTCCTCCGATAAGCATACGTTTTTTAGGCATGTATTCTTACTCGGAAATACGAGGGGTTCCCCTCACTTGGAGCCCAATATTTAGCTGCCATCTCTGCCTAACTTGGCACGCAGTGACTTTTAACTGTAAAAGGTCAGTTTGGTTTATCCCCTCTTTCAGTAGAAAGTCCGAAGTGACGGAGGTCGCATTTTCGCTTTGGCGAAATTGACGAGCACGGGTTTTGATTGATAGACGAATAATCACAATCAGGGTGACTTCAAACCCGCGATCTTCGGATCCTGACACGGCTAAGGGGCGCACCTCTGTAAAGCTGTGCCTCTTTTTAATCAAGAAACGATGAATTAATATAACCTAATTCATATTTATATCCTACATATGTAGTTTCAAAACTTGCCACCTTTTAAACAATTATTTTTATTATTCGTTTCAGTAAACGACCTCTACAAGAAATAACGTCACGTGAATATGTGTTGAAAATTGCGCCTGCGTGGTATGACGTCACAAATCTTGTGTTTGGTTCGCATGCAGAGGTTCAAGTGCCACGGTAGGAAAGAAATACCACTATCAAGAACTGTGCAAACTTAGAGGATTGTGGGTAATGACGTCACGGTGCTGATTGTTTACAAGCAATATCTCCCTACGACTAATTACCAAAGAACGACTTTTCTTCTAGAGATGTGTTAATACACAAGGATACCTAACTGTAGACGACTGCTGTCGTCCAAATTCGCCTTGAAACTTCCATGAACATGTGTTACCATGCTCTCAATCTGTAATGTGGTTTCCGTGTAATCTCAAGATGGCGGCCGAAGATCAACATGGCGACTGTGGAGATGAGACTGGTTTTAATCTTCCGGTTACCATGACAACAACTTTAGGCTGGTGTGGGTGACGTTGATAAGTATCATGGAATGACTTCTTGAGCAGAATGGAGAACATCAAAGATGGACGTGAAGTCACGTGACGTTATTAAACTTGTTCGGAGAGCAGTTCTGTTATGGATAACAGGATATGAATACTTAACGGTGATGGGTACGGATGTCTGATGGAGAATTATGAGATACGGGATATTCTAGTATGTTTTTTAACATTGGAATAGACCTTATCAACGGAACGCGAGTTTTACAGATTCGTCCAACCAGGGAACATATAGATGTCTGGCGTCTGGTTCAAGACGCCAGGAAAATGCTATTCGTTTCCTATACGTATATTACGTGTCTGTTGTTCCAGCATCCTTCCCTGCTTCATGTTCCAACCCACTGCTCCAGCTTCCATATGTCGTGCGTTATACATCCCTTGTATCAGTTGTCTCCCCTTTCAAGATTCTTCAAGAGGAGGTACACAACTCCATGTTCTTCTAATCCTCGCGGGCAATGTGCCGTTAATACCCTTCCAGAAAAATTGGATCTTAACGGACCGGACAAAAAGATTATCCATTGCAGTTATTATCGGTAAATGCTCAAATTATGTACATATAAGCGATTTATGACATTCCTACTAATATTGTTATTAATATTATAACTGAATATATCATTACAGAATATTTTCTTAGTGTTGTCGGTTACACATGTCTTTAACATTTGGATATTCTAAGGTTGAAATTGAACGAATTAAAAACAGATCCCGAGATTATTCAAAAGGGAAATCATTAATGTGATAGTGTGAGTGAGTGAGTAAAGATTAAACGTCGCTTCGGCACTGTCCCGGCAATATGGCGAAAAATATTCGAAAACGGAATTTATATGAAATGATACAATGTTTAGCTCAATACCGGATGGGTGTTTAAGCCTATGTCCTTTCTCTGGATGTCCATAAATGTTCATTGCGTTAAGGACAAGAGTGTCATTTCAGAAGGCACTCGTAGCCCATCTTCCCGAGGCCAGAGAGTTAACTGACTTTAAAAGTCCAGTTTCCACGGAAACTGGACTTTTATAGTCAGTTAACTCACTTGCCCCGGGAAGATGCTCGTAGCCTTGATACTTTTTATCATTGCCTACCCAAATAACTAAACACCTATCGGGAAACTCGGGTAGGTTTTACATCAATAAGATGATCATATACTGAAGGAAAAAAGTTAGGGATCATGAATATTTTTTGGGATATTTTTTATAGTGGAGACATAAATAAAATATCCCCAAATATTCATAACCCCTGAATGTTTATTTTCAGTATATTTCGTGTTATGTCTTATTTGTTGAATGTCTGCTGGGGTTTATGTTTATTCCCAATTTTATGTCAACTGTTACCAATTCCTTTTCGCATGTCAAGAGTCTTCTATTAATCATCAATGGTGATGATATGATTCCTTTTGGTGATATACATCTATTATATATACACAGTTAAATTTCACTATCTTTTATATCTCTTATGTAATATCCATAATTGGATTCTTCTTTTAAAGGTGTCTCCACTTGCTGTTTAATGAAAGGGAGATTCGCCCATAACTTTTTCACTTGGATATGTCAGGGGCAGATAACCAATGACATACTACCACTGTCGTCTTGCGTTTGATTGACTGAAATGCTAAAGTTGGCGTTATGGTCCACATTCTTTTTTAATGAATACAGAACTCTCCAGTAACATTGTTCTCATCGAAGTGCAAGTTTATCCAAACTCGTGTCCGTGGCGAGTCGATTTGTAATCATGAAGTCTGATGCACAGTCGCTGTAACGGTGGTAAAATACACCGGTGCATCGTGTGCATTATTCCATATATGGTCATGTCTATTTCCGGTTTCCCTCCATTGTCCTGCATGAGTCTCAGCCTCGGAGCTGAGATATATATATATATATGTCCTACCTATATGTTTGAGAAATAATTGTCTTCTTTTTAATGTTCCATTTCAACACATGCTGCCACAGGATCTCGTTATTGGTCAATAAATAAAAATATATACCCCCTATATGGAAGTAGAGAATTGCATATAGGGGGTATATATTTTTATTTACTGACCAATAACGAGTTCATGTGCATGTTGCCCTTAAAAAACAAAGACCTAATTTTGTTCGTACAAAAATACACAGAACTTACTCAAAAAATTGCTCGCGTCTTATTCCGAGAGGCGCCTAGAAGCAAATTGATAATCTGCAAATCTGGACTTAAAACACTTAAAAACATGAATTTCAAACAGGTGTTCCAGTACCTATTCAAACCATTTCTTTTCAAGACTTCGTGTTTTCTAATTACGACAATGGCTTTAGCTGGAATTGAAAATAAATACTTTTGGAAGCGGCAGACATTTGGACAACCTATTGAGAAATTCCATTCATGTATTGAGAATTTAAAAAAAGCAAACTTTGCAGCGGTGTCTGAAACATACAATTGTACAGACGTTGTATTCGTTCTACTTGTATATTGTACATTTCTACCGTAGAATTTGTACCCTGTATATCAACTCTTCATCCTCTGTGTAGAGCGTATATTTGTATGTTTCCTCTCTCTCTTTAGCTGTTACTTGTTAAAGTGTTCTGTGTAGATGGTAAGGGGTTCACCGTGTGAGCATGAGATAGAACAGAGCATGCATCGAAGTGGATAGCGTTTAAGTAAATGACAGCGTAGCTGCTTTCGTGGTTAATTTACATTTCAGGGTATCATCGAACATATGATATGTCGAACATCAAGTTAACCGTAGTTCGAGATAATAACCGTTATATACGCACAGGTCATACCGAGCCCAAAAGGTTAGACCGTCTTTAAGAAAATGGCCAACTTAAAATATATTTTAAAAGTAATGTAAGGCATTATATATAAGAAGGGATGTAAAGTCATAACACTGAAAATATAGGTGTGTGTGGAGGGGGCATTAATGAGCGACATGTTTCATTTTAGAATGGAGAATTTTCTAAAGAATTCTTACCACTACTATTCATTTTCGAACAGAACTCTAATGCTAACTATTATCTTTTAGATGAACTATATTTATCTTAATAGTATATAATTAGGAATACGTGTAGCTATTTAAGAAAATTGTTCTTTGGCTAATAAGAAGCTGATTAAAGGTTAACTATTTTGTGAACTAAGGAATCTTTACGTTTAGTCATGTTGGTATGTTAAATGTTACAATACATACGGTAATAGGGTATGTTATTGCGAGTAGAAGACCCTTTCATATCAGTATGTGACCTCTTTGGTGTGTTTGTTATTCCAGTCGAATGGTTAAAAAATATATGTGTAAACTCTGTTCGAATTGATGCAAAATGGACCCTCTAAAATCCGTGTTTCTAACTTCTGTTAGTCGGACAGTCCCTTTAACATCACCATGTTTTCCCCGTCATAATCCAAGTCAAACTGCTCCTCTGAGGTCGTTGCGCGCATAGTCCAAGAGCTGCTTATTCCTATAAAACAAGTCTGACCCTGCCATGCAAATTTAACTACATTTTCCTTTCTATACAGTCCAATTTGTAGATGTTACACCGGTGCCGTGTGCTGAACGGGAATTCCATTGTGACGCATTTGGGTCACGTGTTACTTTGGGTCTTCCTTCCTTCCTTTGGGTATTGCTCGATGTCTACCTTCACGTATATGTGAAGCCTGTTCATAAGTCCTAATAGGTAGTTATTACACCGGTGTCGTTTGCAGAAAGGGAATTACATTGTGACGTAGTTAAGTCACGTGTTACTTTAGGTCGTCCAGTCTTTGAGTACCGTTCGATGGCTACCTTTAGCTTATGTGAGTAGTCTGTTCTATTGCCACTCGGAGAGCCCCTTAAACATCTGTATGTGTAGCCTCTGTGTAAGACGTGACTGCTGATATACCCAACGTGTCGAGCCGAGCTGACGCTCCTTACACGGTCAACTGAAATCTATGCATCTAACGTAGCTTTTGTAACCTTAGCTTTTTCGGTGTTTTCGTATTATACGCCATATGCCATCAGGCACGATCAGTCACCATTCGGTACCTTCCGTGAACTCGTTCGGGTTGTCCCGGAATGTCCCGATTGGTCACGAATGAATCTGTATGCCATCATTAATTCATGTTTGAAACACGTGTAGGCTATGTTCTGAAGAACTGCATTCATATTGGAAAAATCACCGATAATGAATAATAACATCTTACTACTCTTATCGTATCTTAACTTATTTAATTCGTTCTCTTGTACAGACCATATATTCTTCAGGTTGTCATATTTAGCGTGTAAAACATTTTTTTATAAATTGTTGAATCTTCATGTAGAGTAATTTCACGTTATACTAAAGAATTCTTATGGTTACTATTCTTTTTTTTAAAGAAATTCCAATGATAACTATCATCTTTTAAACGGAGTAAAGTATTCTTAATAGTATATAATTAGGAATATATGTAGCTATACTACTCAAAAGAAGTTAAGGATCACCCGATTCTTTCATATTGGTAATGTTAATCTGTCATGGCATGAGAGATTACCTATTGTAATATGAAAGAATCAGGTGATCCTTAACTTCTTTTGAGTGGTATATTTAAAATAACATGTCAATGCAAGAGAATAACCAGTCTAGATTATCCGCTGAAGCAGATTTCATTTGGTGTTGAGGGCAAATAGCTGTGAAAATTGTATGGATGAACCACTGTAAAACAGGTGATGACAACAGGTGTTCGCAAAAAGGGTAGCGATGTCTTGTTCATGAGTAATGAGTAAGTAATAAGTAAGTAATATGAGTTGTGACAAGATGATTAAAGGTTAAAGGGGGTTTTAAGTGGGGAATGGTTACCTTATTAGTGAGTGAGTGAGTGAATATGGTTTTACGCCGCTTTTAGCAATATTCCAGCAATATCACGGCGGGGACACCAGAAATAGGCTTCACACATTGTACCCATGTCGGGAATCGAACCCGGGGCTTCGGCGTGACGAGCGAACGCTTTAACCACTGGGCTACCCGACCGCCCTGTTACCTTATTACTTGTTTGGACGTTTACGACTATACCGAAGACAGGTATATTAAGTGGTGTCTTGTTGCCATACATCTGGTAATAGAAATACGTTTTTGCCAGTAACGACTGAAATGTCTCTAAAGATTAAAATCTAAACCTGAACAAGTTGTCAGAGGGGGTCTCAGTGAACAGCACGCTGTCATCAATAAAAAATGATTAACCAAAACAACTGAGAGATCCACGCAATTGGGGCTCAAATCAATTCGTAAATTGCATCATATTTGAAAAATACCACAAAAAGACCCAGCATTATTCAATTCGTGTTGCACAGAAACGGTCTCAGAACGATATGTCAGATACATAACCAGTCATATCTATAAATAAAGGGCCTAATATTCACTCAAAAATTCAATTAAGCGTTTTTTCGGATTTTTTCAGAAAAATATTTTAAATAATATAACTGGCCTTATGGGTAATGTAATAAGCAGTTTCCCGGGGGCTGTGTCAACTTAACTGGTGGTTGCGACAGGCCAAGTGACACTCTTCAACGCTAGGTTTCCCCGCCAGGTCGAACTATCCCTCACAGCGTTCGTTAGTGTCCACGTAACGAGGTGTCCCGCGAGGCTAGTGGTGTGACCATGACGTGTTCGGCAAATGAGCTGCCAACGTTGAAAAATAATCTAACCGTGTAAGTTACTAAAGAGGCAGTAGATGCCACTTAGTGGTGTTAATGTGTTATCTTCGAGACACGTTGACGTCTTTTTTTAAAGAAGTATGGCTAAACTATTCCGGGGATTATAAGGCACACGTACATTGATTAAGACTTGACGCCACCAGAACTTTAATAGTCACAGAAGGTTCGGTTATGTCGAAGCCACCTCCGAATGGTTATGGACGTTAATGTGATAAGCGAGTTAAAACGAAAGGTCATTAAGATTTTTTTAGGACTGGATTCTATCCGACTAAAAAAAGGTTAGGGACCATCCGATTCTTTCATATTAGTATTGTTAATCTGTCATGCCATGACAGATGAACAATAGAAATATGGAATAATCGGGTAGTCCTTATTCTTGGTAAGTGAGTAAGTATGGTTTTACGCCGCTTTTAGCAATATTCCAGCATCATCACGGCGGGAGACACCAGAAATGGGCTTCAGACACTGTGCCCGTATGAGGAATTGAACCCGGCGTGACGAGCGAACGTTTTGACCACTAGGCTACCCCTGCGCCCCCTTAACCCTTTTAGTAGTATATATGAATATAGATGGTGTGATTGGTATTCACTGACAGTACTGATATAACAAAATCCAGAATATCTTAAAACAAATCGTTATAACCAACTATGATATTGAGATGGTGTGATGGGTATTATAGTGCTGGTATAACGGACAGCGGGGAATCTTTTAAATGGGATCGTTATAATCGGCTGTAGCTATTCATTTGAACAATAATCATGATCTAATGTCACATAGTTAGCTGCGTTAAAAATACAGGAACTTTCTTTACACAAATGTGTTTCCTCTGGACTGTCTCGGAGTTCAACCACAAACTCTATTTACTCAAATTCAGAATAAACTTTAAAAATATCTTTTTGAGAAATAGTTATAAATATTCATACCCTACAGGTACCCATCTGAAAAACGTAATGCAAAGATCTTTCAGTGTCATCTTACGCGAAGTGATCAAATACCGCCTGGGGGCGCTGCTTGGTGATTCACCACGTGACCAACAACAAGATGGCGGACATGTCTATAACCTTCCAGTACATTCGTCACCACTCGCCCCTTTCCGTAACCTGCAAGAAGACTCGTCCCCCTCTCGATGAAAGTTATGTGGGAAAATACGACAAACCAATCAGAATGCGCGTATGATTTCGAGTTCTTTGTCAAATAATCCCTCAGAAATATTATTTTGATTTTACATGCCTTGCATCTAAAAATATACCCAAGACACAGTTAAATGTGTTCAATCATACTGTATAATTCCGCACCTCCCGATGTCCTTTAAATTGCATCAGAAACATATGGGGAAATATATGTGAACCATTACGCAACGAGTTGACAATTGTTTTAGGTATGCCCGTTTGCGCTAAGACGGAACCTAGTCGCAAAAATTGCCATGAGAGGTGCACGAGTCGCTATTCGGCTTGTCCCGGAATAACACGAGTTGGTCACGAATGCTTCCAGTATTAACGTCTGACATTTTCACGAACTCATCATTCACCAGCTACTCTCTTTACGTACCTGTGTGTTTACGTATAAACCATGGACTATTAGGTAGTAAATGAATATAGTCTTAGTGTATCATATTTGTTGAACTTTGTAATAAAGACTTGTTTGAACAATGCTTGTCATGTTTTGCTACCGATTTGGATGGCCTCGTGGAGTGAGTGAGTGTTTGTTTGTTTGTTGTTTGTTGTTTAACGCCGCACTCAGCAATATTCCAGCTATGTGGCGGCGGTCTGTAAAATAATCGAGTCAGGACCAGACAATCCAGTGATTGAAATCATGGGCATCGATCCACGCAATTGGGATCTATGACATGTATCAACCAAGTCAGCGAGCCTGTTGATCTTGACAGTGGCAAAGAGTCTGAATCAATGTTTGCTAATTTCCAGCTTAACTCTGGCTATCAACAATAGCAATCTCACTGACCTGTGTTGACATTGTTCCCAGTACTAAATATGCGCCACAAACAATCAATGGGAGACACACTGCGTGTTAAATCTGCAACAACTTCATTAACTGGCGTCAAACGTAATCTGCACCAAGTGTTGTGTGACAAACTACACTCTTCTGACGCTGACGTCTTATATTCCAATATGATCACGTTCTCGTACCAGTCTGAAGATCCGGGGTAGAATAGGTCTTCAGCAACCCATGCTTGCCCTAACAGGTGACTATATTTGTCGTATGGTCCGAGATGGCTTATATACTGCAAAAAAACTGACTGCAACTGTGGACAATCCTACCTAGGGGAAACATCCCGCCCCATCAACACCAGAATCAAAGAGTAACCATTAAATCAGACAGTAAATCAGCCATCTCGGACCATATCAGCAACTGTCCTAATCACAACATCAACTGGGACAACGTCCAAATCCTCTCCAACAACCTCCATGATTTCACTAAAAGAAAACTAACAGAAGCGGTCCACATTCGCCGCCACAAGCCATCAATCAACAGAGATCAAGGCTATTTCATCCCATCAGCCTACTATGAACTCATTAAGCAATGATCACTTATCCTGCTTAATTGGCTTCATGTCCCATTGGCTTCCTCCTACGTGTTCTCTGTCCATCTTGTTTAGACAGTATTATCCTTCTGTTGTCATCACTTACTCAAGTTATCCCACTCATGTATGCAATTGTTGTTACTGTTCATCCTCTACTGTTAATCCTCCACCTACTATATATATTCTGTACAATGTCCCTCATTCACGGCCGAACTTATGGGCATGGCCTCAGCCCTGCATAACCAACAATCAAAAAACAACAAAAAAATCCTAATTCTCACTGACTCGCTTAGTGGGCTACAAGCCCTCCAAAACAAAAATACCAAAAAACGACCTAAATTAATAAACCAAATACTTAAAAGCTCCAACGACCTAACAAAAGCAGGCAAACAAATAACCTTCTTGTGGATCCCCGCCCACGTAGGAGTTTACGGCAACGAAAGCGCCGATAAAGCAGCTAAATTATCTCTCAAAATACCAGAAATAAGCCTTAACCTACCCATCTCAAAATCAGAAATTAAAAGTGTAAACAAACAAAAAATAACCAAAAAAATGGCATAATCAATATCAAAACTCAAATAGCCAAATCCAAAAAGTGCTCAGAAAACCACTAGCCAAACCTAAAATCCTACACCCCTCTAAAAAAATTGACAGATTAATTACAAAACTCCAAACAGGACACACGAACCTAAATAACCACCTAAAACAACTTAAAAGACACACCACAGGCAACTGCCCCCACTGCAAACAACCCGAAACCACAGAACACGCACTCATCCACTGCACCCACTACCAAACACACAGAACCACACTACAAACCAACCTCAATCTAAATAAGGTTCCTACTCTAGATGAAATACTAAACCCTCAAAATAAACTAGAAAACTTCAAGGCCCTAGGCGTATTCCTAATCAAAACAGGCCTAATTAAGCGCATCTAAAAACTAATTAATCTACCAATCCAAAATCCAATAAACATACATACACCCACCTCACCCGGCTCCCTTAGTTCCCTCCTCCACCCACCTCGGCATTTATTCCAAATTTTAAAATTTCAAAAAAATCGATATAAGCAACCCCTAAAAGCCCCCTCTTGTGTTGCACACACCACTTTCACCCTTCTCGGAATACACTAAATGGTCTGGCCAGGCCCGTGTGCGAAATACGCTGCAGTCGGAAAGCGCACGTTAAATCTTCTATATCAGTCAGTCAGCCCTCATTCAGTCTTGTTTGACACCGGTATAAGGATCTATACAGAAACGTCGCTTTTTACAGTGTTACAGAAGTTGTTATCCATAAAATTGTGTCTACTTTGTCATCCGTCAATTTAATGCCTATCAAACAATTCACGTCACACCTTGTGACCACACGATTTCAATTTAAATCGGCTCTTACAAAACTTTCCAAATGGTCAGACCACAGCAGTCCCATCAAGACATCCCGGATGAATCATAAAATCGATCGAAATCAAAACGTTTACTTAAGGTCACAAATCAATTCTCGTTTGTCATCACTTTCCTAAACAATGTGGTTGCTTAAGCAACTTTTTAAAGACATTATCTTCCATGACACAAATTGTTAAAATTGCCATGTGCATTGGTTTCATAAAACACGCGCTTTCATATAGAATGGAACAGGAAGCGAAATTAACCTTCATAAAAAATATTGTTAAACATCAGGATAGGGTCCATTCTTTGGGAAGAGAAGTGACGTGCGAGAAGATTCCTCTCTTTTGTTAGGCCTTTAAGAACGCTAAGACACCCGTGAAGATCAGGGGTAGAATAGATCTTCAGCAACCCATGCGTGTCGTAACAGTCGACTATGCTTATCATAAAAGGCGACTAACGGGATCGGGTTGTCAGGCTCGCTGACTTGGTTGATGCATGTCATCGATCCCAATTGCGTGGATCGATGCTCATGAATATTGCTGAGTGCGGCGTAAAACAACAAACAAACCAAACAAACAAAGCTAAGACACAAATGAGACATATAATAATATTGTCTTTTTATTTCAAACCTAAGTGTAAATAAAAATTACAATAAGTACAATATCAATACAATCGGGAGCAGTTACTTGGACCGTCTCGTCAATCAGTGCATCAACAACAAGTGGTTTGAGTAAAAATCATTTCTTAAAGCTACTTTGTCTTAAATGAACCCATTACCAAGACCCTTCTTGGTAGTAATGGCAATTCGTACATGATCACCCTCGGCAGATTTCAACTCAAAACCTACATTGCATAGCCAAACGTAGTGAGTGAGCGAATGATTTTAACGCCGCTTTGAACAGTATTTCAAGTCATGGCGTGTCAGCTTCATGTGAGAAGAAAGTGAGTATGGTTTTACGCCGCTTTTAGTAATATTCAAACACTATGTCGACGGGAGACGACTTCACACATTGTACCCAAGTGGGGAATCGAAACCCGCTTTCGGCGTGACGAGCGAACGCTTTATACACTTGGCTACCCTACCGCCCCGTGAGGAGAAAGACCACAGTGGCAATGGTCGTAGAAATCAGTACATTCGAGAACGGGAATGGTGCCGACAAACCAAGAATCATTATCAGGAGAAACGGTAAATGGGTTCAGAAAGGGCTAAGACAGCCTTAGATCACATGACACACCCCATATCAAAGCGAGAGCATAGGTTGAGAATTTGGAAAGAATATATAGCATACAAAACATAATCGTGCCAAATAATCTGTTGTGGATAATAATAACACCAAAACAACACCGCAGGTACAACTAACATCTCAGCTATGATGAAAAACACAACGAAATATCTTGAACCCATACTATTGTTTCAATGGAAGAATGCAAAACAGATAAGAAATCTCATATTAAACTTATAACAATCACAACAATACTCTAATTTCTTCCCTGAACATCCGAGTGGTGTCACTTTGCAATGCCATTTTGCGGTCAACAGGAAAAGCACTGGTCAACGGTAAGGCAATGCGTGTTAAAGCACAGCATATGTTCTTGTATACAAACCTCTACATACTTTACTTCGAGCACGCGTCCTAGAAGTGCGTGCCGCACGTGCGTTCCATGCGAAACGTGATGCATTAAGCAAATTTGACACGGGGACACTTTGTCTACATAACCGGTACATAAAGATACGCCGACAGTTTGCACACCGACAAGGTTAGTATAGCTGTAACCCATCCTCTCTCTACATACATAACATTGACCACGAGGTAATGCGAACACTTGAATATATTTTACTGCCGCTTCAAATTGTTTCTGTCTGCATTGGCACAGATAAACTTGTACAGCGGATCTTCGTAATTCCGGCCCCTGTTAATGTGGAACTCCTTCCTACCAGGCAGCTATAGGAAACTCCCGTGTATACTAATTCTTGAAGGTAGGTGCCCATGCCAATCAGGAAAGGACGGGACATTTTGGCCAAAGGGAAATGTCACATTTTAAGTCTCAGAAAACGTTGAAATATTTCATCAGACATGTCCCATATGTTTGTATTTTCTTCATCTCAAATGTGCTGAGAAAATAGGTTCGGGTCAAAGATTTGCTTCCTTTTTTACACATTTTAAATTCAACATTTATTGGTTAAATTCACAAAATATCCAAGTAATGAAACAAAAATAATCAATATCATAAACACTTCTGGCAACGTTGATGACAGATTCAGCTTTGCTCATAACTTAAATTATGCAGATGCTGCTGAACATAATAGTCCCCATTAGGTCTGGGACGGGTACTGAGTAAGATCCGGGTACACTAAGGACTACCCGGGCCCCTGGTTAGTCCCGTGATATATTGTTTAATGACAACAAATACATGTATCTAGAACTCTATGGTTAAACTACGAGTCACTAATGTTCGCAGTTCTCTCTGACTACTACGCTCATTCCTACTGATTTTTATAAGTTTGAATAAATAAAACTTCAGTCAACTTCAATGTATGGATGACCAGAACTTTTTATAGTGTATCTAAATACATTTTGTCCAAGGCTATGGTCAGACTTTTCCCAATCGGACAGTTAGTAGCTATCTCTTGAGGCCAACAGCGGGCACCTGGGTGGGGTCGGGTAATATGGGATGGGTACCCGGGTAGTAACTTTGGACTTGTCCCAGCCCTAGCCCCCATTATACCTCGGCCTTTACGAATAAGGTTGATTCCACTGATCCGGATTAACGAGATTTTGCTGTTCACGAAACCCAGTATACAAGCTAACAGCGCCATCATCCAAACAAGTACGTTTTAGTTCACCTAGATAATCAAAGCAGTTATACGGTTAGCAACAGATGCCCCAGGGTACAATAGATACTGTTACAAGTGATCATGAAAATCTCAGTATAATAGAGGTACATGCAATTAGGGTACATGGGTTTATGCAAATAGCTATGTAGACAATAAAACTGTTGGCCTTTATAATTTATTTGGTGTATAAGGTTGTTTTGTAAAGGTTTGATCAACACACGGAATAATGAAGCCCTCGTACAATCACCAGTTAAAGACAATGGCACGTTATTAAGGCTAAGAAGTGGACCTATTCCATAGAATATTCGCTTACTGAGACGGATACTCATAATTACAATGAGCAAACGATAACTAAGTATCAATGACTTCACAGACATTGAAGCGAGTCCTGGAATTACACGAACAAAGGTTCTACCCGTGAAGCTAATGGAACTTTGGTACATCATAATTTGGTCATTTTGGTCCTGAAATTTAGTATGTTAATAACAGAAAAAATTCATTCAATCATATTTACACATTAAAATGAGTACATAATCATCTGAGTATTTTTTAAAATATAGAATAACAAGTTTGAAGTTTGAGCAGTATTTACCTAGTGTGTCTGTTTAATCTGGGAGGAAAGCCCGAAGTGATGTCGTTAACACATGCCACTATGGTCAAATCCAAAAGCAAGGGTAAGTCACTGACAAGCCATAGATAATATTCAAGGCAAATCTGACATTATAGCCCTCCATCTGCATTTCCTGGCATAACTAAGGGAAGCAACTCTGCCCAGTGAATTGTGATGCCTTGTGTTGCATGGGGGTCCCTGTGTTTTGCTTGATTTTTGTAAACAATGTGATAGTGTGTTGTATCTATCTAAAAACATTTCATTCAACAAAAGCCCGTGTCAAAATCAATTTGACAGTTGTTATCAAAAACAATAACAGGGTGGTTTAAATCAAATCAACAGTTGTTATCAAAAACAATAACAGGATGGTCGACAACACCTGTTACATAAGCAGGTTTCTGGTCGGTAAAGCAACAGCCAATAACGCTCCTCCAGGGAACTGAGCAAGTCTTATCATGGTAGTAGTTGCATTAGGCTTAAGAAAATAAAAGAATTGGTTCTCAGGCAATGACTTTTGAAAATATAGAGCAGGCGGGCACATTGTTTTTAAGTATTAGGATTCTTTTAAAAATTTTAAAATGGAAATAAAAACGAAATATGCGTCAGACTTTATGATGATGTGGGTGGTGCCTGAGAATCAACACTATTATTTTTTTAGCCTTACCAGGCATTTAGAAACAAAGGCAAAGGACAAGGTAGGTTAACAGCCCTTTTCAGCCCTACAGGAAATGTCAAACTGTAAAGTTGCAGAAAATTGTGATGTAATGATATCTCAATAAGACATGTTAAAAACAAGTAGTTTTCTTTTGTAATCTTGTTTTGGACTTCTGATACGAAGGTACAGTGGTCCCTCGCTACAACGCTACCAATGGGGTCCAAATAATTGGTGGGCGTTATAGACGATGAGCCGTTTAACCGAGGCCGAGGCGGGGGAGCGCGCTCGGCAAATCTCAAATCATCAATGTGTTTAGGCTATCTCACGTCACGTCAAAATAAAAGGTTGACTTTTAAACTTCAAGTAAAAATCTTAGCATGAGCAGGCCGTGACCCAAGATGAATCTTGTACAATATGTGTACTGTTCTTATTCTACATCTCATCAGGAATTCGGCTTGGTCAAAAACTGCTCATGTTCAAATATTAGAAAAATGCTTCCTGAAAACCTCAAAGCTCAGCTTTATTGACACATTTCTTAGCCTAACCTTAGTGTAGTTATTAGTCCGAACATCAAATTGATAAAATGAATCTAATTCAGATTCATAATAACACATCTGATAACATTAATAACGATTTCAAAAAAACGATTTCCTCATTTCTTAAATTATGAAGATCCGTTGCGCTGAAAGGGCTCCTATCACATCGTGTCCTTTGCAGTGCGTGTGCAGTGAGTGCCTTGTAAACAATAGGGAAGAAAATGGCATGATACATTTCAACTGAGGTTAGTGCTAACATCTAGCTCTGAATTCACACACATAGAATATACAACAAAAAATCATGATAATATATCAATATTTGCATTGCAATGCATGGACCTATCTTGGGTGTGTTTCACAAGGCACTCTTTACCATTCGTACAATGGCTGTCATAACTCACATACCTCTTGGCCTTTTATCATAGGAATTCTGTGTAATCCAACTTCATTGAATTATGGGTACAAAACTTTATAAGCCAACTCATCAAAATTATAAAACGACTTACCTAGACTAGCATGAGGCAACACCTTGTATTAATTGGTTTAAGGAATCTACAGACACTAAAATACAAAACAAAATGAAAAACACGTAAAATAATCCTTCCTGTTTCCTGAATGCAAAATTATCAGGGATTTATGTAGGATCCCAAACAAAGTGCTCTTGGCAAGCATATTGGGGAAACAAATTATTTTGTTAAAAATGTATATTCTTTCTTAAGTTCTTGTTTTCATAACTCAGTTTAATTGCACAATTTAATGCAATAACGTAGAATTAATCATCTGAGCCTCTTGTTCATTGTTGGTCTCCTTATCATTGAAATACAAGTCACGTCTAAAAAGTATAACATACTCGTTATAAATGAATTTGGATACTTTTAGTTCCAATTAAGGAAAGTTTACTGATGTGAGCTGCAGAGTTGGCGCCGAATATCGGCCTGTGAGCAGGTCTAGGAAAAGCCTGAACATGTGTTCACTACATGGAACAAGATATTAAATCTTGAGCACCTTTTCATGTCTTCTCTAAAACTTAGACACTGACTAACTAACAAAGACAGTTCCATGGAAACATGAACTTCGTACACAGCCTATTCTGTACCGCACTGCTACCTCTACAGGTTAACAAACACACATTCCTGCAACCAGGATTTCAAAATCAAAGTCTAATCAAGAATTGTTGGGAAAGGCTCTATCAACATATAGAGTCACTTGATAGATTCTCTCTACTATACATATACCGCATTTTATTCTGTGTATTCAACTGCTCAGCATGGAAAACTGTTAATTATAATTCGATTAAATGCTTAATGAAAAGTTGGTTAAGTTCTAGCTAACATATAAAAGCACTAATTGTTTGTGTTTGTAACTGCTCATCATGGAAAACTGTTAATTATAATGCTTAAAGAAAACTTTGGTAAGTTCTAGCTAACATATAAGAGCACTAATTGTTTGTGTTTGTAACTGCTCATCATGGAAAACTGTTAATTATAATGCATGAAAACTTTGGTAAGTTCTAGCTAACATATAAGAGCACCAATTATTTGTGTTTGTAACTGCTGATCATGGAAAACTATCCTGGAGTCTAAACCCCACACTTAACCCCACCTCCATTTGAAAATACCTCAATGTAATTATAGACCTTGCAAATACTCTCGCATTTTGTCTACCAAAAGGAAGGTAAAAATTGAAAAGTTCCACCTCCTTTGAACAAATTCTGTAATTGAACATATATATTGAAAACATACCACCCCAACCCCAAATGAAGTTGCTAATTAAATAAACTCAAGGCCCCCTTTAAGAAAATCCTGTTAAAATCTACACCAAGTCAATACGCTGGTTATCAAATAATTTGCATGAAAGAGGAATTAAGACCTGGATCAGTGAATACACTGAGAAGCCCTTCTTGGGAAAATTAATTTGGTTTGAACCTTCAATTAAAATAAATTGTTGTATAATGTGGTTTGAAATTATCCTTTAATCAAATAAAAGAAATAATATTGGTAATAGGTAATAGTAAAATATTAAATGTCAACATTCAAGGTTAAACAATACGAGAACACTAAAAGAGACATACACTAAAGACATGTTATAGTAAACATTACAACAAAATAAACACAAGACAGTTTCCAACATCGTGGTTAGTTGAAAACAATCGGTGTACATAGATATAGTGGCTCCCGGAATACATGTTTGATAATCAGGTCATTTCAGAGGTTTCAAATTTCATGCTTCAGTTGAATACCACACATCATTTTGAAGGACATTTGTAAAATAACCAATATCAACATGAAAAAATATATGTATTTACTTGTTTGAAACAATTTTTTATCACTATTTCACTGCCATTCCAGTATTAAAGCTGTTTTAAGTCATATTAAAATCACAATACCAACATGGTAACATTCAAATGAGGGACATGGTCATACATGAAATACAAAAGCTGCTGTTTTGGCCCTAGTCTGTCACACATTCAAGACAAATCGTCTACCTCTTCTCAATCCGGATCCAGAGACCCTGAGCAGGCCTCAGTAATGCAGACAGCATGAACGTCAGGGGAATCTGTAGGGAATTCATTCAGAAGAAAACAACATCAAAATCTTAATGATAATAAAGTACAGTAAGCTATGTTTATAACAAACACGCTTATAATGAGCTGACGGATTTAACAAACTGTTTCTTTGGTCCTGGCCATAACTTGGTCCAAAACTTCATGAATTAATAGTTATTTTTGTTGAAAACATGTCAACAAATAATTTTATTTAAAAGATAGTTTACTACCCCACCCTCTAGTATATTTTGCATCATGATGGCATGGATGTTCACTCTGTCAGCCACTGGCTTGCCTGGCCAAGGCTTCATTTTCTTCAGGTCACTGCACTATAGCTAGACTTATGCTGACTGTGGCCTAAAATAATATTCATTCACTCACTTATAAGTATTGTCGCTCACTTTTCCTAAGCATGCTACATGACACACCTACCTGTGTTTTTGAGCTTGATGAGAATTTGAAATTCTTAAAAAGCTTGATAAGTGTTATCTTTGCCTCCACTAAAGCAAGCCTCATTCCGATACAGTTCCTGGGTCCATTTCCAAATGGAAGGTAGTCAAATGGGCCATGCTTGCTCCGGTTTTCAGCGCTAAATCTGACAGAAATCATAGAGCATTACCACACTGCGAAAACATGGAGCTTTGAGTTCCGTAAATAATCCCGATACCAGGTGCATTATCATTATTTAAAGGGAGACAACCACTTGGTCAGCTGCCCATATTCAGTACAGCAAAGACAGTATAGCTGTGTGAAAGTAAAACATTGTAACTAGTGCCTTGTGTGAAAGTAAGACATCATAACTAGTGCCTTGTGTGAAAGTAAAACATTGTAACTAGTGCCTTGTGTGAAAGTAAGACATCATAACTAGTGCCTTGTGTGAAAGTAAAACATTGTAACTAGTGCCTTGTGTGAAAGTAAGACATCATAACTAGTGCCTTGTGTGAAAGTAAAACATTGTAACTAGTGCCTTGTGTGAAAGTAAGACATCATAACTAGTGCCTTGTGTGAAAGTAAAACATTGTAACTAGTGCCTTGTGTGAAAGTAAGACATCATAACTAGTGCCTTGTGTGAAAGTAAAACATTGTAACTAGTGCCTTGTGTGAAAGTAAGACATCATAACTAGTGCCTTGTGTGAAAGTAAGACATCGTAACTAGTGCCTTGTGTGAAAGTAAGACATCGTAACTAGTGCCTTGTGTGAAAGTAAGACATCGTAACTAGTGCCTTGTGTGAAAGTAAGACATCGTAACTAGTGCCTTGTGTGAAAGTAAGACATCGTAACTAGTGCCTTGTGTGAAAGTAAGACATCGTAACTAGTGCCTTGTGTGAAAGTAAGACATCGTAACTAGTGCCTTGTGTGAAAGTAAGACATCGTAACTAGTGCCTTGTGTGAAAGTAAGACATCGTAACTAGTGCCTTGTGTGAAAGTAAGACATCATAACTAGCGTCTTGTGTGAAAGTAAGACATCGTAACTAGTGCCTTGTGTGAAAGTAAGACATCATAACTAGTGCCTTGTGTGAAAGTAAGACATCGTAACTAGTGCCTTGTGTGAAAGTAAGACATCGTAACTAGTGCCTTGTGTGAAAGTAAAACATTGTAACTAGTGCCTTGTGTGAAAGTAAGACATCATAACTAGTGCCTTGTGTGAAAGTAAGACATCGTAACTAGTGCCTTGTGTGAAAGTAAGACATCGTAACTAGTGCCTTGTGTGAAAGTAAGACATCATAACTAGTGCCTTGTGTGAAAGTAAAACATTGTAACTAGTGCCTTGTGTGAAAGTAAGACATCATAACTAGTGCCTTGTGTGAAAGTAAGACATCGTAACTAGTGCCTTGTGTGAAAGTAAGGCATCGTAACTAGTGCCTTGTGTGAAAGTAAGACATCGTAACCAGTGCCTTGTGTGAAAGTAAGACATCTTCACTAGTGCCTTGTGTGAAAGTAAGACATCTTCACCCGTGCCTTGTGTGAAAGTGAGACATCGTAACTAGTGCCTTGTGTGAAAGTAACACATCATAACTAGTGCCTTGTGTGAAAGTAAGACATCATAACCAGTGCCTTGTGTGAAAGTGAGACATCGTAACTAGTGCCTTGTGTGAAAGTAAGACATCGTAACTAGTGCCTTGTGTGAAAGTAAGGCATCGTAACTAGTGCCTTGTGTGAAAGTGAGACATCGTAACTAGTGCCTTGTGTGAAAGTAACACATCATAACTAGTGCCTTGTGTGAAAGTAAGACATCATAACCAGTGCCTTGTGTGAAAGTGAGACATCGTAACTAGTGCCTTGTGTGAAAGTAAGACATCGTAACTAGTGCCTTGTGTGAAAGTAAGACATCGTAACTAGTGCCTTGTGTGAAAGTAAGACATCGTAACTAGTGCCTTGTGTGAAAGTAAGACATCGTAACTAGTGCCTTGTGTGAAAGTAAGACATCTTCACCCGTGCCTTGTATGAAAGTGAGACATCGTAACTAGTGCCTTGTGTGAAAGTAAGACATCATAACTAGTGCCTTGTGTGAAAGTAAGACATCGTAACTAGTGCCTTGTGTGAAAGTAAGACATCGTAACTAGCGTCTTGTGTGAAAGTAAGACATCTTCACCAGTGCCTTGTGTGAAAGTGAGACATCGTAACTAGTGCCTTGTGTGAAAGTAAGACATCATAACTAGTGCCTTGTGTGAAAGTAAGACATCGTAACTAGTGCCTTGTGTGAAAGTAAGACATCTTAACCAGTGCCTTGTGTGAAAGTAAGACATCGTAACTAGTGCCTTGTGTGAAAGTAAGACATCTTAACCAGTGCCTTGTGTGAAAGTGAGACATCATAACTAGTGCCTTGTGTGAAAGTAAGACATCGTAACTAGTGCCTTGTGTGAAAGTAAGACATCGTAACTAGCGTCTTGTGTGAAAGTAAGACATCTTAACCAGTGCCTTGTGTGAAAGTGAGACATCATAACTAGTGCCTTGTGTGAAAGTAAGACATCGTAACTAGTGCCTTGTGTGAAAGTAAGACATCTTAACCAGTGCCTTGTGTGAAAGTGAGACATCATAACTAGTGCCTTGTGTGAAAGTAAGACATCGTAACTAGTGCCTTGTGTGAAAGTAAGACATCGTAACTAGCGTCTTGTGTGAAAGTAAGACATCTTAACCAGTGCCTTGTGTGAAAGTGAGACATCATCACCAGTGCCTTGTGTGAAAGTGAGACATCGTAACCAGTGCCTTGTGTGAAAGTGAGACATCGTAATCAGTGCCTTGTGTGAAAGTGAGACATCGTAACCAGTGCCTTGTGTGAAAGTGAGACATCTTAACCAGTGCCTTGTGTGAAAGTGAGACATCGTAACTAGTGCCTTGTGTGAAAGTAAGACATCTTAACCAGTGCCTTGTGTGAAAGTAAGACATCTTAACCAGTGCCTTGTGTGAAAGTAAGACATCGTAACTAGTGCCTTGTGTGAAAGTAAGACATCTTAACCAGTGCCTTGTGTGAAAGTGAGACATCGTAACCAGTGCCTTGTGTGAAAGTGAGACATCGTAACCAGTGCCTTGTGTGAAAGTGAGACATCGTAACCAGTGCCTTGTGTGAAAGTGAAAGTGTAAAAAGTAATGCTAACAGTTTCAGTAGCAGAGCCATTAGTGATGTCATTTGATTGTGACGTCATGGGAACCAATGATGTCACAATGGTCTGCAAAGCATTGTGATGCAATTTCATTGCAGCGATATCTACAATACAGATATTGCTTGATATCACCCAATTCTGAACAAACAAAGAAATGCACATCTAAACTATCGTAGTGTTGACTCGATCCGTGCCGAGGCTGAAATTGACTGACAGACCGTCTCCGTGGTCTAGTGGTAGAGCGTCCGTCGGAGAGCGGAAGGTCTGGGGTTCGATCCCCGGCCGCGTCATACCAAAAGACGTTAAAAGATGGTACTTGTTGTTACCCTGTCTGGCGCTCGGCATTAAGGGGCTAAAACAAGGACTGGTCGGCTCGGAGTCAGTATACTGTGTCTGAGTGGGGTATTTATGTTAAACTGCGGCATGGTATCTCAGTGGTCTAGCACTATAAATCGGCATCAGTCCGGATTAGTACAAGCAGTCACACACACACACGTGCAATAATCTTGGACGCGACATTAAACTCAATTTCACCTCACCTCACCTTTAAGGACAGTCTGTTATACATATGCATTGAGTGATATTATATTATATATCTCCTGTGGGAGCCAGTTTTGGATGATAAATGGTCTCCAACTCATCACAACATGAAATTGACAGATTAGGGCCATGGGGATCGGAAATAGAAAATCAGGGGAGGGTTATCAAAAACAGTCAGGTCTCCCAGACTCTGCTTCCAGAGCCCTGAGGAGAATATTTACAATTGCTCCCTTGTCAAAACTCGTAACTCTCAGCCATATGTGATCATTTGTCAGCCTACCTCTCTGGGTCATACTCTTCAGGCCTGTCCCAGCGGTCACTGTCGTGGTGGATGGCATAGATGGGAATCCCCACTGTCATGCCCTTGGGGATCTTCACGCCCTTGACCTCCATGTCCTTGGTGCAGGTTCGATCCACCCTGGGAAACAGCAGGAAGCACACGTCTCACACACCAACATCACTTGAGCCACATTCTTAAAGATGGATGAATAAAGTGGCTAATCTCATCTTATCTCATTTAACCTATTTACACATGAATGGAGGATTCTGATTGGCTGAGACCCATTCTGTTATTTTCAATGTACCCTGTTAACATGTAAGGAACATTTTATATGTTCCCTGCTCAGTTTGCCAAACTGTTAGCAACCAGAAGTGTGTATATCAATGAAATGGTGTAAGCTGCCTTTTTCTGGATATTTACGTGCTCAAGGAACATGAATTAACACAGAGAGTACATCAAAGGGAACGGTGAACAATTTATATTGAAACACACTTTGGTAGACTTTGCATCAATGAGTCACTGAAAATCCTATTTGAGAAAATTTGGATAATGATGTTCGCTTCAGACACAGATAGATCAGGTCCACAACCTGACGACATCTCTGACAGATACTTCTCCATCATAAAGCCTACCTGACAGAAGCGGGGTGAAGCCTGAGTGTTTCTGACAAACACATTTCCAGGTACTCCAGTTTCTGAATACTGTCATAATCCGGCTCTTGGTCCCCCAGCACAGTCTCTATCTCGGCTACCAGCCGCTCCTGCACCTCGGGGTGGGTGGCGATGTTATACACGCAGAAAGACATGGTAGAAGCAGTCGTGTCGTAGCCAGCGATGAAGAACAGCAGCGCGGCAGCACTAATTTCGTCCCTGGTCAGGCCTGAAGATAATGCCGAACTCATTCCTGCACTTTCCAGACACATCTCAGAATTATACTTCTAGGAAGAAAATCAAGTAGTCTAGGGCTTACCTGCAGGTTGGCCATTGCTGCTGGAAGTGTCTCCACCATTCTGTTGCATCGTCTGTCGCTTCTCCTCGTCTGCATTCACCATCAGCTGAATGAAGTCTGTGTATTTGCTGCTCTGCACCACCAAGACAGAGGGGAACATGTAGCTCAAAACCTTTCAACCTTCATATTGCAAAGGTGTACATAACAATCTGTGTGAGTGGGGGGCACAGGTGGGCCATTTGTCTAAAGCGCTGTAATTTGCTGTCCAGAGTTGCATCCCTGGGCATGACAAAAACCTGTTCAAATCCCGGCTCTCCACGATTATGTTTCTAGGTTTCTACCCGTACTTGTGGGTTTTACCCAAGTGTTAAATTTTCCAAGACCTGCATCTCTTCGGGCTTTCCTCCCACATCAAGCTGACTTGCCGTGATATAACTGGAATACTTTGGTTTACACCCAACTAACTCACTCACTTACTCAGCAAGAGTGAATGCATCTGATGATGTTACTTAGCATTACTGCAACTATTTCATGGCAGTTTATTTCATGCAATAATGTTTGGAGCAGAAAAAAACTGTGGTTGATAATATGGGCAACAATCCTCAATTTCCATCTTTCTGGGGCAAGGGAGTTAACTGACTATGAAAGTCCAGTTTCCAACCTTGCCAAACTAGGCTGGAATTTCTGGGTTTGATTGTAGTGTAGCAGGGCATGGAGTCATCCCACAGATGACATCCTTACCTTGTCAGCTTGCTGACAGGGTTAACCTCTTTGGTCATGTGGACAAGGCGTCCGACTTCTGATCAGAAGGTTGAATCCCATCACGGGACTCGGACATTTTATGGCCGCTAAAGTAGCACTACCAGTGGCTAATACAAGTTATGCCCCTTCCATGTCCCTCCTGTAGACCAATCAGATTCCACCTCTCATATCATTTGCATCTGCTTTACATCTGCATCTGTTAAGTTGTCAATACACATGCTTTGCAAATCCTGCAATCGACCAAAATCTGCACATCAATTTACGAACTGACTGTCAATTTCGTTACGCGATTTTGATTGGACTATATTGGACATTGACTCATAGTCTAGTTCAGCAAGGGTGGAATCTGGACTTTTATAGATCAGGGTAAAAAAGGCGACTAACGTGATCGGGTGGTCTTACTTGCTGACTTGGTTGATGCAGTGGGGCAAATGACCATGACCATGCCTCACTTCAGCTTTCCTCCCACATTGAGCCCACACCCACATCTTGGACAACTGATCCCAAATTGAATCATCACCTATGAAGAGAAAACTGTGATCTACTCCGCCCTGAGTGAGTGAGTGGGGTTTAACACTGCTTTGAACAGTATTCCAGTTCTACCATGTCTACCACAGTGGGTCAGCTTGATGTGTGAGGAAAGCCTGAAGTGATGCAGGTCTTGGACGTTTACCACTTTGGTGGTTTGCACCTTACTCATTAGCATGGTGTGTATGCTGCAAACCTAGAAACATAATCGGGGATTCGGACCCACATTCATAGGTTTCTGGAACATAACTCTGTACAGCGTATTGCGGCGCCATTGATGACTGGGCCACCCTTACCCCCTACTCTGCTCTGAAATGCCAAATTAAACCAGCCCTCTATTCTCACCGATGGATCAATTTTCCTCTCCTCAAGGATCTTGTTGGTCACCTTGACAAAGAAGTTCATGTTGGATTCAGGGAACAAGTGGTAACCAAGCAACGACGTCAGTGGGATGAGGAAGGGGAAGAAGGCTGAAAGAGTGAACAAAGATGTTTTACATCAGGAACGCATGATCACCAGTACTCCATCACTATCCTAATTCAGAATGTTCGTTCAAACCAAAACACTGCCATGTCACTGTAGCCAATCTGAATATGAAGTTTGTATTCAAAAGACAGACACTTCACATAAACTTCTCTGTTAAGTATTGAGAATTAATTGACAAATATGAATCAAGTACCTAAATATCAACAATATGTTATTAACATGTTATTAACATGCAACAATGAATGTAACTATGCATGTTAGCATTGCCATACACAACAGTTACCATGGTCAAATGTCCAAAACAAATGTTTCAACCCTTGGCCTTATAGCCATCAACACATGTGCCATATTCACTGTAATAAGCGCCCTGGGAACTTAGAAAAACAGAGATCAAGCAATAGAGATCAGTCTTACATCAATCATCTGTGAAACTAAAGTTTCTGTGATAACAGTAGTGAGGCAATTATACATCCCTCCTACACTGCTGTGTTTTCTGTGAACAGATATGTAATACACGCAAAGAAATATGGACTTTCATGTAAAATGTTGGGCTTAGTATAGGGTGCTTATTAAGACTACTGACAGACTGATCTACAAGTTGGTCAAGGGCGTTTACTACAACAAATATGGTACATTGTCTTTCCCAGCAGAAAGTTGATGGTTCCATCCCCTGCCATGTCCTACCAGAGAAGTTCAAATGATGGAACTTGTTGTTACCCTGTCTGGCACTCGGCATAAAAGGCCTGAAACAAGGACTGGTTGGCTCGGGAGTCAGTATACCGTGTCTGAGTAGGGTATTCATGTTAAGCTATGGCATGGTATCTCAGTGGGCTAGCACTATAAAATCAGCATTATTCCGGACAACTAAAAGCTGCCACACAGACTAAGAGTAATGTTTGCATCTAGCATGTACAAAATGTTGATGGTTCCATCCCCCGCCATGTCATACCAGAGAAGTTCAAATGATGGAACTTGTTGTTACCCTGTCTGGCACTCGGCCTAAAAGGCCTAAAACAAGGACTGGTTGGCTCGGGAGTCAGTATACCGTGTCTGAGTAGGGTATTCATGTGAAGCTATGGCATGGTATCTCAGTGGGCTAGCACTATAAAATCAGCATTATTCCGGACAACTAAAAGCTGCCACACAGACTAAGAGTAATGTTTGCATCTAGCATGTACAAAATGTTGATGGTTCCATCCCCCGCCATGTCATACCAGAGAAGTTCAAATGATGGAACTTGTTGTTACCCTGTCTGGCACTCGGCATAAAAGGCCTAAAACAAGGACTGGTTGGCTCGGGAGTCAGTATACCGTGTCTGAGTAGGGTATTCATGTGAAGCTATGGCATGGTATCTCAGTGGGCTAGCACTATAAAATCAGCATTATTCCGGACAACTAAAAGCTGCCACACAGACTAAGAGTAATGTTTGCATCTAGCATGTACAAAATTTTGATGGTTCCATCCCCCGCCATGTCATACCAGAGAAGTTCAAATGATGGAACTTGTTGTTACCCTGTCTGGCACTCGGCCTAAAAGGCCTAAAACAAGGACTGGTCGGCTCGGGAGTCAGTATACCGTGTCTGAGTAGGGTATTCATGTTAAGCTATGGCATGGTATCTCAGTGGGCTAGCACTATAAAATCAGCATTATTCCGGACAACTAAAAGCTGCCACACAGACTAAGAGTAATGTTTGCATCTAGCATGTACAAAATGTCCTGAATAATTACATGCGTCCCTTAGTGTCGCTCCCTTCTTTCTATCAGTACAGACACCTGAATAAAGATTAACCATGGAAAACTTACTTATAAAAACAATGTATGCTGAGTTCAGGCCATTAGACAGGATGGTCTTGGCGTTCTTGACAAATGGGTCGTCTTCGTTGTTGAGGGCATTGACATCCATTCCAAATGCAGTCCCAGCTATCACGTCCATGGTGTACTTCTCCAGAAACCTGCCACACAACAGCCAACACTTACTCCCACAATGAAGACTCTTGGATAAGGGAGAGAGTGAATGTTGTTTTATGCTGTGGTCAGCAATATTTCAGCCATATCATGATGGCCTGTCAATAATCATGACTAACCATGACACAGATACCTTATGGGTGAAAAATCACATTTTGACTTCTTTATATATTTTAAAACTACGGTTTCTCAGGACCATAAAAGTACCATTCATAAGCTTCAATTTATATTGATTACAGAGATATGTGGCATCAAACATTTGGACTCATTTTCTGCAAAGTCCCATTTTCAGACTTATCATGCTTATACCTGTTTATGTAATAATCGCAGTTTTTAGACATAATGGCTGATAAATTGAACATATCTTGAAACTAAGTAACTAAGGTCCTTTTTCTAGAATATTGGGAAGGATGAGGAAAAGAAAGTCAATATCTTTTGTTCTTGCACAAAATCTTTCATAAGTTGACAAGATGTTGCACACATAGTGGTATCAGTCCTACACAAAAGCACCCATGCGATACTTCATGTTTCAACTGCAACTTGAATTTGAATACTTTTAATTTTATTTATCTTAAAAGAGAGTTGTTTGTCTAAAACTAAATAATTTGTTAAAACGTTCCTTTAAAAGCGATGACATGAAAGGAGATCACACAGAGAGGTTATTTACAAATTAAGTCAATGGGGTACCTCCTTTCCCCTATTAATCAAGTGTGGAGAAAATAATGAAATTAGTGAGACTTAGGGTCAAAGAATACGTAAAAAACACTTCACCAGAACAACTAATTCACTAGAACAGGAACACTCATCAGCAGCCTTAGACTTAAGCAACAAGTCGGAAACCAGAGTCTTGTGGCATTCCTTCTGATCTAGTAACATTGAAAGTATTGGGCACTGACTTTATCCTAACTTCATATAAAATATCCACAATTTAGTTACTTTTTTATCTCCACCTCCTCCTTGTTCTCCGCCCGCTCGGTCAACAGGTCCACCAGCCTGTCACTCATCCTGTTGATTACCGGCATCATCTGACCATGAGACAGACTGCATACATGTTATGTCCATATTGCTAGACTGACATACTTAACTAACACTTTGTGGATTAGATCTCAAATGAACCACAGGAACTCAATGATAGCGTGTATAACATAATATATTCCTGTAGAAAAAAATCACATCCCTCTATATACATAGAGACTATGTATATAGAGGGGTGTGATTTTTTTCTCGATGATAGCGTGTATAACATAATATATTCCTATAGAAAAAAAATCACATCCCTCTATATACATAGAGACTATGTATATAGAGGGGTGTGATTTTTTTCTTGATGATAGCTTGTATAACATAATATATTCGTATAGAAAAAAATCACATCCCTCTATATACATAGAGACTATGCATATAGAGGGGTGTGATTTTTTTCTATACGAATATATGATGTTATACACGCTATCATCGAGTTCCTGTGAAATGAACCTATCATCAGTTGATGGTGTTATATATAATTCAAATAACAAAATTAAATCTTAAAATATTGCCAAGACATTGCTCACCAGGTAGACTCCTATTATATATTTAGTGATGTTAAAGATGGACTAAGCCAATTGGCAAACCTTGTCCTATCATTGTGCTAGGTATCCTCCTTAAGTTTCGAGTGCATCATTTCCTGTGGATTGACGATGCACAGACTAAGGACAACACGCCTAATCATGAAGCTCACTTGTACCTTTGGTCTCATGAGCTAAAACTCCATAAACAGCAAGAGAATCCACTTAACATTGCTATGTGTGGAAAGTTTCAAAGAGTACTATGAAAGACATGAATTTTGCTCCTGAAAGGAAATGATTATCATGATTATAGGAGGGCAGAAATAACATGGACAGATGAACATTTCAAAACCTTTATCAGGGTCATGAGTGGCCGCCGTGGTCTTAGGTCCTGCAGGATCCGCTGATCAACATTATTCCAGTTGTTGTGGGTTTCACTGGAGTTTCTACAGCCCTGTCTGCAGCCTGCATCTCTTTTCTCCATATTAAACTAGACACCCCTTGATGTAACCGAAATACTGTTCAGTGTGGCGTAAAACTCAATTCATACTCTCACTATGTGTGGTATCCTCCATATCTCCAGGGATCGCATTTCGGTAAACCCATACACTAACCCATGTATCCATTCCCAGAATACCCACCCATTACTTTTATTGACATTTTACTGACCAATCAAAAGTTGACATATGGGCAAGGGAAAGGGTAAGGGGGGGTAACTCTTATTACCTAGAAACCAAAGCCACCACCAGTTATAAGGGACAAGAAAACATCTTTTCCATCGAAAAGATTCTTAAGGGCTTTCTTTTGCATGTCAGTAAGTTTTTTAATGTTGAATTTCTCGCAAACTTGATCCTAATCAATGGGACAGGCCGCCATGTTGTTGATATTGCGAACCGTACATTGAGGCTAGTTTGTAACTCGAATTCTGATCGGTACATTAGACCTAGAAGCATTGCCAATAAAATTGGCAAATGTAACTCAAGGGTGGGTAATTTGAGATTGCGAGAACCATGGGAATGGATCCTGGGGATAGCGTACATTTATCAAAATGCTAGCCCTGAACACATAGTGGATGTGTATGTGGCTGCTTGTACTAGTCCAGACTAATGCCGGTTTTATAGTACTAGCCCACTCAGATACCATGCCCCAGTTTAACATAAAAAACCCACTCAGACACAGTATACATCTCCTTCACACCAAACCCCAGACAGGGTAACAACATTATTACCATCTTTTAACGTCTTTGAAATGACGCACTCGGGGATCAAGCCCCCACTCTTCCTCATGTCCATTAGACAATGGATGTGGTCTCCACTCTGTCAATATATGACAACACACATCAAACAGGTCACACATTGTGACCACCTGATCCTCATTAAGTTTTAATTACAAACATGGGGTACTGGCGACTGATTCTGCCCTAGAATCCTTGTCGGGGAACTGATCGAATTAAAGCTTGTCAATGATAAATAAAGATAAAGAGTCTTACCCTCTTCAGCTTGCCTGCACTAAACGTTGGCGTCATGAAGTTCCGAATGAATCTCCAATGGTCATCTTTTGAGAAAACCAGAGACTGATCCATCGGGAAGCCAACCATTGCCTTGGGAATCTCCTGTATTGAGAAACAAAGCTCAAGCTAACCCATACATTACATACATACAGAACTGGTGGAATACCCCACAGGTAGAAATTTGACAACCAATGAAAAGTATCATTAGAACCATAGAATATGTTGTAAAAAAGATGATACTGCCCTATGCTTGATAAAGAAAAAATACATGCTGGGCTTGATTAAAATAAATGTTTAAATCCATATTTAATCAAATTAAATTATTCTACTGTCATGAACAAATTTAAGTCCCACTATGGTTGAAAATATCATCAAAAAGTCAAACAGTGAATGGAGTGACAGACAGCAATGCATACGACTTGTAATCTCATTAAAATCAGACCTTTACTCCGATAGCATGAAGATCTGACCACATATCCATAGGGGGTCAGGTCAGATTCAGGTTACCTTCTATTCGGCCAATCTGCCTCAATGCTCCTAAATTCATGGTATGAGTGAGCAAAGCATTCAGATAAGCATATCTGATATCTGTAACTTGAATATCATCAGGGAGATCGAAATGCAAAATAAGAAACTGGTCTGATTTTTTGTTGTTTTATTTCATGCTGTCGTTTCTGAGTGGCATGGCATCTGCAGCCAAAAGGGTGTACTATGGATTGTATACTGTGTTCTGTGTTGATCTTCCTTTGCTGGGATCAAATTTTCAAATTGAGGAGACAAAGAAATGAACAGTTATCATTTTAGAATGCTGACATGTGACTGGCTCAAAAACCCAAACATGCTTGTTTTAGACTGGGCATTTAAAGTTTAGGGTTGATTTGATGCAACATCTCATAACACACATCTTATTTTATTGGACTAAAGGATCTGATCTTGAAGAAATTGTACCACTTTGTAAGCTGGCAAATATGCACACAAGAAAGAGTAGGCCAACTGCAGGCATCATAACATGCCATTACATAACCAAAACATGGATTCCAGGTGAGCTTAAACTTAACACTGGGATATTTCTAAAGTTTTCACTGTCTGTCACTTCTAAGTGAAATTGAATGTTTGATACTATAGATATCTGACCTGTCTGTTGGGGAAAAGGTTGAAGTCTTTCACCATTATCTGTTTCATCATCTCGTCATCTGATATCAGAAGCATCGGCAACCGGGTCATGAAGATCCTGCAATAAACTTCCTTACTACAACCAGGACCTCAACCTTTTAGTGGCTGGAGGAATTATTAATCTAACAAATTAACTTTGCTAGGCCAAAATATAAATACATATGTGATATTTGATAGGTTTCTTTTCACATTTGTCAGTAAGTTATTTTAGTCTGTTGTCTAGTGGGGAGAAATGCACACAAACTCTGTTCAAAGTACATTGGCTTTAACATATATCAGCTATGATTAGTCTGAAATGGTTCTCATTATCTTGCTGGTCATTGTGACTGAAATTTTAGGAAGATACATCTTGTCAAACCCAGAATGAGTGAGTGAGTTCGACCGGGCAGGGACACCAGAAATGGGCTTCACACATCGTACCCACATGGGGAATCAAACCCGGGGCATCGGCATGACGAGCAAACGCCTTAACCACGAGGCTACCTCGTCACCCCTAGCAATATCACGACGGCAGGTTACAAGAAATGGACTTCACACATTCTACCAATGTGGGGAATCAAACCCAGGCTTTTGGGGTGACCAGGGAACACTTTGACCACAAGGCTACCCCACCGTCCTGTCAAACCCTGACCAACTTACCCCACCATCCTGTCAAACACTGACCAACTTACCCCACTGTCCTGTCAAACCCTGACCAACTTAGCTTTTGGGGTGACCAGCGAACACTTTGACCACAAGGCTACCCCACCGTCCTGTCAAACCCTGACCAACTTACCCCACCATCCTGTCAAACACTTACCAACTTACCCCACTGTCCTGTCAAACCCTGACCAACTTAGCTCTTTGGGTGACCAGCGAACACTTTGACCACAAGGCTACCCAACAACCCTGTCAAACCCTGACCAACTTACCCCAGCGTCCTGTCAAACTCTGACCAACTTACCCCACCACCCTGTCAAACCCTGACCAACTTACCCCACCACCCTGTCACACCCTGACCAACTTACCCCACCACCCTGTCTAACCCTGACCAACTTACCCCACCACCCTGTCAAACCCTGACCAACTTACCCCACCACCCTGTCAAACCCTCACCAACTTACCCCACCACCCTGTCAAACCCTCACCAACTTACCCCAACACCCTGTCTAACCCCGACCAACTCACCCCACCACCCTGTCTAACCCTGACCAACTTACCCCACCACCCTGTCTAACCCTGACCAACTTACCCCACCGCCCTGTCTAACCCTGACCAACTTACCCCACCACCCTGTCTAACCCTGACCAACTCGCCCCACAACCCTGTCTAACCCTGACCAACTTACCCCACCACCCTGTCAAACCCTGACTAACTTACCCCACCACCCTGTCTAACCCTGACCAACTCACCCCACAACCCTGTCTAACCCTGACCAACTCACCCCACCACCCTGTCTAACCCTGACTAACTTACCCCACCACCCTGTCTAACCCTGACCAACTTACCCCACCACCCTGTCAAACCCTCACCAACTTACCCCACCACCCTGTCAAACCCTCACCAACTTACCCCAACACCCTGTCTAACCCCGACCAACTCACCCCACCACCCTGTCTAACCCTGACCAACTTACCCCAACACCCTGTCTAACCCCGACCAACTCACCCCACCACCCTGTCAAACCCTGACCAACTTACCCCACCACCCTGTCTAACCCTGGTCAACTTACCCCACCACCCTGTCTAACCCTGACCAACTCACCCCACCACCCTGTCTAACCCTGACCAACTCACCCCACCACCCTGTCAAACCCTGACCAACTTACCCCACCACCCTGTCTAACCCTGGTCAACTTACCCCACCACCCTGTCTAACCCTGACCAACTTACCCCACCACCCTGTCAAACCCTGACCAACTTACCCCACCACCCTGTCAAACCCTGACCAACTTACCCCACTACCCTGTCTAACCCTGACCAACTTACCCCACCACCCTGTCAAACCCTGACCAACTTACCCCACCACCCTGTCTAACCCTGGTCAACTTACCCCACCACCCTGTCTAACCCTGACCAACTTACCCCACCACCCTGTCAAACCCTGGTCAACTTACCCCACCACCCTGTCTAACCCTGACCAACTCACCCCACCACCCTGTCTAACCCTGACTAACTTACCCCACCACCCTGTCTAACCCTGACCAACTCACACCACCCTGTCAAACCCTGGTCAACTTACCCCACCACCCTGTCAAACCCTGATCAACTTACCCCACCACCCTGTCTAACCCTGACCAACTTACCCCACCACCCTGTCAAACCCTGACCAACTTACCCTACCGTCCTGTCACACCCTGACCAACTTACCCTACCGTCCTGTCACACCCTGACCAACTTACTCCACAACCCTGTCTAACCCTGACCAACTCACCCCACCACCCTGTCTAACCCTGACCAACTTACCCCACAACCCTGTCTAACCCTGACCAACTTACCCCACAACCCTGTCTAACCCTGACCAACTCACCCCACCACCCTGTCTAACCCTGACCAACTCACCCCACCACCCTGTCAAACCCTGGTCAACTTACCCCACCACCCTGTCTAACCCTGACCAACTCACACCACCCTGTCAAACCCTGGTCAACTTACCCCACCACCCTGTCTAACCCTGACCAACTTACCCCACCACCCTGTCAAACCCTGACCAACTTACCCCACCACCCTGTCAAACCCTGACCAACTTACCCCACTACCCTGTCTAACCCTGACCAACTTACCCCACCACCCTGTCAAACCCTGACCAACTTACCCCACCACCCTGTCTAACCCTGGTCAACTTACCCCACCACCCTGTCTAACCCTGACCAACTTACCCCACCACCCTGTCAAACCCTGGTCAACTTACCCCACCACCCTGTCTAACCCTGACCAAATCACCCCACCACCCTGTCTAACCCTGACTAACTTACCCCACCACCCTGTCTAACCCTGACCAACTCACACCACCCTGTCAAACCCTGGTCAACTTACCCCACCACCCTGTCAAACCCTGATCAACTTACCCCACCACCCTGTCTAACCCTGACCAACTTACCCCACCACCCTGTCAAACCCTGACCAACTTACCCTACCGTCCTGTCACACCCTGACCAACTTACCCTACCGTCCTGTCACACCCTGACCAACTTACTCCACAACCCTGTCTAACCCTGACCAACTCACCCCACCACCCTGTCTAACCCTGACCAACTTACCCCACAACCCTGTCTAACCCTGACCAACTTACCCCACAACCCTGTCTAACCCTGACCAACTCACCCCACCACCCTGTCTAACCCTGACCAACTCACCCCACCACCCTGTCAAACCCTGGTCAACTTACCCCACCACCCTGTCTAACCCTGACCAACTCACACCACCCTGTCAAACCCTGGTCAACTTACCCCACCACCCTGTCAAACCCTCACCAACTTACCCCACCACCCTGTCTAACCCTGACCAACTTACCCCACCACCCTGTCAAACCCTGACCAACTTACCCCACCACCCTGTCAAACCCTGACCAACTTACCCCACTACCCTGTCTAACCCTGACCAACTTACCCCACCACCCTGTCAAACCCTGACCAACTTACCCCACCACCCTGTCTAACCCTGGTCAACTTACCCCACCACCCTGTCTAACCCTGACCAACTTACCCCACCACCCTGTCAAACCCTGGTCAACTTACCCCACCACCCTGTCTAACCCTGACCAACTCACCCCACCACCCTGTCTAACCCTGACTAACTTACCCCACCACCCTGTCTAACCCTGACCAACTCACACCACCCTGTCAAACCCTGGTCAACTTACCCCACCACCCTGTCAAACCCTGATCAACTTACCCCACCACCCTGTCTAACCCTGACCAACTTACCCCACCACCCTGTCAAACCCTGACCAACTTACCCTACCGTCCTGTCACACCCTGACCAACTTACCCTACCGTCCTGTCACACCCTGACCAACTTACTCCACAACCCTGTCTAACCCTGACCAACTCACCCCACCACCCTGTCTAACCCTGACCAACTTACCCCACAACCCTGTCTAACCCTGACCAACTTACCCCACAACCCTGTCTAACCCTGACCAACTCACCCCACCACCCTGTCTAACCCTGACCAACTCACCCCACCACCCTGTCAAACCCTGGTCAACTTACCCCACCACCCTGTCTAACCCTGACCAACTCACACCACCCTGTCAAACCCTGGTCAACTTACCCCACCACCCTGTCAAACCCTCACCAACTTACCCCACCACCCTGTCTAACCCTGACCAACTTACCCCACCACCCTGTCAAACCCTGGCCAACTTACCCCACCACCCTGTCAAACCCTGACCAACTTACCCCACCACCCTGTCACACCCTGACCAACTTACCCCACCACCCTGTCTAACCCTGACCAACTTACCCCACCACCCTGTCAAACCCTGACCAACTCACCCCACCACCCTGTCTAACCCTGACCAACTTACCCCACCACCCTGTCAAACCCTGACCAACTTACCCCACCACCCTGTCAAACACTGACCAACTTACCCCACCACCCTGTCTAACCCTGACCAACTTACCCCACCACCCTGTCAAACACTGACCAACTTACCCTACCACCCTGTCAAACACTGACCAACTTACCCCACCACCCTGTCTAACCCTGACCAACTTACCCCACCACCCTGTCAAACACTGACCAACTTACCCCACCACCCTGTCTAACCCTGACCAACTTACCCCACCACCCTGTCTAACCCTGACCAACTTACCCCACCACCCTGTCAAACACTGACCAACTTACCCCACCGCCCTGTCTAACCCTGACCAACTTACCCCACCACCCTGTCAAACCCTGACCAACTTACCCCACCACCCTGTCAAACACTGACCAACTTACCCCACCACCCTGTCTAACCCTGACCAACTTACCCCACCACCCTGTCTAACCCTGGCCAACTTACCCCACCACCCTGTCAAACCCTGACCAACTTACCCAACCACCCTGTCAAACCCTGGCCAACTTACCCCACCACCCTGTCTAACCCTGACCAACTTACCCCACCACCCTGTCTAACCCTGACCAACTTACCCCACAACCCTGTCTAACCCTGACCAACTTACCCCACAACCCTGTCTAACCCTGACCAACTCACCCCACCACCCTGTCTAACCCTGACCAACTTACCCCACCACCCTGTCAAACCCTGGTCAACTTACCCCACCACCCTGTCTAACCCTGACCAACTCACACCACCCTGTCAAACCCTGGTCAACTTACCCCACCACCCTGTCAAACCCTGATCAACTTACCCCACCATCCTGTCACACCCTGACCAACTTACCCTACCGTCCTGTAACACCCTGACCAACTTACCCCACCACCCTGTCAAACCCTCACCAACTTACCCCACCACCCTGTCAAACTCTGACCAACTTACCCCACTACCCTGTCTAACCCTGACCAACTTACCCTACCGTCCTGTCACACCCTGACCAACTTACCCCACCACCCTGTCACACCCTGACCAACTTACCCCACTACCCTGTCTAACCCTGACCAACTTACCCTACCGTCCTGTCACACCCTGACCAACTTACCCCACCATCCTGTCACACCCTGACCAACTTACCCCACCACCCTGTCAAACACTGACCAACGTACCCCACCACCCTGTCACACCCTGACTAACTTACCCCACCACCCTGTCACACCCTGACCAACTTACCCCACCGTCCTGTCACACCCTGACCAACTTACCCCACCACCCTGTCAAACTCTGACCAACTTACCCCACCACCCTGTCAAACTCTGACCAACTTACCCCACCACCCTGTCAAACCCTGACCAACTTACCCCACCGTCCTGTCTAACCCTGACCAACTTACCCCACCACCCTGTCAAACCCTGACCAACTTACCCCACCACCCTGTCAAACTCTGACCAACTTACCCCACCACCCTGTCAAACCCTGACCAACTTACCCCACCGTCCTGTCTAACCCTGACCAACTTACCCCACCACCCTGTCAAACTCTGACCAACTTACCCCACCACCCTGTCTAACCCTGACCAACTTACCCCACCACCCTGTCAAACCCTGACCAACTTACCCCACCGCCCTGTCTAACCCTGACCAACTTACCCCACCACTCTGTCTAACCCTGACCAACTTACCCCACCACCCTGTCAAACCCTGACCAACTTACCCTACCGTCCTGTCAAACCCTGACCAACTTACCCCACCGTCCTGTCTAACCCTGACCAACTCACCCCACAACCCTGTCTAACCCTGACCAACTTACCCCACCACCCTGTCTAACCCTGACCAACTCACCCCACCACCCTGTCAAACCCTGACCAACTTACCCCACCACCCTGTCAAACCCTGACCAACTTACCCCACCGCCCTGTCTAACCCTGACCAACTCACCCCACCACCCTGTCAAACCCTGACCAACTTACCCCACCACCCTGTCAAACCCTGACCAACTTACCCCACCGCCCTGTCTAACCCTGACCAACTCACCCCACCACCCTGTCAAACCCTGACCAACTTACCCCACCACCCTGTCAAACCCTGACCAACTTACCCCACCGCCCTGTCTAACCCTGACCAACTTACCCCACCACCCTGTCTAACCCTGACCAACTTACCCCACAACCCTGTCAAACCCTGACCAACTTACCCCACCACCCTGTCAAACTCTGACCAACTTACCCTACCGTCCTGTCAAACCCTGACCAACTTACCCCACCGTCCTGTCACACCCTGACCAACTTACCCCACCGTCCTGTCACACCCTGACCAACTCACCCCACCACCCTGTCAAACCCTGACCAACTTACCCCACCACCTTTCCATAAGTCTGGCACCAGTACAAGTCAGCTCCATGCATTCCCTGGAAATAGTCATCAAGAGTTCATCACCAAATCAACAAAGGCTAACAACAAATAGTTCTCTGACAAGGACTTCAGAAAAATGGGCATTACTCATTTCCTCTTGTAAAGAGTGAAACAGTAAAGTTAAAATATTTTTTTACAAAAGAGTTTATCTTTTATTATTAATACATTTGGCCATGTTCAACTCCAAGGGTCCAACATATTTGAATGTTAATTATTACTTTCATTCAAATCCTCTTGGAGAAGAAAAATAATAATACTAATTATTTTATTTTTTTATATTCATTATCAAAAGGAATTGTAAATATATTACCCTCATTGATTTCAATTTACCTCATAATTACCAATGTTTTGCCTTTGAAACATTCTCACAAAACTGAAACATGCCTAACACTACTAGAAGGCATTGTGTATTCATGCATAATACTGTTTGTACAAGACTGAAACATGCATAATACTGTTGGCCTTAACCTTAATGTGTGCACCTTAGATAACAGCGCCACCTGTGCATTTGATCAACTTGAAGCAAGTAAGTAAAACAAAAGGGTCATGATCAGGGACAAAAATACTGAAAAGGTCTACTTAACCCAGGGCTAATGTACATTGATGTTCACTTGGATACAAATACCATTAACCTGTCCAATTAAAAAATACAATCTCTCTGTTTCATCATAATGTATCAGCATAATCCCCACACCCACACCCACCCCCAGTACACTGGTAGACCCAAAGCCCTGAGAAATAAAAGGATAAACTTGTCTGATCTGCAAATGGTAATGGTAATTATGAAACACCTGTACTTTAGTTTATAGTTTGGTCAAGTGGCTGACTTGATATATTTTTTGAGCTGCATATGAGGCACAAACCTAACCAAACCCACGAAGATCCAGGTCAGAGTAGGTCTTCAGTAATCCATGCTTGCCCCAAAAGGCGACTAAGCTTGTTGTAAGAGGTGACTAATGGGATCAGATGTTCCAGTTTGCTGACTTGTTTGATGCATGTCATCATATCCTAATTGCATACATCGATGCTCATGATATCAATCACTGAATTGTGTGGTCCAGACTTGATTATTTACAGACCACCATCATACAGCTGGAATATTGTTGAGTGCCGCGTTAAACAACAAACAAACAAACAAAATGTCATCAAAGCACTCGGTCAGATATACTCACACTCTTCAAGATGGTCATCAGGTTGCCGACAATGGGCCTGGGAGGGGGGCCATCTATCCCCAGCTTCTTGAAGATCCCATGATGCCAGGACATGTACCTGGCAACAAAAGACAGAGGTCGTCTTACCCTCATGCTCAGAGCACATCAAATTAAATTTGAATCTTAGTAGGTTCCTTAGCTTAATTGGTTTCCAAATTTCACAAATTTGGAACAAAAGTGTTTGGGTTTTTTCCACGAAGTCTATGATGGGTCAGTGATGTATATAGGGAAAAGGAGTGAGTATGGTTTTACGCTGCTTTTAGCAATATTCCAGCAATATCATGGCAGGGGACACCAGAAATGGGCTAACATTGAACCCATGTCGGGAATCGAACCTGGGTCTTCGGTTGACGAGCGAACGCTTTAACCACTAGCCTACCTGACTGCCCCATAGGGAATAGGAAAACGAAACCCTGTTAGTTTGTTTTTTCACCCATCCCTCAATACAATACAAAAGATCCATTTTAAAACCTGATTTTGAACAAATCTTTAGATATTGGAAAAAATAATCTGTGAACAATCTAATGGAAGTATAAAAATGAAAAACTAGTATACTCCCAGGGGAGCTGAAAATGTAAAATGAATACTTCTCTTTGTAGGTGTTGTTTAATATTCCAGCTATATGACTGCGGGCTGTAGATAATCGAGTCTTGGTCAGACAAACCAGTGATTGATATAATGAGCAACAATGCATACTGTTAAGGTAGGTTGTCTAGCTATCAACCAAATGACCTGTTCCATTAGGTCGACCTAATGTACCCAGAATCACCTGTTGATTGGATAACAGAGAGTGAGTGAGTTGGGTTTAACGCCACTTTTTACAGTATTCCAGTTATATCGCGGCATGTCAGCTTAATGTGGGAGGAAAGCCCGAAGTGATGTAGGTCTAAGACGTTTACCACTTCGGTGAAACCCATGAGCATGGGTATGGTGCTGACAAACCTAGAAACATAATCAGGGCAAACAGGGATTCGAACCCACAAGGGACTGAACTCTGCACAGCCCCGCGGTGCCTTAGACAAGTGGGCCACCCATGCCCCCAATTGGGTAACAACACCAGGTGCATATCCCTTTTGGCCTGGCGCTTCTGCACTGCCAGCTGTCAGTCTCATAATTAATCCCTTGACTTTTCTGTAACAACTCCCACAGGATTCAGTTAGGGTCTATAGAGTCTATATTCTAGATTGGCATAATCAACAGGCAAAAACAGTGGTTCCTGAGTGTGCATAGATCCAGAATTATTGAGGATTGAAGGCTGGCTTAAGTTACCTCCCTTAGTTCAGGAAAGCTGCACTGGTTGCAGTTTTAATCCTGACAGTTCTGGTGATCTGTCCGTCAGTTATATCACCAATTGTCTTTTAATAACCAGTTTATTCAATATGATCCATGATAATTTTCATCTGAGCTAGTAATGTCATTTAACATTGTTGTAACAAAACTTCTTTAAAAACAGGTGAAGATTTGGCCTGCAACACGAACTTCTATCAACTCATGTTTATTTACTACATATGCATGTATAAAAACTAATTAAAGAAAGTAGCGTCTATTTTTTCATTCCAACTTTTCAGTTACCCAATTCTTGCGATTTTATTCACGTTTCTTTTCAACTCTCGTATGCTTCACCTACGATGAATGATAGTAAGCTTAATATTATCGAACATGTCATTTATGTACAAGGATGCCTCCACCTTGACAGCATACCAAACATATTTACTTACGTGCTGTATAATGTCAAGACGCCAATCAACATCAACAACCAAAGAGGCACGTCGAGCAGGCCAAACACCTCCATTTTCGGCAAGCTCCGGTTTTGACACTGTGCAGCTACTGATCTGCATCTGAACGTTTGTTTGGCCTATATATAGTCTCACGCCCCCTAGCGGTGGCCTAGAAATAAGACGGGTTCCCTTGAACGTGTTTTCAGTACATGCTAAGCACTAGGCAACCTGTTTATATAATCTTTGTATTTAGGGCTATGTATGTTTTGCAAAAGGGGTTATTAAGTGCAAAATCTCAGTTCGCTCGCTAGCATTCGCAATATTATTTCGACTAAATATATATATGCAAGCATTCGGCTTGAGACGATCTTCCATACAAGTACACACAAGGTGTTTTTAATGTTTATTTGTTAAAGAGGTCACTCATATCGTGCAGAAGACTGGAACAATGACTACTTCAATATTTACATTTTTAATACGCAGAGAAATTATTTGAAGACTTATATCTGATATTAATTGTAAACAAGGCATCATTCTTGCAATTTCATGTTGGAATCAAACTGGGACAATCGAGGACATTATCCAGTGAGCCACCCTATCGCTATAGGATAGCTACGTATGTTAATCATATTAAGTGAGTGAGGGAGTTGGGTTTAACGCCGCTTCAAGCAATATTCAAGCGAAACCATGTGCATCCGGTTTTTTTACGCCACACAATATTCCAGCTATATGACGGGGCACGTAAATAATCGAGTCTGGATCACACAAACCTGTGGTTGATATTATGAGCAATGTATCACGCTTTCGGGGCACGACGACAAACAATCAAACAAATCACCGAGCTTGAACATCCGAATGATTTAGCAACCGCTTACGACCAGATTGAACCGGAATCAGGGAGCAAGAACACCCCTGGAGAAAATAGAAACGGGCTTCACATATTGTACCCATGTGGGGAATCGAACCCGGTCTTTGGCGTGACGAATTAATGTTTTTAACAACATCATATTAACGGGGCACGGGTGGCACTGCAATTCATTGTGCATGACTGCGTCACTTGGACACGACAGAAACCTATGATTATGGGTTCGAATCCCGGTTCGACCGGTTTATGTTTCCAGGTCTGTCAGCACCATCTCGTGGGTTCACCAAAGTGGGAAACGTCTGTGAAATGCATCACTTCGAGCTTTCCGCCCACATTAAGCTGACACGCCATGATATAACTTGAATATTGTTAAAAGTGGCGTTAAAAACCCTACTCACTCACAACACCACACTAAAAGAAATGCAGTGAACCTATTTAAAGCCGACATCATCCGTGTGTCATCATACTGATATACAAAATGAGTATAAGCTGGGCCCAGTCTTTCATATCGCAATATAAGTTTGGCGCACGTTGACGACGCGCATAGGGAGCCTGGAACCGGCATACCGTGCCAAGACGCTAACAGTGTCCGCCCTTTAGGAGGATCATATGCCATGACATCATATAATCATTTGTCAACAAAGGCGTCGACATTAAGTCAACGGTTTCGTCCACTGGCGTCGTCTGAACAAACGCCTGACATCAGTGCCATGTCGACCGCCTCCGTGGTCTAGTGGTAGAGCGTCCGCCCGGAGAGCGGAAGGTCCGGTGTTCGATCCCCGGCCGCGTCATACCAAAAGACGTTAAAAGATGGAACTTGTTGTTACCCTGTCTGGCGCTCGACATTAAGGGGCTAAAACAAGGACTGGTCGGCTCGGAGTCAGTATACTGTGTCTGAGTGGGGTATTCATGTTAACTGCGGCATGGTATCTCAGTGAGCTAGCACTATAAATCGGCATCAGTCCGGACTAGTACAAGCAGCCACACACACACACGTGTATGCACGTCGCTATATAAGTGCAATAATCTTGGACGCGACGTTAAACCCAATTTCACCTCACCTCAGTGCCATGTCTCTGTAGGGTTCACGGGCGCGGATAGTGTCTAAACTGAGCTTAATTGTCATCATTTTAGATTTGGTTGGTTTGTTGTTTAACGCCGCACTCCGCAATATTCCAGCTATATGACGGCGGTCTGTAAATAATCGAGGCTTGACCAGACAATCCAGTGATTGATATCATGAGCATCGACCCACGCAATTGGGATCGGTAACATGTATCAACCAAGTCAGCGAGCCGGACCACCCGATCCCGTTAGTCGCCTTTTACGACAAGCATAGTCACCTTTTACGGCAAGCATTGGATGCTGAAGACCAATTCTACCCCGGAATCTTCACGGGTCCATCATTTTAGAACACGGCTGTTCGTCTTATAAGTTCAAAAAGAAGGAATGCTGTATTGAAAAGTACTGGTATCTGAAAAGTTCGAAGCCTAACGATGCATATAGTACACCCTTACAAATGTGTACGTATTATGTTGTGTATGTATTATGTACAATACATTCCATACTTACAGGCTGCATTTGAACCAAATACGCAACCATGCTGCATAAATCGGCAGGCATCAAAGTGATTGGGGATTCTCTGTTAATGAACATGGACAAAAGACTGGCTATCGCGCCGTCATCAAGTACAGTAACTACGGTTATAACGAACTCAAAGGTACCAATATCTTTTGTTCGTTATAACTGGAGTTCGTTGAAAGCGTTTCAACCAAAGCATACCGCAAATGGCCGGGACCAAAAACAACAGTTCGTTATATCCGTCACTTCGTTATAAGCGTGTTCGTGATAAACGTAGTTTACTGTATCTCCAACAGACATCGATGTGGACATGCTGTCTGTCATTCCTTTGTCACTGTTGATGTGGACAGTTGAGTTCAAGAGAGGAAGAGGGTCCAAGTTTGGGAAGACACCCACCTACAACCACAGACCGCCTCCGTGGTCTAGTGGTAGAGCGTCCGCCCGGAGAGCGGAAGGTCCGGGGTTCGATCCCCGGCCGCGTCATACCAAAAGACGTTAAAAGATGGTACTTGTTGTTACCCTGTCTGGCGCTCGGCATTAAGGGGCTAAAACAAGGACTGGTCGGCTCGGAGTCAGTATACTGTGTCTGAGTGGGGTATTCATGTTAAACTGCGGCATAGTATCTCACTATAAATCGGCATCAGTCCGGACTAGTACAAGCAGCCACACAAACACACACACGTACATGCACGTCGCTATATAAGTGCAATAATCTTGGACGCGAGGTTAAACCCCATTTCACATCACCTCACCTGCCACCACAAAGGAAAATGTTGATATGATGACGGATGATCGACGACACAACATGGCGCATAGCCTGTACAGCAGTTATCCCTCATGAGAGAGTTGAGTACATTCTGAGGAAGGAACTGGGCATGGCACAGGTTCCAGCATGCCGGGTTCCAAGTCCGTGACTGCTGTTCATCATCCCTCATCAGAATTAACGTCGTTCTGGAAACACCCATCTGATAATGTTGAGCGATTTCTATCCATAGGTGAACGGTCAGAGCAGTGGAAACACCTAACATCTCCTGCAAAGTCCTTTCCATTAACTGGCAAGGCGGGGTTCCGGAAGAATCTGCCTCCTGAAAGGTCAGGCCAATAATGACTTTTATCATGCTAAGGCAACTGCGTGAGAATATCAAGGCTATACGCCCTATAGGACAATGCACCTGGGGCTGTAAATTCATGAGAAATTTTCAGAAATTGTTGTGAGTGAGTGAGTTTGGTTTAACGCCACTTTTAACAGTATTCCAGTTATATCGCGGCGTGTCAGCTTAATGTGGGAGGAAAGACCGAAATGATGCAGGTCTCAGACGTTTACCACTTCGGTGAAACCCATGAGCACGGGTATGGTGCTGACAAACCTAGAAACATAATCGGGGCGAACCGGGATTCGAACCACAATCATAGGTTTCTGGCGTGCCCAAGGGACGCAACTCTGCACAGCGAATCGCGGCGCCTTAGCCACCCGTGCCCCCCGAAATTGTTGTGAAATCAGTTATATGTGTTTATCTGAACTCATCTGTTTGGACTTATGTCTATATGCATAGGGAAGAATAAATGTGTCCAAAATTCTGGTTTTAGAGGTTTTCAGGTAGAGTGTTTCTAATATGTGAAAACGAGCAAGTCTTTGACATTGAAATGTAGAAATATAAACAGTGAAGGGTAAATCTGACCCCAGGTCACGGAACTATGTTTAGACTTCCTCGAAGTTCAAACAATCAGGGAAAGTATATATGCAAACTACACACATTAGTTACAATATAAACATCATTATATCTTTACTTAAGCATTTGGACCCGTGAAGATCCTGCATGGGTAGAATAGGTATTCAGCAACCCATGCTTGCCATAAAAGGCGACTAGTAGGATCGGGTGGTCAGTCTCGCTGACTTGGTTGATGCTATCGTATTCCAATTGCTTGGGTCGATGCTGATGATGCCAATCACTGGATTGTCTGGTCCAGACTCGATTATTGACAGACCGCCGTCATATAGCTGGAATATTGCTGAGTGCAGCGTTAAACAACAAACAAACAAAATCATAGGATTCTCCAGAGGGGCAAATGACCATGACATAAGCTGCATCACTTCAGCTTTCCTCCCACATTGAGCTCACACCCACATCTGCGACAACTGATCCCAAATTGAATTATCTCCTATGAAAAGAATACTTGTAATCTACTCTGCCCTGAGTGAGTGAGCGGGGTTAAACACTGCTTTGAACAGTATTCCAGTTCTACCATGCTTGGGTCGATGCTGATAATGTCAATCACTGGATATAAAGCTGGAATATTGCTGAGTGTAGCGTTAAACAACAAACAAACAAACAAACATTAGGATTTTTTTAAATATAATATTATGTGTATTGATGAACTGTAGTGTGTATTATGTACGCGGTACCTGCATATAACTCACTTTTTGAAGAATAACGCGGCGGTGCATCCTGCCCATTGCATGCACTCGTATGACCTGCATACCCATTTACCTCTGTATACTCCATGCACTCTCTCCATGCACTCTGTACTACATGGTATCATAGTGTATCTCCCCGGGGACAACAACGCGCATCAGGAACGCCCATAGACAGCTATAACCATTGAACGTCTAATCGGTGTGCGAAATAAAGTAGTTCAAGGTCTTAGGCAACAACATTACCGTTTTATCAAGGCGGTCCAGTCCGCGGTCTGCGGTATGCGGGCTGGATCAAGGACCCCATGAACCGACCATGAGAATTGAAGTAAGCTGTACGATGGCGACAGACAATTACCAGTACAGACAGATTTTCTTATTCTCGTCTCATCTCCATACAATCCTTAAAAATACAAAAATCATTACACATAATATATACAGTGTATTTTCATTTACATCCATATTAGTGTACCTGTCAGTCTCTAACTTTCAAGGACCATTGAAGATCCGGGTTTGAATTGGTCTTCATCAACCCATGCTTGTCGTAAGAGGCGACGAACGGGATCGGGCGGTCAGGCTCGCTGACTCGGTTGGTGCATGTCATCGTATCCCAATTGCGTGGATCGATGCTCATGATGTCAATCCCTGGATTCTTTGGTCCAGACTCGATTATTTACAGACCGTTGTCATATAGCTGGAATATTGCTGAGTGCGGCGTCAAACAACAAAAACAAAACAAACAAATCTAAATAAGGAGTACAGCTGAGAATGGACGCCAGAAATCCGTGGGCTTTTCTTAAATTCAAAAAATTATGGACACCCGATCCCCATTTATTATATCGATATCCTTGGACCTAATCTGCCGAGAATCTTAACAAACGTACTTTATTAAAGATTTTAACAACGAATACGGAGTAGAATGTCATGCAAAGAAAATCCTATATGTCGAGTGCTTATGTTCACGTATCTTATGCTGGATGTTATAAATAATTTCTGATTACAGTTTACAAACATTTACATTAATTAATTCATATTGCTACAAATATTGTCTGTTACAAATGGTATAGCCACAACCTTCAGCCGAACAAGACACCATGGGGTCGGTTCGAAATTATTTGAACTAAGGGAGAATGAGGAAGTATGCAGTCCATGTGCTGTCGTTGTAAGAGAGGGTTTTGTTCTCATATCTCAGGACCCGGTGTCCCAAGGCTCACATAAACAGGCCATCTACATTAATGTAATAATCTTATTCATCAAACACATAAAAGTGTAACATGCACCCACCGTCTCCACACTGTACTCTTTGCTACTAGTGTCGCCGTATCATACCCGTTCACACCTCACCCGCTCACCTTTGGAAATTCGGGCAGCATGCCCCGTACCCGTCAACTATAGATATACACAATTATTATATAAGATTTGTTGAAGATAACATTCCATTACGGAACAGATGCAATATTTAAATGACAAAACATTATGATTAATTACTGATCTTAATTTAGAAAAGTGCACTCTATGTATATAAGGTATGTACTCGGGAGTCTATCTCACAGGTGAGAATGTGGGTCAAGCAGTCGCTATCTCCTGCCGCCGTTTTAAATCCATCCATCGTCTGGTCCAACGCACTCCATGACCCCGATCAAATTAAGAGACAATGACCTTTGGTTGCATATTAAAATCTAGCCATTCATGATACGAAAAACGCCGGCAAGTTTACAACGCATTCCAGTGTCGGCCAAAAGGCATGGGGAAGCGCTCAAATTACAATACTACCGTCCTCCCTAGAATGCACTCCATGAACCCATACATTGGTGTCAAAGTAAACATACAGTGGGGAAGAGGTTAAAAGGATATGATAAACGAATTCATAATTATTCTTACCGGTTGCGGTGGTTTATAGTGGGCACACGCGAGCGGTGTTGCCGTCGCACAAATCACATGCACCGATTTGACACTTACGAGGCGAATCAGTACACATGTATACATACCCTTGTTGAAATATGAGCTGGCTGTTAAGCAGATGAACGAGATCTCGTCGCTCTGTGTCAATGGGGCAAGAAGTATTCGCGCATATTTTATATCTGCACAGTCATGGTGTGTGTTCACTATCCAGGAGGTTCATTTGAGGGTCACTAAGTTTGGCTTAAACACTTAGGTATCGTAACTTATAAGTGGATTCGGGGCGGTCGGGTAGCCTAGTTGTTAAAGCGTTAGCTCGTCACGCCGAATACCCCGGTTCGATTCTCGACATGGGTACAATGTGTGAAACCCATTTCTGGTGTCCCCTGTCGTGACATTGCTGGAATATTGCTAAAAGCTGCGTAAAACCATACTCACTCACTCATTATATGTGGATTCTGTTGGACATATTACGTACGGGGGTGGGGGTGGGAATGGGGGGTGGAGCCTTTGCATAATGCTTAAATGTGTTGGGAGACGTTTATGTTGTCACAGAGATTTGTTTAATACCATCCTCAACCAACTACAACATGATATATTATAAAGACATGCACAAATCATTAAAAGATCATCACGTACAAATTGTAGACTTACATCTAGTCTCTGAAATTATTTTGTACAAAAAAATAACACTTGTTTTATTAGCTTAATACAAAAAAACAAAAAAAAGGAGCCTAGAGATTTCATAAGTTTTCATAACATGCCCTCTCTTTTAAGTCAAAGACACTCGTGTATTGTATTCATTTTTTTCAATATACGTATATTTTTGGTTATGATGACCTGAACAGTAATCTAGACTGTCCAACTGGTATTAGTCCTGCACCATGACCATGGAATATATTTATTTTATGGAAAAAAAACGCATACAAAAGCAAGTCTAGCCAGCATCAGCATAGGGAAAAAAAATATTTTTAGAGTCAAGAAGGATATTGTGTAATGTAAGATTTCAGAGACTAAATGTTAGTCTAAACTAGTATAGACTTGCATAGGCTGTATTGGGTATATTTGTTTCAGGGTCTGTATGACAGCCTAGTACAAACGTGAACAATATGTTAAGTATAGTTATGTCAATTGTTCCCCGTCGACATTTTTCATCCAAAACTGGCTCCCACAGGAGATATCGCTTGGGTGAGATCAAGCGATATCTACACTGTAGATATCGCTGCAATGAAATTACATCACAATGCTTTGCAGACCATTGTGACGTCACTGGTTACCATGAGGTCACAATCAAATTACATCACTAATGGCTCGCCACTGAAGCTCTTTGCAGTACTTTTTACACTGAAGACACTGCTAATTACTGTCTACAAATTGAAAAAGTTGAAAGAATGATGTTGGATCATAAAAAAATCTCACCCGAGTGTCTCTTGATGTAAAATATATCAACACTCGTTGATAAAAGTGACAAAAATCCTCGGCAAGCCTCGGAATTTTTCCACTTTTATCAACTCGTGTTGGTATATTTGATATCAAAAGACACTCGGGTGAGATTCTCTATATTTCCGGAGCAGTGAAAGCGGCGTTAACTCCTTAAGTGCAACATATTGGATTGATGCTCCCATAAACGGTGTATTTGAAATATTGCATTTTCATCCCCGCTCTGTAATGCGTATTTGTGTAGAGATCTTGGGTCAGTTTGCTTGTCCATGCGACTGTTTCCAGTGGTCAAATAGATGTTGTTGTCTCCCTGACCCCTGACTGACCTTCGTCTTGGTGTTTGTGAATTTCTTCCTTAACATCCAAACTTAAAGTACAAGTTAAAAGAGGTATGATGTGTATTCTTGTAACAGTATTCACGTGACGCGTTCATAATACTGACATATAGCGAAATAAGAGTTATGGAGATAACACGGCTTTGAACAGTATCACAGTTATATCACGGTGTGTGAGATTAATGGGGGAGGAAAGTCCGAAACGACGCAGGTTTAATGCGTTTATCACCTTGAAATAAACCTGCGACATCGGAGCTCTATATCAGCGGCCAGTGAATGTGGGGCAGTAAAAGTGGAGAGAGTGCATCCCCTCACAACGCGGAACATTAGACGCTAGTGCCGCCTTGGTCTGTCTAACATGTCTGAGTGGGGTATTCATGTTAAACTGCGGCATGGTATCTCAGTGTGCTAGCACTATAAATCGGCATCAGTCCGGACTAGTACAAGCAGCCACACACACACATACACGTGCATGCACGTCGCTATATAAGTGCAATAATCATGGACGCGACGTTAAACCCAATTTCACCTCACCTCATAAGGTGAGACAAGAATCAAATACGACCAGTCCTTGTTTTAGCCCCTTAATGCCGAGCGCCAGACAGGGTAACAACAAGTACCACCTTTAAACGTCTTTTGGTATGACGCGGCTGGGGATCGAACCCCGGACCTTCCGCTCTCCAGGCGGACGCTCTACCATTAGACCACGGAGGCGGTCTCCCACCTTATTAGCCAGAAGAACCGCGACAAGAATCTAGTCACTGTAACCGACACATCCCACATGTATATATGAGAGAGAGCGAGAGAGAGAGAGAGAGAGAGAGAGAGAGAGAGAGAGAGAGAGAGAGTCTCCGAGACCCTAGAGATTGGATTGTGACTCCATACATACATACATACATACATACATACATACATACATACATACATACATACATACAAGTACTATATGCGGACTCTAAATGGGTTGAACGTCGACAGCGTTGACGGGAATGAAGTCAGTGTCGCTGTCCTTAGCTCGGTCCAATCTCCGAGTTGAGTGCTTGGTAGTCAGCTGATCAATAGGAAGCCCCTCACTGCACCCCCGGGCATATCACAGCTCACCTCTCACAGTCTACATGTACATGTTTCAAATATTTGTTGTGTGGCTGAAACTTGATAAGAATATCATATTTCAGGACAGCTCCAGCTACCACCACAGCTGAGTGGCCCTTAGACTTGCACAAGTCTCTGTGGCAATTTCTTATTAGTATAAATAATAATTTCCGTATTATGAAAATAATAAAAACAAGTTGTCACTATAAGAGACTGGAGTCCTTCACATATCTAGACTTGCCTATTACGAGGATAGAATTACTACACTTTCATGGACTTTGCTTTTAGTAGAGCCTTTAAGCAAGGCTAAGTGTCTCTGAAGACGCGCTCATGTCGCTGTGATTCTTCAGTTCAGGTGTACCCACACAGCCAGGTGTATCATTAACGTAGCTGCAGTTACTGAATCCCGTCACCCATACATCATTTAACATCAGTGTTTGTATATGTCAATACTGGGGCTACAGCTCGACCCGTAAGGAAAGCGTGTCTATTCGCGGAGTAGGGTTTACAGCACACTTTTATATTGTAGTATTGTTTGTTTGTTTGTTTGTTTGTTTGTTTGTTTGTTTGTCAGTATAATATTGAGGAAGTGCTGAAATAATAATGTTCTAGTTTCCCCAAGGATACCATGAACGAGTGAGTGAGTAATTATTGATTAACGCCGCATCAGCAATCTTGCAGCAGAGACCATATAATAGATTATCTTATCTAGTATATGGTCTCTGCTTGCAGCTATTCGTGGCGAGAAAAAGTCTAATCTGACATACAAACATAATAAGAGTGATGCTAAAATCACTAAACCCTCAGTCAAAATGAATATCGCATTCAAAGAAGGACGCCATGAAGAAGAAAGGTACATTGCTGCACAAGAAACATACATTTACATACAGGCACTGTGTGTTTAAACCTAATTACCAATGACGCGTGTAAAATGATCAGGTGGAAAATGTATTGACTAATCAGGGTCAGTGACCTGATTGATTGCGCGTCATCATACCACAACGACGTGGAACGTTGCTCATAATATCAATCACTTGTTTGTCTCGTCCAGAATATTTACAGGTCACCCGTCATATTGCTGACATGTTGCTGAGTTTGGTTCAAACATACTTTATTCACACAAAGTGAATGGGATTGGGTACAAGTTCTTTATCTTGGGACACCCGCACACTGCTGAGTGCGGCGTTAAACAACACACACATATTCGATGATACAACTGGCGGCGAAGCGAACAACAGCATCTCTCCACCATCAACCTTTGAAGACTTATATGACTTTAACAGGGACGCAGATCAGTAATCCTTTTGGTTGCGTTGTGTCTGCTTTGGGGAAGGTGATTTGAATGGGGTTTAGCGTCGCGTCCAAAATTATTGCACGTATATAGCGACGTGCATGTGCGTGCGTGCGTGCGTGTGTGGCTGCTTGTACTAGTCCGGACAAATGCCGATTTGTATAGTGCTAGCCCCCTGAGATACCATGCCGCAGTTTAACCCCACTCAGATACAGCATACTGACTCCGAGCCGACAAGTCATTGTTTTAACCCCTTAACGCAGAGCGCCAGGCACGATAACAACCATCTTCCCGAGGCAAGAGCGTCCACTAGCCTTTTCATCAAAGTCTTGTTTCCGCTAACTTTGATATAGGCTAGTGGACACGCTTGCCTCGGGAAGATGGGTAACAACAAGTACCATCTTTAAACGTCTGTTAGTATTACGCGTCCGAGGATCGAACCCACGACCATCCGCACTACGGGCGGACAATCCGCCAGTAGACCACGATGTCTGATTTGGAACGATGGAATTTATGTTCGTATTCTAGCATCTTCCCGAGGCAAGAGAGTTAACTGATTATAAAAGTCCAGTTTCCACCCTTGCCGAACTAGGCTGGTATTATGGAGTTACAGTTTGGCTGTACTAACGAGTCTATGCATAGTCCAATCAAAAGTGCGCACCGAAATCGAAATCCGGTTCCTAAACTGTCGAGCAGATTTTGATCGATTTCAGGATATGTAAAGCATGTGCACCGCCAACTCGTTGTCAGCAGATATTTTCCAATTTTTTTCATGTTTTTAATCAAAGTGCTCACGTGATTTGATGTATTTCGCGATGTAAGACCCGTTTTATCACATTATAGATCTTGATTATCGATCAGATCATCCTGACTTGGGCGCCACCATTTTGTGTGAAGCAAACGCAAGTGATACGAGAGGTGGAATCTGATTGGTCCATAGGAGAGGCTTAGAAGGGACATAACTGGTAATAGCCACTGGTGGCGCTACGATCGAACCCAGTAATTCCAGCCTAGTTCGGCAAGGGTGGAAACTGGACTTTTAAAGTCAGTTAACTCTCTTGCCTCGGGAAGATGGTATTCACCCTATGTTTCTTGCTTCATATACAATTAATGCACGAGATTGATACTATTATTGCGTTTGTTACTGATGTGATATAAGACATCGGTTATTCGGTCAAAGAAAACAGAGTGAGATACATAAAATCGACAAACGATATTTAACGAACGATGTGTGATTCCAAAATGTATATTTTAGAAAATTGCGCTAAATTTGTGGTTTGTGTGTTGCAACAATTCCACATACCCTATATTGGGTGATACGTTTTCTGAAGCAAATTAATGTGTTCAACTTTATCCATAGTGTTGATGTGTGAATTTTAAACTTATTTAAGGCACATTTAGAGTCAGATATAATTGGGTTAAAACATCGTGCAGGTAATTCTTAAACCATCGGGCACCGTGATGTTCTAGCTCTGTAGGGGTTAATTGGGCTGGGGTTTTTTGTCAGATTCTTTGTATGGTCGCCATCTTGTGAGTATTGTTTTACGCCGCCTTTAGCTATTTTCCAGCAATATCAAGGCGGGGGACACCAGTAATGGACTTCACACATTGTACCCAATGTCGGGAATCGAACACGGGCCTTCAGCTTGACGAAGCGAACGATTTAACCACAAGGCTACCCCAACGCTCCTTATCCTGTTGAGAATCTCGTGACAACTGATACTTACAGGGTCCATTTTAGGGATTTCTACATTATGCTCAATATAGCAGTATTTCAGTTATATCACGACTGGGGGTGGGGCTGGGGGGGGTCAAGAATGGTCCGTTTGGGCTATTGAACCTTGAACCTGGGGATTGGATGTATGGTGTGGACGCTTCAACCGCTAGCAACTCAGCCGCCTAAGTTAGGAATTATCTCCCTTAGAGAAGCGCCTGTTGTTACTGGATGAAGCGGCTGTTAAATCTCTCTGGTTTGAGATTGTTGGTTCAGAAGGGAGTCCACATAAGTCAAATATAGACTCCCTGATTTAAGGACTCATATTCTTCAAACCCATAGCATCGCGGGTCGCAAGACAAATATAACTCTCAAAATCATTTAAGGATGGTCGGCAGGGAGAAAGATGTAAAGAAAAGAAAAGAAGGATTCATCGTTGATAAGATTTTTATTCAAAGTCAAAGAGTTACTTCCCTTTTATCGTCAACAGCTATGGAAGTCTTTTTTTACAATGACTGAAAATAGTTTCAAACATTATTTACATACACTAACAATGCCACGTTTGAAACTATCAGTGGTTAAAATGAAGACGAAATGAGTAAGGTGATAAGATATTCAAACCAATTCACTGATTATTCAATTATGTTAATCTTAACTGATACAAAGTTAACTTAGTTGAGACTTTTGTAAAGTCTCTGTTAAAGTAAGGGAGTAAGGGGTTATTGAAAAAAAATATATTTATAAGTCATATTTATGTCATTTACTTGGTGTAATGCATTTGATTCTAACTCTTCATTAAGAGAGTCTTGAATCAAAGTAGGGTGAGTGAATATTATTTAATGTCACAGTCAGCAATATATTCCATATGACGAGTGTAGCACTAAAGCTATTTTGTACGAAAGCTTTTGGTAGCATAAATTATGTTTAAATCGAAACTTCTCGTTATTACAATAACTTTCTCGAAATTTCGAGTTCTTTCTCTTTCTTAAATAACGAGAAAATTATATAAATTACGAAAATATAATCGAAATAGAAAATAGAAAATAAACAAATAATTGAAATAACGAGAAATTTCGAATTAAAAAAATATATATATGCTACAGAAGTTGCACCATTGGGCTTTCGTAATTTTGTCCCTGTCGTACTGGCTACGCAAACCGAGATATTCGTCACACTTCCCCCTTGATATTTCCGTGGCTACGACAGACCCCCAGTATCCCATGGTGTACGTGTCGACTAAGATAGGGGATCAGATGGTTACAGTGTGATTGATTTGCTGGTCGTCGTGTCCCGACGGCAGGGATCGGTGTTCATGACATCAACCACTAGCTTGAGGGGACCAGAACTGATTATTAAGAGGTCTATACATGTGGTACTGCTGAGTTGAGTGCGGCGTAAAACACTATCCAATTTCCCATTCCATCCTCGGGTTTTACCATTTTGGGGATTTATCCATGGCGAGTGCCTGGGTCTGCAAATCGATCTTAGTGCTACGTCTGTGGTATAATTGAGTCCATTAAATGGATGTTGTCCGATGTTGTCAGGATCGTTGATTTGGTTGAATGAATGTCATCATATCCCAGTTGTGTGGATCAATTCTCATGATATCAATCACTTGATCGTCTGGTCCAGGCTCTGTTTTCTACAGACCGTCGTCACATAGCTGCGATTTTGCTATGAGTGAGTGAGTGAGTGAGTTGGGTTTAACGCCACTTTTAACAGTATTCCAGTTATATCACGGCGTGTCAGGTTAATGTGGGAGGAAAGCCCGAAGTGATGCAGGTCTCGGACGTTTACCACTTCGGTGAAACCCACGAGCACGGGTATGGTGCTGGCAAACCTAGAAAAATAATCGGGATTCGAACCCACAATCTTTGGTTTCTGGCGTGCCCAAGGGACAGATGAAACAAACTATGTCAGAGAGTAATACAATAGTATCAACATATTATGATCGCTTTGTAGAATGGAAGATCAGAAGTTTACCGTAACATGACTGTAATGTCAGTAATTATGGATTAAAGCCCCGAACTCAGTTGCAACATCCGTGAACCAGGCGCGCGTGAACTACCCGCCATTAAAACCTTGTGTTTCTTGTGTCATAATTGTTGCTCAATGAGGGATACGATCTTCTGAATATTTTTCGTGCGATTTAATAATGGTTGATATGTGCTATATCATTATGTACATCGATATGAAAGGTTAACCTATTAGCCTAAAATAGTAATAATCATCGCATTTTCAAATACAGTCAAACACCGTTGTGTCGAACTTACGGTTGCTCGAAGTAAAAGCTTGGTCCCTACGTATTCCTTCTTTATTCTTCATTATTTAACATTTGATGTGTCGAAGTTACGGTTGTCTCGAAGTTATTTTCCAGTCCCAAACATGTACTTGCCAGTGTATTACACATGTCATATATTGCAGACCGTCCATAGATATGATTGGTTTGTCTGGTCCATTCTCGAATATTGCTGAGTGCGGCGTTTAACAACGATCAAATCGTTGAAGTTAAGTCGATATACCCTGGGTTTCCTTCCTCAAATTTTATTTTGATATTGTGGTTGATAAAATCTGAAGCAAGCCATACCTGCTAACTATTAGCGCGATAAATAGATTAGTGTCTGTCTGTGTGTAAGTGTATAAGTGTATACTTACCCAAAATATACAATCTGCCCAGTCGGAGTCAGGTCGGCGTTGAGAAATTCCACCATACCCTAAACGAATGTTAAAAGAAAATATTTCTGATGGTAAATACTGTTTAATGGCGGCGCCCTTGAGCGACATGAGTTGTTGAATGTTGACATTCGACTACCACTGCATACAGGAACATGTCAGCGAGAATTCATAAATTTAGTGAGTGCATAGTTTCAGAAAAGTCACTGCTATCCGGGAATAACATTTTAGAAAGCTATTTTTCTAATTAAATATAATAACGTCCATTGGAGTATTCTGCCCGCCCGGTCCGAGTGACCCCTCATTCAGCTTCAGATAGCCAAGGCATCAGACTATATATGTATAGTAGCAAAAACACGCCAAGTGCAATTTAGAACTACATCTGACACCATCCTCACAAACACAACGTTGGAAATGCAGTTAAGCCTTCAATTAATTTCATTGAGATGCGTTTCAGATAGTGATGTGTCATTAATGCACGCCCATGTCTGTGAATTCACAACGTCAGACGGCCACCTCCGAAGCCTAGTGGATTGAGCGTCTGCCTGTGTGTCAGTGGGGTACCCATGTTACACTGTGGAATGGTATCTTAATGGGAAATCTATAGAAAACCGACATTAGTCGGGACTAGTACTTTTACACACACACACACACACACACACACACACACACACACACACTTTAATTCTTGAACGTGACATCTAAATCCAATTTCGCCTCACCTCACCTCACCAAACGTCAAACTGCCTTCTGCATGCCATCCCATCAACACATATATTTACAATGTGTCCAAAACAACATCAGCAAACTTTTCAGATGATATGTATGTTTTAGCATGTATTGACTGATATAATTGAAAATATTTGAAAAAAATGACTGCAGTAATCTAAATTGAATACAATCAACCTGTTTTCAGCATTGTACTGATTCATGCAGTGTGGAGTTCACTTGCCACTCAATCCTCACATGCTTTCTTTAGCCCTGGGGCATTCAATTACAATTTAGTTTATGACACTTAATGGTCCGCACATAAACCTATAAACAGTAATCATGATAAAACAATTGAATTGCCATATTTTGGCAGTGATCATTTATTAGACAGGCATCATATTCCCCCTCAGCATGGTTTCTGGTCTATGACCCCCGTGGGGGTTCCTCATCAGAATAGGTTCCCAGTACAGTGTTTGAAATAATTTTGAAACCCAACAACACAATCGGGCAGGTGATCCTGAACTGTAGCCTGCCCATGTTGAAAGTTACCTGCCTGCATTCATACATTATATATATAGAAAAGTCACAAAACATAAGAGACAACTCATGTCTTGGTCATGCTGAAATACCGTATTTGACGTAATAAGCGCCCCGCTCTAATAAGCGCCAACTGCTACATTTGCTAAGATATTGGCTATTAAACAGTCCCAATTAGCACCCCTTCCGATTGATCAATGTACACAAGACTTATCTATTCGTGTATAATACGCACTCGTGTGTTATATGCACCCTTAATTATGGGCAATTAAATTCTGGAAAAATATATCTGTTGTATATAGACAGTCAGGTTGTCAGCATAAACCACAAAATTTATCTTTCAACTCTGTTTTTTTCCACCAAAATAATATTCTAATAAGAGCCCCCTTTTTCTTATTTTGAGAGCGCCCTGGGCGCGTCAAATATGGTAATGCAAACAATCACTTGAGAATTTACAAGAAGTTATAATTTAAGAGAATACGTAAGTAATCTTAAAATTATCTGTCGGGCAGGTGGAGGAAAAATTTCCTGCAGCATGACAGAAAAGTTACAAGCCATGGGGAGGTTGGCAGGCAGTTATTTCGGCCACTGCCCCAGTACCCTACACTTGTTTTAAGAGCAGACTAAGGTGGGGGTGGGGACTGAATGTTCGTTATTGTTTTGAAGACTGTTAGGCTGCCCCTCCCCCCACCAATTTTTATGGTTGCTAGAATATTGCTCACTGAGGGGTTAAAAATGAAAAACAGGGTCAATGAATCTGAAGACCACTATGCTATTGTATGCATTGTCTCACCTGACTTGAGGAGACACCCCTCTGTCCATAACAAGATTTTACAGGTTTTGCTGACATTGTTAACTCGTATATTGCTCGTGTAGTCTTCCCCCATATAAATCCTTTCAAACATATCTCTCTGCTTTTTCTTGTCTTTTGTAAAAAAAATTCAAAGTGCCTTGAAATTTCACACAAACTCTACCAAGCATCAATCTAGATCCTGACAACTAAAAACATAAACAGAGAAAATAAAAACCAAGCCTTTTTCTCTGCAGAATTCTTTGAAAGTGTAATGACATTGTACATAATTATATAACGGTAAATCTGAATAAACCTGTGTTTACATGTACATCAGTTATTTATTGAACAAACACCTTAAGGGGTACTGGGGACCTTAAGATTAAAGAAGATCAATGCTGTTTGTCACTGACAAAAACTGTAACAAGTGCAATGACTTTATGATCTACATCCAGTGTGAACATTTACAGTATGAATCTATCAGTTACTCTCCAGGGCCCACTTGCACAAAACGATCTTAGCGCTAAGACTACCTTAAGCCTATGGTAAAGTATGGGAGTTAAGATCATCTTAGCGCTAAGATCGCTTTGTGCAAGTGGGCCCAGGACAATATGTCCAGCACAGCATTCTCTGGTGAAAGACAAATTGTTTATAACTGTACATGGCTGGCTAAAAGAAGCATTTATTTATAACATATTATGTTCTGTATGCATAAATATTTAGAATTGGGTCAAATTAGATTGGATGCAGTCATTGAAACTAATAAAGTTGTTGCAAGAACATCAAATTAAGATCATCAGGTCTAACTAGAAATCCATTGAAATTTCAACTGGTTATCAGTTATGAACACATGCCATATCAATTAGCGATTTTGTTTCCGAAATCCCAGTCCAGTAAAATGTCTTCTGATCTTGTAAGATCAGCTAATGCTAATCCATATACTGAGAATACTGAAAATATTTCCAAAATACAAGTTCAGTCTTCGGCTCAAAATTATTTTGCAAGGATACAGAAAATCACAGGATCATAAAGTGTTGACCAGTGAAGATCAGGGTTAGGATAGGTCTTCAGCTACCCATGCTTGTCACTAATGGGATCAGGTGGTCCGGCCCACTGACTTGGTTGATGGGGGTCATCGTATCCCATTTACGTAGAACGATGCTCATGATATCAATCACTGGATTGTCTGGTCCAGACTCGATTATTTACAGACCACCGTCATATAGCTGGAATATTGCTGAGTGCTGCATTAAACAACAAACAAACAAACACAACATGTGCCATGATACATGGTAGACTGTTCCAGCATTGTTGGGGTTCAGTAGGCAGTGAATCAGTTCACACGGTTAAGAGAAACCAAAATTACAATGATAAAACATCTGTATAAATGTTTTACAATTGGTCCCCCAAAAAGTATTTCCTGGTTTCCTGGCCATTTATGTCTGAAGCACCCGACCCAAAATTGTTTTTCTTGTTTTCTCAGCCATCCTAGTGATGTCGATATTGTATGCTACATGTGTCTACAGATAAACCAGGCCTTTAAAAAGCAAGCTTTCAAACTTTTAAAAAAAAAGCCAAGGTTAAAAAATCACCTTCCTCCGTGGTAGAGCATCTGCCCGGAGATGTTTAGGGTCGGTGTTCGATCCCTGGCAGCGTCATACCAAAAGATGTTAAAAGATTATACTTGTTGTTACCCTGCCTGGCGCTCTGTATTATGTGGCTAAAAAAAGGACTGATCAGCTAGGGGTCAAAATACTGTGTCTGAGTGTCATGTTCAACTGCGACATGGTATCTGAGTGGGCTAGCACTATAAATCAGTCCAGAGTAGTGCTCGTAACTAGTACCAGAGCGTGCACGCACGCATGCACATTGCTTTATAAGTGCAATAATCTTGAATGCGACATTAAACCCCATTTCCAAGTCACACACTAAGTAAAAAATATTGATTCTCACCTAAATGTTTGCTTTAATAACTGGTACACCAAACACTAAGTAGTAGTGAAAATGTACAATATTTTCATCAAATGTGCCACACTTGAGACTGCCATCTGTAAATCGTCAGTGTGCCAGGTATTTGGCCATCCTGTCTATGAAAATGATGGCTTACGCACCACAGATAAGAGCACATGCAAGTATTATGATATGTATTAATCATGAGCAAGGTAGCGTGATACATTGCATCGACCGCCTCCCTGGTCTAGTGGTAGAGCGTCAGCCCGGAGAGCGGAAGGTCCAGGGTTCGATCCCCGGCCACGTCATACCAAAAGACATTAAAAGATGGTACTTGTTGTTACCCTGTCTGGCGCTCAGCATTAAGGGGTTAAAGCAAGGACTGGTCGGCTCGGAGTCCGTATACTGTGTCTGAGTGGGGTATTCATGTTAAACTGCGGCATGGTATCTCAGTGTGCTAGCACTATAAATCAGCATCAGTCCGGTCTAGTACACACACACACACACACACACACACACACACACACACACACACGTGCACACACGTGCACACATGCATGCACGTCACTATATAAGTACAATAATCTTGGATGCGACGTTAAACCCAATTTCACCTCACCTCACCTCACATATTGGATCACACAGTTGGTGTATCATCCCAGCCCTAGAATTGAAAAGGGGTAAATGTACCTGTGATTTACCACTCCATGACTCTGGAGACAGATATTATAAAGTGTATTGCATTATTTCAGGGAATGCAGCGTACAAGTACGTGTTCTCCAAGGAGGCCCATCAGCTGCTCCCGGCTCACTACAAGCGGCGGTGTATGGAGTTCATGCAGGGGGAGCCTACAGCTGTACACTGGCAGCCAGAACAAGGGCCGTTCAAGCTGAACCCCAACACAGGGAAACGGTAACACTGGCGCCACACTGTTCACTATAGACTCAGTCTCTGCATGGAAACTTTACAAGGGAATTATGACATTTTTCTGCCGACAGTTTGACTGGACAGGGGCCCGATGCCACAAATCTGTCTTGGAAATGTCTTACTTAAGTGTATATCAAAGTGCAAGATGTTTCAATTCTGACACCTCATTCACTTCCTGGCATTTTCTGTTTAGAATGTATGTTGCAGATGTGCTGCATTGCAGACATTGTACTTGGCCTTGTTCCCCAAATAGATCTTAGTGCTTCTGTCACAAATCTTCATTGAAATATGAACGTTAATCCCATATTTTTCTCTGGTCTAAAATTTGTAGTTACCTTTGTTTTCCATGAACTGAAAGAATAGCACATTACTAATGCTTGCATCTTCTCGAGGCAAGGGCATTAACTGACTATAAAAGTCCAGTTTCCACCCTTGCCAAACTGAAATATCTGGTTTTGCAGCTGAAGCTGAAAATATGTCTAATCTCGATACAAAATTCCAGCCCCAGCATCGATAAGAATCACAATACAGTCACTGCATATTGCAACACATTTCTGACAGCTATGTTCTATCCCTCAAAATAATTACCCTTATAATCAACATTCCTTTTCCAAATATTGCATTTTTATGCCGTAGAATTTTCTATCAACAAGATCTCAAGGTCATGTTTGTATTGGTTCATTTTGTTTGTGTCTTACTTCTTGGCGTATGAGTCTAAGAAGCAAGACGTATGGCAAGTCAGTAAATATCTGCACTGTGTGTCTGTTTCAGTGAGCGCGTGCAGAACGTCCCCGTGAAGGTGGTGTACCCCGAGGAATGCAACAAGGGTCTGTGGGGGGGCGAGGGCTTGGTGGTCGGCTACCGGAAGAGTGACCGGCGCTTTGCTTCTAGGTTTGTACATCCCAAACCGGGTTTGCAGTGAAACTGGGCTCAACAAATAGGCCCAGTCCTCCAAGGTGCTGCAATTTGCTGTGCAGAGTTACATCCCTTTGGAGTCCCAAAGGAAGTTTACAGGACAAAACTTTCAATTTATTCCTTTGAGAAGGAGGCTGTTATTTTATGATTTCCACAGTTCATGATTGCTGGGATTTGTCTTGCAGGTCACCGTCTCCCCGAGGCAAGGGAGCTGACTGACCGTAAAAGTCCAGTTTCCACCCTGGCCGAACAAGGCTGGAATTTCAAAGCTTGACCATAGCACCACCAGTGGCTGTTATGTCCCTTCTATGTCCCTCCTACTGACCAGTCAGATTCCACCTATCACATCACTTGCTTTAAACATAATGGCGATGCCTCAGTAAAGACGATCTGATCAATATTTAAGATCTTTATTGTAATGAAACAGATCTTAATTCTCAAAGTGTATCAAATCATGTGAGTACCTTGATTAAAAACATGAAAAGATTGGGAATATATATGTCAACGCTAACTTAACGGTACACATGCCCTGCAAATCCTGAAATCAACTGAAATCTGGATGTCAGTTTATGAATTGGATGTTGATTTCATTACGCGACTTTGATTGGGCTATGTATAGCCAAAATATAACTCCATAATTCCAGCCTAGTTCGGCAAGGGTGGAAACTGGACTTTTATAGTTGGTTAACTCCCTTGCCTCGGGAAGATGTCAGGTCAGTGTATATGTTAGCCACTGACAAGAGTAGACATGTGGCAGAATTATGCACTGAGAGAAGAGGTTACTGTACGAAAACTTATTTCTGGTTTTATACAAAAATGAAAATCCATATAATCCGCTTGGGTATCATATTATATCAGTTATTTCTCTTTGTAAAATTTGAGACACACAAATACTCAAAAAGTCTTTTTCCAACCTGGTACATATAAATAGTTCACTGAATGGGCCCATTGATCTCAGCTGTTGTAAGCCCAGTACTCCTCAGTACACACATCACTACAGAACTACACAGTTTGCTGTGATGCCCAGTACTCCTCAGTACACACATCACTACAGAACTACACAGTTTGCTGTGATGCCCAGTACTCCTCAGTACACACATCACTACTGAACTACACAGTTTGCTGTGATGCCCAGTACTCCTCAGTACACACATCACTACAGAACTACACAGTTTGCTGTGATGCCCAGTACTCCTCAGTACACACATCACTACAGAACTACACAGTTTGCTGTGATGCCCAGTACTCGTTAGTACACACATCACTACTGAACTACCCAGTTTGCTGTGATGCCCAGTACTCCTCAGTACACACATCACTACAGAACTACACAGTTTGCTGTGATGCCCAGTACTCGTTAGTACACACATCACTACTGAACTACCCAGTTTGCTGTGATGCCCAGTACTCCTCAGTACACACATCACTACAGAACTACACAGTTTGCTGTGATGCCCAGTACTCGTTAGTACACACATCACTACAGAACTACACAGTTTGCTGTGATGCCCAGTACTCGTTAGTACACACATCACTACTGAACTACACAGTTTGCTGTGATGCCCAGTACTCGTTAGTACACACATCACTACTGAACTACACAGTTTGCTGTGATGCCCAGCTATTCCCCAGTGGATGTCTTGAGGCAGAATAGACCCTGACGAGTACCACAAGGGGGGTTGCTATGTGTGACCTGCTTGCCTGTTATATTCCACTGCTGTGATATTACTGGAATATTGCTAAAAGAAGCGTAAAATTATACTCACTCACACAATCAATCAACCACTATTCATATGGTCGAGACATACGTGCTGCCATAGTGTAGTCATGTCACGTCAGTCAATTCGATTTCAGTGGGGACAAGTTTTATAAGAGGTCACTGTGATACAAGGATGAAATTTTGCATACTTCAGAGCCCCAGATAAGCTTGAGCAAAATACACAAGCACGGCATGAAGACCCGGGTTAGAATAGATCTTCAGCAACTCGTGCTTGCTGTAAAAGGCAACTCTGCTTGTCATACGAGGCAACTAACAAGATCAGGTGGCCAGGCTTGGTAACTTGGTTGATGCATGTCATCGTATCCCAATTGCGTGGATTGATGCTCATGATGTCCATCACTGCATTGTCTGGTCCAGACTTGATTATTTACAGACCGCCGTCATATAGCTGGAATATTGCTGAGTGTGGCGTTAACAACAAGCAAACAAATATACACTTCCTAAATCACCATAGCCCACTTTGGAGTTGCATCCAAATATGCATGGAGACATTTTATAAATAGTCAAACAACACTGCGTAATAACCTTGAGTCGCTGTTTGCAGATATTGTCTCACTGCTTGAATGCAGGCATCATGTATACAATAAAAGAGTCTACTTATCAGTGTACAAAACCCAATGGATTGGACACAAGAGTAAAATTTGTGGAAATTAACCAATCAGCATGATCAGAAAGCAGCTTTCTCAAGCTTTTTACAGCACTTGTTTCAAACTGGCGACTTCCCAAGACTTCGCTTGAAAAAACTATTTTGCATTTCAGAATCCCCAAAATCTGGCGTCCGTACCTGACGAAGCGGGTGCTATATAGCGAGATCCTTGACAAGTACTTCGAGATCCAGGTGACCCTCCGCACCCTCGACCTGATTGATGAGGTGTTTGGGTTTGATCACTACATACTGAAGGTAAACACTACAGTGTTGTTTAGCTGCTTGACTGTGATCTTCTACCATGTGTGAAGCCTATTTCTGGTGTCCCCTGCCGTGATATTGCTTGAATATTGCTAAAAGCGGAGTAAAACCATACTCACTCACTCCCTCACTCCGGTCATCTCGGCGACTGAAAGGGTCGACGATCTCGACTTATCTGGCAGCTTTGGCTTCAGTGGTGCCGTCTCCTACGTGCGACAAGCTCACTAAAGTACTGGAGTTGCAGAAGATTCTACGTGCCTTCATGGTTGAAGATCAGTCACGTAAATTCCGACCGCCGGCCTGGGACCTCGATGTCGTTCTGCGCAACCTGTCTAGTCAGACTTACGAGCCTCTCGATCAGGTCGCGTTCGACTTATTGTCTCAGAAAACGGCTTTTCGGAAATACATGCCATTGACGTTGGTCGGATTACGTTCGATCAGCGTAACCATGGCAACGTCCATCTTGGTCTCTCCCTAATCCTGTGGTGCAGAGGTAGCCATGTGGGTAAGGCGTTAACCTGTCATGCCAAAGTCTCAGGTTCAATTGCCCCATGACTGCAATGGTGCTCTTGATTTTATTCAAATTTGGAATTGTCTTTTCCATAAAACAAGAAGAGAAATTAGCCTTGCTAACTTGGTAACTCGGGTACTTGTGTCAGGTGGGTACTGAGTAGCCTATCCACAGGACTACCCGGACCCGTGGTAAGTCACATGATATATTGTTAAACGACATTAACAATAAAACTCCAAGGTTACTCTACAAGTATAGCTCATGTTCACATTTCTTTCTGACTATGCAAGCATTCTGACTTTTATAAAGTTTTATAAAAGATAAAGCGTCTATCAACACTCTTCAGACCTATAGGTCCCCAGGTAGGGACAGGTAATAGGGTGTTGGGTACCACGGTAGTAAATCCCGGCCCTAGTTTGAATCTATATTTGAAAACACCCTCCAATGTAAAGCATGCTTCCCAAGTATGTTTTGTTGCCTGCAGACATCTGAGGTGGACCTCAACTCCCAGCTGGCGATGAAGCTGAAGAGAGAGATGCTGCTGGCGCTGGTACAGAAGACTCTGTACCCAGAGGACCCCACAATCAGGGAGAAGGTCCACAACAAATACAAGCAATACCTCATGCCGGTAAGTGCTGTCATGGAAACAGGGGAGATAACTCACCAAGGTGCCTTCACTAGACACTATGGTCTGATTGTTAGGCTACCTACATAATACCTCCTGCTGCGGTGGAACAGTGATTGCATCAATTACCTGTAAGCCATGTAACATCAGATCCTGCCGCATTTGGTTTGTAGAACACAACTAAACTAGTTCGTGTATTGTTTCAAGCCTGTGCCGGCCATGGTCCAATTGGCCTGAGATGAACTGGATTGCCAATATGCAGGGATGAAAATTTTCCATGGATTCGATGAATTCCACAAATTTGGTTGTGTCAAGCATTACTTTTGTGAGACATGTGATTACAATATACACATAAATTATATAGTCCCTTGACCCCTGGCTATCTTTCAGTGATGGCTAGTGCCTGTTTGACACAGATAAGAAATTTGCATCAGGGGTGTTGAATTGTATGTACCAATTCATATGTTTTCAGGTTTTGAACTTCCTTGGCACAGTTAAATAAGATCCTGGGCCCCGTTCCACAAAGCGATCTTAGCGCTACGATTGTCGTAAGTCAGTGTTAAAGAATGGGAGTTACGATTGACTTAGCGCTAAGATCACTTTGTGGAACGGGGCCCTGGTGTCTAAAGACCACACTTGGACATCACATATTCTTAACAAAAAAAATTGTGACAGTGTGTATTACAGGGTATTTAAAGCCAGTTATAAATGAACTCTCAGAATTAATCAGGATTAAAACATTGAAAATGAAGAACCAGATTAAAAGAAAGCTGGGAATTCAGAAATTGAAAGTGGTAAAGAGGCACACTTTCTTACGTTAGTACAATGGCCTATTATCTTGCCCATGGTGTAAACACATTCATTGATGTTGAGGATGGTCAGAGGTGTTCGACTTTTGGGCTCAATTCCAAAGGGAACAACGTGAATATCTTCATGAGTACACAGAATACACTTCTGTCTTTGGTCCGTGCTTGTTGGTTTCACCAAAGTAGTAAACGTCAGAGACCTGCATCACTTCAGGTTTTCCTCCCACGCCAAGCTGACACACTGTGATGTAACTGTTGAAAGAGACAGTGGACCCAACTCATTCACTCACCCACTCACTCACCAACACTCACTCACTCACTCACTCACTCACTCACTCACTCACTCACTCACCCTCACTCACTCACTCACTCACTCACTCACTCACTCACTCACTCACTCACTCCCACCCACTCACTCACTCACTCACCCACCCACTCACTCACTCACTCACTCACTCCCACCCACCCACTCACTCACTCACTCACTCACTCACAGTACATTGGGTCCTCTAGGAAACAATCAGACCTGAGCTTAAGATTGTGAAACATTCGCTTTATTCATGGTTTGCAAAAGGTACCTGAATTTCATAATTAACTTTAGTTTATTTATTATTATCCTCCTTCACACACAAGTACAGTCCCCCTGTACCTTGTTTTATGATAAAACAAACCTGCAATACTTGACATTGAGAAGTCCTTGAATTTCATACTACCATTTTCATCAGCCATGTATATTTTACTGTAACTATTCCGTGTGACCCCAAGTGACCATGATAGTGAATGTCACAGACACTAAAGTTGCATCGGTACACTCATTGTCTCACCTTAATGATCATACATCTACCTTGCACAGGTGAGTTTGACACATGACTCGTTAGTGACATCTTGAGGTAATTGCGCCGACAGCTGACAGCTAGGCTGAGTCGGGATTAGCATCAGACAGGAAGTTATTAAGATGGATGCACAGTGTAGCAACTCACCTGCCTCCCAGCAGCCTGTGCACATATTTACGGAAGTAAAAGAAGAGAATTAATTTATTAAGATGTCACATGCTGTTCTAGTTCAGGTACAATTACATGCCAGTTACACTTCAGTGGGTGGCGCCCGGCCACATTCAAATATTGTAGGGTAGCAGTTGATACCATTTTACACAACATTTACACTAAATTACAATACAATATCACATGCATGTTCTTTTCATGCATCTGCTTGACATGAATTCTGTCCAACATGCACAGACAATATATAACATACAGTCAAACTGATCCAGTTATATGATGATATAAACATATTTATATCCAGTTATATTTCCTACACTATATGTTATATAGGGTTCCCTCGCTTTTGCGCTCTTCAATAAAGCTCTAACTCAGTTATAGCATGCAGTAAAGCATGGCTCACAACATTAGCTTACATTTTTAATAAACTCAAGTTTTCCAATGACACGATGTTTTCCCAATCTCAAAAAAAACATTATCAGCTGATCAACGCGATCACGTAACACTGGAAATACCAGTCAACAAAACCGAATTGAAGTACGCAATTTAATCCCATCATTGCACTATCCAGTTATAGAAATGTGTTCACTGTTTATCTGTATAACCAGCATACTCCCTCTTCCCCTACCCCCACTATCACTTACAGCCATGCTAGTACAACCCTCATACATACATGCCCCTCTCGTGTCTTACACCCCCGCTTGTGTTTCCCTAATACAGGCACATGTACTGGTACAGCCTAGATCAGCAGGGGGGGAAACTGGACTTTTACAGTCAGTTAGCTCACTAGCCTCAGGAATGCGGGGAATTGTCTGTGTTGGGAACGGTCTGTATGGGTAGTAGTTAGGGCTTGGACAAGTCCACATTTACTACCCGGGTACCCAACACCCTATTACCTACCCTACCCGGGTACCAGGTGTCTGTCACAAGAGATAGGAACAAAATATCCAATTGGGAGTCGATGGACCGTAGCCCAAGCAAAATGCACTTAGATACACGTATAGAACGATCTGGTAATGCGTCCACTGAATTTGACTGAATCTTTATCTTTATTCAAACATATAAAAGTCAGAAGGAATGGTGCATAGTCAGAAACAAATCCAAACATTAGTGATTTGAAGTGTAACCATGAAGTTCTAGATAACCTTTGTCATTAAACAATATATCAGGTGACTAACCACGGGTCTGGGTAGTCCTGTGGGTACCCGGGTCCTACTCAGGACCCACCCGACCCGAGTACCCGAGTTACCCATCCCAGCCCTAGTTGTAGTAACTAAGGCCTGCCTCGCTTCAGGCTTTCCGCCCACATTTAGCTGACACTCCATAACGTAACTGAAGTACTGTTCCAAGGGGTTGAACCAAATTCCTAGCCAGTTGCATTGGCAATGTGCCAAAACCAAATGAATTTCAAACTTTCATTACAGAGTTAACTCCCTTAGAAGTGTGCAGCTGTTGTCCCCTCGCCACCAGTTACAATATCCATCTTCGTTGACTTGAGCAACTCAATCTGAGATGCCAATCTGCTCAATTTTGGTAGACTTATTTATATAACAAAACTATTTTTCATTATTGGGTAATATATTTTTCCTAAATAACTTGATTTGTTGGTTAAAAATAGCAACTGCACCGCAAATCAGTTGTATGTATTCCCAGGTGATGGTGAGAGTTGTGTATTGACGATGATGATCAAGCTAGTTTCAGAACTAGTTGCATCATCAGGACCATTGACTTAGATCGGTGTTTCTTACAGACCCTGATACAAATATATATCAAATATAGCCCATGCAAGTCTATAATTTTTGGCAAGTCTCGATTACTGCAGTATCTGAAAATGAAGAGAGTCACTGGGCTCCCTTTTATTATATTTTTTATTAAGTTAACTGAACAACGTTTTTCTTTGCGATATGTTCATTTCAGAGACTAGATGTCAGTCTATGGTTCAGGGTTCCCCTGCTCTTGTGTTTCCTCCACCATAATGAGGGTACTAGTCCTTCACTACTCATTAACCCCCAGTTTATGATATGTAAAACAACATCATGAAATAAAGTTGGCTGAACTTGTATGTGTTGTGTAATAATGAAACTTATGCCCTGAACTTTAGTAACAGTTATAGCATGTCCTCTCTTGAGTCTTGGTGTGGTAAATGCTTGAATTAGACAAACCTCAGAGACAAGTATTTGATGAATAACATGATTGAATTATGGGAATCAGCAGGGGTCTGTAAGGTTTTGAATAGGTTCTTACATGATTTTACGGATCTTTGAACTGAATGTGCTTTGTTCATCCGTCAGACATATTTCGCCTACATCATGGTAAGTAATCAGATCTGGGTCAGACAAACCAGTGGTTGACATCATGAGCAACAGCACTACACACTGTTGGCCAAGGCACCAGTCAACTCTGGGAATAAGCTTGGGTACTGGGGGCTGTTCTTCCCAATATTCCTGATACGGGCGTCTCATTGAATGTTTATATGACAGGCATCGGGGTTGTTAGTCCTGTTTTAACTTTGAATAGGGAAATCATGACACAATTTTATAGGGTATGTTATTACATTTTTTATATGTTTCCAGATTTCATGTCGAACACTAAAACTTACAATTCTAGGTACAATTAGAAACACAATCAGTCTGTTAGTGTTGTAAAGACATAAGAATTGATGAACTAAAATATACCTTGCTGTTAGTAGACCTGCATGACATGGACAAAATCTGATATTTGTTGTTGTTGTGCTACCTGCATTGAGATAGTGTTCCATTTGTCACCTATATTGGGATGGTGTTCTGTTTGTCACCTCTGTAGGGGCAGTGTTCCGTTTGTCACCTGTGTAGTGGCACTGTCGGGGAAGTGTAATCAGATTAGCCAATAGATAATCCCTCTGCCACCTGCCAGAGTGGCACATTATACCGTAATTGCAATTTTTGAAAGACATGTAAAGGATTTTCTTAAGAGCGTGTTTCAGTGTATTAATTTCCAATAAAAACAATCATTATGTTTTAGTATCTTTTACCCATTTTTAAAAATCTTTTTAGAAGATTTCACCGTAAGAGCCGAAATATTCAAGACTTGTCTGACCACATCACGCCTTTTCACTATAGTCATTATCCAAATCCCTTGAATCAAAGGCATTACCATGAATAATTAGAAAACAATTATATGCCAAGGTCCACATTGATACAGTGAATATTGGGTAGGTGCTAAGTGGCTTGCATTACCCCTCGTTGCCAAGAGATTATATTATGTGAAAGGGAAAACATTATTCTTTCAAAAAGGCATAGTTTTAGCAGCATTTAATACTGATAAATTATGTGCATGTTGATATCTGACCTAGAGCTGATAGATCCAGCGACATTCATCTTCTGTTAACCTCTCTCTACAGATGACAAAGTAGACACAATTTATGGATGACAACTTCTTTGTTTACTGTAAAGGCGATGTTTTGGAATAGATCCTTGTACGGTTGTTAAGCAGTGGTATAAGGATCTATTCCGAAATGTCACCTTTTCAGTAAATAAAGAAGTTGTTATCCATAAATTGTGTCTACTCTGTATTCATTGTGTTTGCTGTAAATATGATACAGATCTTAATCTGTACTCTTATTGCATTGCTTCTCAAAGGGATATCAGGACATTAGGGGGCTATCAATTTCACAGTATTGTTGCCATGATAAGCTGACCGTGATATGCTGCTGCTATATTTTTACAACTATTGCAATGTGTTTTGGATTGAATACAAAAGTAAATTATTTGCAGTAATTTCTCTTATTGTTATCATCAATACTATCAACAGTGTAAATCCATGGGTAACTATTGATCTTTAATGGCCATGGATGTTTTGACACTGGACAATGGCATTCATCAATAGTTCTCCCCTAATATATATATTTTAGCAAGCAAAGAGGAACACGTTTTCCGACTTCAATGTCTGCATTTGCAGTACAAGACACCATGAGTTATCAGCACTAGAAACCAACAGCTTTAGACCGCTAGACCTCATAATGCTAACATAGCAAAACCCTTAAAAATGGCAAATTTCTACAAGTCCTTATGATCCCTTAACTATTGGGTAGTTTGGCAAGGATGATAGGATGAGTGCCAGTTTCCAACACTCAGTTATATCCAACTAGCCCAAAGCTTCTTTCAGACCAATGATTTATGTATCAGGTAAATTTGGTTTAGAAAACAGATAATGATTTTCCGTCATCTCAGGCCTTGTGGAGTAGTGGCCCTCTCTGTGTATGTAATGTAACTATGGCCGCTGCATCTTCATCTGCACTGGTTAGTGTGTCTGTGCCATCATCACACCTTCAAATGTGTGAAACATTTCAAACATTTATCAACCATGACCAACTAACATGAATAATTCCTTTGTGTGCAAAACCGCTTCAAAGAAAACCATGGACATTATCAACTCCAATTTAGCAAGTTACACAGCACATGTTTGCGTTCAAGCAGGAGACTACAAGATTAGCTTATCTACCAGGAGATGAAAGCCAGACTTGGGAGCTGATTCAGACAGTCCTGTTACCCAACAACCAAGCCATGTCATACCACTGTAGGGGTTCCGTGTAACAGTCAGGCGTGCAGGATCGTGGCACATCTACAACACTGGTGACAGTGCAAGTTTCATCACTGTCAGGTACAGGAAGTTTTATTGTGGACAGTCCCCTATTGTACTGCCATCTACAGGCACCCCCAGCCCCTATTGTAACGCCTATAGGAAGATGAGAGCTCATTGTGTGCCTGGTAGAAAACTAGTGGGGCTATTGTTGGGCCAGGGGAAGTTGGAATTAGCATTGTGTCAGGATTAGGTAAAGTTGGATCAGGCTGTCTTGTTTGCTTCAGGCAAGTTGGTTCTGAAAGGGTGAAGGGGATTGGAGGCTGTTGAGATGGGTGCTGGGACTTTTGAAGTAAATCTAAGGTGGTTTCAAGGGCTCTTGAGGAAGAAATGGGCTAAATTAATTCTGTAATTTCATTAGGTACTTTCATTTTGGTTCTTGCAAGTTTTGGGTGTGTTTGTTTAATTGCCTTACAGCATTGTGGGATTTGAAATAGATGCTAATGATATTGTAGTAGGTTTGAATAAATAGTTCATCCAGATGTGGATGTAGTTTACTGCATTTGTAGGTCGTGTTTGAAAGTAGGGGCTTGTGGATATAATAGGCAGTTAATTAGTTTGTAGTTGGTTTACAGAATTGTTTCATTCTTACGATGTCGGTGGTTGAAAAATAATCATTATTTTAAAATAACTGAATTTACCAAATTTATGCACCCACAAGGCAACATGAATGTCTCCACCAGATGTCACATCAGAGACGTAAATTTTACATTGGTTCAAACTCTTGTAATGTTAACAGCTTTGTATGTTGTATGTCAATCCTCTTGACCGACTGCTCAAATGACAGGCTCCATGCTGTTGTTTGTCCACCCCGGACTATTTACAGACGACCACAGTGGGCACTACACCAACTGCTATTAGAAAACCAGTATTTCTACAGCATTGTGAAATTGAAGATTGAAATCTAAAGACAATTATTTGCTGGTCACTCAAAGTATTAAAGCAAAACAAAGAGAATGGTTTGAATTGATTTGTATTTATTCATGACATTTTGATTGACTAGAAATCAAAAATATTGTAGCACTGTTCTTGTGTTCTTGACAAGAAAATAAATAGCATTCATCTGACATATGTACATATTTACACTATACAATGAGCAAGAATCTGTTTGGTATGCATGAAAATCTGTATTGCACTGGGAATGACAGTAATTGTGGCTTTGAATGATAATGTGGAATTGTAATGAAAGAGTCTGGCAATTGCAGGAAGAGTAATATCACCGATGGTTATTCACAACATTTACACAAAGTCAATTTCTTTGTAATCACAACCTCGAAGCCACAGCTTCTATTGTCCTCACAACCACACTATTCACAAATGTCCTGTACAAGTGAACGTCACATTCGCACTATTAAAACCAGGAGCACAAATTGTTCAGTTTACAACTGGGCGAGGGTCTTGATTTTGTTCGACTTGTCGCTCTTGTGAAAGTGATGACTGAACTTCTTGAACTTGCGGACCAATGCCTTCTTGTCCAAGATCTTGTGCTCAGTGGCACCAACTGCTCCGGTAGAGAACAGCTTCCTCCTCATGACAGGCTCACTGCGGACTGATCCCCCGGAGTAGGGGGGGCGGGGTGTTGAGGTACGGACACTGGGGCTGTGGCTCACGCTCTTCTTCGATGACCTTTTCTTCCCGATAGGACTGTGGGGAATCTTGAAGATGGAGTCTTCAGGTCTGACTGTAGCAGGTGTTGGCAGTGGTGCTCTGTACTCGTTGCTGGAAGTTGAGGGTACGCTGCTGCTGACGGTGGTGTAGCCGCAGTGAGAGCCGACGCTGCTGTAGCGGGGAGAGTTGCAGGGAGCATAGAGGCCACTGCTGTTGACGGAGTCGGCTGGACTGTCTGTGAGGACAGTGTCGATAAGAGAAGAGTCCGCCAGGGAAGACACACGGGTATAGTCTGTTGTTGTCAGAGCACTTTGTTGCATGGTGTTGCAGGGGTTGATGAGGCCGCCGGCGCTACTACCACTGGAGCTGGACTTCCCGGGAAGATCGAGTCGTTCTTGGAGAGGGGACGAGTCCAGAGTGTCATCGACATCAGAGGGCTGGATGCTGAAGAACTCGGCACCTGATGTAGAGTGGATGGGGGCCTTCTCCCAGGAAGAGTTGTTGATGATGGGCAGCTGGGTCTTGGTACTGGTGCGGGGTAGCTTCTCACAGTTGTTCTCTGCGAAGACTCGGTTGCTGCAGCTGGATGTCTCGATGGTGGAAACCATGTGGGTGAGGTGGAGAGATGGGGCCTCACGATGACGGTGGTGACGTCGCTTGCGCTCAGTAGACACTCGGGGTGTGCTGGAAGTAGACTTGCGGATTCTGTGAGACTTGTGCTGGCTGTGTCTACTCCTCATGTAGGAGCCCTGGAGGTCAGCTGGATCGGAGTTCTCATCAATGGACCAGGTATAGACGCTGGAGTTGGAGCTACTGCTGGGCATGGCAATGGATGGGTCGGAGATCATGGTCGAGGACATCAGTGGGTGACTACTAGTCCGAGATGAAGATGTCTTATTGCGGCGACTTGTGGATCGACTGGATTTCTTCATGGTGCTAGATGCAGATGCTGAGTCAGTACCGCTGGACCTGGAACTGGCAGTGGAGGTACGCCTGTTGATCATGACCTTGCGGAAGGACACTTGCTGTTCAGCTCCCTCAACAAGTCGCTCGGAGCTGTCACCGCCTGGGAAAACCTCTGGCCTGCTGAGGAGAGTGGTGTTGTTATTCTGCTTGAGCTGGATAAGAAGCTGGTTGATCTTCCTCTGTCTGTCAATAGTAAAGTCTGAATAATAATGCCTGCGAGAATCCAGGTCCTTCTCACGGTCAAGATCAGGCACAACCTGGTTATCCGAGGAGTCTGAGGAGGACTGGGGGTAAGAGTCTGAGGAAGTAGCAACTCCATTCTCGGATGTGGTGACATCGATGTTGTTCGGCATGACCTGACGGAGCACGTTTGAAGCAACAGTGACGTGGTGATTGTCTGTGTGGAACACATTCTGGTTGGGCACTGCTGCTGTGCTGGCACTGAGGAGGTTGCAGGAGTCAACATGGTTCAGGTTCTCAGGTTCAACTTCCGCCGAGTTTCTTGTGTCTTCAGGGCTGATGGAGAGATCAGAGTCTGTTAGGGTATTTCCAGCAAGGAGCTGTTCTATCAGGAAGTCAGCATAGTTGAAGTTGGTGCGTCTTGGAGTTCCATCGTTGGCTAGTGTTGGCCTTCTTGGTGTGGACATCTTCACGTTGTCATCAACAGGGAACTCATCTTCCAGGCCGCAGGTCTGGAGCAGATTTGTGAACTTCGACTTAATGTTGCTTATCTCAGACTGGAGGGCTTGCTCCTGAGCTTTGATGTTTACCTGGAAATTAAGAAAAAATAAATAAGTAAACAAGTCAACAAATGTCATAGGTTTAAAACAAACTAATTCATATCAAATAATTAAAAAAGAACCAGACAAGTTCCATTCCTACCATTACTCCCTGAAATCCAATTACTTATGACCTTGGGACCTAAATGTTATTCTATACTTTTGACAGCTAAGGGAATATTTACCTATGGCCAAAGGTTATGGCAAATAAACTAACCCAGGGCAATTCAGCCGATTATATCCCCTGTGTACAATAACCTGTTTGCTGTGCTAATCAGACTAAAACTACAGTGTGATTGGTCCAAGCTTGGACAATGACAGGGAGTTATTCTAAGGCCTATGTTTTTCTACCTGCAGCCACACTGTCTGGGTTAAACAATGTAAGCCTGGCCCTGTCAGGGGTTTGTTTGCTGCTGATTAGGGGATTCTATTCTTTTGTCTTTAACCCTAGGACATTGTGCTAAGTGTGCCATTGACAAGTTGCAGTTCTGAGCCACTTGTCACCAATTAGCCCCTAGTATTTTCATTTGTTCTCTCATTGGACATGTTTGTGTGTGTCAAATATGACATCAAAACAAGTGTGGCAGTAATTTGGAAGAACTTGGTCAGATGTCAAAAGTGGGAAAATTACTTTTTATTTTAAAAGTTGAAAATACCTATGTAATGTTACATATTTAAATTGCATTACCTTTTACATGTTCTAAAAATACTTTTTTACTTGATACAAGTGAATGGTCTAAATGGTTTTAATGAAATAGAAATCTTAATTAGGCCTGCCAGTATTGTGCAGTGACCTGTTTAATCTTATCATTGTGTATATCAGACATCATGGTCAGACTGGGGCTGGTTTCCAGGGTTACGTGGTTGTAAAATGGGGCCATAAATGCAGCTATGGTTTGAGGGGTGCTTATCTGAAGGGGGACATAGGCATGTAAAGGGTTAAAGAGCCTGAAGCAGCTACTGCAAGATTTATTGCCTCTCAGTCCAGTCTGACAGGCTCTCTACATGAATCCTAATGCTTTTTCAGTGGTTGGTTATGTCATTGTCGAGTAGACCCCTCACAATAGACTGGACAGGGCAAGTTTAATGGGAAAACTGAACTTTCTGGCCACTGAACATCAAAGGGAATTGTTGAAAATAAAAAAATTATTTAGATTTTATTTATCGGAGGAATTTAAGAAATAATGGTAAAAGAAAGAATTACAAAATGTCCTTGTTCACAAAATAGGATTTTTTACTTAAACCAAATAAATAAACACTAAACAAATAAAATAAAATACTGAAACATAAATGTTAAAAATATTGAACAGAAAATAGGCCGAAGATACATCATAACATTACATGAGACCAACAAAGAATGGCAGCCATTTTGGATGAGTTGTAAACAGATAAGATGGCTGCCATCCCTTGTCACCACCATCACCAACCCTCTATCACAATTACCTTACAAATTCTGTAAACCATTTCCAGATCTAGGTACAACACTGTTGAAACACTTACAGCTAGAAGAAAGAATGCCCAGCCTGGCTCAGAAGGAATATATACAGTTGATCCCACAGACCCAATTGGTCATCAGTTTCCTGAACACAATATCACAGTCCTCAGCTTGTACATCCAGTCACAAAGGTATAATCCAAATGAAGAAAACTGTTGCTCAAACTTCCACTGTGTTCCATTTAAGGTACAGACAGTACATAATGTTGAGATCACTGTGTCTGGCCTCTGCTACTGACCACTGCACAGCCCAGGCCTGAGTGCAACTCACAATGCCATCCTGATTAGCTCATACTGACCAATAGGGCTATACACATGCAAATCAGATGCCCCCTGCTCATTATACCACTGGGGCCCTCATGGGGTGGGGAGTTCTGCTTGACTGATTACAAACTGTTTCAACCTTCTGGGGCCTTGGTTTTAGAATTAGTTTTCCTGAATTATTACCAAAGGACAATTTAAGGACTGATATGTGGAAGTTGGAAAATACATTTGAGAATTGGAAATGGTCATCCTAAACAGTGCCCCTGTCAGGAGACAGAATGTTACAGTGTGCTAATTATGTGAGAGTGGTCAAGCTGAGAGGCCGGACAGATGTGGGGGACCTTTGTAGTGACCAGTGGCCCTGCTTTCTGTATAGCCTCTCACAAGCCAGGGAGGGGAGGCTTTCAAACAATAACCCCCAAGTTGATTACAGGTTTTAGCTAAACTGTTAAAACTAACTTTGTAAAGGGAAAAGTATACAGAGGCATGGTTCCCAGGAGAAATTCCCTATAATTAATTCTCATCCTTTGATGATATGTCCTCTAGAAATTAGCAAGTTTATGTCAATTTATTTTGGTAATCCTTTCCGAATAAACCTCTTCAGGGCGATGAAATTTGATTGAGTTAGAAAACATTAAAGTGGGAAAATATGACTTTTGAGACAATGCAGACTGTTGTTATAAATTGATCAAAGGGTGGAAAGGGAAATAGCTGCAAATTATATAACAATTTGCCTCTATATCCTACCCAAATTGTTTATATTGGAAACCATGCAGAGATGACACCTAGTCTAGAAAGTTTTTAAAATCCACTGATGGGGAAATCATGAAGCATTTAATGAAATGTGGAATCACTCTTTGTACAGCAGGAAATTGCATTTGCCAAGGACACGCTACACTACAAAGAAGATAGATACACCCTGTTCAAACAGCAATTCACTCTACCTGATACATTGTTGAAATGATGAATGGGCCATTGTGACACAAGCAAGCAAACACTTGCTTGAGTCAACAGTAACTCAACACAGGCAACTGACCTTGGGTAGTGACCGAAGAGCCTTAAAATGTATATCAAGAGTTACCTCCCTTAGACCAAGAAATGGTGATGGTGATGGAAGTTTTATGATGCAAATTCAGCCAGAATATGATGAAAACAGATAATTTGACTTACCATATCAGCTTGAAGCTGCATGTACATCTCGTCCGAGGTCATGTGGTCATTAATGCTGGCATCGGTTTCCATCGTGCACTCTAACCAATCTGCAATAAATGTAAGCCTATGAGTACAAGGTAATAAATGTGCCACACTCGTTTGTTTGTATGACCTGCTCGTGGAAAGTCAAACTTGCAAATGAGCAAAGATACATGCTGACCCAATAAAAACTTGCACCAATAATTGTCATTTCAACACAAACCTGTGAAGGTAACAACATAATTGGCGATAGTAAAATCCCTTCTAGAAAAACATAACACCTTGTAAACTCCAGCCATCAATTACAGAACAGGTGTAAGTATATATACCTTGTGCAATCCCGGGGTTCAGGTGAGAGCTGACAAGTCCAACACATTCCCCCATAATTAACATGCTAACCAGCATAGGTGTGGAGGACAGGTGAAAATAGGTAAAAACCACAGGTAGATCCAAGCCCAAGTTAGACTGATGTGAGCAGCATCACCTTCATGCCTTAAATGTGAGTGGGATGCCACTTGGCTGTCTATATATCTCACCATGCTGTCTGGAGGTTGAGCCCAGGCAATTAACCTATTGTGTTGCAATCTGCTGTATACAGATCCGTGACACTGAAACTAACTCTCCCATTGTACAACACTAATTGATTATCTTTCATTCAATGCTTTGATTTTCTCAGTGTTTTTCACTGTCTTTAGTCCAGGGTGGATTAGTGTGATCTGTAATTTACAAACTCTGTCTACCTGGGTTATCTACCGGGGATTACTCACGGCTGGCTCTGGGATTAGCGATGTCATAAATTCTTAAACAACCCACCATGACATCAACAAGAAAATGACATGTTATCAAGCAGGAAGAACAATCTGGCTCTTTCATGTTGATACCACTTTTTGTTTCCATCATCTAATCAGACATTGTATATTTCATGTATTCTCCACTTCAAACAACATTTCACTGTCAGTGCTAATCTCTGTCTAATAATTATACTACCAACTTGGGGCTGTTTAAATATTGTAAATCAAACACTATCTCATACTCAAATTTGTTAGAAAAAACAATGAATATTCAAAAAGTGAATTATTGTAAATCAAAACAACACTATGTTATGCTAACATTTGTTTGAAGAAATAATATTATTGAGAATAATAAGAATAATATTGAAAAATTGTGTGTCAAACAGCACTCATATTTGTTCAAAGTTTAAAATAAAATCAAAATAAACTGGCAGCCTGTGAATGGTGAAACCACTTGAAAAATCAATTCCTAACAGCAATGTCCGAATTTAACACTAATGAGCAGATGCTACTGGTTTTAACAGACGTGATGAAACCAAAATTAGACCAACTGAATTGGGTCCTTGCACTCCCCCTATGACCGACTATTATAGGTGATTAACAGACAGCGGACATTGAAGGGGCAAACTACAGCACTACAGTGGGGTAACTCAGATGTTCTATAATTATCCCTCTAAAGACAGGTATCAATGGCAACTAATGTTACAACCACTATTATCCTAATTTGAAACCTATTAGATGATATGCATAATTAGATTGTACCTCAAATTCCAGGTAGATTTTAAACGTAACAATTTTAAATTTTCTAAAATTGAATTTAAATTTGATTTTTTACATTTAATTCAAGATAATATTCAAATTTAAATAGTTTACCTTCAAGTTGAGCTAGTATTCTTTCTGTACTCCTTGCCATCATAATCATATCCAGGTCACAGAAAATTCCAAAATACAAGTAGTTAATTGTATCAGGCAAGACTGTACTGATCTACAAGCTTCCACCCTGCTTATTTATAGGCTGTAAGTGTCAAAAATGCAATCAGTTCCTGCCATATATGGCTTGAACAATAGAAGCTTGTTAAGAGCTCGGCTCTGGTTGGCTGGGGCAAGACCTCATACCGAGGTGTGTGTTTAAACAAATTGAGTCAGGTAAGAAACAATACCTTGTTTTTGTTTGTATAAACAAATCAGTTGAATCACTCACTCATTGTCAAATTCAATAGGTGATCTAATTCAATTAAATGGCATAGAAATCTCTCACATGAGTAAGGTGACATGGTGATTGAGGAGTATCAATTTGTGAATTTGTATGTGCTGAAAACTGTTTACAAGTGTCACTAAGCTGTTATACATTACTGGTATGCTTACAATGTGCAGACACTGGACAGTCAGCTGAGGTCAGCTTGCTAGGGACACATGCTAGGGTTTACTGACCATTGTGACAATATGCATTATAGATGCATGATAAATTTTATTCTGACCATTTTTCATTATGTGTTTGGTGAAAATTTTTTAAATTCCTTAATGCAGGTGTGCATGACTTTTGGAATATAAGATTATGCATAATAGAATACATAACACAATAGATGTTTACATAATAATTAACAGTTTAGACATATCACTAGGTTATCCCATAAGAGTCAGTGTTGTATTATCTATGATCCTGATACCCGTTCTTTATTCACTGTGTTGAGATAATCTAAATCCATACAAGCACCTGTTAAATCCATCTCACCTTACCTCACACCTGTCTCAGGTGATACCTAGATAAATCCCACACACCAACATCCTCCTCATGCCATTGTTAAGCTGTACTCAAAGTTTTCTTATCATCTTGTGTTGTTTGTACAACAATTCTTTAAAATAACTATTTCTCAATACATGTCTTAAGAGTATTTAAATATTTTGAGGATTCCATTAACTTGTTTTGAAGAGTATAATGTGGTTACTTCATAATGTGTTAACTGATTACAATAGTTTAAACAATAATTAAAATAATTGAGTAAGTGCAGGTATCAATTAGTGCAGGCCATAAACATGTTTTTAATTAAAGCTAAACTTGCTTAATATAAATAATTAGAATTATAAATCTCATAAAAAGTATATTGTGTGCAGAAAAATGGAAAATCAGTCATTTCAGAAGAACAGGTAATTGTTTTGAACATGTTGAAAATTGAAAAATTGAAAAGTAAAGTTTACCTTCCCAGTCAGCAATAACTCTCATGGCTACACGACACAGGAGCTGTTATCCAAAGATAGGTATCGGTTATCCAACACTTGGTATCAGTTATCCAACACTAGGTATCAGTTATCCAACTGAGTACACTGCTTTGTAAAGGTTTTGCTTAGTAAGACAACTTTGTGTAACTCTTGCTATTTCCAGGAATGAATGATGACCAACATGGACCATCCACCCTTTTAGTTCATTCCTTGTCAATACACGGTGATCTAACCAGCCAATGAGAACTTTGCAAGTTACAGAAAGGCTCTCTCCACTCAAAATCCTGAAAGGGTTGATTGCACACACCTATGCACCTGTATTGCCCAAGCTCAGATCAAAGCATCAGCATATTAAGTTGAATGGATAATTAGCAAATCCCCTTAGTGGTTAAGACCTTTGAAGTAGATACACACTATATACACCAAGCTCCCAACAGCAGAGATCAAGAATTGGGCTTGGGTCAAATGATCACATTATAATCACCTAGTTTTACAACCCTAATAAAAAAGATAGAAGGGGGGTAACAACTGAGCTGGTGTTTTTTTAATAAGTCACCTTTTTGTATATTTGTAAGCTTTATGGCCTTGATCTCAAGTTATCCAATTATTGTGAACTGGGTTTTGTATACTATGGTTAATACATGGAGTAGACGGGATTTTAACAAGTCATAAAGTGGGGATTGAAGGTGTATGTTGTAAAACATGGTGCATTTACTTTGAAGTACCTGTTTAATGAGGGATTATATATTTATGTCCCGAAGATATAGAAAATGTTTATATAAAACTGTTTCGTATCTAATGATCCTTAAATGGCCATTATGAATTTCTGTAGTGAAAAATTAACCAGGTAAAACCATACATCATAGATAGTATCTGTGAAAATGTTTCATTTTAGAAGTCATGAAAATTAGGATCTTGTGGATAAGGGCCATAAGAATGATTGAAACCGGACACCTAGTCATTATGAACTTTACTCGATGATACTCCTGAACTACAATGCAAATCCCTCCCTAACCCCCATCCCCTTCCTGCTGGGGACCTGTCCCCCGTGGGAGCTCTCTCAAATCCTATTGTGTAAAAGGGTATCATCTCACCCCAGTGAGGATCAGTATTGTCCACAAGTAGAAACCCATTCCTGATGTCCAAATCCTCTTGTAGTCCCGTGGAAGGAGATTAGCTACTCTGAGGAACTCGGAACTATAATCTGTTCCTTCATGTAATTATTGCCCTCATTCCCACATTGCTAACATCATTATCTGTAACAAGTCACAATGTCACTGTATGATATTCCCACACCCAGTTCCTGTTCAGTATAACAGGCCATTCTTCAAGTTCGACCCAAAATTAAAGTTCCTTCTTTAAAGCTTAGTGTCAGTATACTTAAGGCAGTCTATCCGTAAAACATAGGCAGTGTAGAGTCATTCTAAAATCTGTCCCATGTGCTACAAATTTTCAAAACAATGAACATAATTAATGAAGGGCACAGTAGAGCACCCTGTTTCCCCCCTGCTGGATTGTATATAGGATGTTTCTATCAACTAATTGACATGAATGTGGTTGCTGTATAATGTATAGGATGTGCCTGTCAATTAGGCACATCTACATTTTACCCCCTCCAACTGATGAATGTCTTATGCCTGTCAATATGTTGTGATTATTATGTATTCAGTAGCCCAACAATGTAGGCCTGCAGCAGTTAACTCAACACCTAGCCATAGCTGGTGATGGAATGTCCTTCTACAGCTTGAGAAATGAGGTTGCTATGACAGACAATTTCCAGGTCCTGTCGTTAATCATTAGTTTGATTGGGGCTTGGCATTTTATATTTGTCTCAGATAACTAGAACCTGACCTCTGACCTTGGTATAGTTATGGATAATTAGCATCCGTTAGCTAATTGTAATCGAGTGTGACAAGCTGTACTGGTTGTGGTCTTGCCCACAGAGCAAGGCAATGTTATTTCCACCCCATTTACTTTAATGACTTCCTAATGCCTCATAACTCAATGTAATACTTCATGCATGATATTTCATACTAAACAGGACAGAGAAAGTTATCGTTACTTCAAATAAACACAAATTATATGTGTGTACAGCAAATGGTGGAGTTTTTCATAGCACAGGCTTGAATCAACAGGTTAAATTTAATGTCAATAGATGTCCTACTCTGTAGAAATAAGAGTGTGGCATTCCTCGTGTAGACACAAGATTCCTGAGGGGACCCTGCCCAACTCCACACCATGTGTTCCCGACATGCACAGCTAATACCAGGCTTTGACAGACTGTTTTCCCATCAGTTGGAACACATGATGGCCAACACCAGTAAACACAGGCCTGTAGTACCCTAGTCACTGACCCTTGCCAGTCTCCAGTGCAGGTGCTTGCTCAACCATCAGTTCCCAACCCCTAGCAGATGACCCAAAGAAGTGTCCAATTACTACAGATGCTAGTTCTATCTTCAATTCTCCATCAAGCATAAGAACCCTATGTTGGTGTCAGTGACCTTCACAAAAACCTTGAATGCTACATTCCGATTTGGGAAGTTACCATTGTCCTACTTGTAACTGACAAATGACTATAGGTCAGAGGAGTAGGTCTAGAAGAGGCCTTGGCCATCAGTCTCTGGCAGTGACACTTGTAGTTGAACTTCTGGGGAAGAAAGACCCCCTCCCTCCTACCTCTGTCACGCCTTGTTCTGGAGTCTATCAGGGTTCTGGGGGGTGGGGATTATGCTGATAATCTCTGTGGGGGGTGGGGTAATCCTGACCCTCTCCTCATTAGTTCTGACTACTTCTGTCCCCCTCCAAAGTAGGTTATATCATCAGAAGTAGCACAGGTGGTAAAACCTCAATATCATATTTTTGTTTAATCACTGAATTTTTTTTTTAATAATTCTAAATTTAAGCTTTGGCAACATGTGGTAAATGGAAATTATTTCCAGATTTATATCTTTTTTATTCCTGAAAGTTTTGTGTGATAAGGAGGGACTGATGCATGGGTGAGTGGTTCCAAAGTGCCTGCCACACTCCACCTGGCAGGGGGCGCTGCTTCTCTGTCCCACACCCTAGGGGGCATTACGGGCCATGACGCTATATTTACCAGTTGAATAACAAAGTTGTAAAAAGTAATAAACCAAAATGGAATACTGAAGAAATTAGAATTAAGCTGAAGTAGTTAAGAAAAATAGTTAAAAAACTGAATTGTTTAAAAAAAAATATATAAAAAAGTATGAGCTTATTACCAAGTTGTAATTACAGAAAGGCCATGTGAAAGCTATACACCTGCACTAACCACTGACATAAACAGTCTCAGTTGATATACTGCCCTACAACATGCGGTTATTGAGATGTGTTCACCTGGAATGAAACCTTTGTGGGAGACAAGACACAAGAAAGGGATCATTTAACCATACTAACACAAAAGAGACCCACACCAGTAGCAATACAAAACATGGTCAGATTGATCGAGTGTGGAAAGCAAAGACTGTCACACAGTAAGTTCTATCGGTTTCTCTCATTAACAATTCAAATTGTGCAGCATAAATGTTGAAAACTGTGGAAGTTCTTTGAGATCAATGTGGTGTGGTTAATCCTCTACAATTAGCAAGTCTGACCCTGGGTTGAGGATATGGGAGGAGGGATCACAGGTGTGTGGAACCCACCTCACAACAACGCACAGACCAATAAACAACGCTGTACGGCCTACCCTGTAATTAACAGCTTAAAACATGAGCCACGACGGCTGGATGAGCCAACTTTAAAAATTCAGCATCTTTTATGGCTGCAGTGTTAAAATTCGCCTTGAACTAAAGTAAACCTATTACTGTGTATGTCTTGGCCCTCTCACAGCCGTGTTCTTTGAGCTATTGATTTTATCAATTTGACACATTCTTTAAAAACATTGCCCTAAAGGACTTTGTGGAAGGTGACCATACAGACCCTACCCCCTATGGCTCCTAGCCGCCTGTTCTAAGCTCTGGACCCTTCTAATGAACTGGGCATTATTGGGAGCCCTGACTCTTACAAAAGGAAGATGATTATCTTGGCGGTCAGGCTGGTCTTCGATCTACAGCTTTGTGGTACGACTTTTATTTGATCTCGTTTAATCAGGTCAATTGGCTTTGTGAACTATTCCTTGTCAAACAGCAGCCAGTAATGATCAAACCACCCAACCCCCAATAGACATGGTGTCCAAACTGCTTTATCTTCAGACTCTGATTCGGATCTAAGTTCAAGTTTACTCCACCAGACTTATGCAATTACAATGATTTTTAATTGAAACTCTATTATGCAGTTGTTTGAAGTCCAATCACTAGTGCCAACATGTTATGACCGATGCCATACTCTTGAGTCCCCTGAGTGCCGGCCTGTTTACTGGCCTACTCTCTAACACTATTTGATCTTACGCAAATACCAGCCACAATCTCTTTGATAACTCGACTGTGACCTGTTATCTAGTCTACATGATAAAACTTTAATTAAAACATAAATCAGAAAGTTTGGAAGCAGAGATTTTCAATTTAGTTATTTAGTCCATTTCTTGACAGTTGATTTCAAACAAAACAAAACGCAATTATGTTTGTTACTTTTTGTAGATTTCTTATTATGAAAATATTAATTTGAAGGTCATGTTGACCTTGGTGTTTAAAATTCAAAATGAAATTGGAGATAAGTCTGTCCAGCACAGTAGTGACAAAAAAGGGTGAGGAATGTGTTTTGGGTTATCTTGGGAAGTGAGAAGGTTGAGCCAGCAGGTGATAAAGAGAGGGATTTTCCAGTCATTGAAGGAACTGCCTCATTATACAGCAATGGTGGGAGGACCTCCCTATAACACAAATTACTTTTTGTCACGGATCTCATGAAAGAAAATACATGTGGTGATTTGTTTTCTATTTTATTACTTTTCCTCATGAAGTCTGGATGATTCGATGATTAGCTTTTGAATAATAAGTGTTTTGGATATGCTTAAAATCCCATGTGTCATGCCTGACTGAAGCCACTTTCAGGGCTGATCTGGTGGGGTAAATAAATGACTTTTTCAGCCACAAGGGCACTTCGTGACCAGAATATTTATAAACATCCGTGTTTAAAACCAAATTTGTAGGAGATTCAAAATTCCCACCACAGGTGAAGAGGTCACATCAAAATCTGTTCTCAAATGTTCCAACATTATTTAAGTGCTGTCCCATATTAAAATGTTGAGGTAACAATTAAAATGATTCCCCCAAAACTGGAAAATGATTCTATTGCATAAAATAATTCAATTCTTTCATCCACTGATCAAAGTGATTAAAATATTTTTTTTATGTCACCAAGTGCTAGGTAAATATATTTCTAAGATGTTTACGACAATGCCACACATGCGAGCCACCTGTGCCTGCTGGTAATTGCTGTTAATTGTGTTATCCTATGATATAATTAAGCCAGATCGGTAGCTTCAGGCTCCGCAGCCATCCTAGCCTGTAGGGGTATCCTTTTCCTGTAAGCCCTACCCTCATGGAATGGGGTACACCATTAACCCATAAACATCACCATTAACCCTATGCATCTACAGTCCTCAGTCCCAACATTTTTTAGGAATTTTATTTTGATGATGGAGCTGTATTCTGGTTGTAAATTGTGGAGGTTTTCAAAGGGATATCAGTGGAAGGGAGATAAGAGTGTGAGGCCTTGTAATCATGTTGTCATAAGATGTCGTACTCCCTGCCCAAGTGTTCATCTATCACAAGGTGACAGCTCAAGGGTTAAGGGGGACAGGTGAGATTTGTGGAGGTCACACTTCCACTGTGTTAAACAACTGACCATAAAAATATCAGACTGAAAATTAGCAAAAGTTGATTTATATTTTTTGGGTATAGAATTTGTGAGAAAATATTTCTGTAGGTACTTGTATCAGCGCTGGGTGGAGACTGGGATTTTGTCCTGCTCAGGGTTAAAAGGACAACTGTCATCTAAATGAGGAAGCTCAGTGTATCTCATCTTTGGAGGTATATAAATATGATCTTAAGGTTGACAATATAGGCATGTGTGTATAATTAATTGGTCATAGGATTTCAATATTGTTCTAAGATGTTGAAAATGAAACATATGCATATATCATATTTCCAAACTATATTTGTGTTATACATATTCCAAACTATATTTTTTTTAAAGAAATTTATATTTTCTCTATAGTTTCATAAAATTTGGCTTACATTTCACAAGCAGGAAGCGCAACAGCTAATTTCAGATTTTGCTAAATATTAGTATAATGATTAAATTAATTATGAATAATATGATTATTTGACTTAAATTAAATTTTACAAATCATAAAAAATATGTTTTTACTAGTATAAATATATTTTTCAATACAATATTATGAATATGTTGATAAAATACTACCAAGTTCACAATACCTCTTTTTGAAATATTATCCATACACAGACAATCAAATTGGCACTTACTGCAGGAATCAGCTCTGTCAGCTCCAAGAATCATTTTTCAGATGGTAGTATCCAGGAAGCAATGCACATTTGTGTCAGTGGCAACAATTCAGTCGGGCTGGTGCCGAACATGGATGTAAGGACACCGTTAAAACCAGGCTTGTCACAACACCAAGGCCACGCTAGCCAAGATCACCAACAGTCCAAGCACAACGAAATAAAGGATCACAGATAGACTGAATCCCACACAACCACAATCAAATCAGAGCTTTAGCCACCCTGATAATCTTGATGAAGGTATAGAAGGAAGCCTAACTAGTTCTTGATCAAGATGAGGCTACAATTGACTAATCTACACTGTGTGATCTCTACAATATACTGCCAGCACTAGCAACGGGCAGCCCTTTTCTACCTCCGTCATCTAGTCATCCATAGTGCGACCAGTCAGGTGTGACGGACTATTGTGACCAGCTGTAACTGTCAGACAACTGAAGCCCGCCTCTTTGTTCAAATTTGGGTGGTGTTGAGGGGATCCCTGCGCTCTCATTGGCTGGGCCAGGTGACATTGTCATGGTGGAGGTATTGATTGAGTGTGGGGTGGGGGGAGGATGGGGGCAGGGGGGATGAGGGGGCTGAGAGTCGGTCAGTCTGATTGTGGTGGCCACTCTCTCCCACATCCGACAGTTGTTTAGCTTCTCTAACGCTATGTGTTTACATGTGTGCAAAACATGACTACTCCTGTTGGGAAAATAAAATATAAATTGCATAATTATTCTAATGTTGTGATTTGCTCTATGTAATCTCATTTATTTGGCTCTTTCTTTAAAAGCAATAATTTAATAAAATATTTTTTGTAAGCATATGTGTATGTCTTAAACCTATCATTGACTTTGGTATAAAAATTGAGTTCATGCTTTGAAGAAATGTATTGAAATAAAATAATTCAACATCACATGCAGGTAAAATTAATAAGCAGTTTTCATAGACCCTTTCCACACATCTTTGTTTGTAATTTCAATCAAGGTACATTTATTATCATACTAATGCCTTTGCAAGTTAAGATATATCAGCACAACACAAGATTTAATTTGTTTAGATGGAATTATGAAACTTTATCAATATGATTTCCCCTGAGAATACAGCAGAAAGATTGTTGTGATCCCGAGATAGCTTACGTTACGTAATGAAATTGGTTTGCATTTTGTTTATTCAGAATCTTCATTTGGTTCATCACTGCTAATGACGATGTATATGACTAATGTTGCAGTGATGGACACACAGTTCATTGTAAACACTGTCAACTATCCTGCCTCCATCACAGCTTGTAGCACCAGAACAAGTGTACACGTCACATCACACACGGTAGATACCAGGGCTAAACATCTCATTGCACCCTAGCCTGTGCCAAGGACATTCGAGTCTATCTCTCTGTTGGCACATTTGTGATAATTTGTGATGTTAACCTATGGAGGATTATAGCCGAGTTCACTGGTTAGTCCTTTTACAAGGCTTCAGACTAGTGTCTAAAGTCGTAAACCTCACCAGAACAAAATACTATTTTTACACATTTTCTCAGGATGTATGTAGACAGAAATCAATAAATAATTCATAAAAACAGTCAAGTCTTTGAAAGGCATTTAGAAGTGATACACATAAGGAAGAGAATTTATGGATGTCAACTTTTTTATTATGAGAAACAAAACGTTTTTGAGTATATGCTTACTCATTCATCATCTGATATCACCTGATGAAGGAGTAAGTATATACTCCGAAACGTAGTGTTCCTCATAATAAAGAAGTTGATGTCCATAAATTGTCTTCCTCATAAAAGCAGTGTTGTCAACATGACTTGGTCAGCCATGATGGGAAAATGGGAATGTAAAGCTACAGGTGATATGTGGAAATCAATTTAATATTTAAAAGTTACATGTTTGCCTTAAAGCAAAATATCCATTTTATGGTCTCTGTTTGAATATTAGTTCCTCGAAGCAGGCAAATTACCATATGTTTAGTGAAATCTTGCTTTATATTGGAAATGTGAGGCAAGCTTATATCCAGTAAACAAGAAATGACATGATGTCCTACAAGATGACTGACTGATGTCCAAACTGAATTGGTTAAATGTTCTGTTCATTTCCATTTGTTACTTTCACATTACATTTACCAACATTGGATTACACCAAGTTACAGCTGGTGTAATTGTGATTATTAATAAAAATATTATCAAAGAAATTAAAAATTAAAATAAGGTTGACAAGTTCCACAGCATATTTTTATACCAAGAGGTTTCAAGTAGGTAGCTGGCACTGATTTCTGTTAATTGATTTAATTGGCATTGATTGAAATTAAGCATGAGTAATTACCCAATATCAAATTTTATGTGTAATAATTAGATATCTAGAATTGATATCCACTTTCGGAGGAGCCGATCGTCTGATGTTTATGACGACTCTCTGACAAGATTACCTGTCTTACAAAGCACACCTTTAATGAGGGCTATTGTCTCATCAAGATGTCTTTAACTTTCTCTGTGGTATGGAGCTAAGCTTCTGTTTCTATCTTCGTTACTGAAGAGTTACCTCTGCTCAGAGGAGTGTAAGTCAGTACGGAGACGGACCGTCTAGCGACAGTCACAACATTGCAGGATCACATTTATTTCTCTTGTTGAAGTCTCAGTTTTATCAGCTGGATTAACACATTGGAGACCAAATCCCGATGAAATCTGTGATTTTAGAAATTAGATTTTAAAAAATTTCATTTACTTGTTCATGCCACATCCTAGCTGCATTAAGTAGACAAGATATGTGATTTCAGTTATGGAAATCAATACAAATGCAATCCCTATAACCCGAATAATAATAAGATTATTTTTTTGATAATTAAGTTGTAATCTGAATCACTGTATGATTGTCATGAAAAGCCAACATTTAATTGTTGAGGATGTATAGCATTGAAACAGAAATGAAGTTTTTCATGAGGATTGCAGAAGTTGCACATGCCAGTATAAACATTATATTAAATATTGTGAATATATATCCAGACAGACAAATCTTCCTTTCAGACTAAATATTTAGTGAGTGTCATGGTTGCCTTCCAACCTGTGCAAAACAAACACACCACTGTCACACAAGCTGCTGTCCTCTCTGATTTCTCCAGTCAGCTCATCTTAATTACCATCATCAATTAACATCATTAATTACATTTCTGCCATTGGCATTTACAATTCAAAGATGAGGTTGGACTTCATTAAACACCAGTTTGTTATCTTTGTTGAGGCATGCAAGGACTGTGTTGTCAGACTGGATTATGTGTTTCAAAGCAGTGTATGATTAATAATTCCAAAGATGTTTGTTCTCCATAAAAAGAAAACTTTTTGGCACATTTTGAAAATGTATTTTTCTTAAAGGGGATCTTTACACATTCAGTAATATCAATCTGCATGATACTTTAGAACTGCTTTCATTAAAAAATGGTTCTTTAAGAAAAGTATTTTGATAACAAGATTAAACTGAATCAACTCAATTCCACTTTCGTAGGAGCCGATCGTCTGATGTTTATGACGACTCTCTGACAAGATTACCTGTCTTACAAAGCACACCTTTAATGAGGGCTATTGTCTCATCAAGATGTCTTTAACTTTCTCTGTGGTATGGAGCTAAGCTTCTGTTTCTATCTTCGTTACTGAAGAGTTACCTCTGCTCAGATGAGTGTAAGTCAGTACGGAGACGGACCGTCTAGCGACAGTCACAACATTGCAGGTTCACTTTTATTTCTCTTGTTGAAGTCTCAATTTTGTCAACTGGATTAACACATTATAAGAAGATCAGGAGTACTCTGTGATTTAATCACATCGTAATGAAAACACATTTGTTTCCAAATGTTACTGATACATCAACAGAAGATTACATAACATCTCACATGTGAAAATTTAGCATTTATCTATTTTTTTCAGCCAATCAGTTATTTCATATCTGGTTAGAATTACACTTTTCTAACTTCTTATTTCCTTTTTATAATGGGAATTTAACATTGAATTTTAACAGTGCATTCAATGCAATTATTTCAGACTAAGCATTAAAGCCTTGTTCTCTTTATTGGTCCTGTTATCATTGAAATACAAGTCTCCCCATCCAAGCTCTGACATTAGATATAACATTAACATGTGAAGGGACTTTTTCCATGTTCCATGTTTTTCCTAAAGTTTAAATTAAATTAAATGGTTCTGACTCACATGGTGGATATTCTAACTAAAAGTGCAATACTCCATAGCTGACAGGAATTTGGCATATGGATTGTCTGGAATAATATAATCTCACTTATTCCAAAGAATAAAAAAAGAAAAAAACCATCTATGAATATCTATCCTTCACCACACAATTACACACGTTTCTAAAGTTGTTCCAATATTATTGTCTGGGAATACCCTGAACCATGTGTTGTTAAATGCTAATATTTTGTGACATATATAGGTTTTCATGAGAATTGCAAAGCCTTCACATGCCAGTTTAACATTTTATTAAATATTGTGAATATATATCCAGTCAGACAAATCTTCCCTTCAGACTAAATATTTTGTGAGTGTCATCGTTGCCTTCCAACCTGTGCAACACAAACACACCACTGTCACACAAGCTGCTGTCCCCTCTGATTTCTCCAGTCAGCTCATCTTAATTACCATCATCAATTAACATCATCAATTAACATCAGTATGGATATTTTTGTCAATGACATTTACAAGCTAGAGTGGCTTTACCTGAATTTATTTATTGAATTCTAAAGTAGCAATCAAGAATATACTTCATCCCTATGGATTCAAATGGTTTTCATATTTTGCTGAGGTTGATGTTTTCAGTCTTGCAGCTCCTGATGAGGACAAGAGAGATAATTCTACGGATATACAACTTCTTTAGTACAATGAATACAAAGTTTAGATGAAGAGGTAGTCTAAATCAGCACCATTGCTATTTTAAATTTTGTCTGTAAATGGTCTTATTTTGTTTTGAAATATTAACATGGAGATGATGAATATTCATAAATAATTATCTACTATTGGAGGAGCCAGCCATCTGATGTTTAGGACAACTCTTTGATAAGGTTTTCCCCTTGATAGCTGGCACTGATGTATAATCAATGGATTGAATCGCCATTAATTTGATTTGAGCGTGAGTAATTACCCAATATCAAATTCATGTGCAATAATTAGCTTTGTAGTAGTGATATCCACTTTCGGAGGAGCTGAACGTCTGATGTTTATGACGACTCTCTGACAAGATTACCTGTCTTACAAAGCACACCATTAATGAGGGCTATTGTCTTATCAAGATGTCTTTAACTTTCTCTGTGGTATGGAGCTGAACCTCTGTTTCTATCTTCGTTACTGAAGAGTTACCTCTGCTCAGATGAGTGTAAGTCAGTACGGAGACGGACCGTCTAGCGACAGTCACAACATTGCAGGTTCACATTTATTTCTCTTGTTGAATTCTCAGATTCCTATACTGGATTAACACATTAGAAAGTTTATCTCCATGTTATCAGTAAAACTAATCACTGAAGTAAATGGAATTTGGAAGTTTGTTATCATCTAAGCATTAGTTAAGTCCGAAGATGAGCCGTTTCCGTATGTTCTTTCTCGATTCATGAATCTTCACTCAAGGTTACATGCCTCATATTCTTGAGATGCAAAAAGTTCTTAAATGTAAGAGATTCCAAAATTATGAATTTTTAAAATGAATTCCATTGATATTTTCATCAAAAATATTTTTTCAGATTTAATACATATATCTGATCAATATTTCGTGTAATCAAAATCAGTCTGATTGTAATATAATATTTGTCCAGTGTCATCCCCACCAGACAAACATGGCCTGACACACTCTGATTTCAGCTTTCAGCAAGTCATTCATTAACATAATCAATTAGCATGATTAATTACATCATTGCCACTGGCATTTATACAGTGCTCCCAGCTGGGAGAAACTTCATTAAACAGCAAGTGTCAATAACTTGAGATATGTGGTAATTTTTAATCAGATAATATTAGACCAAGTTTATCTTTGATACATTTTAGATGCGTTTGTTTCTTACCATATTCAGATCACAAACAAAATTGTTTGTTTGTGTTTAGTGGAAATATATATTTTCATACATTATCCAATAAATCAAATACTGTCATTTTCATTCAATCACAGTATATCTCATATTTAAATCGTAAAGGATTTCAATTTTATGGAGCCGATCGTCTGATGTTTATGACGACTCTCTGACAAGATTACCTGTCTTACAAAGCACACCTTTAATGAGGGCTATTGTCTCATCAAGATGTCTTTAACTTTCTCTGTGGTATGGAGCTAAGCTTCTGTTTCTATCTTCGTTACTGAAGAGTTACCTCTGCTCAGATGAGTGTAAGTCAGTACGGAGACGGACCGTCTAGCAACAGTCACAACATTGCAGGATCACATTTGTTTCTCTAGTTGAATTCTGTTTAATCAACTGGATTAACACATTGGAAAGTAATTCCTCATGCAATCTGTGATTTTAGAAATTAAATTGTCAATAATGTTCATTCAAAGACAAAATTATTTATGATTATGTCACGAACAGACAACATTTAGTTCTTTTTTATATATATCAAAATAACACTGAAACAGAAATGAATGTTTTCAAAAGAACTGCAATGTTTTCATTCATCAGTTAAACATTTTATTAAATATTGTGAAAACTGTCTGTGTATGTTTATCCAGTGAGACAAATCTTTCCCTTCAGACTAAATATTTTGTGAGTGTCATCGTTGCCTTCCAACCTGTGCAACACAAACACACCACTGTCACACAAGCTGCTGTCCTCTCTGATTTCTCCAGTCAGCTCATTTAATTACCATCATCAATTAACATCATTAATTACATTTCTGCCATTGGCATTTACAATTCAAGATGAGGTTGGACTTCATTAAACACCAGTGTGTTATCTTTGTTGAGGCATCCAAGGACTGTGTTGTCAAAATTATGGGTCTAGGAACGATGTATGATTAATAATTCTAAAGATGTTTTATCTCTATGAAAAAAATACTTTTGGACACATCATATTAAAAATGTATTTGTTTAATTGCATTTATTTTCGTATGAGGTTATATTAATTTGCATGATACTTAAGTACACTTTTCATTTGAAAAATGATTCATAAAGAAAAGTATTTTGATAACAAGATTAAACTGAATCAACTCAATTCCACTTTCGGAGGAGCCGATCGTCTGATGTTTACGACGACTCTCTGACAAGATTACCTGTCTTACAAAGCCCACCTTTAATGAGGGCTATTGTCTCATCAAGATGTCTTTAACTTTCTCTGTGGTATGGAGCTAAGCTTCTGTTTCTATCTTCGTTACTGAAGAGTTACCTCTGCTCAGAGGAGTGTAAGTCAGTTCGGAGACGGACCGTCTAGCGACAGTCACAACATTGCAGGTTCACTTTTATTTCTCTTGTTGAAGTCTCAGATTCATTAACTGGATTAACACATTCTTAGGAAATCTGGAGTACTCTGTGATTTTATCACATGTAAATGACAACACCTTTGGGATCAATTGTCCCGGATGTTTGATATTTAAAAATAAAATTATATGATCAAAATTTTAATAAAATATCTGTATTTCTCTTTTTATTGGTAACTTTAAAAGAATGTAAGTGATAATTCATAATGACAAAAGTTATTTTTTAAGAATAACAGCTGACTTGTAATAAGTTTCTGTTTTGCAATTCATCTCGACATCTCTACATCATAAATTTCAAGTATGTAGTATTTGAAAGTTATGAAATCTTCATTTCTGTAAAATGCATTCAGTAATTTCCCAATGGACAATATTTATGGAGAATTGGCATCTGGAGTTCCTATTCCCTTGTCCCCAAAATTATATTTGGAATAAATGTCAATCAGGTATTATGCTCAATGCTAAATATTTTGTGAGTGTCATCGTTGCCTTCCAACCTGTGCAACACAAACACACCACTGTCACACAAGCTGCTGTCCCCTCTGATTTCTCCAGTCAGCTCATCTTAATTACCATCATCAATTAACATCATTAATTACATTTCTGCCATTGGCATGTACAATTCAAGATGAGGTTGGACTTCATTAAACACCAGTTTGTTATCTTTGTTGAGGCATCCAAGGACTGTGTTGTCAAAATGATGGGTCTAGGAACGATGTATGCTTAATAATTCAAATGACGCTCGAAATCTTTTTGCAAGAACATTTAGGTAAGTTCAGGACATTTTGTAAATTATATTAATAATTCATAATGGATTTTTAAGTGAAATAATCTTCATAATACTTTTGTAAAAAATTCCATGATTTATGTGAGAAAAGTATTTTGATAACAAGATTAAACAGAATTTATTTCTTGTTGATTTATTAAACTGCCATTGACTTGAATTGAGCATGAGTAATGACGGAGTAGGAAATTCATGTTGTACAGTTAGAAGTGATATCCACGATCGGAGGAGCCGATCGTCTGATGTTTATGACGACTCTCTGACAAGATTACCTGTCCTACAAAGCACACCTTTAATGAGGGCTATTGTCTCATCAAGATGTCTTTAACTTCTCTGTGGTATGGAGCTAATCTTCTGTTTCTATCTTTGTTACTGAGTTACCTTTGCTCAGATGAGTGTAAGTCCGTGAGATGGAGACGGACCGTCTAGCGTCAGAAAGACCATTAACACATTAGAGAGTATGTCCATGTAATCTGTGATTTATATTTTTAGAACAATTGAGATAATCTGGATAAGTTTCATTTGTGATTTTTAAACAACCCCAATAATTGTATCTATCTATCTCATGTTTAACACAATTGGAATAAATCCAATATTTTGTACTTTGACACACATCCTCAAAATTGTTAAACTGTTGTGATCTTACAGAAGTCAAAATATGTATATGCTCTGATATCTTAATTTATGACTAATCTGTGATAAGTTTTCTGACTCTCTCCAGTTTAAAACTATCGGGTTCATCAGGCATCAAGTCAAGCTAATCAATTAACATGGTGGGTGATACAACTGCCTAGAGTCCTCTATGATATCGTAGCAATCAGTTTCGGTTGGTAGTAGTCTATATTTGGTTGTTGTTAAGAACCAGTTAGGAATATTCTATCTATATCATGACAGATGTTAAATACACGTTTGTTTGTGCATTTTTCTGTTAACGACACATTCAGCAATATTCAAGTATATTATCAAGTCCGGACCAGACAATCCAGTGATTGACATCATGAGCATTGTTTCACACAATTGGGATACGAAGACATGCATCTACCAAGTGATCCCGCCTCTTATGACAAGCATGGGTTGATGAAGACCAATTCTAACCCAGATCTTCATAGGACAATACACACGTCTTGACCAGACAAAGCAGCCATTAAGCAACATTCCAAATAAATGGCATTGATAAAAATACCTTGGTCTATGTATGCATTTATGTACTTATTTTTACTCTTCCAATAAAATTATGTGTTGTGTTGCATAACAACATATATATGTTCAATTGGTAATCATTTTAATATTTAAGTCTTACTCATCTAAATACCAATCAAATTATAATTAACATATGAAAGAGCAGCACCTAATTTGAACAATTTCAAAATGTCCAACTCTCTTCTCGGAGTCTGGCAGTCTGATCTGTGTTGCCACAACCTTTAGTTTTGTAATTACATTAAGTTGCAGAACAATTGCAATGTTAATGATCTAGTTAATCGGCAACAGGGATCAACTGCGTGAGCAGTACCATAGATATCCCACACTCTCAATTACCACCCTTTGAATAAAACTAGCCTGGTCACACACGACCCAATAAAGTTTTCATTAAGTCTTTTGGAGTAAGTATTATTGGATAGAATTAAGTCCTTGGGAGACAGAACGTCTGAGTCTAAAACCAACATCATCAGATTGACGTATGCCTGTTAACTCTTTTTTTTCACCTCAGTGTTTTAATAGAGTATTACATACTTGACTGATTAAGTCTTGTGATTATTTTGCTTTGGGTATTGTAACACATTCTGATTTTCAGCATTCATCTGATGGGATTATAGAAAAAGATTTATCCTCAACTTGAGGGGATTTGGAGTGATGGTTTACACTCCAAGGGTGTTTTTTAAACATTGAAGATTATTACATAATTGCCCTGGAATGTAGAGCGTGAGACTTGTTTCAAACTGTTATTGATATATTCCGACGGTGGTTGTTGTTTTTACTTCTTCAGAAATGCATTCACTCTCTTAAAGGTGGTAAGAAATCAGATAATTTTGTTCACGTAGAAATTTATTGTGGGGTTGGGTAGCCAAATGGTTAAAGTGGTGGCTTGACACTCTGAAAGACCTGGGGGAGGGTCAGATCCCATCTGCTCCATGGGTGAAGCCCATTTATGGGGACCCCCACTGAGGTTATGGCTGGAATATTGCTGAGATTAGCATAAAATCATACTCCACTACTTCATCTTTACTGCACAAATTACTCACGCTAGGAGGTAAAAAAACATACTCCAACATTTCTCAATTCAAGTTTTCGTTTACGAATTATATGTATTCTTTCGAACAAATGCATAACCACATAGGGTTATGAAGTCCATAAAAATATATTATTCAACACCGATTATACCTTTCTTGTTGAAATGCCAATGGTCAGGAGTGGAGATGTTATTCAATTTGAATAATCCAATCCTAGAGACAATACTGTACCAGCAAGTGCCAGTGCATATATTTTTTTGGTAACAAGGCCAGAAGATGTTGAAGCATTAGGATCTCAATTAAATGTAAATCAGCTTGAATTATCAAATTATGAGACAATACTTTCCAGCAAGTGCCAGTGCATATAATTTTTTGGTAACAAGGCCAGAAGATTTTGAAGCATTAGGATCTCAATTAAATGTAAATCAGCTTGAATTATCAAATTATGAGACAATACTGTACCAGCAAGTGCCAGTGCATATAATTTTTTGGTAACAAGGCCAGAAGATGTTGAAGCATCTCAATTAAATGTAAATCAGCTTGAATTATCAAATTATGAGACAATACTGTAACGGCAAGTGTCAGATCATACACCTTGTCCAATATTGGATCTCAAGCAGGTACATTAGCAGGGGAACTGTGCAGACAAAACACACATAGATTAAGCAGGATATGAAGATGTGTGTAGGTACAATGCAGGATGTAGGTATAGACAATGACCCCCACCAGGAAATGGGCTCCCTAATGAGTTAAGTTGTCTTAGTATTTCAATGTTCTACTCGGAGAACACTGGCCCATGGCAGGAAGTAAACTCCCCTTGCTGCCCGTGTGAACAGAGAGGGGACTTAATGGGAGGCCACAATGCTATACATTTGCAAAATATACCTGGCCATTGTCTTGGATGTAAGCTCCGGGGCTTGGGCGCTCTATGCGGCCATGCAGAACGATAACGAGACAAGTGCTTGCCAGAAGCAATTAATGCAACATAATTGATTATTTGCTTTAAATGTATGTTTAGGCATCTTAACGTATTAAGGCTAAAAAAGCATGTGGTCGATATTTTTTCTTAATGTTACCATTTTTGGTAAGCATGATATTTCTATAAAATTAATTAAATAAGCCAGTGATCTTTGAAATCATTATTAATGGTATGTGTAAAATGTGTGGCCTTCGTCTGTCTTAACTATTAATTCTTTCAAAAGGACTAACGTTTTTAGTTATTAACATCTAGGGAGTTTTTTTAGGTAAAATTAATCATTTCTGATGAATTTCTTCTGTGCATCATGATAGCCATGCTGTACAGAAGTAAAATTGTAAGTATACTGAGAGCTGTGACTAGTTCAAATTGAATCAGATCAGTTTGGTAGACAGGCATCAGCATCCACAAAATCATAATGTTTCAAAATAAAAAATTATGATTCATATTTAGAATTAGAGTCTTCGGGAATGTTTGACATTGGACCCTGAATTTAGCCACCTTTGTTATTGAAGTAAATTTTTTACTTACCGACTGTATTGAACATGGCAGTGTGAAGAATAGCATTCATTCTCCACATAGAGGGACAGTGTTCATAAGAGGATGTCTACGTTATAGGTCAAAGTCAAGAAGAAATCTGGGTATGAGTGCGAGCAGGTATACTTATAATGTATGTCACTCTACAGATGCCTATCTTGGCATGCTGGACATAAACCTCAGATTAGGAGGTGGAAACATAATCTTACACACCAGGCTCAATGAAAACTTTGACTTGATCCGTTCCTGTTATTCTGTAATCCACTACTTGCCACATATTTAATGATGCAATAAAACATGGACTTGGAAAAGATTGAGACAAATCAGAGATTTAGTGTCATAAAAAGACAGACTGCGACGAAAACATGGTCAGATTGTCATGTGGACACTCAGTAACGATAATCTGTTTGTTATGTTGCATTGTAGGCCAATCCACATCAGCTCCGACATTAGGGAGCAGACGTCAGTATGGGATGGGTGTCTGGGGTGGGGGACGATGTCTGGGGATGGGGATGACAGTGATGAGGGGCTGCCGGGAGGGTTAAGTCCATCCCTAGGCTCCATCACTGTTGTTTTGGAGGGATGGTATTAAGGATATGAAGTCAGAAATAAATTCCAAATGATTGATACCTTTTTAACACTGGTAGATTTAGCTGATTGGTGTCAGGCAGGTTCCTGCAGGGAACAGTCTTTGTACTGTTAAAACCAAGACATCAAGGTTAACTCCTTGTGGATCCTCCTTGCATTGGAGAAGTCACTTTTCGTTTTCCAGAAATTGTGTTAATGATAATGGAATGATAGAAATACTGGTACCTATTGCCATGTTTAATATAAAAATTTGTTCAAATTATTTGATCAGTATACCTAAAGCCAGAGCAAATTAATTACTTGCTTTCCAGATGAGCAAGGCACTTTTAGGCCATTTCATTTTTTTTCTTTTAAAAAATTAAGCATCAGGGACAGGAAATAATCTCAACATTACAGTTACACATGGCTGTCCTCTTCTGCCAATTACAGCATATCATTTTTTAGTAAAATGAACCCAGAAAGGTAGAGAATATTTAATTTGCACAAGAAAAAAATTGCTGAAAATAATTTAGTCAATATTTATTAATTTCCTTGAAAAAATACATTTAATTTCCTCCTGACTTCAGTACTTTCCAGATAAAATTCAGTAAAAACAGTAATTAGATCAGTCTGCATTAAATGAAAACAAAAAACCAATTGATGTTTTCATGGTAATGCAGTGGAACTAGATACTTCTTATAGAAATATCCTGTAGCCCGAGACAGATGTCTGGTTCATATTCAAAGAAACAAATGGAGAAAATATTTTCCATGTCAAATCAAAATAACACTGCCTTCTGTTGGTCAGAACATAGCTTTCTTTGATATTTTTTGTATAAGAGCAACTTCTCCAGAAGCTCATTGTCCACTAGTGATAGTTCTTCACATATGGTTAATCTTTTCATCCACTTCAAATCTCTTTTTCATTAATGAAGAGTTATCAAAATTCAAGGATTTGTGCTTTTTTTCACAATTCACACCACTTGTCCACATAGCGGTGAACGAAATCAGTGACCCCAGCTTGATGTCCAGCGACCCAGATTGTAATGTGATCTTTAAACCTCACGACTCTCCTGAACTCTCCCCTACTGTGTGATGGGCTCCGTTACCTGTCTGGAGTACCTGTCTCACTGATTACAAAGACAGGTATGCAAATATGCAGGTCTTGATGACATACCTGGCAGATGGATATGGCATGAGGACTGGACATGTGGGGCTTGGTATTACCAACACACACCCTTTATCGGCAGTATAGGGACATTCACATCTGTACACATTATCAACTTGACCAAATCGGTGTCGGTGTTAACATGTCATGTGTGCCGTGGCAATACAAACATACATCCCTTTATCGGGTATATGGGACTTTAGTTTACATTTGACAGATTGTCATCAGAGGGAATCGACATTTCTATATAAGTGATAAAGCATTTGAGATTGTATTCTCAAGGCATACATGCCACGTCCTATAGCAAATGTGAGCTTTAGAAATATTAATACAAACCCGTTTCATCAGTTCAATAAAAATATATACCCACTGAATATTACAAAATACCCCCAAGTCAATGATAAAATCTGCATTATCACTGTAAATAGGAGTTGAAGGATCTGTGAAATCCATCAAATCAGTTGGACACACATTGAAATATTAGTAATTTTCCGTGTGCACCACAAGTATGGACAGCAATAACTTACATTGCTTCTCCTTCCATAAAATATATCTTTGTTTAGCATTACGATGATGATGATGATGATGATGATGATGACAGTTTCTTGTTTTATGACTCTGCATTCAGTTTTGTATGATATGAACATATTTATTTCCATAAAGTGGAGAGATTGGCAAACAAGAACATTGTGCTTAATTGAATGCCTGTCCAAAACATGATACACATACAAATTACAATTACTGAAGGTGACATGAGCAACGGCATACATTATATAATTGACAATGAGGATAATTATTGTTCTGTGAGTGTTTTATTACTCGATTTTCTTATGTAACTACAGCTACGTTATTATTATTTTACATCCAGCACATCATGGAAGCATCATATAGCAAAGCCAACATTGAAAAAAAAAGAAGAAAAAAGTGTTGTATGAAGGTAGTGATCATATACACACAGTTTTCCATTTGCTGTTTGTCTGGATAAATTTTACCTTTAAAGGTAGCTAAAACAAAAACACATAAAATCCAAACAAAATCCCGAATTCATGTAAGTATTTTTTATCTCAGCATTGACAGATTTTCATTATCTTTCCTTTGAACCTCTTCAATTTAGCATACTAGCGTGTGCACCCATAGAACAATAAAAGAAATTGTCCAAGTCTTAAAAACACCTATGAAATCTGGAGTTGTCTTCGTTAGCCCTCTCAGGATAGCCAAACATTGATATTTTCCTCTACCATGGTAAGCCCCCACAAAACCCAATTATAAATTCCCCTTCTAAGGCAGCAATTGCAGTAATTTAGGAGCACAGTGTTCAATTGTTTCTGTGTCGGCATTCTGTATGGTAGCTGTTTGAAAGTATCCTGACGTATGGTTTTACAGGTAAACACTGATCTGTCATCAAACATGACCAGCTAAGGTCATGAACCTCTGTCATAACCCTTCACCTCATCCAGGTAAACTTCATTATCATTTTAATCTCTGAAACTTTTGAACTCTTTGAATCAATAGACTTTTAAAAATCTGTTTGCAGACTTGAGGGAATTAACAAAGTTATGTTTGAGAATTTGGTTTTCGTTAAAATTACTAACTACGGTGTTGATCCAATGAAATTTGGACAGGAGCATGTCTGTTTGATGGGTACTACTGATCAATTTGTCTGTCATCAGACCTGAATCGCAGGTCACATGGAATATAGTCTTTGATTATACACTTTCAGTGAAAAACTGTTTCTGTTGAGTCTTATATTTGCCATTATAGCCAGTAAATGCTTTTTCTTTCTTTCTTTCTTTTTTTGTAGGGGGGTTATGTCCATTGATATGTTAACCATTCTTCTGTATCTTCAATGTACGCCAATGAAATGTTACATTATTAAAATTGGAGATACATTAATTGTGGCTTAATGGTTTATGAGGCAAAAATGTAATTATAACCTCACTTTAAACCAAAATTCAAAAGAATTTCAAAGAAATTATGAAGTTTTTATGACCTTCAGTTCATTCAAACATTCATCAATAAATGTATTTATTACTTATCTTTTTCTTACATCACAGTAATACATTTCTTTCAAAGAATTTATTATTAAAAAATTCAACCAATAAATATGTCTATACACAAATAAATAGTCCCCAGGGAAGTAACACCTTTGTCATAATTACAGCATCATTAGCACTGAAACCGATACACTGTAACCTGCAGCCGAGAGTCTGGCAGGAAGGTATGGCTTGATTGTCCTCCACGGTCTGAGAGTTGGGGGGGGGGGCACCGCTAATTACCTGTCAGCGGAGACAACACACCTGGATATCCAAAATTATTAACTCTGGCACACTTCATAGTCTGGCAGTCCTAATTAATGCAGCATGATTCTCATGGAGTCATAAATAAGTGTTATTGAAATGATGAACTCTAAGGCGTCAATAAATGTGTATAAAACTGTATTTATCATTGATATACATATTTTTAATAGTTTAAGTGCTTAACCTGTCTCAAATCTAAGGAATCACTGCTTAACCAGTCTCAAATCTAAGGAATCACTGCTTAACCTGTCTCAAATCTAAGGAATCACTGCTTAACCTGTCTCAAATCTAAGGAATCATTGCTTAGTCAGTCTCAAATCTAAGGAATCACTGCTTAACCAGTCTCAAGTCCTAGGAAATCACTGCTTAACCAGCCTCAACTCTATGGCCTAGCCCAGGTCCTATGCTTTAAGACATCATTGCCTGAATGATCTCAGGGCTCCAGGAATCATTGTTTACCTGTCTGCAGCCTTCAAAGGCCATGCAAGTCTAATTCTCTGTACACATCTTTATAAGCAACTCCAAAGGCAAGACTGTCTGTCTCAGATAACTGTGAATAGTCTTATATCCACTTTTTCACAAGCTGTATCAGGTATTGATATTCCGATATTTATTTCAGCCAAGTAGACATAATTTCAGGGCTACACCTTCATAAGTGTCAACATTTGGTGTTCACAACCAAGACAGCCAGGCAAACACTACCCTGGCATCTACCCTCTCCCTACAGCGCTAGGGTACATCCCAGACACTCAGTAAACACTACCCTGCTATCTACCCTCTCCCTACAGCGCTAGGGTACATCCCAGACAGCCAGGCAAGCACTACCCTGCCATCTACCCTCTCCCTACAGCACTAGGGTACATCCCAGACAGCCAGGCAAACACTACCCTGCCATCTACCCTCTCCCTACAGCACTAGGGTACATCCCAGACAGCCAGGCAAACACTACCCTGCCATCTACCCTCTCCCTACAGCGCTAGGGTACATCACAGGCAGCCAGGCAAACACTACCCTGCCATCTACCCTCTCCCTACAGCGCTAGGGTACATCCCAGACAGCCAGGCAAACACTACCCTGCCATCTACCCTCTCCCTACAGCACTAGGGTACATCCCAGACAGCCAGGCAAACACTACCCTGCCATCTACCCTCTCCCTACAGCACTAGGGTACATCCCAGACAGCCAGGCAAGCACTACCCTGCCATCTACCCTCTCCCTACAGCACTAGGGTACATCCCAGACAGCCAGGCAAACACCACCCTGCCATCTACCCTCTCCCTACAGCACTAGGGTACATCCCAGACAGCCAGGCAAACACCACCCTGCCATCTACCCTCTCCCTACAGCGCTAGGGTACATCCCAGACAGCCAGGCAAACACCACCCTGCCATCTACCCTCTCCCTACAGCGCTAGGGTACCTCACAGACAGCCAGGCAAACACTACCCTGCCATCTACCCTCTCCCTACAGCGCTAGGGTACCTCACAGACAGCCAGGCAAACACTACCCTGCCATCTACCCTCTCCCTACAGCGCTAGGGTACCTCACAGACAGCCAGGCAAACACTACCCTGCCATCTACCCTCTCCCTACAGCACTAGGGTACATCCCAGACAGCCAGGCAAACACTACCTTGCCATCTACCCTCTCCCTACAGCGCTAGGGTACATCACAGACAGCCAGGCAAACACCACCCTGCCATCTACCCTCTCCCTACAGCGCTAGGGTACCTCACAGACAGCCAGGCAAACACTACCTTGCCATCTACCCTCTCCCTACAGCGCTAGGGTACATCCCAGACAGCCAGGCAAACACTACCCTGCCATCTACCCTCTCCCTACAGCGCTAGGGTACATCCCAGACAGCCAGGCAAACACCACCCTGCCATCTACCCTCTCCCTACAGCGCTAGGGTACATCCCAGACAGCCAGGCAAACACTACCCTGCCATCTACCCTCTCCCTACAGCGCTAGGGTACATCCCAGACAGCCAGGCAAACACTACCCTGCCATCTACCCTCTCCCTACAGCGCTAGGGTACATCCCAGACAGCCAGGCAAACACTACCCTGCCATCTACCCTCTCCCTACAGCGCTAGGGTACATCCCAGACACTCAGTAAACACTACCCTGCCATCTACCCTCTCCCTACAGCGCTAGGGTACATCACAGACACTCAGTAAACACTACCCTGCCATCTACCCTCTCCCTACATCGCTAGGGTACATCACAGACAGCCAGGCAAGCACTACCTTGCCATCTACCCTCTCCCTACAGCGCTAGGGTACATCCCAGACAGCCAGGCAAACACTACCCTGCCATCTACCCTCTCCCTACAGCGCTAGGGTACATCCCAGACAGCCAGGCAAACACCACCCTGCCATCTACCCTCTCCCTACAGCGCTAGGGTACATCCCAGACAGCCAGGCAAACACTACCCTGCCATCTACCCTCTCCCTACAGCGCTAGGGTACATCCCAGACAGCCAGGCAAACACTACCCTGCCATCTACCCTCTCCCTACAGCGCTAGGGTACATCCCAGACAGCCAGGCAAACACTACCCTGCCATCTACCCTCTCCCTACAGCGCTAGGGTACATCCCAGACACTCAGTAAACACTACCCTGCCATCTACCCTCTCCCTACAGCGCTAGGGTACATCACAGACACTCAGTAAACACTACCCTGCCATCTACCCTCTCCCTACAGCGCTAGGGTACATCACAGACAGCCAGGCAAGCACTACCTTGCCATCTACCCTCTCCCTACAGCGCTAGGGTACATCACCGACAGCCAGGCAAACACTACCCTGCCATCTACCCTCTCCCTACAGCGCTAGGGTACATCACAGACAGCCAGGCAAACACTACCCTGCCATCTACCCTCTCCCTACAGCGCTAGGGTACCTCACAGACAGCCAGGCAAACACTACCCTGCCATCTACCCTCTCCCTACAGCGCTAGGGTACATCCCAGACAGCCAGGCAAACACCACCCTGCCATCTACCCTCTCCCTACAGCGCTAGGGTACATCACAGACAGCCAGGCAAACACTACCTTGCCATCTACCCTCTCCCTACAGCGCTAGGGTACATCACCGACACTCAGTAAACACCACCCTGCCATCTACCCTCTCCCTACAGCGCTAGGGTACATCCCAGACAGCCAGGCAAACACCACCCTGCCATCTACCCTCTCCCTACAGCGCTAGGGTACATCCCAGACACTCAGTAAACACTACCCTGCCATCTACCCTCTCCCTACAGCGCTAGGGTACATCACAGGCAGCCAGGCAAGCACTACCCTGCCATCTACCCTCTCCCTACAGCGCTAGGGTACATCCCAGACAGCCAGGCAAACCCCACCCTGCCATCTACCCTCTCCCTACAGCGCTAGGGTACATCCCAGACACTCAGTAAACACTACCCTGCCATCTACCCTCTCCCTACAGCGCTAGGGTACATCCCAGACAGCCAGGCAAACCCCACCCTGCTATCTACCCTCTCCCTACAGCGCTAGGGTACATCACAGACAGCCAGGCAAACACCACCCTGCTATCTACCCTCTCCCTACAGCGCTAGGGTACATCACCGACACTCAGTAAACACACAGCATCTTATCAGGCTATTTAATATTAATGTGCTCTCAGGTAGGCCTGCTGAATGAATCAAAAAGGAATTCATACATACTAATTTGTATCACATTACAATAATAATCTTGAAGAAAACAGAACTACAGCCTGGAGAAAACATTTTAGAGCTGAAGAAGGTGGCTGACTTCCTTTCTATTATGCCCTTGGACGAAGGTCAGCGGTGGTTTCAGTGTTGATTCCCTGAGCCCTACAATGTAACACTTGACTTCAAAGTCCCCATATCACCAGATCTCACTGATAAAGATAATTCTAACAGTTTCTACTGACTTCCCTTAAGGGCTTCAATTGCATGTTACTGAGCTATATGAAAATCATTTCAAAGAGTATCATTTTACCGAGAAACTTGACCGTGTTCATTTTGTTGTAAAAGGTAATTTTATCAAATTTGACACCCACTTGAAACCCAGGTTTGATTGTGTATCAGATTGTATGGCAGGGTATTTTCTAAACCTGCAAACTTCAGCTGACTTTTCTATCACCCCCTAGATCTGAACCTCAGCGGTTAAGAAAACAACTTTATTGTTTGGACTTAGTCATTTTAATTCACATGTCTGTCTCAAACAAACTGATAGGGAGTAATGGCTGTAAAGTCATTTCATTTTAAATAAACAATTCAAATACAACACAGCGATTATTGCTGTCCACAAAGGCAATGAAAATAATTGTCAGTGCACAGATTTCAATTAAGACTGAAGATACTTATTGAGGTCACACTCTTATAATAGACTCTGGACAATAATCGTGTTTTATACCATGTGTAAATGTTAAACAATAACCACTTTATAATAATTTAGTTTTATTGCCTTAATCGATAAAGTCAGTATTTTTCTAACCCCAAAGTATTCTGATTCCAATTAAGAAGTCTCAAAAGCAATTTTCTTGATTGTTAATGATGGAGTTTCTAATCTGATTGTTTGGTACATCATCGCTACTCAGCCAGGTGCCAGTCATAGTCAAGCAAACATCATGGCTTACTGCATCCTGGAAATATCAATTAGGTAGTCTGTGAACAGCAACCGCTGGACAATAATTATTGTTCACCTGATCTTGATAATCAGGGGATTTCCTTGTTTTGCAAACTGTTAATAAATTTCTCATCATTTATGAAATATGTAGATTCAACTTTACTGGGGATTGGTAAACAGGCCTAACTGACTATGTAAATACCGCTCCCTGTTTTATAATTACATTTAGGTAGACATCAAAACTTTAAGGTCAAGAAATTGTACAAATTATATATAGTAAGAAGACCACTCATCTTACCAAATCTACAGTCATATGCATATAAGCTTATAATAAATATTGTTTGACAAATGGTCGTGACTTACTTTGGAAGATATAAATGACATTCTTATATATATATATTTATATATTATAGATAAAAAGCAAATTAACATTTGATTCATTTGTACTACTGATAACATGTTGGTTATTTATTTTAAATTGAAAAAACAAAATGTCATTTTTTAGTTAAGTTAATGAGTCAGATTTAGAACTGTTTCAAATGTTCCTTGACAAATGTTATACAGATCACAGACAACAGATCAGTACATTGGCATCAATTTCCTTGGCAGACAGTAGTCTAGAAGTAGTCTCGTCTTGTCAACACCCCTGCTCACCTCGTCAGCATCGTCCACCACTCACCTCGTCAACCTAAACGAGTGACAGACGAACTTGACATATCCTTCAAACTGTTATTATCATTCACTAATGAGGCCAATGACACTCTTCAGTTTCTTAGAAATATTTACTCCAGTTTTGTGTTAATGTCTACTTGCAGTAATTGATATGAAAATTATGTTAGGTTATATTTCTCAAGAATTAAATCCATACTAGGAGTGACTTAATTTGAAAACCTACATTAGAAACAATAAAATATATACTCTTACTTCCATGACCTAGAATATCTGATTGTACCATCATTCATTAATATGTTGGTACGAATGTACATGTTTCAAATATTCTCCGAAGGAAAGCATTCAATATTTCACAGAAGCAAAACAAAACAGATCCAATTCAATAAGAATTTGTTTTGTATGTGTAAGTTGAAAGGAGAATGGTGATGTTGGAGACCACCAACCTTAGTGTGTGTCCCAGCCCCAAGGCAGAGCTTATCTCTACATTTCATTCCCCACTGCACTCCCTGTTTCCCTACCAAGGCGAGCTTGTTGATATATTCTTCCTAATTGCCAGATTACTGCATCAAAGCAAGATGGTGTTTGATCCCATTCTCCATACAGACAATATAGACTGTTTGTGCTGTACCCTATCTAGTTCCTGTTGTCTTCCACAGTGGACTACAACATTGAACCACAGATTATCTCCTTAATTCTCATATTTTACTCATTATTCATCTACACCTCTCAGTCTTACAACTAACTCCTGCACAATGTCCATTGTACCAAGTCCTGTGATGTTTTGTTCAGGAGTCGTCCTACATTGGAAATTACTGTTAAATTTCTTATGCTTATCAAAGTTCTTCATCAGTTTGAAAAAGTTGAAAGGGTTGCGACATAATGTAGTACATCAAAACCTATTTTAGGAGTACTGTTAATTACTTTACTTCAGAGATATATTTCAGAATTTTTTTACATCAACTAGGAATTTTAATTTTATTTGAGTCCTTCAAAATAAAATTGATCTTTTGTAGTTTTTGTCGTGATTGTATCAGATTTGCACACCTAATGTTAAAGAGTTTAGTCAAGTCATATAAGTGTCACAGGTTCAGGCCCAGGGTCCAGCACACAGAGTCTGGTTAGACATGCTTGTAAAGATGGACAATACGACTGTTCATACTTGAGCATATACAAGGACTTTATTGATTCAGAACCATAAAGACCAATGTTGTTCCATCAATGGATGCCAGCATCCTGTGGTATATACAAGACCATCTCCTTGGCAGACACACATTGGTCAAAAAGGGAGCTGAAATGACCTAGGCAAAAATGAGCAATAATGACACAAAAAGTGAGCTGTTATGACAATTTATGACCCATCTCCACAGTAGCCTTGACCAGTCAACTGTTGGACACCAACAAGGGGTCAGTCATAACAAGTCATATACCACTGTAATAAGGCAATATTAATTGAATTGGTTAAAAGAATCCACCAACAATAAAATAATGAAAAGTGAAAAGCTCTACAAAAATCTGCTAAATGGATATGTATACTTCATCACACAAGAAATGTTTCATGAATAGGTTAAACTGCAAGACCAAAGACACAATTGCTTTACCAACACTGGTACAATGTTCAGAAAAAGAAACATTATGATGTCTTTTTTTGTATATTTATTTTTCATCCAACCTGCTAACCATTATCTTTCACCAATAAAAAATGTCTGAATAAACAAGATCAGGCATTAGACATGTTTTTTTATGATGATGAATTGTAATGACATGACCTTTTTTATTTGGCTATGGGAAATAAAGAAGTCAGTTTTTCCATCCTCACAAAATCCTCCTTTTTTCCCCCACAATACCAAAGTCTCATAAACAATAATTAATGTTAGATTCATGCACATGAGGCTGTCTTTGTTACTGTTTCTGGTTCATTGAATGTAACCATTTTAACAGTATGAAGTCCTTAAACTTTTAAATAAATGCAAATTCTTCAAATCCCACATGCGAAACCATTTAATATCTCTGACCAAAGAGCAGAGTAATAAAGACGAATCTGTGACCTATGTTGTGTTATAAACCCAGTTGACACCAGCTCATACCTTTAGCAATGACCTATCTTCAGAATGTCAATCTGATCATTGACCTAAATCAAGTTCAATACAAGACATTTTTTTTCAGCACCCCCACTTGACTGATCATTGTCTGTAGCAGACAGTGCCTGTTTTATGAGGAACTATGATGGTTTTTGTCACAAGGGTGAAAGGGAGCAGGAAACTCATTGTGGAAGATGGGGAGGAGGAGGCACCAAGAGGGAGGTCCGGGCCAGCCCCGGTCATGTAACATGGTGTAAATCACTTGGAGTGTGAAACCAGGGCTTGTCCACAGATTGCAGGACACAATGCAGCAGCGGACATTTAGTGTCAACTCATAGAGGTGGGGGAAAGGCCCATCTAGCTAACTACAGTTTGACAAGTTATTTGGATCTGAGTAATCCTTGTACTTACATGCAACTGATCTCGTCTAATCAGTCACGATTCCCCTCCTACTCTAATCTATATCAAATACAGGCTATAATTGTCACCTTTAGAAGAACAGTTTCGACAAGATTCACAGAAATATTCACGATGGTTGGTGTCAAACACTATCCGATATTCATTTCATTGGTTATGCTGACTTAGTGTTGAAACACTATCCAATATTCAATTCATTGGTTATGCTGACTTAGTGTTGAAACACTATCCAATATTCAATTCATTGATTATGCTGACGTTTTAAGTCAATTGAGTCAAATATCTCATTTAGTCAAAAACAAGATACTGATGTTTGGCTTGGCCAAGCCACAAACACAAAGTGCTATATGACTTAAATATCTTCTTTTTTCCCCCAATAAATATGGATCATAAAATGTCTTTACTGCTTTTAACAAAATGTCATAGAAACTTATTCTTATGTTATATGTTTACATGACAAATCTATTTGTATTACACTTTTGCTGATAACAAGAATGATTCACTTTTGTTAAAAAGAAACCCACAAGAAAAATGTATTTGCTATGGTGACAGCAGGTAATGCCTGTCTTCTTTGATCCAGTGCATGAAACACGTGAACTCTGCTACTAGAACAGTTACCCTTCAAAGGAAGCAAATATCTACAGCTGACAATAATTCAGATGACCGGTCAAGGTTGCCAATCCTAACTGAAACTGAATAATTAATATAGGAAGGTATACCATTATCTTTTAATGTGTTTAATGCTTCTGCAGTCCTCCCAGCTGGACGTGTATTACAAGACAGTGGGGATCACCTCGGGGGACTGGGTGGATTTACCTGTCCACTCCAGATTACTGACCAGGAGGTGGTCATCAGACACATTGTTGGCCAGACACTTCAAAGTTTGAGTTTTCAACAAGAAATACCAATGATCATGCTTCATAACTGACCACCAAGGTATTTTTGTGTGTAAATATTATGTATACACCTTGGCCATCTTTCTTACCTGATTTATATGTAGGGAGAGGTATTAAAAACAGCGCTGTCTTGTTTACCGATTACAATTTTCAGTTGAAACAAAAATATGTTTAAACCATACATCAATGAAAACAATATATTAACAGTTATAAATAGAAGCATGTGTTTGATATAAAATGTTGAAAGTCCCCAAAAGAACAGTTGAGGATGTAACAATGTTCGGACCTTTCAGTGCACTATGCATTGTGATGAAACAATAACCACGTTGCATTTTGACTACTGATGTAACACAATCTACACGTCGGTTTATTCTATTATTAGAAGTTTTAACCTGAACAACATCTATTTCTGAAAATCACAAGATAAGATTAAAGGTTACTCTCATGAAGGAAGAGAATTCATGGATGTCAACTTCTTTATTATGAGGAACACAATGTTTCAGAGTATATGTTGTGTTCCTCATAATAAGAAGTTGACATCCATAAATTCCCTTCCTAATGTGTATCGCTACTAAATGTAGTGTTGTGTATTGTGACCCTTCTGTCAAGCAACAGTCTATGTGGGGGCACGGGTGGCCCTGTCGTCTAAGGCGCTGCAATTCGCTGTGCAGAGTTGCGTCCCTTGGGCATGCAAGAAACCTATGATTGTGGGTTTGAATCCCGGTTTGCCCTGATTATGTTTCTAGGTTTGTCAGCACCATACCCATGCTCGTGGTTTTCACAGAAGCGGTAAACGTCTTAGACCTGCATCATTTCGGGCTTTCCTCCCACATTAACCTGACACGCAGCGATATGACTGGAATACTTTTAAAAGCGGCGTTAAACCTAACTCACTCACTCAATAGTCTGTGTTCCCTTTATTGTACTTCATGAGTTTAAGCTAACTGATAACCCTATCAATAGAAAGAAGAAAAAAAAAGAAGAAAAATTTATTGTACATAACCACCCACAGGGGGCAGAGTACAAAACATGAACATCGCTACCGGTGGTTATAATGAAAAGTTATCAACATTGAGTGAGTGAGTATGGTTTTACGCCGCTTTTAGCAGTATTCAAGCAATATCATGGCGGGGGACACCAGAAAATAGGCTTCACACATTGTACCCATGTGGGGAATCGAACCCGGGTCTTGGGAACCAGGCTACCCGACCGCCCCTATAAACATTGACATACTCCTAGAGAGGAGATGCAGATTTTCTTTGCATGAACAATTTATAAATGAAATAGGAGATTTTTGCAAAAGGCACTGGTGGATTTAGCAGTGTTCAACCTAAGCATATAGTGTCATGTACCTAATGTTAAAAGTGAAATATGTAGGTGTCCCAAGATTCCTATACTGCAGCAGCTCAAGGATCTCAGGAATCCCTTTCTTTGAACATACAGCCATGGCATGAAAAAGCAACATTTAGCACAAACACTGGTGTGAAAATAGCAGCAAGTGATTCCCAGCCTGGAAGACTTTCCCTTTGAGAAGTCCCTGGACCTCAGACTTTACGAGGCATTCAAGCCTCCAAACCATTATACTAAGTGAAACTATTCAGCAATGAAGACATCACTTGATTCAATCTTGGCGACCGAGCTGGTGTTCTGATTGATGATGGCATGTCTGTTTGAAGTGGAGCTGGGTTGGGTAACTTTGGTTGGAAGTTAGGTTTCCGTCCTCACTAGCCTTTCAGTTGACTGAAGACGGGGCCTGCTAAGTAGGAATATTTCAGCTGGCTAGTCAGCCTACAAACATGCAAAGTAGACCGACAGAAGCTGGGAGCATCAGATAAACAGGCCGGCTGTGCACCCTGGATGAACCAGATCACCATCAGCATATTGTCCTTGCAGGAGTTCACAAACATACTCATGATTTATCATTCTGAGATAATCCTGATCTTGGATCTCCTGACTTCACAGTAAGCCTAATTACAATAAAGGTTTAATCAATCAAAGATGGCTTAAGTGAAACAGGTTTTAGAGTTATTGTGCATTGCGTAAGGCTAAAATATTTCTCCTTTTGAGTTTGAATCTAAATGGCCAGTTCTATCAATCCTGAAATTGAAAGAAGATACTCTTTGAAATCAGGGCCACATAACACAAAGCAGTCTTAGCATTATGATAGTCTTAAATCTATGTTAGGGTATGGTGTTATAAATCTATGTGGGGTATGGTGAAATAAATTTATGTTAGGGTATCATGTCATAAATCTATGTTAGGGTGTCGTGTCATAAATCTATGTTAGGGTATGGTGTTATAAATCTATGTAGGGTATGTTGTCTTAAATCTATGTTGTTCTGAAATATTTCTCCTTTTCTCACCTGAGTTAGAATGTAAATTACCAGTTCTATCAATACTGAAATTGAAAGGAGATATTACGTAAGTTGGCATAAACTGCATTCACTGTTTGGTGTCTAAAATATAATGTTAAATCTGTGTTAGGGTATGGTGTCTTACATTCATGTTTGGGTATGGTGTCTTAAATCTATGTAACTGTATGGTGTCTTAACTCTATCTTAGGGTATGGTATCATTTATATTTATTAAGGTATGGTATTATTTATCTATATCAGGGTTTGGTATCCTTTTATCTATGTTAGGGTATGGTGTCTAAAATATATCTTAGGGTATGGTGTCTTAAATCTATGTAACTGTATGGTGTCTTAAATCTATCTTAGGGTATGGTATCATTTATATTTATTAAGGTATGGTATTATCTATCTATATCAGGGTTTGGTATCCTTTTATCTATGTTAGGGTATGGTGTCTAAAATATATCTTAGGGTATGGTGTTTTAAATTTATGTAGGGGCAGTCGGGTAGCCTAGGTGTTAAAGCATTCGCTCGTCACGCCTAAGACCCGGGTTCGATTCCAGACATGGGTACAATGTGTGAAGCCCATTTCTGATGTCCCCCGCCGTGATATTGCTAGAATATTGCTAAAAGCGGCGTAAAACCGTACTCACTCACTCACTAAATCTATGTAGATGAATGGTGTTTTAAACTATGTTAGGGTATGGTGTCATTAATCTATGTTAGGGTATGGTGTCATTAATCTATGTTAAGGTATGGTGTCATTAATATATCTTAGGGTATGGTGTCATTAATCTATGTTAGGGTTTGGTGTTTTAAATTATGTCAGGTATGGTGTCATAAATTTATGTTATTGTTTGGTATCCAACTTCTGTGTTAGAATATAGGAGTTACAATTATCTTAGTGCTAAGGTTGCTTTTGGAAGGACACCCTTGATATTAATGTAATTGAAATTATGGTGGATGGTGTTAATTAATGTTAATCAACATTTGATCTTTCTGAAGATATTAAAGTACAAGGTTCTGAACTCATTGGATAAGCCCCAAAGAAAACTACCCCCAGTTTATATAACTTGTATTTGAAGAGAACAGATGTGTGGGATGTAATGTTTGCATCTAAACTGTTTGCCAACTTCCTCCATTGTCACAAATGGACCAAGGAAGAAAACCCTTCCGCCTAATCTTCATTTGATCCCAACACATGTCCTCCCTCACGCCCTAATGTAAATCAAACCCAACCCTTTGTCCCGAACATCTTCATGACATAAATCTACCAGTCCCCATATACTTATATCCCTAATGTAGCAGAGCGCCACCGAAAGGCATGGCTACATGCATCAGATTATTCCCCAATTAAAGGCGTCTACACCGTCCTGGCTTCCACAATGACAGTGATGATGTAACGGAACATTTAGACACCTGGACACACTGGAAATTTGTTGCCACACACAATCTGTTCTGGTAGCTACATAATCCTCTCCAAAACATCTTTTCAGAGAAACATATAGTAAATGGATGGCCATTGTCAGTGTCAAGGCTGATAGAGACAGCGGAGAAAGTGGTACTTATGTTAATGTAAGACATGCCCCTGGGGAGGTATACCTGTATTTACCTGTGTCTACCTGTGTTTTGTCCATGTTGCACAGATTACTGCCATTGTTACTACATTATGTTGGACATGCATTTAGGGAGAGAAACAAGAGTATGCCGAAGACACCAGATGTTTGTTCCGAACAAATTTGTCTAGGGTCACACGCTTAGGCTATCATTACTGTACAAACCATTCCGGGCTGTATAATTGAAAAATAATCTTTTTAACAAAAAAATAGACATTGGGGAGTGAAGTAGGTTACATTTGGAGACATTCTGTCTTCAGGTGAAAAAATGTTAATCATTAGCTATCCTTTTACTTTTAACATTAAAGGTAATTATTGACTGTGTTTCTTTAGAGATTACAGTCATTTCCGTTCAGTGGTGGCAATTTTGAAATAATGTACTGTAGGATAATTGGAGACTTGTTTGGGGTGTTTGGTAAGCTTTCGACAGGCGCAGTGTGAATCTAAGGTAAATATATTGACAGGCTGGATTGATAACATACAAATCTGAAGAAGTAAATAAGGTTAATTTTTTCAGTCTGTCACAAAATACTTGAAACACTGCTGATGCAACATAAAAATGTCATTCACTCACCCACCCAAATCCCACTCACTCACTCACCCACCCAAATCCCACTCACTCACTCACCCACCAAAATCTCACTCACTCACCTACCCAAATCCCACTCACTCACTCACTCTCTTGCTCACCATCCACAGCCAACCCACCCAACCACAGTCCAAGATATATCAGGTCAATTGAATTTCACAAGTCTCAAAACTAGTTGGCACATACTGCAGCGGTAGAAACTAATATTTTTAATCCACTGGTCCTTATAATGATAACATATAGCAAAACCCTTTTAAAATGGAAAATTTCTACTAGGCCTTATAATACTTATAATAACTATTGGGCAGTTTGGCAAGGACTACAGGACTAGTGCCAATTTCTAACGCTGTACTGCCTTAGTTAATATCATAATCAAGAAATCAAATGAAGAATGTTCACAGAAAGATTTTTTTTAAAAATCTTTTCCATCATTTGTATTAGGCTAAAGTTAACCCTTGCTGGTTAACTACTGCAATGTCTTGTTGAGATTTTGGAGAATTGTATGTTCCTCCAACAGAAAGACTGCATGTACCCAGCATTATGTAGAACAGGGATATGTGGTATCTGTGAGACTGGGCTGCTTCTGATGAACATAACCTTTGATGTATGTGACAGTAAACCTCTGTGTACATCCCTGTGAAGTAATAACGTGTTCCTTTTCACACAGAAGGTATGGACAGGGAAACAAAGTTTGTCATGACAATGTCATAAAGTAGTTTTGTCACTTTCATATGACATATTTTATGGAGGCACTACTGACTTATTCAGGTGATGAAGGCTGTGGTAGGTTACTAGTTCAAATCTTTCTCAGGCCCAGCTATCAAAGAAGAATCTTGAGGACCTAAATGACTATTTTGGGTATCATGATTCTTGATCAGTTTGGGTCAACAATAGCAAGTTGACTTTCTCCGCAATTTAAAGCAGCAATTTCATGCTCTTCTTCACCCCCAAGTGTCACTGTTGTGTGCCAAAGAGATTCACCCAAAGAGATTCACCCCAGCAGACTTCTTCCCCAAAATCAAATGGTCTCTAATGTAAGGTGATGAGTTTTCTTCTATAACCACCCACAACGTAATGAGGGCTGTGGAGAGACCAGGCCCACACAATCACATCCCAAACAGAATAGACACAATTTACATTTTAATCCTCGCACACTTGAAACAGGGTTTGAAACTTTCCAATCTTAGATCTCTGACAATGGGCCAAGTTTGAATGTTATCAAGTTTAGACTTGATGGTAGCCAGTCCCCCATAAGGTGAAGTGTAATGAGTGGAAAACGTGGCTTCTATGGCCTCCCATTATAGCAATGTCACACAGACACAGTCATAATGGACCTGAGGGACCGGGCTGGACCAGCCTGCCCTTTGAAGCTAGCCCCAATGGGACCTACACGTGTCTCCCCAGACACATTGACCACCGGACAGAGATAGCCAACACTTGTCCAGCCACAAAAAGAACATAAAAGTCCACCCCAGTACATGAAATGTGGTCATGATGGCCCGGGAGATGGCTAATGAGGAGGACCCTCTACGGAGAGGAGATGGGGAGAGGATTAGTGGGAAGACTGTTGGTGCAGCATGATTCAATGTTGGCCTGTGTTACATGATGCTGAACAGAAGGAATTAGGGGGCTTGGTGGCATTGCGTACAGGGAGACATTAACACATGTAATCGGCCTCTGTAATGGACTGACTTCTTCAGCCTCACCTACTCCACCTTTTGAAGTTTGATGAGGAACAAAGTGGACACTAACTGTTTTAGAATTCAAATTTCATCCCAATTTAGGTTTTATGTCATTGATGCTTTTCTCAGTGACAGCTTTCTGGGAACTATTCTGTTCTCAGTGATTTGTTAGAAAGGGTAGTGTCCACATAACAACATAATGCAGTGAGAAGCATGCTAGAAATGAATTCATTCTTAAGATGGATAGTCAAAGATGTAGCCTTTATTGAAAGCATTATAAATAAATTCTGATGTTCCTTACCATGTTCAAGCTTCCTAACCATTGACTCATTACTGTAAAGTGTTGGCTTCCATTGTCTTTTCTAATCACCTATCAGCGCCAATTATCTGTTGGCTTCCCTTTTTAAGTTTCCACCTTTTGTTATCTTCTTGCTTTTGTTGTTCTTACATGTACATATATATGCTCTCTGCCTCATTGCATTCATTCACCTGATGATGGAGTAAGCATATACTCCGAAACGTTGTGTTCCTCATAACAAAGAAGTTTACATCCATTAATTCTCTTCCTTATGTGTGTCACTTCTAAATGCCTTTCAAAGACTTGACTCCTCCCTTGTTCAAAGTCTAAGAGCCATCACCAGTATGTTCAGAGTATGTTAATTCATTACAACATTGTTCTATGATCTATCAAAGTTCACTTCAGCAGCAAATTTAGTTTCAAGTGAAGTTCCCATGTATCAAATCCACATTAAAAAAAGCCGTGATATTACTGGAATACTGTTAAAAGCGGTGTTAAACCCAACTCACTCACATTCAAAACCTCAAAATTGAACACCGGAAAGCCTATCTCCTAATTCAATCGCTCCAACAACCAACTCCAAATATTAACTCAAACAAAAAGCAGTTCCATCCCACCATCACCAGAAGTACATCACCCTACCTGCCCGAGCAGATGATCCGGTTTGCCTCCGATAACCTCAACAATAACACAAATGATGTTAATGTGATCTGATTTCATATTATAAGGATATAGATTAATCACAATACCATAAACCATCAAACGTCGGCTCACAGATGCCAATCACTATGGACAGCCCAAATGACCTGCTTGGATATTGATAGTTAGAGGGCCCTTGATAATCTTGGTGTGACATGCCAGTGTGATGGATGGATGTAGGTTTGCCACACAAAAATGAAGCTTGCCCTGACTGACAAATGTAAAGCTCCATGCAGACTTTTTGGGTGATATGTGACAGCATGGCCATTATCTAGTCTTCTCCTTCATCTCATCAGCGGGTCTGCTGGACATGAGAGGATTAGCTCGGACACTGGGCGGGCAGACGGTTTGAAAGTAACCGACATTCTGGTTTTCAAACGTGAGTCACACATTGGACAGAACCATATTTCCCATTGGAACATAATTAAGTACAAAATGCATTTTCCCAAATTGATAGTAATGTAAGGCATTTTACGACATGGTCACAAGGATGCAAATTGCCACTTGTCTAATGGTGAAGGTATCCATGGGGCTGGTCAGATTCCAGATTTCAGGTTTAGAGAGACTCTTTATATGTGTTATCATTAATCAAGCCAGACCTTTCAGGTAAAGATTCACACTTTGAGGAGCACCAGACATGGACAATATGTAATATCAGTGAATGTTTTTTGTACAAACATATACTGAGCAAACCTTTGGTGGGTTCATTTTTGAATATCATACAAAATTCCTTGCTAAAATTATATTGTCAGATCATAGGTTTTCAGACATCATACGTTTTTAGACGGACAAGGTTATTGCGACTACTTGCACTATAACAAGGGGTGTGAGGTCACAGACATTGTAAATACTCACATGATGACCTGTTTTTAAGATAAAGTCATGTTTTACAGTTGTTCTTCTGATTAACGAGAAAATTACAAATGTTTTCTAAGGATCCGAGAACCCATAACAGGGATACTTCAACATTTACATTGAACATGAATAGTCCATTATTATACCCTATTCTGCATAACTTACAAAGAGCCTTGCAATGGCATTTGACCCCCCAAAAATGAACTCATACTGCTTAATGTTGAGACTACCGGTTCCATGTTTCTCTAAAAATGTTTTATCTTATTCTTCAAATTCTTCATGAAATGGATCTGTTTGGTGTTGTCCCCAAAGTCTACTAATTAGACATGTATGTATCTTACAAGAACAGTGTTGACAGGACCTGTTACAAACCACCCCATATCTATACAATAAGTCCTAGTTAGACTCTTATCATTTCCTAATTAATTCCATTATTCCAGCAACAGTACATTATATCACAATCATAATCCTCGGATCAAATCAGATCCAGTTATCACAATGTGTCAGAAGCCCTGACATAGAGTACCAACACTGTAGGTATACACATGACACCAATTATCACCAAACTGTCGGTATGGCAGGTAATTACCTCCCCTTGGTGCTGGCCCAACGTGACCCTCACCTAGCAGGTGCCCCTCCTAGGAGGTCCTGAGGGGTGCTGTCTGAGCAGATATTGACATTTCATTAGATATCAAACTAAAGCCTTTAAGACGTCACCTCTCTCCGATTTCAGTATTTATTTACATGTGACCGACATCAGTTTTTGTTGGAAATTGAAAGATAATATCCAACAGTTACGGCCTCCCGACAACATTTCCTTGTCTTTTGACTGGGAAGTGGCTCTATATCAACTAAGCATCTACGTCCTTGCACAGATTTCTTAAGGCATGTCATAAGTGGGTGAAAAGATTTTCAGGAAGTGAGAAGAAAAGATTTCACGCTTGATGACCGCAGACTGAGTGTTCAACCCTAGTGTTCTCCAGTGAAAGAAAGGTCATGCTATATAAAAAGGTTGTACTTGATTTGATCAATTTTCGTGTCTGCTTATCAAATTTTTCAGTGCATACAGTAATCCATTTTGGCCATGAAGTGTTAAAAAAAAATCAATTTCTGTGGTCTTTTTGACTGACAAGTTGCCATTATCTTTCAACACATCTACCAGTCGCCATGGAAGTCGAGGAAATACAAATATAATTTGATCTCCTCCAGGTTCAAGGACCATTTGTATGGAAATATAATTGAATTTAATAAGAGAACGGTATTTTGCCATGTCCTTATGACAAGCAAATTGTTCCACCCTACTATTACAGAAAAGTACCATTTATAAAAAAATGTTCCCACAAGCTCAGTAGCAGGTTAACTGCCCCACGGCTGTACTTTTCACAGTTAGGGACAGGAGCAGAACTAATTTACATGGAGTTGTAAATAACACTGTATTATCAGTCACCACCCCCTCCCATGGTCTGCTGATGACCCCCTCTCCCCCAGCCCCTGGGGACCACCACCGTCCCAGCCCATATTTAAGTAATAGGTCATGGACAGAGGTAGAGTGCAGGGAAAGGCTTCCTAACCTCGTCTTGCTTGTAATTAGGGGGTACTGGCAATTTTATCGAACTGTAATACTAAGATGGAGCTGTTTTCTATTAAGATCCCATAAAGGTGCTCCCTTGTTAGGAATATGGTCTCTCTTTGGAGTGTGCAAATCAATTTTGGGCTCATTATAAAGCTGTGAAGTTCATTTTTAACTGCATTTTGAGCACACTTCCTTGCAATATTGCCTTCTCACACCCTGGGAACATCGCCTCACCGCCCACAAGGGAAACCTATGTAGAGGGGCTTAATTCAACCATATTTAAATACTGGAATACAAACAAACATCCCTTTCATCTTCAAGAGTCCATATTGGCTGAGGTTTAATTATCCATGATGTTTGTGCTACTTGCCAGTTTAGGTGCCTTTTACAAATATTTGTAATATTGTAGGAAATTCAAAACGTCAACACCACAGAATAATCAGTCTTCACTATCTGCTGAAACAGATTCTATTGGGCGTAAAATCAATAAAAATATTTTTCTTCTCAAGATATTTCCTTGAAGCAGATTCTTGTTCATAGTGTTTAAGAACATGACAATGTCTATATTTGATGATCATTTTGAGTGGGCTATTTTGGGTCACACTGATAGTTTATGTTTTAACTCGTAATAATGTTTATCCTATACCTTTCATACTTAATCGTAGTTTTTAAGATACCAACTTCTTTAAACAAATATTTGTCCTATTAATCAAATACCAATTAATTTTGAAAATGTTTTAAAGACAGAATATTGTTTTGGTCACTGCTTCAAGGCAATTTCATTTAAAAATAATTATTTTTTGCAGTATTTTATTAACATTATTTGTTTAAAAACATTCCAAAACTGAATATCAAATGGCCGGTTTCATAGCTAAATGCTTTTCACACCTTTTTCTAATGTTCCTCCAGACACCTGTCACCTGTAATCAAAACCATTAGGAGCTATCGATACAGCATATAATCACTGTCATGACATAGATAAACATTCTATAGTAGGAATCCCAGCAGCTGTTCACAGCAGATTGGCTCCATCATAGCAATGATTATAAAAGACTGGCTCAATCATAACACATCATCACAAAGGAGCAACCCCTGAATGTTTTATGATTATTGGAACAAACACAATGCAATGACAATTGATGGGAACAATCACAACAGGTGTAACAAGATGTGGCCAGGTAATGTCAGGATGACCTCACTCAGGTGTGCACGTAGGATCTTACCTGTACAACAACAGGTGGATGGTGTTAAGGTTAGTCGGTATATTGCACGGATCACTTTACAAGAATGATGACTGTAAAAATATTGTGTGAGGAAATAGGCTGTCTTTTGATTTGATGTTTTAAGTTTATTTTTGTGGCAATTAACATGATGGTATTTTCATTGCAGGATTTCTTTACATAATTGTAAATTCTAATATCATTATTGTAAAATCCATAAATAATTGTAAGACCTTTTTACACAAAAGGTCACTTTATTCGTAATTGTGCAAGGGTGTGAAATTATCATTCTAGAAGTCTCTCAGATGTTTTTTTGTGTTTTAAAAGTTTGAGTGAGTTATCCATTTCCTTTAAAACGCCCATAATATTGTTCCAGTTGAAATACAGAAATGTATGAAAAGACTACCGCTTGATGTAGGGAGGCTGTAGATGTTGAAATGCATGTCAAAGTTGACCTAACTTCAAATTACAGAAAAGAATATTGTCCATTTCCGACCTCCTGAAAATGACACGATTAGCAATTATTGAAATCACTGAAGTATGACAAGCAAGTCCCTGGTTTTAGACATGAATTGTAAAAAGCTTTTAGTGATGGTCTGCTTGGCACATGCTCTGTTAAAATTAATTGTGAATGGGTTGAATTTCGTGGTGATGAATTTGAATGTCTTGTTAAAGATCTGACAATCATAATCCTGCCTTAGATAAAAAACAGGTGTAGCATATTTGATACATTTCCAAAGTTTAATCATTTCCGCATTAGTGATATCTTTGGGAATGGCCTTAAGAGGAGGATTTTGATAACATTTAAATTACATTTCATGAGCTATTTGATGGATGGAATTTATGTGTTACCTTGAGGATTTCACACCTACATTTTAAATAATTTGTTCATTTTAAGGTTAATGTCATACTTCATGATTTTGATGGAGTTGCTTGTCTCTCACTATACCAAACATTCATTGTCAGTATCAAGCCTCTGCCTAAAATATGTTTTCATAAATTCAAATCAATTGTCAGTAAAAAAAGAATTACAGTTGAAAACATAAAAAAACATGTTCAGAACCACACTATTGAGCCCAAATACAGTTTCTTCACTGTCCCATGGTTTATCTATTCAATCTTCAGTTTTATTAATGCATATATCAGATTTGTTGTTCATGTTTTATTTTCATTGTGTGAATGTTCTAGCTTCATCAGTTACCACTATCAGTTCAGTGGCCACAGTGCCCATTCTGCTTGGCTGCGATGGATGCTGTTAATGTACATTGGCTTACTTTGAAATAGGCTTTCAACACCAGCATATTTCCTTATAACATGATTAATGGGTCAGTCCTTTTATTGAAGCTCTCGCCTGGTACATATTTCTATGTGTCAACCCCGGAACATAATACCAGTCAACAATCGTTGAATAAATATTGTCTCTATCCCATCAAGCCTGCTCACTCTTCACTTCAAATGTTTGTTTGTTTTTTTAACATTGAACTCAGCAATATTCCAGCTATATGACAGCAGTCTATAAATAATCAAGTATGGACCAGACAATCCAGTGGTTGACATCATGAGCATTGATCCGTGTGGCCATTAGGCCGTTGGTCCAAGACAAGTGAAAATCAAGAGGGGAGAGTTGCCTTCATCCAAAAATCTAGTAATTTTACAAAAAATCTCTTGTCCTAATTGAGCTGCAGACAAGTTGGATATGACCCATGATGGTACCTGATGGGTTTACTAATTGTTAAAGTAAAATACACTGTAACTAATTTGATTTGTTTATTACCATAATAGATTGACACATCACATAATAATCGCTTCCTGGATTACCGTATTTGACGTAATAAGCGCCCCACTCTAATAAGCGCCCACAGAGATATTTGCTAATATATTGGCTCGTGAACAATTCCAATTAGCACTCCTTCCGATTGATCAATGTACACAAGACTTATTTATTCGCGTACATTACGCACTGGTGTGTTATATGCATTCTTAATTATGGGCAATTAAATGCTGGAAAAATGTATCTGTCGCATATAAACATTTCAGTGTGTCAGCATAAACCACGAAATTTATCTTTCAACTCTCTTTTTTCCACGAATAATTCTAATAAGAGCCCCCTATTTCTAATTTTGAGAGCGCCCTGGGCGCTTATTACGTAGAATACGGTATGTGTATTCATCTAACACTGTACGTTAACTTGTACTCTCACAATGTACCCCTCATTTTCCCAAAGCTGCATCCACGCTTGATCTAGTTTTGTCCCCACACCCTCTGTCTTGCTCCATGGTACCATTACGTTATATCATTGGGAATAACACCACTTATCTCAGCAGAGGCATTCTCAGTCAATTCTCAGGGGCTTCATTAAAGCCAAGTAAAAAAGGGAATTGATTCTGTGCAATTGAAGTTAAGACCATCTTTACTATGGGCAGGTGATCATTGTTTGCTAAAGCAATTCCGAACATCTCAATTTGGATGTCCAGGCCGCCAGCCTTTGATGTTTGACTCTCTCACTAATCCTTGTCAAAGGCAACAAGTTTGAAGTATGTGATAAACCCTATACAAGTAGCTCTTGACTATGTAATATTTAGCATGGGGCTAACACCAGGCTTATGTCATGTCCTAGGGACTAGCATGGACTTGAAGGGGGCAGGGATATTATCCTTGGACTTCCTACAGCTTTGCGGGGGCAGGGCAGACTATTGTGTCAGATTATTGTTCAGTGATAGCAACCCTGTGACATCAATGTTTGGGATGGCTGTTTGCATCCGTTTGAAAATAGGGATTTGGCAACATTTCAATTAGGCGTCTGTATCATCTTATACATCAGACAATTTCAAAATGAAGAGTTTTATATTGCTGAGCCTTTCCTTGAAAGAATTATAAGGATTACTACAGATTGGCCTTATCTGATTGTGTACCTCGTGAACCACAGACTTCTATGGGCTCTGCTCAAACATACAGGATTATTACTGATGTTAGTTTTTGGAAGAATTATATTAATGTTTTATGGACATATTTGTGAATAAGTTAATCATTGTTGGTGCACTGACACATTCCCTTTTTGTGTATGCTTCTAATCATTTAAGGTCGACCGCCTTGGTGGTCTAGTGGTTAGATCATCTGCATGGATAGCGGAAGGGTAGTGGTTTGATCCCTGGACGTGTCATACCAAAAGATGTCAGAAGATGGTACTTGTTACCCAGTCTGGTACTCGGCATTAGGGGATAAAACAAGGACAGCTCGGAGTCAGTATACTGTCATTTGGACATCCACTGCGGCGTGGTATCTCAGTGGGCTAATAAGACACCCCACACTTATACAAGTGCAATAATCGTGAACACGACGTTAGACCCCGTTTCACCTCACCTCCTAGCATATAGCATTGTGTACACTGCATTGTAGACTAACATCTAGTCTCTGAAATAAACATAATTTACAGAATTGTTTTTGTTAACTTATAGTTATAAAATACATGTATAGTAAAAAGGAGCTGAGAGTCTTTCTTCCTCTTCAGATGTTGCAGTAATCTAGACTTGTCAAATATTATATACTTGCATGGGCTGTAATGGATATATTTTTTTCAGGGTCTGTATGACAGACAAACTGCATTGAGTACAGACAGGAGTGGATAGTACAGACGGGAGGGGTTGTTATAGAACATGTTTCATTCATGCCATATCTGCTCATCTCGACATATGACTAAGTATTTTAAACGCATAACACGTTCAAATGTCAGGTGACCTCTTGACAGTACAGAAGCACTGACTATGTAAGTCTGTCATCAACAACAGGAAGTGTGCACACCATGCACAGCGGTCAGTCAAGAACAGCAGGAATTAACAGCCAATTTACACCCAATATCCTCTTTAACTGGAACAGAACAGTCAGGCATGGTCGGTGCCATCTATAAAACCTTCCTGTTTGCACCACTAGGGCAGTGGGGGCAGGTGAATTATGGCTCCGGCCAACACCCAGGCTAGAATACCATCTGACGCTCATGGTCATCCATGACATGCTTGACCTTGGTCCATTTCAGTTTCCTTGGAAGAGTTGAGTTTCCAATTAGTGTTCTGTTGGTTATTCACTATCTAGGCAGCCACTGATTTATTACTTGGTAAGACAGTCTCCAGACTCTGTAAGTTGTAAACTGTGTTAGTCACTGGTCAAAAATGGTTGCTGGCACCATAAAACACCTCAACTTGGCAGCTAACAAATTGGACATTTGTTACTGCAGACATACCAGTGTTAAGAATTTTAACTGGCAGAACAGGACAGAAGTCATTCCTATGTGACTTAAGGATTGAAACTCAAATCTGTTTCAAACAGTAGGCCACCATGCTTTTTGTCACACAGTTTTAACGAGCACACTTATAACAAACCGACGGATATACCAAACTTATGTTTGGGTCAAGGCCATTTGCTGTATATATGCTGAACATATGCTTGTAAAGAACTATGGTTATAACCAACTAATATTAGGCTAAAAAAAAGTCTTGGTTCTCAGGCACCGCCCGCATCATCATAAAGTTTGCGGCACGTTTCGTTTCTATTTCCATTTTTTTTTTAAATAAATTAAAAAATCCTCAAATATTCCAAGTCAAACTGCGACACACACACACACACACACACACACACACACACACACACACACACACACACACACACACACACACACACACACACACACACACCAAAAAAAAGACAACGCCCGCCCACACTATATTTTACAAAAAAAACTGCCTGAGAACCTTTACCTTTGCCTTTATTTTTTTAAGCCTTAGTGGTTCCTTTGAGTTCTTATGACTGTAGTGAATGAATCTGTGGGTGGCATATCTAAGTACTATCAGTGACGCACAACCCTTCAGCATGACCAGACTATATGTATGTTCTGAAACCAAAATCAGTAAAGATTATGAAACAACAAGTCTCTAGCCAGCTCTATACCATGAAATCCGCATCAGGAAATATAATTAGAGAGAAATGTATTGTGTAATTAAAGATTTCATATGTCAGTGTAAGTGACCGTAATGCAGGTTGGCTGGGCAGGTGATCGTCCCTATTTCATACAAGCCCTGTAGGGATTCCATACCCGAGTTGGTCTCCACTACCCTATGCCTGTCTAGGAGCCCTCCAAAGTGATGTGACTATCATAGAAGAATGGTAGGCAGTTGGTAGGGGTGTAACGATTCATTGATGTATTGGGCATTCACAACTGACCATATGAGGCATCTATACCTGTATTCACCTGTTCATGTATTGATTCATGATTTCATTCTGTATCACTTACCACAAAATAATATTTCCAAAGTTTTGCCTTAACTACTTAGGCTAATGTAAACTTACCACCAGTCTTGAAACAAAATGCTAAATCTGTTCCCTTATACTCTTATACAAGCTTAAAACGTAAAAGTCTTGCGAACATAGGGACTTTCATGCAGAAACAGCACAAAGAAGTATCTTAATCACTCTGTATCAGTGAGGTAGGCATGTCATGACTGCCCTACCGATGGTTACCCATTTCTAAATGATTTTATTGTATAATATAAACATATATATTTCCAAAGTCTTGCAATGACTACTTGGGCTTGTGTTGACAAAAAAGAAAATGCTAAATCTTAAATTTTGCATCATACTATTATAACAAGCCTAAAATTTCCAAGTCTTGCAATCAGGGGGAATCTTATGCAAAAAATGGCATAAATCAAGTATCACAACACGTATCGATATGGTAGGTATTTATCTTGTGACACTGCTGATGGATATTCCTCTTTAGCTTATAGTCCAATCATGGACATATTTTTTGTATCCACTTAACTTCCTGCTGCTGTGTGACTGCTACATTGTACTAACTACTCCTCTCACTTCCAGGAAGAGGAGGCCGAGTGGGTGGGCCTCACCTTAGGCCAGGCTATGCACAAGGCTCGTGACAAACACGCCAAGGAGAACCCCACCAGGCCACTGAAGGAGGTCTTCACTCAGCAGTTCATTCAGGATCTCTCAGGTAACATCTTGCTTACCAAGACACATGGACAGAAATGCATGCTTTTTGTTTGTTTGTTTGCCGAACTCAGCAATAGTGATTGACATCATGAGCATCAGTCCATGCAATTGGGTTCGATGACATGCTTCAACCAAGTCAGCGAGCCTGACCACCTGATCCCGTTAGTCGCCTCTTACGACAAGCATAGTCGCCTTTTAGGGCAAGCATGGGTTTCTGAAGACCTGTTCTAACCCGGGTCTTCATGGATCAAAACACATGCAGTTGAAACTTACAACATCTCACTGGTCACATAAATGTATTCATGGTGTCAATATTCATTATGAATGCATTATGATAACTGTCAATTAATTATTCATCATTTTCAATCTGTCAACAAATTTATGACGACAAATCTCAATTGGTGCAACATTGATCAAATAGAAACAAATATGGCTTAAATTTCTTAAACTATAAGTTCCAATAATGTTAAATTCTGTGATGATTTTGAATATCCATTATTGTAAATAAACTAAATACTGCAAATGTCTGCAGGGTTTTATCTTGACCTGCAAAAGTAGGGGTCCTGGGGACCCCAGTAATTAATTTGAAGGATCCATTCAGGCAATGTGAGGGTCCTGTAAAGTAATGAAATGATGTAGTGAACTGCATGTTCAGATAATTACTGTAGAGCCTGGGATGAATCAAGGGCCATGTGGACCGAGGTCCTGATTGATGGATGAAATGACAGACACCCCTATCTGCTCCTGATGCACACTGGGTACAATGAATATTACTGTGCGTCCCTCGGGACGCAGTATATTCTTTTTCTGTGTCCAGGCTAACATTTGTGCAAACTGGAGGCATATTTGACCGTCGCATGAAACCCTGTGTCTGTCTTGTCATATTCATCTTATCGAGAGTAGGGTTCATGATACATATCATATATTTAGGTAAGCGTCATATGACATCCCTTTGATAGTTAACAGTTTGTCTGGTGGTGGATGTGGCACTGTTGCTTGACGTAAAGTCACGGTTATGTTTTTGTTATTCACCCCTATTGGCTGATGAAGCCATTAACATCAATCTCAACCAAGTAAAACACTGCAGTCACATGATAAAGATAGAGGATCACAAAGCAGACGGCAACCAAGCTGCATGCAGAAAGACATCCATCTCATGGTACAGCAGAAGATTACATTTTCCCATTTATTATCATTATTCTGGGCTAGAGAGAGAACATAATGCATACCAGTGATGATCCCTATAATACATCAATCACAGACTTTCATGTGAGAAATCCCCTCAAAAAGATAATGGGCATACAATAAGCTCAACATCTTCTTTGTCCAAGGATAATATACAGTCTAAGATTCAAGCACACATCCCTTACTCCACAAGCACCACCTGCACTGTGCAGATTCCCTGCAACTAGACCTACCACCCCACCCCACCCCACCCCACCCCACCACACCCCAGCCCACCCCATTTAGACTTGAACCGGCTTTAGACATGATCAGATCATCCTCATTTATCCAGTGTATTATATTTTCCAATTCTTTTACCATCAACACCCCTTCTTCTCCACTCTGGTTTATATTGAGTCCTTTTCACATGACACAATGTTGTGTACCATCTCAAACACATCCAGGAACGCCTGGTGCTATAAGGACTTCCCTCCTACTCTCTCATTATGCGAGAAAATGGCTTTTCCAGCCACAAGTTCACGCATAACAGTCTTCTATACTGAATAAATGAATTGAAGACACTCTCCTTCGAGGCGGCCAATTTGAATGAAGATCCATGCCAAACTCATTCATATTGATTGGCTGTTATATCAAACTCATGCGCAACAAAATTCTGTGGAAAGTGTTAAGAGATGGAAATTGTGAAGACACTTCACTGACCATAAATAGGCAGAATCTTGCAAAGATAAAAAACTAGTACATTAAAAACACCCGAATCCTGTACACACCTTACCCGACACAGGTCAGGACTGTTTATATGAAAGAAGTAATTACAACATATACAAGTTAAATACCACCAGGGTTTCACCTTGACTTACAGAAGAAGGGGGGGCGGGGACCCTCAATAAGTAATATTGGGGGTCCTTGCTGGCAACATGTAGTGTACTGTACGTTTAGATAATTACTTTAGAGTGTGGAATGAATCAATGACCATCTGGACAGTGGTCATGATTGATGGATGAAATGACACCTATAACTGCTCTTGTACTGCAGGTACAATGAATATCATTGCGCATCCCTCGGGACGCAGTGTTGTTGTTTTTTCTGCATTCATTCTCTACATTTTTGTGCGTACTTTATGCACATTTGTGAGTAGTGTACAATACTAAAACCCTGGAACACCCCCAGTGTTTCATGACTATGGTTAATATGTCATGGCTGGTGCATACTGCAACAGACAGCCTTCCAATTGTAGGTTTTCTCTAAATTGTTTTGAGTAGTATACATTTAGGAAAGATGACTAATCCTGGATCCACGTTTGTCTTTTCAGAAGGAACTGCAGAGCATCAAACAGAGTAAGTGTGGTATTTCCCCTTCATATCAGTAGTTCACCAATTTCACAGACATGGTTGATAAATTAATTTCCATACTGATCAAATTATTTTGATAATGATAGGACAAAGAGTTGCTATCTGGTTGAGATACGCAGACACGTGGGTAGGTAGTGACACCATATGATTCCCAGCAGGAGCTGACAGACATCTTTGTTTGATAAGCAGCTGGCATTGTGAGGCTCATTATTTCCGGGGATCACATCAGGTCGTCCCTGTCCCAAAGTACCAGTGGATGTCCAGTGGATTTGATTGTTTTCTTTCATTCCGTGATGGCCTTCGGACCTGTGATACCCTGGTGTCAAGCAAGGTCGACATGGACCTCATACATGTCAGTGTAGAGAGAGCGATTCAAAATTGAAATTTCCTGAAGGCCATGCAAGGTCAACAGTTTGTAAGATGTCTGTCACATGTCTGATGTGATGAACTACCAGAGAATTTGTCACTTCCGAAGAGTGAATTAAGTTCAGATATTTGAAGCCTTTGTTTCCTGTAGGATGTCTGATTTTAATCAGTTGTGTTTTCTATCTCAGGGACTCCTGGATGAGCAAACTGATTCCATTTGGTTCAAAGACCAGCTCGAAGAGTTGACCTCGCCACACCTTGTCCCTGCATTGCATTTGTAGTGGAAACAGATATCATCGGAGGATGGCCAACATCAAACAGTTCATGCAGTCAGTCTACACTACCTAGCTGGAACCTGTCTGTGACAAGCATTTAAACCAATTAGTAGCCGATCATATTTCATCTTAACCAAGTTTTTATCATATCTACTTTACCATTCTTTCATTTGAACTGTACAATGAGTCACCAGTTTTATTTCCATTTTACTGATTTTCTTGGCACCATTAAAAGCAGGTTTATCCATAAAACAATATTATGTTTTGTCCATTGAGGAGCCTGTTCTCAAGATTTCTGATGTGTTGTGACTGTGTATGATTATGTTTCATGCCAGGGAAGATGTGTCTGTGTGTGACAGCAGTACTCCAGCAGTTCTCAGTCAAATCACGCATCAGGTATATGTTGTTGCTGTAGTTGGAACATGTTTGATGAATAAAGGTGGACTTTTGTCATCTCTGATTGCTTCCTTGGAAAGTGTGGCCCTGTAAGAGGCAGACTGGGCTGTTGGGGAGGGGGTAACCTGGTTGTTAAGGCGATCGCCCGTCACACTGAACACCTGGTCTCTCTCTCTCTCTCTCTCTCTCTCTCTCTCTCTCTCTCTCTCAGAGGAAGACAAAAGTTCTCTCTCTCTCTCTCTCTCTCAGAGGAAGACAAAAGTTCTTATAGGAAAAGCTCTTTTTACAACATGGAAATGATGACCTACGGTAAATGGACTGTTTCTTCATTAATCTATACCGAATCAGTTCTACAAACCATTGTGGGGGTTTATGAATCACTTACTTCTTGCCTCCTGCCGGGATGTGACGACAGTCACCATGACTACTGTTTCAGTGACAGGACATCCAGCACTCATTACAGAGCCAATACATCAGATTCAACACACATCTCTGTGAGGAGTCAAGTGACCAATTACCAGTGAAAACGGTGGGCCAGGTATCAGAAAACAGGGCCAGGAGACACATATAGCTCAGAAATGGATGGTCATTTAATGTTAAATTCAGGGCACAATAACCCAGGCCTGTCATTGTGCACACTGCTCTGTAGAAGATGATCTGGTTGTGTGTCTGTTTTAGGAATATAGTATCCCTGGACTATACAGCCCAGTTGATGTTAGGATAAGCCCCTAATGAATCATAGTTCACTGTCATTGCCTGTGCCATCCCTCCCTGGACAGATGAAAAGATTGGTTGTGGTTTATCAACAGGATACTGTGATCACCAGCATATGAATGAATGTCAACATTGTGTGTCTAGACCACGTGTCCACACAACTGCCAGCCATAGGAAGTGGTGTTACAAAGACATGATTATTTAGTACATAAATCACTGTCCATGTACTGATAACACCAGGTGCTACCTGCTACATACTCAACATGCATCTATACCCAGTACACACCCCCCTCCCTCACACCTCTATACCCAGCACATAGACCCCTCCCTGCCACATCCCCAACCCTCTCTGCCACACCCCACCCTGTCACATCCCCACCCCCTCTCTACCCAGTACACAACCCCTCCCTGCCACATCCCCACCCCCTCTATACCCAGTACACAACCCCTCCCTGCCACATCCCCACCCCCTCTCTACCCAGTACACAACCCCTCTCTGCCACATCACCACCCCCTCTATACCCAGTACACACCCCACCCTGTCACATCCCCACTCCCTCTCTATCCAGTACACAGCCCTCCCTGCCACATCCCCACCCCCTCTCTACCCAGTACACACCCCTCCCTGCCACATCCCCACTCCCTCTCTACCCAGTACACATCCCACTCTGCCACATCCCCACCCCTCTCTACCCAGTACACACCCCTCCCTGCCACATCCCCACCCCTTCTCTACCCAGTACACACCCCTCCCTGCCACATCCCCACCCCCTCTCTACCCAGTACACACCCCCACCCTGCCACATCCCCACCCCCTCTATACCCAGTACACACACCCTCCCTGTCACATCCCCACCCCCTCCCTGTCACACCCTCCCTGTCACATCCCCACCCCCTCTCTACCCAGTACACATCCCACCCTGCCACATCCCCACTCCCTCTCTACCCAGTACACATCCCACTCTGCCACATCCCCACCCCTCTCTACCCAGTACACACCCCTCCCTGCCAGATCCCCACCCCCTCTCTACCCAGTACACACCCCTCCCTGCTACATCCCCACCCCCTCTCTACCCAGTACACACCCCACCCTGTCACATCCCCACTCCCTCTCTATCCAGTACACACCCCTCCCTGCCACATCCCCACCCCCTCTCTACCCAGTACACACCCCTCCCTGCCACATCCCCACCCCCTCTCTACCCAGTACACATCCCACTCTGCCACATCCCCACCCCCTCTCTACCCAGTGCACCCACCACCCTTCCACATCCCCTCCCCCTCTATGCCCAGTGCTGAGACCCCTCTATGCCCAGTACTGAGACCCCTCTATGCGCAGTGCTGAGACCCCTCTATGCCCAGTGCTGAGACCCCTCTATGCCCAGTGCTGAGACCCTTCCCTGTCACATCCCCACCCCCTCTCTACCCAGTACACACACACACCCTGCCAGATCCCCATCCCCTCTCTACCCAGTAAACCCCCCACCCTTCCACATCCCCTCCCCCTCTATGCCCAGTGCTGAGACCCCTCCCTGTCACATCCCCACTCCCTCTCTACCAGTACACACACCCCTCCCTGCCACATCCCCATCCCCTCTCTACCAGTACACACACCCCTCCCTGCCCACTTCACCCCCCAGCCATGTGTCTAACTGTGATAGGGTTTCACTATACAGGTCCATATCCCACCATGTTATCTCTCCTATTCACTCCACCCTACTCAAGTCTACTCTACTCTCAGCAGTGATTTTGCTTGAGGCATGGTATAAGGAAAGTATCATGATCTTATCTATTGATGGACATCAATCTATATTACCAATATAGAAAAGATCTTTAGGACATATTGGTTGACAATTGGGCAAAATCTAAAGCCCTGCTCTCTGATCTGGTCACCCTGTATTTAAATTTCAACACAAGTAAAATTGTTTCTAAATATTCTTTAGGAATGAGAATTGTAAAATATCACTGTGTAATGCAACAAATAAACAAACTACAAAGATTGAAAGTTGTCCTCCAACAGCTCTGTATACATTTACTTTAAATATTTGTTTGAATTTTGCCAACAGCAGTACAGAGAACGTCCAACAGCCACATGTTCAACTATTGTGGGCAGAGGAGCAGTAACCCTCCACACATGGGCAGCAGCCTTGTCAACATAAATAAACTGTCGCTATGGTAATGCCAGTTTTTGTTTATAGTGATGATATGTAAACTATGGACAATTACTACCAGCTGACCCATCTTGAGCTGGTTCAGTGCTGAGGGCTTGGGGCAGGCTGGATACAATCTCTCACAAGTCAAACATCTGCCGACAACTGACACAGGTCTGCATGTCGTAGTGGTGACTACCTATGCTATTAGGTCTACATACAAGTAAAGCAAGGATGGCCTGTCTGTGTCAAGATTCACACTTTTGTATGATAAAAGTACCCTCAATTGTATTTCTACCTTACAAATCACAACAAACTTTGACTTGGTAATATTGTTGAATTTCAAATAGCATTAATGTCAATGTTGATTTGATCCATGTGGCGCCTCTATCTTCATGAAATCAGCTGGCACGGGTTATAACAAATATTTTAGGCTGTTATACAACTAATGAACTATGATAGTGTGTGATTGTACACATCGTCTTTTAGGCTAACAAGAATCATTACGACATTAGGCCTAACGGTGAAACAAACATAATTCACGTCTGCTAGTTCCAAACTTTGATAACTTCCGCTGGTGCTAGCCAGGATATGTTTATTGAAGAAAAGAAAACTACAGTAGATACTCAAGAGCCGTAATTTAATTTATCTCCAAAGTGACAAAATATTTTCGCAACAACAGCCAGATTACGAATCTCTGGTAATATCTGGCAAAAATGATTTACTAAAAATAAGGAACAAAAACAATTTTTTCGACGGTCAATTTGACAGGTAGATCTATTTTATCTAAGACTACAAACAAACGTTCATAATCTGGTCCTATATTCTCATAAACAGTAAAAAAATACTCATAAACACAAAAAGGGATGCATAGAAAATACGGAACGGCGTTGATGTGGATTTGACCGCTAATTAATCAACCGTGATATTTGCAGACTGTTCAGCGCCGTTCTTCCGCCTGCATATTTAAAGCATGTTCAACATTTAACGCATATGGTTTGAAAAAAAACGGTCGATTAATTATGAATTTGCCTCATGTACGTACCTGCAGTCCATCTGTTGAAACAAGTATCAGTGTTGAAGTGGTAGTGAAACTCGCAATATTTGAAATCAGCCGCACGTGCACTGATGTCAACATGGCGTAAGGTCAGGGGTCAGACAGCCGAGAATGAAGTCATGGCTTGTTTGAACCTAACGTGAATTTTAGATTAGAAGCGTCTTGTCATAAAAATAATGCATTTTATAAAAGACGTTCCGTATGCTCATAAAAAATTCTGTTATATTGAACACCGCCGGTCGCGGGCACCTGTTCTAAGACAAGGTCGCGTGTCACCTGCCCACTAAACGCTATAATGACGCCCTTCTTACATTCTGGTGTCTTTCGCACAAAGGTTTGCGCATAAGTAATTCATAGGTTATGTTTGAATTAAAGAAAGAAGATATTAATTTTTCATGGCATAATCATTACTCAAAGTTTCAGTTAAGCTTTTCGAAAAGAATACACTGTCGCTTGAGCCTGTCAGTACGACATATGGGTTGGCAAAACAATACATGTAAGCGATCTCGGCAGTTCTTCAATATAGATCAACTCAAATGTGGACTTCAGAAATGTCCCTTCAACATTTAAATTCAAATTAATATTGAAAGTAAAGAACGAGTAAAACAAATTCAACTATGCCTGAAACGGTTTCTTTCCATTTAACTTTTCGTCTCGACAACCATATATATAATTCTGTGAGCAATTATGATCTAATAATTTGAGCAATAAAATACGAAATTAATGAGAACACCCGTTGCCTAAATTCTGTTTGATGTATTTATTTCAATTTGTCGAAATGTTGTGAGAAGCATATCATTGCACGTAAATCAACACGTGAATAATGCATGTGTGTTTCTTGTAGTCGCCCTGACTTAAGAGAGACACATCTCAGCTGTTGCAAATTGCCAGATGCACATCGCAAATGTTGTTGTAGCGGTGTCCGTTTGGTTCACAAACCACATCTGGAAGATTTATGCTAAAAAATCTTCGAAAATATTTATTCAGCCGGACGGAGGGTCCAGATGCAAGACAACTTCTCATGAATAATTCTCACACACCGACCAATGCTTCTTTGATGAGAGCCAATCTGATGAAAAGATAACTGTCAGCCGCAGGGTCATTCTATTGGAATTGGCCAGTTCCTATTTGTGGCTAAATCATCGATAATATGCTGATATAAATCTGTTGTTGTTTCAAGACGGGGGGTGGGGTAGGGGTTTTCGTCATTCGCGATGGATATGTCTTCCTCGGACTCGTCGACCCACGATCTGACCTCTGACACGACCGAAATTCCTGGTCATGCTTAGCTTGGTCGCTAGGTTGCTTGGAAATAATGACATGGAATAGGAAATCATATTTTGTTCGTTATTAAACACAAAATTTAAGCTAAGCTAGAGAAATACTTCAAGTAATTGAGAGAAAAACGTGGACATTCCGGGTTAGAATTAATCGCCAGCAACCGACATGTATGGTCGAGAAGAGTGAGTGAGTGAGTTGGGTTTAACGCCGCTTATAACAGTATTCCAGTTATATCACGGCGTGTCAGCTTAATGTGGGAGGAAAGCCCGAAGCTTTTGCTGGTCTCAGACGTTTACCACTTCGGTGAAACCCACGAGCACGGGTATGGTGCTGACAAACCTAGAAACATAATCGGGGCGAACCGGGATTCGTGAAGAGACGTGATGGATCGGGTGGTCAGGCTTGGTGAATTGGTTGATTGCGTGGCATCGTACCCTGGCGGCGTGGATCGTTGCCCATATCACTCTGTGGATTGTCCAGACCAGATTATTCACAGGCGGTCGTCATTTTTGTTGTTATCTTGCTGAGAGTGGCGTTAACAGGTCCGTGTGTGTATATGGGTGTGTTTGGGAGGGGTGAGGGTGCTTGTCCCGTTGTCCCATGCCACCAGTTGCACTGATTCGGAATCCTCCACGAACGAGAGACATGTGAAATGTTAAAACTAAAAAGCATGCATGCATTATGAAATCTTTATATTTGGATATAAAATTATATTGATTATAACTTCGGGTTTCCAGCAAATACAATCTCTCTCTCTCTCTCTCTCTCTCTCTCTCTCTCTCTCTCTCTCTCTCTCTCTCTCTCTCTGAGATTTGGCTTTACGCCGCTTTTAGCAGTATTTTAGCAATATTCCAGCAATATCACGGCGAGGGACAGCAGAAATGTGGGGAATTGAACCCGGACCTTTGGCGTGACGAGCTACCCCACCGCCCCTGTATGGATGGATGCATGTATATGTGTGTGTATATATGTGTGTGTATATATGTGTGTGTGTTGGTCGTTGGGTGAAAGAGTTGAGCAAAATTCACCTTGTGAAAAATTGTGCAAAATGTGTGGATAAAAAGAAAATTCGGCGCCTCCACACACCCTTACGATACCCCTTACGGGCCTTGTTAAACAACAAGTATAAAGATTTGATCATATTATCGACACAACATTTCAGAGGACGGTGATAAGACCTTTCTATCACAGTTACAGCAGCGCTATATCAACCACTTGTTTGTCTAGACCGGATTCGATTATTTACAAGGTGTGAGTTCGCCTCAGTTAAAACTGGTCCGGTTACATCACTGCGACCTGTAAATAGTCGAGTCAGGGCCAGGCAAACAAGTGGTTATATCCATGAACATCGATCCCCACCGTCGGGACACGAGGGGACCCAACCACCCAGATCAAACATTTTAACTTCGTGACCCTCAGTAGTCTTACGACAGGCCCTGGTGTTTTGGAACCTATTTCCCAGAATGCCTTCGGTGGCAGTTATTTATAGGCCACCATGATAGGTATAACTTGAAAAATGTTGTTGCTGACAGACTTGTTGAGCAACAATTAACCACTTACTCGTGCACCATTTTGGCTTCCTGATACTACAGTTCCAAAGCCAAATATGTTTTATAAATAATAAATAATTGTTTTCGACAGTCTAGAGCATAATTTGTTTTCAAGAGTTTTCTGGGACAATGTTTTCGATAACCTAATGGGTATGGGGGCTGACAATGCTAAAAACATAATCGGGGCGAACCGGGATTCGAACACACAATCATAGATGTCTAGTTATAGGCAAGTTGGCATCACATCGCTCGCTCCCTCCCTCCCTCACTCACTCACTCACTCACTCACTCACTCACTCACACTTCTTCCACCCCTCCAGCCCCAAACCAGAGAGAAGAGGACTATCAATTCCCATTCACCCCATGTGACATAAAAACACATAAAAAAGCCTAACTAGACATAAACTAGTATGTATCAAAAACGACGTCGACAGTAGCTGTCAACATGATTCATGTTGCACAAACACTTCATACTGCGGCTACCATTAAACACATCGCAACGCTTTGATTTCTGTATTGATGGGCCTTTTATAATGATTAGCGTACATCATCGCGCCATATCGAATGTATTTATAACGCCATTTGACACCTCTGTACCTGCTGACGTAGATCATGAATCCTTTAATCTTCATTTACAACATAATTACTTTTCATATGTATATAGGTTTGAATTTTGAATGACCAAAACGGTTAACAGAGCGATTCTGGTATAAAGGATGAAATATAAAAACATCTTTTGAAGTAGCTACAGATAGTCCTACACGATGACTGTGGAATATGTATTTGATGAAAACAAAACCAATCTGGACTAATATGAAAGCAAATCTAGCCAGCCCTAGCCAGTTCTATTCCACACATAAAATCTGCATCAGGAAAATTATATTTCTTAATTTTACATACTTAATTTGCTAAGAAATATTTCATAGAGTATGTCGTCTCGTCTAGCATTACAGTGACTGACCCAGATTAAGGTTGTAAGTTGGTGTATATCATGATATTAACCTAAAAAAATCTAATTCTGTATACAGGGCCTAAAACAAAATGTTGCAGTTCATTGATTTTTAAAAAAGACGTATATTTCAGCATCAACCTTGTTATGATTGGAAGGACAAAGCAACTAATGATATATTCTGTTAAACGCGACGCTTATTTATATGTGGGAGATAAGCATGATCTGTTTTCAGATTGAGATTTAGTACTCTCTGGTGTTAACGTCACCTGTGCACCCAATCTCTGACTCGCTGCGCAGAGTTGTTTCCCTTAGTCTCTCCAGGATCTACTGGTTGTGAGTTCGAATCAAGGGCCCCGTTCCACAAAGTGATCTTAGCGCTAAGTCGATCGTAACTCCTATTCTTTAACACTGACTTACGACAATCATAGCGCTAAGATCGCTTTGTGGAACAGGGCCCTGATGTGTAACCTATGTCGTACGATGATACTATAAATAGATCGGTGACTTTGAGGATGGCGTATCATCTTGCCCCGGCGGCGTGGGACGAGCTCTTAATATCAATCACCCTATTATTTACATGTATCTTATATATAGCTGGAACATTGCCGTGTACGGCGTTATACAACAAACAAAACATACATGACTTACACATTACATCTACAATGTGTTGGTTCATTAATACACGTGTTTATGTAGGTGAGGTGAGGTGAAATTGAGTTTAAGGTCGCCTTCGAGATTATTGCACTTAGCGATATGTGTTAGGGAGCATGGATGACAGACTCAGCCCCGAAACACAAAAGGTTCTTAGCGCTAACAGGGTCATACCTCCCATATTTTAACATGGACTTTCGATAGTCATTCCTTGAGCTAAGATCGCAATGTCAAACAAGACCCTTTGGGTTTTATTTGTACACTTGTTTCGGATCTATGGTAATCTACAGCTGACAACTCAGCTGGGGGACGTCCGTTTCATATACTCCACTTATGTGTGTGTGTGCGTGCGTGCGTGCGTGTGCGTGTGTGTGTGCGCGTACGTGCGTGTGTGTGTGTGTGTGTGTGTGTGTGCATTGTACTAGCAAGGACTAATTCCAGTTTTATAGTGACAGCACAATGTGATACTATGCCGCAGTTTAACATAAATAACTTACTCGGTCACAGTATAATTCCGATCCGACCAGTTCTTGTTTTAGCCCCTTAATGACGAACGGACGGCAGGGAATCAACGAGTGCCATGTTTTACGGTGTATAATGTTATGACGTGGGTATAATGGTATGATGCTGACGGGGATTGAACGACCGACCTTCCGCTCTCCGGTCTCTAACGTCAATTATTTTGGGAACAATATCGATAAAGATAACCGCAACAATGGTTTGCTTAATGACCCATTACAAATATTAATCGTTGTCAAAAGATTCAGGTAAAAGGCGACACATTATTCAGCAATCTATATAATATCAAAAGCAATTTTAATTTTCATTTAATCAATTGATATAAAAACTTATTTATTTTAAAGGCTTTAAAATCTTGGCGTGAAATATTCAAAGATACCCATGAGACCAGCAATAATAACGAGAGACGCCGATGTGACAAGGTAGACTATTTACACCCTAATTATTCGCACGTTAAGGGAAAGAAGTGTTAGTGGGGATTAAATGCTTTCTCTTTGTTTCATGACTTGTGTTAGTATACGGTCAGACCGTCTCAAAACCGCGACAGACAACCGTGATACAAGTACCATAAAACGTTTAAACCCAATACGTTAATTCGTTAAATTATTCACGCGCCGTTGTTTCATTGTCCTAATGTTAGTTTGTCCAACAATTGGCCGCTTATCAATTAAATAGATCTTGATTAATTTACAATTTCATTAAAGCACAAAACGTTTTATTATTTGCCCGCGTGCTACTAAAGGTTCTGTGAAAACCGTTTTATGCTTTACTGACCCAATGCAAAAACATCACAAAAAAGTGAATTTCCTTCAATGCTCCATGGACGGTCGGCTTCCTTTGAAGTGGTCTGTTAAGCACAAAGATAGTAGAATTAATAGATAGGCTTGGGTGCCCCCAGTCGGAATTAACCACCCCGAAATTCTCACAGGTAAATCAGTTCTAGCCCTGGTCATAAAACATCGATAGGTGGGGTAGTTCCACAAAATCTTTAAGCTTACCTCTTGATTTTATTTGTGGTTTATCTTGATAATTGTTAAAGTGCCTCTTGAATTAAGCATCCCAGTTTGTCTTGAACTTTACAAGAGATTCCTGCTTGTAAGCGCGCGCAGGATCAAAGCCCCGCCGGCGTTTTAGTGTAGAAGTATGGCTCTCTTTATCTAAAGTCGAGAGTTTCTATCTAAAACGTCGAGAAATATTTCCATCAAAAGCAGATTTTGTCATTAGCAAGTTGCATTATCCCTTTATGGTCGTGTTTGAAATATTTTAGATAAAATCGCCACGGATTTACACAAAGAAAGCTAGTCAGCGGTTTTATGCTTGAAAGACAGACAGACACGATCGTAACGTATAGCCTGGCCACTTTCTGAAGTGCACTTTACATACTGTCTGTACGACGAATTCAATTTACAAAATAAATCATTTCTTTCAATATCATCCACAAACTGTGTATCTCTTTGACTTCGATACAAAAGCCAGGAATTGTGCCAACGATCTTTGATCAAAGATTTATGACATCCATGTCTGAAAAAAACGTTACTTGGATGTACGTCTTGAAAACCAAGGCCATTGCGTTTCTGAATATACATAATTCCTTCTTTGTCGGTGTTTTCATAAACAGGGTAGCCTTGAGACTCGGTGTTCTTTTGTGTGTGATTCGTGAGGGGAAGTTCCCCCTTGAAAAGAGTATGTGTATTGATGAAGTCCAGCATGCAGCCACTGGCAGGCTATTCCTCCATGGACAGAGTTGGGTTGAAGCTAGGCCTATATGAATGGATTCGAATGGAGGGCGTATGGTGTACGGTTAAACAAATAGAAATCATATTCTAGGCTAATGTCATATAAACACACATAAAGAAATGTGAGTTTCTGTTTCTGTAACATTCGGTTGAAACGTCCTCAGGGTCTTCCCAATACGTTTTTTGTCCAAACGGAAATTGCATTGATTTTTAATACTTTTTTCTTTGGTTGTCTATTTAATATGAATAAATATTAAGGAAAACCTGCTATATGAATTATGGCCATAAACATATTTCCGACGCCTCTTCTTTGACAATGGTGGTATCAGTTTTCGGGTAATGTTTACACTATATTTATCCCCGAGGTAGAAACCTGAATGTTTTATACCTTATATAGAAATACATAAAAATGGCTTCTTTATTCCCGGCGAAGACAAATCCCAGCGAATTGTTCTTTAAGATTTGTTGACATTTGATATTTTTCAAAATATTTTCATAGAAACCTTACCCAGACCAACATAGATAATAACAAAGGGTCATCTATGTTATTATAGTGAATGAAATAATAAATCTGTAAAAAAATATCGGTTAAAATGGAGGTGACCAATTCTGTTTTATGAAAACAGGAAGTCATTTTAAATAAAGGGCTGTGGCTTGTTAATATTGTTCAAATACATTTAGAAACTGTATCCCAAGGCAGTGTTGAATGCTCACATATGGAGCCTGTATTCATCCCTCGCTACTGTAACAAAGATCTGGCCCGAGTGCTGGACACTGTGGACACTTATTCCTGTGGGAAAGCTGCACTGTCTTCGCATTTATGGCCTTGGTGATAACAATGAAACGTTTTCTGGGAAAAACCTTCTTTTATCCATTAATGAGATTGTTGTTTTTTTATTGGCAATACTTTTATTAATTAAGAAGATGTTATTTCCCGTTGGCAGTCTTCTAAGTTATGTGTTTCCGGAGTGAAAATGCCTATAACAGTAGTTCTGTATTTAAACGAGATTAATCTCAAGAACTATCATTGAACTGGTCCATGTTCCACTTCACTTGTATGTTAATGTTGTTTTTTAACCCCCAAAAATTCATTGAAAGCATTTCCGCAAAATGAAGTGCGCATACACACCAGTTTGTGGTTTCTTTGTATTGGAGGTGTTAAATGTTTATTATACGCTCATAGCATTGTAGTATGCATTGGTATCCGGGGGAAAGTCCGCAAATGTGTTTTTTCGTTGATAATGGTCTAGGAAGTAATGGGTTGATTGTTTGTAGCGGGCAGCTGGCAGTGGTGTCAAATATACGGGATAGGAAAACCACTTGCCTAGTTGCCGTTACAACACAAAGCCAGAGATAAAAAGCAAATGAAATTTAACTTTGATGCTTGATCCACACTTATCGGGAGGATAGGTATCCCCAAATTTGTTCCAGGGCTCTTGGTAGATAGAAGGCATTGTCCGTCGATACAAACAAAATGAGCCATAAACCACACGAGGGGTTGACGTGGGGTCTTTATCGTGGTCAGCAAGGTGTTTTGTCGACAGGTGCTTTTTGGATCTCTTGGACAGTGGTCAGAGTTCACGGCAACAGATTTCTGTCCTTGGTAACAGGTAGTTATATACTATAATTACGCAGACAGGTTGTGATTGATGATCGGGAACCCGACGCCGACTTTCACCTGGTACGTGTGACCATCATTTCTGCACATTCATGGATTAACAACAGCCCCGCTTGACTTTTCCTGTGTCACGCCTTTTCAAATATTTCATTCGGGACAGAAAAATATAATCATACATAATATAATTTGGCTCTTCAATTCTTGGTCTTTAACTATTATTATACCTTCCGTGATTTTTGTGAACAGCCGTTTTTATTGAGAAATTAGAGAATTTAGTGAAGCAGGGCGTATTCACATCATTTGAGGAAGAACACTCTGTGTCATTCAGCGACTAACAACAGCTCTGTTTGACTTTTCCTGTGTCACGCCTTTTTGAATATTTCATTTGGGACAAGAAAATCAAAGCATAATCATACATGACATGATTTGCGTTTTCATATCCTGTTAATAATCGTGATTTGTTTTATGGTAACAATGTCGAGACTTAAAGTTATTCATGCAGTATTAACAACACTGGACAGAGAGTTGAACCCTGTGACACCCAGAGAGCACAGCAACCCTGTGTGCTTCTTCCTGTGTCACTTACTTTTGAAAAAGATAATTCGTTACCAAAACAATGTATTTTCATACATAATATAATTTAACTCACCATGTTTTGTTTTTTATAATCATGACGATCTTTTGTGATTTTGAAAACCACTCGTTTTCTTAACACATTAGAGAATTTATTCATGCAATGTGTATTCACAAAATTCCCAAGAACACTTTATGACATTCAGCGACCAACAACAGCCCAACGTGACTTTTCCTGTGTCACGCCTTTAAAAACAAAGGGGGCAAAACAAAATAATTCCTGACAAAGCAAACAAAAAATCAAATCCGTTTCCACGAATGTACAAAAAGAGTTGTTTCTTCACTGCAACATGTGCCAACGACAGGATTTCCACATTTATTCAAGAACTAATCCGCCGAGCCGTGTCCCCACCCCCAAGTCTAACGCTTCTACGGACCTCCCCCTCTGCAGCCCACCCGACCCCTCGTGCTCGTATATCCTGTTCTTTTACCACCGCGTCAACCCAACATGCGCTATTTTATCACCACCCCATTTTTCTGATTCATAATATGCATTCATAAAAATACCCAACCAAAACATAAGACCAGGCCCCCCTTGTGATTAAGTCGCGCGTGAACAATTGCATCCATTTGAAATCACCCAACCCTTTCATTATGAGTTAGAGCCGCATTTTATATAGCCACGCGACATAGGTATAAACGACCGATGTCCCCGCTGTTCTATTGTCCTCCCCCACCCAGGGGTCGCCGTCCACATGATTTATGACACAGTGCCTGCTTCTATGTGTATATATTGGTGAAATTTGGTCGTATCGTTTGTTTCAAGACAATTAGAGTCCAATTTCAGGGTTTTATATCAAAATTTATCCCAACAGGAACAAGTGTAGTTTTTCCGCTTACTTGCGTGTAATGGAAGCCTGTTTAATGGTTTGGCGTAAGTGGGTATTAGCAGCCATGTCGCACCTGGCGTATTTCTATGTACCCGATGTCTTCTGGTCAGGCATTCCTGGTGATTTAGTATCATTGTCTCAAGCTGCAATTACATGGCACTGTGAAGCACGTAGTGGGGGATATCTAGACACCGTAAAACAGAGCTTATGGAAGGCACCATGGATCACAGACTGAGACCCGAAACACATATGGGTCTTAGCGCTACGAGGGTCATACCTCTCATATTGCAACATAGACTTACGGTAATCGTTCGTTGAGCGAAGATCGCTTTGTCAAGCAGGAGTCGGGAAATTTAATATTTTACATTTGTCTTGAATCTAGTATATACATTTCTGCTTAAACCTGGAAATTCAGGTAGGGGCTGCCCACTTGATATGCTCTTGGTGTGTGTGTGGCACGCGCGCGTGCGTGCCTGTGTGAAAACTGACTGTCCTCAGGTGTTCGGGAAAAACATTTCAAAGAAGTTTAAATCAACATAATCGTTTCTGATTAAGTGAAACGCATACAACAATTTCTACGAGCGTCATACAACTCTCGCTCAGAAGTTTTTTTATGAAGATTACAAAAACCAAGGCCTTAGTAAACATTTAAAAACGTTTTAAGGTAGACACGTGCATTTCCAAATTTGACGCATCAGTGACAAGAATAATGTCTGATGCAATTCCCTATTTTGACTTGTACCACATGTTCCCGTGTTTTTAGGTGAACAATTGACTTGCCTTTGCATGTGTTTGTGGCGGGTGCCATCGATGGGGTAGGATACGCTCACCTTTTCGCGAACACCTTGTATAATCACTATTTGATAGTGATTCATAAACACATGCTTATGATAAAGTCGGAATCGTACAATCCACTCTGCTTTTGGCAGAGATCTCTTATGAATATTGAAAGGGTTTTGTAGCATTTATTTACAGTACCTCGAGTGGATTCTTTGGCAGAATATGTCCCCAGTAACCGACGTACGTTGATATAGCCGAGTAATGGGGACCGGGAGGTTACAAGCCATCGTAACCTTTACAGTAAACTACGGTTATAACGAACTCAAAGGGACTACTATTTTTAGTTCGTTATAACCGTAGTTCGTTATAAGCGTATATACAGCATAACCACAGCAAATAGTCGGGACTAAAAAGTAAGTTCGTCATATCCGTCACTTCGTTATAAGCATGTTCGTTATAACCGTAGTTTACTGTATGTCGTAAATCGTTTACAGGCCGTCTGGATATGCCTAGAACACCGCTTCGTGTGGTGTTAAATGTCAAACAACATTCTTTCACTTGCTGGTTCATATTCAACCCCAACCCCAAACCCCAACCAAACCCCCCACACTCCTAAAAGTGCGTCCTGTGTGGATGGTTGATCATTCTACCAAACACTGGTTTGACATCAACTTTAAATTTTAATTACCGCCGCGATCATCTTCACACGGCAAGAGCGTCCTCTAACCTTTTTATCAAAGTCTTGTTTCCAAACCGGGGTCTTGTAGCCTAGTGGTTAAAGCGGTCGCTCGTCACGCCGAAGACCCGGGTTTGATTCCCGACATGGGTACAATGTGTGAAGCCCATTTCTGGTGTCCCCCGCCGTGATATTGCTGGAATATTGCTAAAAGCGACGTTAAACTATACTCACTCACTCACTGTTTCCAAACTAGACTTTGATACAGGCTAATGGGAATGCGTGCCACTGGAAGGCGCGTCGCGATACAGCTGGAACATTTCTGTTTTCGACATAAAACAGAATCCGTCACTCCCTATTTCCTGTAGGTAGGGATTCAAAGTTCCAACCTGGCATGCAACATCTCACACTGCTAAGAAGATTAGACACAAGATGTCGGGGATTTTTCAAATGTTTTTTAGTTGGAACAATTCCAGCGACAGTAAGATGCTTGTGTTGCTGTGGTACCGGGCGACCTCCATGACACAACTGTGTACAAACACAGAGATTACTGCAAGCCGGTAGACTAACATCTAGTTTCTGAAGTGAATATAACAGCTGTTAAATTATAGTTATGAAATTTAATTTAAAAAAAGGAGCCGAGAGTCTCTTCATTTTCAAACACTGCAGTAATCTAGACTTGCATGGGCTGTATTAGATATATTTGTTTCAGGGTCTGTATGACGGACTAAGCAACCCGGCTTTGTCCGCATATATCCATGGGAAACTCGACGATGACGCGTCAGGGCTTCCATACATTTCCTCAGACTCTCGGGTCGTGCTGTAGACAGTTCAGGAATGTACAATGTACATGCATTATTTCCACGTGTTCCCAGTTTGGGTTTTTCCATTAGTGTATTAGGTAAATATACATTAAAATACCTTCATCCAAACACTAGAGTTTAAAGGGTCTGGTAATTTCAGAAAAATATACTTTAATTCATTTTTCTATAAGGAACAGCTGGCTTCCATAAGTAGTATAGCCTAGAAAAGATCACATAATACATGTAGGTAAGTTCGTTCCTCCTCTGTAAATAGCATAAATAGCTCCGATAAACAATTTTTGGAATTATACAAAATCTGTGAAAACAATTTGTTGCTACTGTGGCCATTCGATGACCTTGCATATTCACATATGGCAGATGTTTGAATCCAATTTGGACGGGATTTCGGTACATTGTGCATGTATAGCATTGCAGACATTTCACGCAGTGGAACTGTCCTGGAATCTGGAACGTGCGTGGGAATGTCAGGACGGGATCGAAGGCGTCACATGCTTGACATGTTTTCAGACAAGTGTCACGCAGAGGGAAGCAATATGTGTTAATGTGCTATGGTCAGAGAATATGGGGAATATAAGTCACGTGAGGTCATCTCGTTGTAGTCGTGCACAGTATAAGAATGTTTAGCAACGTAATAGTACATTGGATTTGTTTGTTTGTTTGTTTGTTGTTTAATGCCGCACTCAGAAATACTCCAGCTTTATGACGGCGGTCTGTAAATAATCGAGTCTGGACCAGACAATCCAGTGATTTACATCATGAGCATCGACCCAGGCAATTGGGATGCAATGACATGCATCAACTAAGTCAGCGAGCAATAGTACATAGGAGGCAGATCAAATCAAAACAGGTTGATGATGATGATGTTGTTCATATCAAAAATGATCAAAAATCATACATAGAGAAGATAAAAAATCCTTCAGAGCCGATAAGAATCCTTCATAGAATAAAAAACGCCCTACACGTGAAATAAAAAGTCCCACATTGGAGATAAACAATCCCAATAGAAGATATAAAGTGCTACAAGTAAGATAAAAACTCTCACATTGGAGACAAACAATCCCAATAGAAGATATAAAGTGCTACAAGTAAGATAAAAACTCCCACATTGGAGACAAACAATCCCAATAGAAGATATAAAGTGCTACAAGTAAGATAAAAACTCCCACATTGGAGACAAACAATCCCAATAGAAGATATAAAGTGCTACAAGTAAGATAAAAACTCTCACATTGGAGACAAACAATCCCAATAGAAGATATAAAGTGCTACAAGTAAGATAAAAACTCCCACATTGGAGACAAACAATCCCAATAGAAGATATAAAGTGCTACAAGTAAGATAAAAACTCTCACATTGGAGACAAACAATCCCAATAGAAGATATAAAGTGCTACAAGTAAGATAAAAACTCCCACATTGGAGACAAACAATCCCAATAGAAGATATAAAGTGCTACAAGTAAGATAAAAACTCCCACATTGGAGACAAACAATCCCAATAGAAGATATAAAGTGCTACAAGTAAGATAAAAACTCCCACATTGGAGACAAACAATCCCAATAGAAGATATAAAGTGCTACAGGTAAGATAAAAACTCCCACATTGGGGATAAACAATCCTACGTAGAAGATAAACAAAATCTACGAAGGAGACAATTACCCTACAAAGAGGATAAAAAGTCTTACATTGGAAACACAGTCACTGGCACCATTTAAAGAAGAAGGACATAGCGCTACGAAAATAACGGAATCTGTACATGACATACCCTGACAGGTTAACGTCATATCTTTATTATCATGTCCCAAACTATAGGTACTGAACACACGGATTAGGATCTAGTGATAATCGAAAACAAGAAACTGTAAAAATGAATCTAAGTGACGTAAAATGTGTCATCTAAACTTCGTCAATAAGACGTTGGACTCTTACCACCCCAGAAGTGGCGTATTGGTCATTACGATAACATATGAAGCCATCACAACCTTCGCGCCATGCGCAGTGCATCTAGATAAGAATCTGTTTGTTGGTTCTTCGCACTGAATTCCCCCCATGACGCATACACGTACATAAACATGTCAGATACTTGCAGTTTACAGTCACACACACACAAATCTTCACCTAATTAATGAACGCTCCCTAGAGTTTGGCGGCCATCTTGTCTTAATAAAACCCAGGTTTTGATCAGCTTGGTTTCCCTTTATGCCACGTGTTCGTCTCGACAGATAAATAAATGATGACTATCTATCCTATTACAGATAGTAAACACTTCATAATCTGTAATTAAACTGTAACGTCGAATCCAAACAACTGGCTTTTCTTAGTTAATTGCGCTTTTTTTCTTATAAATAACTAATTTTGTTTCGTGCATATTTTGAATGTGCCCACGTCGTGCATGTTGCGCCACATGGAGATAGATGTGAAGATAAGGTGAGAGCGAGAGAGTGGGAGGGGGGGGAGAGTGAGAGAGAGTTAAAGATAGGTGAGAGAGTGGAAGCGAGAGTGAAAGCGAAAGAGTGAAAGAGAGAAAAGAGAGAGGGTGAACGAGATAGCGAAAGCGTGAGTGAATATGGTTTTACGCCGCCTTTGGCAATATTCCAGAAATATCACGGCGGGGGACACCAGAAATGGAGAGAGAGAGAGAGAGAGAGAGACACACACACACACACACACACACACACACACACACACACACACACACACACACACACACACACACAGAGTTAATTTACATTTTACGTGTTGTCATTAATAAAACAATTGATTTGACACGATGTAATGCCATAAGGCTTATGAGTCACGGTACCCTTGAACATCAATACAAAGTATGACACCATATCATATGGACTGCTTCATAATCTTAAAGGATAACAGTACATTAATGCTACAGTATTATGTCATTATATAAATACAACCATACAGTAAGTGTATGTCGAATAAAAATTATATGTTAAGTTAATATCTTATACTGTTTATATAGAGTTATGACATGAAAGAAAGTGTTTAATAATGTTCCAGATATCAAGTTTACTAAACTATCATTCTGTATCATACATATTAAGTTATACTCTCGTAAAGATTGTAAATGGGTACCAAATTACTTCATTCAATAAAAAACACATGAGATAAAAAGTACTTCTCATCTTCACCATTACGAAAATGTTAAGTACTAAACCAATGTTGGAAAGATAAATCATTGGAAGGGTTCGTGTTTTATTATAATTGGCCTCTACGGTAATTTACATGTCTGGTCCAGTCTCGGGTATGTGTGATATAGCAGAAATATTGCTGATGCGGCGTTAAACGAGATGCATTCACTCACTCGTACATGTTTCTTGCATTACCTGGCACAAACACGTGTCACTTAAATTAACGAAAGCTAATCAGCAAAAGCAACTACAGGAGGACACGTGGACAGAACAGAGGGTAGTCGAAATAGTTCGACCATGTCTCATAAAAGCGCACCACGTGCCGCGAACGAGCGCAACACGTGCAGGTCATGTTTAATGTCCGAGTCAATTATCGTTAATTTTCACCATCCCGAGATACCAGCATTGATTCATGTCAACGTTTATTTCGCTAAATCATACACCTTGCTTGTAAAATGGCACCGAATGTGTCGGCCCACCTTGACCACTCCTCCTATTAAGGACGTGGAACGGGACACGTTTATTGCTCGATCGCACCCGGGGTTCGTTTTAGCGCCGTTTTCCATCACCTGAACATGGAAATTGCAGATTGTTCTTAGTTCTGGAATGGGCATCTGTTCAATTTCGTTAACACCTGGTAATAGTTTGTCTCTGTGTGTTCCAAATTGGATGCCCCCTTATCCGCGGGAAACAATATGCTGTGGTCGCGTGGTCAGTGACAGCATGACAAGAGGACAACGTCACTAATGGAAATACTTAGCCACTGAAAAGAAAATTGGAAAGTCGTTAGTCATGTTTAGAGATTGTGATGAAATAATTAGCGTCCCCCGTCCAAACAGCGACGCCCCTTTGATCCCCTGGGATGACTAGCGCCGTCTACAATGGCCACGCTTCAACCTCATCAAAGTATATTTGCGACATTCTGAAGACACCAAACAGAAAAGGCGTCAGAATAAAGAAGGGTATAACGACTCTCGTTAATATCCCAGTTGTCAGCTGTGGCGTAACAGATCAGTAACGATTCAGCACTAATGTGTCGGTGTTAATGAAACTGCTGCATTTACTCAACACACAAGCCTCGTACGTATAATGTATTGTGCTCAGCCCAGTGGAACATGTAAATGCCATCACATCTACTTAAGGTAGACATTAAACAGTCTCCGATGAATTATAGCGTTTGATAGTTTGACGAAACAATTGAGTGGATACTCGGATACCTTGTAAGGATTATATAAGACAAACATTATAAGTGTTGTAACTTGCAGTTCTTAACCTAGATTCGATGAAGCAAGTGTTTTGTTTCGAGTTGAATTAAAGGAACGCTAATGTTGTACTTAAAATGAAAAGGGAATTTCGCAACAGCAACATAAACTTGAAAGTCTTTGATGATTGTTTAATCACGTATTAGAGACGTTTAGTCGGCAATGTTTCCACATTAAACACATTACGTACATGTCTGAAAGTTAATGTTTAACCCTGCAAGATAAGTATATGTAATTTGCTTGTCCCCGAAGCAATAATGTGCGGTTTACAAATCCTCAGATCAAGCTCTTCAATCCGAAGTAATTCTTTCAAATTGATATTGTCGTGTAAAACGACTCGAGAAAATTGGATAACGTGGTCAAGAGACGGTCATTTCAAACAATAAAGTTCTAATAGATGTTGCAGTGCTTGGGTAAACTTGAGAAACTTAGCATCATGACTTTCGGCTGATGGTCTTGGAAACATGAGTTTGAAGTTCTATTTATATATTCTTATTTTGGAATAACAACATGTATTAACGACATAAAAAAAACGATCAATGTACTTTCCACTTTTGCAAAAGCAATCCCTGTCCTTATATGGATACTTCAGGTAAATGACACAATTACTTATAGTGAAACTATAACGTATATCTATCACATAAATATGTAATTTAGAATTCTACCAAACATTTTTCCAACTAAGTACAATTATGATATGAATGGGGTTGCCATAACGTCTTGTTCTATACCTGAACAATATTATCTGTGGAACCTCTAAAAACAATACGACGTAATGCACTACCTTGTTGAACACCACATCGACTTGTCCAGTCAGGCTTACACTGAGGCGGTCGCATGTGCAGTTAGGTTTAAAAAAAAGACAAAACTATTTCCATAATGATCAGAATTCACTTCTAAAAGCAGAGTCCATTGTACGATTCCGACTACTGGTATATATCATAAGCATTTGTTATAGTAATGATAACAGTATGCCCACGGAGCACACTCACAAGACAATGGTCTGTTTTCGCGTTACTGAAATACTTGCTTCTGAGAATGTGTCTGGTAGTTTGTGCACACTGGTTCAGACATTCTGAAAAAAACGTACGCTGGCGGATTATCGAGATTCGGAATCAGCTCTTTTCTTGCTTTCGTTGTTTTTTTTTTAATTTTGAATTTTGAACTTTAGATTTCGGACCTGTGTTAAGATCTTAAGGGCAACACACAAACAAAATCCCGGTGAGTTAGAATCCAATTTTAACCCTGTCGTATAATCGCTTTGCAGTCTGTCATCTGGAACCTATTTCAAACATGTTTGACTTATTTTCTATAAATAGGGTATTTTGCATTGACACAATTAGAAATCCCGATTTTTAATTTGAGTTTTATGTGAGATGTTTTACTCTTTAACCGATGCCAGCTAATTTCGTTTACCAAATACCGTAAGTTTTTATTTGAACATGAAGTTTAAAAAAGATCGCTTCTGGGGTTTCAAATCTATCGTTCAGTTGTGATCTCTTAATTGACCTCCAGTTTTCTACGCCTGATAAACAGGCCAGAGAAAAGCTGATGTTCATATCATTGTACATATTTTATTATACACTCCTCTACAGTGGTCACGTATGCTGGGTAATATTCCTCCTTGTCATTAGTGATAACGCACGTTCGGGGTGCTTCAGATTAGTGGTGTAATTCAATATATTTACATGGCTCTACCTGCAGTATACAAATCATGTTTTACAGGTATAAAACGCTTCCCATACATAGAACGGAATGAGTCGATACACACACCTGTAACGAAATCACGTATGCTACACAGCATGTCTCGCTAAGCAACGATAACACACGTATGTAGAGCCCTTAAACCGTCAGTGGTCTTTAGTGTATTGTGTCTCAGAACGCTGTGGGAAGGGTCCTCCTGTATTACAATCATCTTCATGGACTTGTTTAGTCAGCGTATCTCATCAGGTACTAGGGCTTCTTTACTCTTGAAACCCTTGATCTAATATATATCATATACAAGACGATAAGTCTATATAAACTGGTAGACTTTGAAGTAACAGTGATAGCAATTTAGACGAAAAAGCTGGAGCCCCACCCATATCACCTCAGAGGTCATTCAAGATTAATTACAGTGGCTTAAACACGCGTATCAACGCACACCAACGCTTGTACCAAATTACCCGTATACAACACAGAGTTTTTCCTTTCCCTTTGAACTGATTTGGTTTTAGATCGATGTATTCTGACCAAATGTTTTGATAATTTACAAAGGTGAAAAAGAGGATTATGAAATTATATTAGTTTATTAAAAAAATTTCATAATATAGAATTATGAGACTCTGTGTTGAATGTGATCAATTTAACTACACACATAAGCCGATTGCATTAATCTTCATATAATTGCACACCTGGTTGATGACTGGGAACCAACAAGTTTGAAATGAATATGTGTAAGGTGACCGATGATAACATCTGCGAGACACGGTGGCAAGTTTCTTTATATTTTGTGATTTAGTTTCTCTGAGGGGGGAAAAAGATTATTAAGTTGTATTGTTGACAAATGCAATCTGACATGTTTTGATTTTCTCTCGCCGTGCTTTTCTGAGAGGAAATAGTTGTTATTTTGACCTAAGTGTGACTGGTTTTGTCAAACGTTTTCCTCATAAATATTATACTTTGGTATTAGTGATTTCTTTATACGGCCTACTATCGAAACGCCCTGAAGAAAAAATGTTCAAGATCACGATAATATTTTTGATCGCCTATGGCAATGTCTAATCAAGTGATTGATCTATTTAGATATTTCCCTCTCGTCATTAAGCCACGTTTGATCCCCTGAAAGTGTCCTTTGTTTATGATCCCATGCCTAAAATGATTAATCTTTTGAACTATCCATCCGAAAAACCTTGAAAATATTGACTACTGAGGACAAATTAGAAACGAATTTCTTTTCTCCGTGCTCGCGTGTCATACAACCAGCTGTCTGCGGCCATGACACTTGACGCGTGCCGCCTCGTTGCGAGTCACGGTAGCGCGTGCCACCAAGGCAACGCTTTGTCTGAGTGGAGGTATGCCACTGAATACTGTATCAAGTTTCAGCTGTCTAGCTAAACGATGAAATGACACATTCGTCAATAAATACGGGATTCAATTCGTAGAATATTAACGTGAGCTTTAAGAATATTTGACATGAAGACAGGTTTGATTTTTTTCTGCTAAAGGCAAACGTCTGGAGCTTAAAGCAAACACGTGTTTCTATAGTCTCTAACTCCAAAGCCCGGGGCTTATAGTGGGTTGTATTTATGAATTATATTCTTATTGATGCCCCGTCAATGGTGTCCACCCTTCGCGTTATGTGGTCTGAGGATGTCAATTTTAACCACACACGTCTCATTCTCAAATAAAACATCTCGAATCTCGAACAGGAGGCACACACGGTATTCAATTGAATTTCTAAATATATTATTTACTCCGAAAATACCAGCTTTGAAACTGATATAATAATTTGTGAATGGGACTTTTCATAATTGTTTCCCATCTGGCGCTTGTTTTCAAGTGCGGTCTCTTTCTTTAGATATAGGGAGTATATGTTTTAAGCCGCTTTTAGCAATATTCCAGCAATATCACGGCGGGGGACTCCAGAAATGGGCTTCACACATTGTACCCATGTGGGGAATCGAACCCGGGTCTTCGGTATGACGAGCGAACGCTTGAAACGCTAGGCTACCTCACCGACCCTATTTAGATATAGAAAATGTCTTAGCTCCGATAAGAGCTGGCAGTATTGACACATTAAAAAAAAATACCACATGCATATAGAGTGGTATTGCTCGAATATTACTAAAACAAGCGGCGTAAAGCTTTTATCACTCACTCACACTATAATGTTAAACGTCAATGTGTGGATAGGACATAGCCTTGCTCCAAGGCTGTATTGAAGATTATGTGTTACAGTAATTATTTATGTAATCTGGAAATGATAATCTAAACAAATAATCATTGCCTTAGAGACTTGTGCAAGTCAAGATAGCACTGCATACCAACCGTTGTCAGAAAACCATTTCATAAACAACGTATAGTCCTAGGATCCGTGAAACTTTCTAAGCCATTTGCACTACGAAGAGTAGGTATCTATCTTTTCCACCTTTGTAAATCTGTGTAGCATACGGGTAATTTGGTACAAGCGTTGGTGTGCCAAAACATTTGGTCAGAATACATCGATCTAAAACCAAATCAGTTCAAAAGGAAAGGAAAAACTCTGTATTGCATACGGGTGATTTGGTACAAGCGTTGGTGTGCCTTGATAAGCGTGTTTAAGCCACTGTAATTGATCCTGAGTCAACTCTGAAATGATACGGGTGGGGACCCAGCCTTTTCGTCTATATTGCTATCACTGTTACTTCAAAGTCTATCAGTTTATATAGACTTATCGTCTTGTGTGTAATATGTGTCTATATTTTGTATGTCAGATACAGACCGGAAGTGCCACGGAGTGCAGGACACCGAGTGCATATGGCCACCATAACTGAAGCTTCCCAAACAGGCATTCATATGCATGTTGAGGCGTGAACTCTCATCTCCTAAGCAGGCCGAGACCCCAGGATTTGCTGCGCAGTATAATGCCCATTTGCTGTACCAGGATCCGCTAATCGCGGGTTCCAAGAACGCAGACTATTAATAGTATCATCTCGCGTATTTCAGTGTGCACTTCCTTCTCAACGAAACTATAATAATACAAGCACATCTAATGGTTTTAATAAACAAATATTAATATCTATGATCACGCGGTGAGCACATAAAGTCTATAGTTGATACACGCTTGAAGCACCACGCACCGAAGTGTGGCACATTTATGAAAGAAAGACACGTTCTATATATAAAGCCCCGACATAAATTGCTTGTCATACCTGGAGGGGTAACACCTGTCTGATAACCTAAAAAATGAGGCCATATACTGACAATGGTTCCAAAACACGTATACCTAGCCTGTCTCACAGTCCCTGAACTATATTATTTTCCCTTCTAGCCAGGCCTTACTATAATGCCATAGTCCTAAATAAAGCAAGTCTACATTTTCTCTGAATATCCGATCTCACCGAGGCTCCAATTCAATTTAAAGGGAGTTGTTTGGTTCTATCAAAACTACAAGTATACATTTTCAGGGACTTAGCATTTGTCGAACGTGTGGCTCGCTGAAACAGATAAAAAACGAAAAATCCTACAGAAGTTTCATTTATGGTGTATTTTTTTTTCGAAATTAGATCAAGAAATATATACTGGTTTAAATTTATACTTATATGTTTCCTCTGTTTAAGTGATTATATTATACTGATGGAAACGAGTAAGGGAACAATGAAAATTATAGGGAAATACGCTTTACTGTCAGTACATCTGAAATAGCGCGTATACATATTCAACACATTTCAGAATCAAATGTTGAGGTGTGTTTGTGTGCATTGTTTCCAACGCGTACTTGGTAGACAAGGCTGGGAACCAATCATAGCATATTGTTTTTCTGTCTAAGCCTTCCCTTATTCACTCCCATCAGTATGTGATATATACGTTAAACGACAGCATGCGTCTGCAGGGTTATAACAGTTCATATATTATCGATCTCTGGATATATGAAAACCCGGTTAATATCGAACGGTCTCATTACCACTAAAACAGTTGGAATGAACAAATATCCGGATTAACGAGATGTGGGTATGGAGAAATGTCCTTAAATATATATAGACGTTTCCAACATTATCCACCTGAAAGACCTGTTTCTACTAAGGGATATCTCGTAATCGTCAGAGGCGACTAGCGGGATCGGGTGGTCAGGCTCGCTAACTTGGTTGATGCATGTCAGTGTATCCCAACTGCGTGGATCGATGCTCATAATGTCAATCACTGGATTGTCTGGACTCGATTATTTACAGACCGCTGTCATATAGCTGGAATATTGCGGCGTTAAACAACAACAACAACAAAAAAGAGTAGCCTGGCACACATCTAGATACTGAGGTTATCAAAGTCTATGTATTATTAACTATACACGATACACAGCTAAATTAACCGCCGAGTATTTAAACAGGCATAGTTGTGGATGATGGACCTGCCTATTCGCGTTCTATGCGCCCCCGGTTGAAATCACAAACGCACAATTGCAGAATTTGTCTCTCAAATTGTCAGCCAGCTTATGTATACAGATATCAAATTGGGGAGTGAGTGATATATATCATACTGACATCCCTACATCGTGAAATATATAATATCGACATCCATATACACGATTCATGTCATATTGACATTCATATATCGTGATATCGCCGATAAGAATGACCATAAATATACATCATCTTGAATTACCGATGTATCTTGAAAATGGAGTTCGTGTCACACTTTATATGTAGATTATAGATGTACTGTTCGCCTTGTGTGGAATTGTGAGTGCTTGAGTTGGGTTTAACGCCGCTTTTAACAGTATTCCAGTTATATCACTGAGTGTCAGTTTAATGTGGGAGGAAATCCCGGAGTGATGCATGTCTTTGACGTTTACCACTTAGCTGAAACCCACGAGAGTGGGTATGGGGATGACAAACCTAGAAACATAATGATTCGAACCCATTATCATAGGGACGCAACTCTGCACAGCGAATCGCGGCGCCTTAGAAGACTGGGCCTTTTTTGTATGGCCACGTGGTACGACAGAAGATACATTCATGTGCAAATATTTGTCGGACGAATGATGTGGTAGATACAGTGAACCTACCATTGATTTATTATGCGTAGCTACATCAATTTAGCATGCATTTAAGTTTCCTGCATATGGATGCATGTTTTCAAGAATATTCTGTGATTTCTCGAAGTCACTTGAATGTTCTGGAAATATAATCCAATATGACTAAACACTGTGGTAGCTGGAAGGTAAGTGGAACATTTCAGAAATAAAAGCTGAACGCATGACCATATGGCAATTAGATGTCGTATATAGAGCATTTTAGAATTAATAGGAACCACATCAGAAACAATGGTCCAATTCATAGAAATGTCACGAGATATTCAGAAAATCCCTGGTAAAGGTTGGGACCCAGCACCCAAGTACTTCATCAAAGTCATTCACTCTCATTCCACAATCCCCTGGGCCCCGACCCAGCTAATACCGCCTTGTGGGTGAGGCAAGGAAAGTGACCCCTGACCTGTCGTCTGCTCGTGTGACGCGCGTGCCAGGTGCACTTCTGCCCTCTAGTGCTTGTCAACGGGGTCGCAATATTCTTATAAACGATTAAAGGTCGTGAAAACTGCTTGCTTAGCAAATATAGAATCTTCCTATCTGAACCACCTGTCGTTGAAATGACATGACCCTATTTCCTTGAACCTTATTGAAAAGGGATTTTAGCATAGCATGTGATTTATAACACCCTTCAAGAAGTTCCCGGGAACTTTATGAAATGATTACACGACGGGATTGGCTCGTGGCATGCGAGTCCTGCACAAGACGGCCTAATCTAACGAAATGTCATTCAACCAAGAGACCTGGCGCGCTTTTCAAGTGTCGTCTGCTTTATATATTGCGCGTTCCTCGTGGGCCCATATTACACCGACACAATAGCAGTAGCTCTTCCCTTATCTCTACGCCTATCTCCCGGGCGAATTTATCTTTATTTGAGGGGTCGCTTCCTGTGTTATTTGTAAAGCTGTAGGGCCCAGTGTGCGGCGACCTACTGAATACGGTAACTCGGATACCTTACACCTATTACATTGTACACACACGACCAGCTGGAAACACCTGCCGCCAAACTTGTACCGGGTTGGCTAGCATTTGCTGACTCAACAGATTCGAAATTTAAACTAACTTCCTTAAACTTTATGAAAAGTTTTGAAAGTCCTATCGAAGCTCTTCCGTGATAAGTTCGCCCAAAAAAAAGTTAACAAAACCTGACTCCCTTCCTCTCCCAACATCCTATAAACGTGAAACATGAAACGTGCATTAAAGTTTCACAGACACACGCCATGTGGATGAGAAATGACTGTTTTAGTACACGCCTGGTGATCTCTTATTTATACATTATTTAAAAGAAATGTATTATGCAATAATTGATTTCATAGACAAAGTATTTTAGTAAAAAATAACATACGGTACTATATTCCCCTGGTTACGTACAGAACCTATTTTTTAAAAACATACGTCATCAGTCTTCCTTACAATAACGATGTTGTAACACGAACAAGGAGTGGGAGGGAGCAGGGGGGGGGGGGTTGCTTCGTGTCTCCGAATTCACGCACTGTAAGGCAGGAGCGGCAATAAACAGACTCCGTATTCTGGGCCGTCGCACCCAATTACCCAAACTGAGAGGTCTATTATCATTTTAAAACACCGTAAGTATTTCCATATAATGTCTTACAAACCTGCAGTATATAATATATACAAGTGGTCGTTTGTCCACAATTGTCACTTGACATGCAGCGGTGACAACTGATTTATCGACCTTCAAATGTCACCCTTTCCTGTAAATCTTGTACTGGGGCAGTTTCTTGTTTCTTCACCTCTTTATATTGGATAAGTTTTTCTTGCTCTTGTCTTTCGTGTTTTATTGAAAGTATAATGTTCTGATTGTGTTAAAAGGACGAACAAAATGGCTTTACTATTAAAAGTGAAAGATCTGAAAAAGTTTTACTGTGTTTCATTACTTTGTATGTCTTTTTTAGCAATATGCAGGTCATATCAGGGCGGCAAGCACCAAGAAATGACTTCGCAGTGTGGGAATTGAACTGGGGACTTGATGCGGAAATTCCCCTATGCCAGGGAGCACACTGTCACTACAGGGACTCGGGACTCGTCATGGGACATGATGTCGTAGTGACAGCAGTTACAAGACCATGAAGGCCGCCTCCGTGGTCTAGTGGCAGAGGGTCATACCAAAAGACGTTAAAAGATGGTAGTTGTTAATACACTGCCTGGCGCTCTACACTAAGGGGCTAAAACAAGGACTGGTCAGCTCGGAGTCAGTATACTGTGTCTGAGTGGGGTATTCGTGTTAAACTGCGGCATGGTATCTCAGTGGGCTAAAATCGGCAATCGTCCGAACAAGTACAAGCAGCCTCACACACACACACACACACACACACACACACACACACACACACACACACACACACACACACACACACACACACACACTCACACACACACACACACACACTAACACACACACTAACACTAACACGCACGCACACACTCACTCACACACACTCACTCACTCACACACACACGTGCATGTGCGTCGCTATATCAGTGCAATAATCTTAAACGCGACGTTAAACCCCGTTCCACCTCATCATGGCGGGGATGGTGAGGCTGGGTTATTGAGAACATACCAGCCACACCCGTGTCTGCACCCATTGCATCACCCTTAAACCTGACTCCGTTCCTCCAAGGTCATACACGCCCCACACAGAACATTTGACAGGTGTTACACGCGTGTGAGCGGGACAGATTATAGGTCAACTGGATTAAAACATATCTTCTGGATTATTTGCAAAACTTTAAATTCATTGTTTGAGTTTTAATATTTAGTTTAATACTCGTATTAAAACGCAAATTTAACTTTTTCACAGCTTATAAAACTGCCATGCTTCATCCAAACACATTTGACTTTTTCACAGCTTATTGACCCCCCATGGGTTTATAATCTGTGAAAAAAATCAAAACTGCGTTTTAATATGAGCATTATTACTCAAACAATGTTATCAAGTGAAAAAATTAGTTCTTGCAAATAACACAGTATAAAATAACCACGCGTCGGAGGGGTAGTTGATTGTCTTGAGAGGACTGGGTTTTGTATTAGGTTTTAAAGTTTGTAAAAATTTAAATTTGGCATTTTTAATAGTTCTCCTCAGTGTGTGTTAAAGCCTTCGAAAGGCTTAATTTCAGTCTAAAAAAATCATATCTTACAATTATTTCGGATTTCCAGGTGAGATTTATTCACGTTTAAATTACAAGCCTTGATCTCTTTTTCTATGGAGTATTCTGTGTTCACAATACCCCCGAGATATGAGGGTGTAAAAGTGTCAGTCTTCTCCCTTCCCCCGTCTTCCCCACCCGGCGTCTTTAGAGTACGTGACGGGTCAGTGTGTGGGCGAGATCAGAGGGTTGTCGCCGTGATGTTATCTCGCCGTCCAGCAAACACCCTCACACACAGACCACGCCGCCAACACTGCAGACACCGCCGTAGACACTGCTCAGACACTGCCTCTGACGCTACTGCTTTGCTGCTGTCGTGGGAAACATCCTCAAGTCCATTTTGTCACGATGTTTTTGACAGTATGGTCACGTTCGAAATGTGACTTTGGACATAAAAGTGTTTTTTTTGTTAATTAGTGTCGCTCTTTCAGACCTTATCCCGAGGAGACACCATTTCTCACGAGGTTCATATAGACACGTGCGATTTTACATAAAAATCACGAGTAATACAAGTAGAGGCTATATTGTAGATTGATACGAGCACAGACATATTTGTAGTAAGACACTTAATGAAGTCAGAAGGCTGTATTGAGCACTAAATTGATACATAAGGCACATTTTACTTAATAAAGTCAGAAGGATATATCGATCACTGGGTTGATACGGGCACAAGTACTTGCAGTATGATATCTGATAAAGGTGGAGGATATATCGGACACTGGGTAGATATGGCCTCAAGTACTTGTAGTATGATATCTGATAAAGGTGGAGGATATATCGAACACTGGGTTGAGACGGGCACAAGTACTTGCAGTATGATATCTGATAAAGGTGGAGGATATATCGAACACTTGGTTGAGACGGGCACACGTACTTGCAGTATGATATCTGATAAAGGTGGAGGATATATCGAACACTGGGTTGAGACGGACACAAGTACTTGTAGTATGATATCTGATAAAGGTGGAGGATATATCGAACTTTTTGGTTGAGACGGACACAAGTACTTGTAGTATCATATCTGATAAAGGTGGAGGATATATCGGACACTGGGTTGATATGGCCTCAAGTACTTGTAGTATGATATCTGATAAAGGTGGAGGATATATCGAACATTGGGTTGATACGGACACAAGTACTTGTAGTATGATATCTGATAAAGGTGGAGGATATATCGAACACTGGGTTGATACGGCCTCAAGTACTTGTAGTATGATATCTGATAAAGGTGGAGGATATATCGAACACTGGGTTGATACGGACACAAGTACTTGTAGTATGATATCTGATAAAGGTGGAGGATATATCGAACACCGGGTTGATACGGCCTCAAGTACTTGTAGTATGATATCTGATAAAGGTGGAGGATATATCGAACACTGGGTTGATATGGCCTCAAGTACTTGTAGTATGATATCTGATAAAGGTGGAGGATATATCGAACACTGGGTTGATACGGCCTCAAGTACTTGTAGTATGATATCTGATAAAGGTGGAGGATATATCGAACACCGGGTTGATACGGCCTCAAGTACTTGTAGTATGATATCTGATAAAGGTGGAGGATATATCGGACACTGGGTTGATATGGCCTCAAGTACTTGTAGTATGATATCTGATAAAGGTGGAGGATATATCGAACACTGGGTTGATACGGCCTCAAGTACTTGTAGTATGATATCTGATAAAGGTGGAGGATATATCGAACACTAGGTTGTTATGGACACATGTACTTGTAGTACGATATCTGATAAAAGTGGAGGATATATCGGACTCTTCAGGTTGAAATGGGAAGATGCACCTGTATCATGCTGCATCATATGCACTTGTGGCATACGAAACACCTTTAAAGAAAATACCCCCTACTATTTACTTCCATATCTTTCCATCGTTTTCAAATCGTATCCTGTATTTATTTCCCTGTGCTTATTTACAAAGAGACATACTCATAGAGAAATACAGAAACCGAAATCGATGATCTGATTACATGTTTATTAACTATCCCACAGTAACAGTTATTTGGTCAGCCTTTATTTTCTTCCTCTGCATCTTCGCATCCTATCTGACCACGGCCTTGTGGTCACCTGTAGGCCTTGTACAACGCCGTACCTGTACTGCCCAGGGCCTAGCGATCATATCTCCGACATAAATCAAAATAAGATGAATGTTATATGAAGATACGTCCAAAAGATGCACACGGTCGTTAGGAATATATGGCAAATAAGTGGAGTGGTTTTAAACTTATTTCCAGGTGTAAATGTGATAAGGGTACAATGGCTAAAGAGGACACCGGATTGACAGGATAGGGTGAGGTGAAACAGAGTTTAGCGTCGAGAGTGTGTGTGTGTGTGTGTGTGTGTGTGTGTGTGTGTGTGTGTGTGTGTGTGTGTGTGTGTGTGTGTGTGTGTGTGTCTCGAGAGTGTGTGTGTGTGTGTGTGTGTGTGTGTGTGTGTGTGTGTGTGTGTGAGTGTGTGTGTGTGTGTGTGTGTGTGTGTGTGTGTGTGTGTGTGTGTGTGTGTGTGTGTGTGTGTGTTATAGTGATATTTCGCAGTTATACATGGATACCCAATTCAGACAGTATAGTGACCGTTCCTTGTTTTATCCCCATAATGGCGAGCGCCAGACAGGGTAACAACAAGTACCATCTTTTGATATGACGCCGCCGGATCGAACCACCGATCGTCTGGACAGGAAAGCGGACACGTTTATCCTCATACAAATAGGGGGCGGTCGGGTAGCCTAGTGGTTAAAGCGTTCGCTCGTCACGCCAAAGACCCGGGTTCGATTCTCGACATGGGTACAATGTGTGAAGCCCATTTCTGGTGTCCTCCGCCGTGATATTGCTGGAATATTGCTAAAAGCGGCGTAAAACCATACTCACTCACTCACTCATACAAATAGACCGCAATGGAGCCTAGATTAGAAAATCACAACTAACCGTACTGCATAATTCGGTGTTGTACATATATGTAATATCTGACATGTTTTTGTTTTAGTATTAATACACGTATCAGAATCCAAAACACGCGTGTGACTTGAAATATTCGAAATTCACGTACCGACATTAACAACCGCACATTCGTAATCATAACTCTTTATTTATGTTATCGTTACAAACTATCCGGAAAACTTTAAACCCCAATATTCACAAAAGAGGGTAGCAGTTTTTAAATGGGTATCAACCTTGATAGATCATTCGTTTGACAATCTAAACAAATACAAATCAATTTGGCCCAATGGTACAATCAGTCATAAACAAATAGTACACTGAGACAATCGACTGTTTACACGTCCAATATCGGCTCGCCGGTAATAAATAGCCAGTGTCATCCTCGTCAGGTGCGTACACCAATTAGACAGGTGAAGTGAAATTCGAGATTCTAGACATCCCCTGACGAAAGCACCTGGCCACAGGCTGTGATTAAAGTCTATTGTCTACCTTACCAAAATGCCACTGTATGTATTTTATCGTATTGTATTCTATGACTTAAATGTGTGATGATTTGAAAGAGGGTGTGTTATAATTGTGATAATTTGACCTTAAACATACGAACGACATGTAGAAGAGCGTCGGTAATTGAGACAGTCCAGGACTAACACATTTAAACACCCCTTTCATCGTTTCAACTCAATTAACGAAATCATACTACTTGATACAACAAATCGGTGTCGGTGTTGACAGCGGGTAAATAAACAGTTCGTCAATATTTTTAGAATATGTTTTGATACCAAAACAACGTAATGAGGGAGTTAATTCCATAATGAGGGCTATAATCCTTAAATTATCGACATAATCCAAAGTTGAATCTGCAATAAAAAAACATGTAAAAAAACAAACAAACTTTAAGCAAGAAGTATATTTTTGTATTTACATATATGTGACCGGATCAGATAGTTTTATATATTTTAGGAGTTTCATATAGATTCATATTCACTGATTTGTACTACATAATATTATGACGTACATTTCAATATTTTTGTATTTACATATATGTGACCGGAACAGATAGTTTTATATATTTTAGGAGTTTCATATAGATTCATATTCACTGATTTTTACTATATAATATTATGACGTACATTACAATATTTTTTTATTTACATATATGTGACCGGAACAGATAGTTGTATATATTTTAGGAGTTTCATATAGATTCATAGTCACTGATTTGTACTATATTAAATTATGAAGTACATTACAATATTATGGCATTTACATATATGTGACCGGAACAGATAGTTGTATATATTTTAGGAGTTTCATATAGATTCATATTCGCTGATTTTTACTATATTAAATTATGAAGTACATTAACTGACCACTATATGGTTCATATAAGTTCATTGTTAAGTGAGTGTGAAAGTTGTGTATTACGCCGCTTTTAGCAATATTCCAGCAACATCACATCGGGGGCACCAGAAATGGGCCTCACACATTGTACCCATGTTGGGAATAGAACCACTAGGCTACCCAACCGCCCCTCGTGGTTAAGGGTGCGATGGACAATTGATATAGATGGTTGTAAGAGTTAGCCACGTATAGTAATTCGAAGGGCTGTATACAGATCTGTACTGATCTAAAGCTTGACATCTGAAGATGTGGTGAAACTCGTCACAACTGGTGGTTTACAGAGTGCATGCTCTTTCCTGAAAGTCCGTTTATGAATTCATTTATTCTACGTTGTAATCAGTGCCGTAGCCAGGGTGGGTGGATGGGTGGATGGGTGGTGGCGCACCCCCTCAGATCCACACATGAGCTTGTCCGTTCATCCACCGCAATCCGCCGCTATCTGTCAACGCCATTCCAACAAGCCCGGAGGAAGGGAGACTATCCAATCATGACCGTGAAAGCCTACCATGCAATCATTTTATGTCCGCTTCGTGTAACTCGCAAATAAATCCCGTTAATCCCGTCGATTCAGAAAACGGTAGCCCTGTGAGTATGGACTTCATCGTTAATGAAACAGATCATATACTCCAACACTTTGTTTCAATAATCGGAAAACCCTTTTCCCATGATATTTCTAAAGAGAGGGTTGTCCTGCATTCATAACAATATTCAAATGTATGTATTTCAGTTTGAAACACAAGGAAATAGACTCTTTAGAAAAGCCTTTCTTTGATTATCCTGTTGGTTGGAATGGGATTCATGATTTCAAAAACGCTCAAAATGGCTGACACAGCTACTTTAAGCGAAGCAATCTCTACACTAATATTTACGACAGGAAATCTGCTTGTAGGCAGTATTCATTACAGAGAAAAAGATTAATAAATTTCACAATAATTATGTTGAAAATCTCTTCTGTCTCCTCACTCCCGTGCCGCCTGTCTCCTATAACATGTATATAGGTAAGTGGCTTGTGGCTTTTGTTCGTTGCCTGAAACCAACCTGGTTTGTATGTAAGCTTCACCAGTAATGGATACTGTTGACAAACAGCCTCACTGCTTTCTAAGGAGACCTGGTCCACAGTAGTCATTTTAAGGCGCTTTTCTGACTTAGGACGCTTAGGAATATGAACGAGAGGATTTACATGTTAATTGGAAATTTACATCGGAAATTGACTTCTGATCCCCCAATACCTTTCTGTTAGCTGTGGGAAGGTGTATGTGTTTTGTTCCCGGCGCACCGCCATTCATCCTGTGATAATATGGCCTTATGATGAATGTCTATAAGGTATGAATAATAACACAGTAACCAGTGAATATCATTTTGATCACAATTCAAATTATTCTTTAAAAACGCTTCATATTCAATGTGTCGCTGCTTTGACTAATAAGATTTTTTCTTTCTCGCACATTTACGAATGTTTCGGTATTCTAGCAGAGCCCGATGCAGAGCGTACAGTAAACCGCTAACTGCACCTTGTGACCTTCTGTGTATGTCGGATAACATATGCATGTTTTATTTTTATTAGTATTCGTGAACGAAATCCTCACTTATCCAACACCTCTCCATTTTTTCTTCTTTGAGAGGCATTTAGAAGTTGGAGTACTAAGTACGGATAAGATATATGGATAAACTTGCTTGATAACGGTGTTAGAGCCTACACCGAAACGTCGCTTCTAATTGTATTATAGAAGTTGTTCATCCATATATTTTATCCTTAACTCTCCAATTCTTGAATAGTAAGACAAAAGATAGCCCATACTAGCCCGTCTCACAGTCCCTGAACCATATTATTTGTTCTTGAGCCCAGTCCTCAGTACAATGCTATGGCCTTAAATGAAGCAAGTCTAGATTTCCCACAGGTTCAGATCAGTCTTCATATTGAATGAATCCGGGTTAAATATAAATCGCATTAAACTGATGATCGGTCAGTGATTTGTTGAGTGAGAGTTCCATTCAATCCCTAATATCGCCGTAAGTGTTTCACTTCATGCTCACTCACAGATAAAACGCATCACTCAAGATTCCAGAAAAAAATCCTCTATTTTCAACAACACCCTATTTCCTGTTTAAAGTCCAGCCGACGGAGTGAAATACAACCTGTTGCATGCACGCAACAAATCAGTCGGGGTTGTAACAAAAGTTCAAGGGGATCACAGTAAAGTATGGAGAAAGACAACAGCACTCGTGTCAGTGGCTCTGTTGAAATCAACACGTCTCGAGCATGCGCAGTTAGATTCATTCTTCGATATGCATGTAACAGCCTTGGCGGTATTCACGAAGAGAGTTTATGTGACAGGTGTTGACGAGATCAATGTGAACCACAAGAACGTTTTACATTTCTTTAAAAGTTATTCGTTTTTCATTTTGATTTTATGAGAAAGTAATTAGACAACGTTGTAGTGTGTATTTACCATTGTCACATTATTCCAGTGTGATTCTTTTTCTTTGAGTGTCAGATTAAATCTTTTTGTCAAAATCAGAAAAGAGAAGACAATTATTAGCGAGTCGACCATTTTGAAAACTTCCGAAAGCAATAAAACATTGTACAATACACGGGGAATTGTATCACTTAGACACAGTTAAACACAATCCCGTCTTTATTTCCATATACTTGTATCTTGAGTCTTTTGAAAATATATACATAAACTTACGGGCAAAAGACATTATACACCAACGTTCATTGTGGCTTAATATGAGGCAAACAAAAGATGGTATTCGATGGTGATGTTTTTGATACTGTATCACAGTTGTGTTTTCGATCTGCGTTTACAGTTTTCAGCCTAGTAAAGTATTGATAACGTTTTGTAATTTGGTTAAATCCTATTTTCAAGTGTATGCTTTCTTTTGCCCGATTATTGATATCATATTGATAAATGTTTTAAAAAATCAATACTTGTTGACTTTCTTGTGCGCGAACACTAACTGGTATCCATCACAAGATTGTCCCAAGTTCAGAGAGTCGTATCACGTGATGCGAAGTAGCAGAGGAAGCACACGACAGGATGGTCAATACCAAGGCCGTAGGTAACTTTTTTTTGACAGGGGGAGGCAAATATTTGTACTAGTACCACTGGTCCCCAACTTGATTCAAATAAAACTGTTTACTATTTTTAAAAATCGCCTCCCCCCCCCCCCCCCCCCCCCCATGAATACCTACTGCCACGGAACATTTACAATTCATGGTTGTAGGTAATCGATTCACGTATATCACGTATATTCCCTACAAAAATATAACGAGGTACGATTTTATAAAAATGTGTATGTATATCATGTTCAAAAGTGAAGAGCCTTTAAAATCACTAGATCTATATAAACGTTTGATCACGGTGGTTTTTTTTCATTTTGAAATGACGATAATGTGCAAACCATTAAACTCAAACATATTAATGCGATGTGTTCGTTGTTACTAAAAACGTTCCATGTTTCTGAAGATCGGTTGCGTAAGGTCATATTGCTGGGGTCACGCTGCCTCGTTCTGGTTGAAGCTGTTATAAACATCCTCACCGAGGTATGTACTCTCGTGAGATTACGTCATGGCTAAACAGGCGACGAGACATCAAAAACAATTTGCGGTAAATGTTTGGGGCGGGAAAATAAAGGTCTTACGAGACAATTTCTTTGTCACAAGCCGCTAGGCATATTCTTACAAGATTGTTTTCCATTATTTACTCAAATGGCGAGATTGTTTAAGTAAATCGGACTCGTAGACAGGAAGGTTATTATGTCCAGGACGATGCATGCGTGTAGGGGTAAGGGGGAGTGCAAAAAATAATCTCTAACACTATTGCATCAGCATTCAAAATATCGAATTAAGTATTTTTAAGAAGTAACGATTTCTTTGTTTTTATACTTATTCATATGTAACACACAACGACGTGGTATTTCTGGAATATTGCAAAAAGATGCGTGAAACGATACCCACGAGAATGGGGAAGTTAGGGACACCGAAATTAAATACTAGTATGTAAACGTATGTACAATGTATTTATAAGCGCAGTGCTATAGGCAGAGATGTTAAAAAGTTGCAGGTAAAAATGTAGTTGGTTAAATATTTTCCCACAAATTATGCATAGCTGACATTTATTTGTTTTAAAGAATGCCGAAAAGGTAGAAAGTATTATATAAAAGAAATGCGTTCAGTGATGATTCTCGTATTATACTATTTCATTCAACTCGATGTGCAAGAAAGAAATCGCTTAGAAAAATTCATGTTCCGTTTCATAGGCCGCGATTCCACAATTTCGTACAACTCAACTTTACCCTTTTCGGGCGAGTCCATCGTTCGGACGAAAGCAAAATTATGCGCGTGGTTCTGCACCAGTGGTTTATCAAAACACGGAGACAATGTCCTCCACAGGAACTTGCTGCAAAACATCAAACTGAAACCCTAAAAAAGTGAAATCGACTGAAACCAGATACATTGACGACGAGAATGAGGACTTTTGTTTCGCTAACCGACAATATGGGAAAATACTTGTTTTTAAGACTGCTTTTTACATTTCATTGTTTATAATCATTAGAAAATAAAGTCATTTTCTCTTGCACAACCTACTAATGTAAGCACATGTGTATCTAATGGTAGGCTGTAGATGTTGTGTTGCAACTAGCGTAATACAGATATTTGTTATTTCGAAATAACTTCTTTCAGAATTACTTCAGAAAATGAAAATGAAACTCGAACGGAATTCCTGTTTTGGAGCAAAACTACAAGCTCTACACCAGGGTGTGATAGATATCGGCTATCGATATCACAATGAGGAGCTCATTGCGCAATCAACTGCACTGACAGAGCCGGTCTCCGTCATACCCCAAGGGCAACGCTCCATTGACATTTACTGCGAGACACGATTCCTGTGGATAAAGTATTGCCCCGTGTGGTTCAATGGTGAACACACCCGTAACGTCACTGATTTTTAAACGAAAAATGTTTTGTTCACGAGGGGACTGTTTGTTGCCAACTATTCATGCCTACATATTAACCCCCTATTTCAATTAACTAACATTAGGAATTTTCGGACCTATTTTCGCTATTAACACTCAAGTGACTGATTTAGTGATTTCAAATTGTGTTGGATACATGTGAACCAGCATCGTATGACCGGAGGGCGCGTAATAGTCGATGTCGGCTACGGGAACCAAAGTAACAAGAAAGTGTAAAAATAACTTTGAAATATTCTGAAATATTTTCTCGCAATAATGTGTATAAAGTTGTGTTACATATAAATGTTAAACTAATTAATTGACTGCACATGTATCCATGTTAAACTAATTAATTATTCCCATGATGAGAAAAACTTAAAACTGGAGAAACGTTTAGGACCCCACTAAACTGTTAAGGGACAAGTACATACACTGTAAAGTTCAACCAACCGAGGGATCGGTGATCCCTATTTACGAACCGACGTTTTATTCGTATGTTCTCGTTGTCCTGATTATAAGAACAGCTACTTTGTCCTTTATGTTATAAATATCAAGACGCCGCCATGTTCTTGTGTTATCGTAACATACAATTCCGGACATGTTATCAGAAACACCTGAAAATAATTTCGTCGCTGCTTCATCGACTATAAGACTTAGAGTGAGAATGGTTTTACGCCGCTTTTAGTATTATTCCAGCAAAAACGGCGGGGAAAACCAGAAATGGACTTCACACATTGTACCCCTGAAGGGAATCGAACCCGGGTCTTCGGCGTGACGAGCGAAAGCTTCAACCACTTGGGTTCCCCACCGCCCCTATAAGGTTAATAGAGCTACAAGTTAATTCAATATGTACGAAGCACCGTATTGAGGTGTTCATGACCTGAATGACGAAATTGATTATGATCAAACTGTACATTGTAAACTGTGTATTCACGGGCATTGTATCACAAACTTCCATTGTAAATACTCAAATAATGTAGATAATGTATTTGCTTATGTATGTCTTCGGATTCAACCCTGAGCGAAATAAAGAAATTCATTCAGGAAACCACCATGTTAGTGTCATTGTAATATATACTCACCGCCAAAAGAAACGCGAACCATAGAAACATAAAGAGGAGTATCTACGTTAAGAGATGTTTCCAATGTGTACCCACTCATGACAAAACTAACAATCAGTCAAGTGTTTACACATAGTGTCTTTATTCTTATCACGATATGCTGCACCTGAATTCCAAACTTTACACGCTTATCCTGCACGAGACAAATGGTGCATCTCGAGTCATGGACCTTTGACGTCACATATGATGCGTCCATGAGCATCGGTTCACACAACATACCAGTATGTTCGTTTGTGCATCGAACCAATCTAATATCTCTTGAATATGTGTAAGTCTTCATATATTAACCAACATGTATGGTATTCGCGTTTCTTTTGGCGGCGAGTATATATTTCTGGACATATCATCAGAGACACCTGCAAATACTTTCGTAGCCGGTTCTAAGATTAAAAGAGGTACGAGCTAATTCAATATACATAAGGCTGAGGAAGCACCCTATTGAGATAAACATCCAACATGTAAGCATCTTCACGCAGCCTCACTAGCGGGTACAAATTATGAGACTTCTCATTATCGCTTGCAGTTTGTGTCTTCTTTCATCATCAATGTCTTGTCAAGGTCAGTTTGTACTTTTGATGTCCTCATTATCTACTTATGACGTCATTACGTCACAGTTTCGCGCCAAAATGAGCCCGTGCATAACATTCTGTAAGTTTTTGTTTGGTAAACTGACAATACCACGTGTTAATCGGTTTAGGTTCCCCGTCCGTTAATGATACAGTGAGTCGCAAGCGTGGTGATAACGTATTACATGGAATGATTGGTAGGTGTCGTCGTAATTAGGGTAGAAGTTGGAAACTGTATCTGTGTTGTTGACGTGGCTCAAGCCTATACGTTACAGACAATGTGAAAACACAGGCAATGTGTAAAATGTGATTCACTAGCAATTTACAAAATGCCTAAATATTTATGTCATTTTACAAACTGACTGAAATATCTGTCCATTATTTTACAGATTGAATAAAATTATATAGAGGATCAAAGGGATTTAAAGCTTCACAAAAGACTAATTATGCTAAAATTAGGAGCCGAAAATAGGGAAAAAAGTACACTGACTTTCGTTTTCTTTTAATCCTATCTTTTTCAGTCGAAGGGTGATGTAACTAAGCATACACAAGTTTGGAATTCATTATCATAATAAAATAAATGGAAACATATTTGTAAAATGACTGAAATATTCAGTCGTTTGATAAATTGTCTAAGTGAAAATTTCACACATTGACTGTACTATATAACCTAAACAAGTAAAACAGCGCCAAGCTTGCTACGCAAACCAACAGTGGAACCAGTTTATCCGTGCTGAATGGAAATAGCCCTTTACAGTTTCGTGGGGTCCTAAACGTTTCTCCTGTTCTCTCATCAAAAGGCTAGTTAATTCAACATGGACGCCGTTATGTCTGAGCTTGTGTACAACTATTTTGAAATAATTTTAGTCTCGTAGGTGACCCATGTATCCGACACAATTTGAAATATTCACTTCCGTGTCAACTCTTTCTGTAATGTTTACCATGAAAATAATATGCATATGGTACCAATAAAAATTGGTTTAAATACATTTTTTTACCATCACTCTCTCTTTGATTTGACAAAATAAAATTATACAACTAATACACATCTATAATTCACTTAACATTTCAACAATGACTGATCCAATCCATTATAAAGTTTCTCGCTACTACGCGTATCTCATACAAAAATAAGACCTTTTTCACACAAGTAAGTACGTGGATATTGGTTTTGTAAAAAAATATTAAATAAACGCAATTACGTACTGCACTTTTCACAGAATTTGCATGTCTTAGTTTTCTACAAAACCGACCAAAACAAACATCTTTATGTCAAATAAGATAAGAAACAGTGAGCTACTCACATTAAGTTTTCATTTCAGCCTAGTCATTCAGACTGATCAGCATATTATTCCTTAAAGTAAACAATAATACCAAAACATACGGGTTCTAACGCGAACCAGAAATGCTTATAATGCACGTGTATGTTCAAAATTGCCTGAATTACTTTCTTCGTTGAAGATAATATGTTCCAGGAAAAAGATAATGTTCTTGTTTTAATAAAATAGATAGATTCAAGTTAACAGAGCTTATGAACATACGGACGCATGAGTACCGTTCCATCAGTTGAATAGAATATCTTTCTTAACAAATGCGATTAAGGTCATTACATTAATTCCAATAGCTACGGTTTTGATTTTACCCTCGCTTCTCGAGCACCTCGTTTGAATTATCTCCCTTGTCGTGTTCGTTTAACGATTGTAATGGATCCGAAATTGTCTCATGGTTAATATGTTATCGATTTAAACTAGTTCCACTGCAATTACGCGTAGACAGACTATGCGCCACATATATCCAATAGACAGTAGCCCAGTCACATTAGGCATCGTTTGAAAGAAACGTAAATAATTATAATTATCACTGACAATATATATATTTTTTAATTTAAACAAAGATTCCACGAGTAGTTGTCTAGAAAATAACAGGATTGCTGTTCGGTTTCGGGAAATCTCGCGTGAGTTCGTGCTTGTCAACCTGTAAACAATATGGCTGCTGAAACGCTTGACTAAGATGTATGAAAAGGACATTTACCAATTATCATAGTAACTACTGGTTTACTTCCACTGACAATTTTGTAAATTTAATATTTTGTCCATATGGATCACCGTACTCGTGCTATGTGTTGAAATGTGTTTCGCATCACGTGTAAAATCACCCCGTACCGAATGGGAAAATCTCGAACTTGTTGCTAGTTAACATGCACAGGTTTTCCTTATCACATTAGATTCAACTCTATGCTCACCGCAAGAAACCAATGCTTTAAGAACTGTCGTGAAATGTATATGCTAGTACACATGCTTGTTTTAACACCAATCACAAACCGAAAATGTGAGTTCATAGCTAGCTAATGGTTCGTAAAGTAACTGTTTAGCTCGTAATTTGTTTTTTATTTAATGTCCAACCAACACAATTTTACAAAGACCCTTACGCTAGTTTAATGTTGTCGTGATAAAGTAGAAATTATCATGATTCATTAACATGATGTAATTATACAATTAATCATCAACTTAAGACGACATAAGAAATATTGGAAATTTTCAAATAAAATACTCGATATTATTATGAATTATGGTTGAAGGTAATTCAAGCTTTTATTGATCTCAGTGATCCTTTAATACAAATACTATTCCATGTTAGATTATTGATGCCATTTCAGCCTATTTGACTCTTTTAACAATTAGAAACTGAGAAGTAACATGGTAAAGACATAAAACTGGAAAGTCTGAAACTACAATCTCTTTTCTTTCTTCAGTGGAATTTTATTCAATGACGTCATTGGTAATTTCACACAAAATGTTATTTATGTCTTGTACCCATGGAAAGTATTTTTCAAATAAATGTCTGTCATGCAAAACATTTGTTTTTTTCTGAAAATGGTATTTGAATGAGAATATTGCAAAATCAAAAGAAGGATCAGTGGGCACTTTACTGAATACCTAAAATTTAAGAACATGCTGTGAATTAGTTTAAATCTGCCCAAGACCAGCAGTTGTCATTTGTCACAGCAAAATAGAACAACAGACTTCCAACCATGACACCTGTGTAACTGTAAAACCTGTTTTCATTATATATTTTTTCAGATATTCACCTGGACCATCTGTGTGAGCTATGGCTGGAAGAGACCTCTACCCAACCCTGCCTGATGGGCGGGGCTCATTTCGAGTTGGTGCAAACAGGCGTGTTGAACTCACATTGCAAAAGGAATTGGATGATGTTGCCTTCAGGTCATTAGCAGAAATCTCCAGCAGAAAGGAGGCTGTTAGGCTTGCACCTCTCACTGATGATCAGATAACTGCAAAGTAGGTTTAAGAAAAGACTTCATTTTTGCCCAAGCAAATTAATTATTTACTTTACAAATACATGCAGAAGAAAAATTATGATAAATGATTTAGGACATAAGAAGCCATGACTAATTGTAAAACTGCATTGAGCTTAATACCATATTTTCTTGTGTATATTGCAAACCAATTTTTGGGGTTACTGGTTTTTTTTAAAATGGCTATTCTTCCATTAAGGTTATGTTTTGGTTGAAGCAAGCAGAAGAGAACAAACACAGCGGTAGAAATTGGCAAACTGCCCAATAGTTAAGGTATTATGAGGACTAGTAGAAATTTGCCATTTTTAAGGGTTTTGCTATATGTTATCATTATAAAATACTACTGGACTAAAACTGTTAGTTTCTACTGCTGCAAACATAGTCAAAATGACAATTTAACTGTACATTTTTTTAAGGAAAGATAATCAGACATGATTACTATTGATGCTGAAGGTATCATATGGATAGGTTAAATATGTCTTATACAAGTGACTGCCTTTGTGGTCTAGTGAATAGAGCGTCTGCCTGGAGAGTGGAAGGTTGATGTTTTGAGCTCTGGTCGCATCATATTTAAAGACGTTAAAATATGGTACTTGTTGTTACCCTGCCTGGTATTCAGTTGGATAGCAGGATAAAACTGGCATTAGTTAAGACTAGTACAAGCAGCCACAGACATGTCGCTATATAAGTGCAATGATCTTGGACATGACGTTAAACCCCATTTCACCTCACCCTTTTGACATTAGGATGACAAGAACACTTTGATTTTATCCCTTTTCAATGTTTACTGTACCGCCTCCGTGGTCTAGAGGTAGAGCATCCGCCTGGAGAGCGGATGGTCCAGGGTTTGATCCCCGGCCGCGTCATACCAAAAGACGTTAAAAGATGGTACTTGTTGTTACCCTGACTGGCGCTCGGCATTAAAGGGCTGAAACAAGGACTGGTCGGCTCAGAGTCAGTATACTGTGTCTGAGTGGGGTATTCGTGTTAAACTGCGGCATGGTATCTCAGTGAGCTAGCACTATAAATCAGCATCAGTCCGGACTAGTACAAGCAGTCACACACAAACACACGTACATGCACGTCGCTATATAAGTGCAATAATCTTGGACGCGACGTTAAACCCTCACCTCAGTGTTTACTACTACAACACATTCTTATTAATCTCTTAGTTTTACAATGAAGATGAATATAAACAATCCCGTATGATTTTAATAACAATAAGATCAAGAGATTAATATCATTCATTATGTTTAAGCTTACTCATTCTATGTGGTTTACAGTAATATATGTATTGTGTATTGTGATCTGTATGCCAACTAACTGGTCATTTATTTAAATCAGTAAATAATATCCACATGATCTGATGGAGTTGATCTTCATTGCAGGAAACTTCAACCTGAATTCAAGCCACAGAAAGTTCGCGACAAGAAGAAAACTGTTCCAGTGTTTCATGATGATCTTCAGCCAACTTCATATACTAAGGTATATCCACATTATTATATCAACACAACTTTAGACATTAGTTCTATCGATTCCGGGGTAGAATAGGTCTTCAGCAACCCATGCTTGCCGTAAAACGCAACTATGCTTGTCGTAAAAGGTGACTAACGGGATCGGGTGGTCAGGCTCGCTGACTTGGTTAATTTACGTCATCAATCCCAATTGCGTGGTGATGCTCATGATATTAATCACTGGATTGTCTGGCCCAGACTCGATTATTTACAGACTGCCGTCATATAGCTGGAATATTGCTGAGTGCGGCGTTAAACAACAAACCAGAACCAGAACCATTAGTTCTAACTTTGAAAATATCATGTGGATATTATTTACTGATTTAAATAAAAGACCAGTTAGTTGGCATATGCTGCATGTGCAGGGTCATATATTGGAGTGAGTTGATCCACTGTCAGCTGTCCAGTGTATCTCCATTCCATTAGGCTACAGTAAATTAATTATTTTTAAACATATATGCATTCCTCCCTCGATTCTTGTGTAGCAACATCCTAAAACAGTTTCCATCTTCTAAAAACCTTTCACCCGAACACCCCCCGCATCACCATAGTCACCGCCCAAACAAATGGGTCCCACGCTAGAATCCTGTGTGCTGTGGCCTAAGCAGTTTGATCACCTGACACCCCATGCCACATCATTCTGTTTCTAGAGCTGACAGGCTAGTGTAAGTGCGATGTGGGGATGGTCAGGTGGGCATATAGCGTGTGATGGATAAGTATGCACATGCAGAATTCATCATCAACAATCAAGTCTGGGCCAGATGATCCAGTGATTGATATTGTGAGCAACAATCTATGCTGTTGACATTGACCATGTTGACACACCCTCACCGAGTCCAACCACCCAATCCATTAAGTCGTCTCTTACGACCAGCGCAGGTTGCTAGGGACTAATTATCATGCATCATAGGTTTTCATCCATAGAACTCTGAAGATCCGGGTTAGAATGGATCTTCAGCAACCCATGCTTGCTCGTAAGAGGCGACTATGCTTGTCGTAAGTGGCGATTAATGGGATCAGGTGGCCAGGCTCGCTGACTTTGTTGATGCATTCCGTCATATCCCAATTGCATAGATCGATGCTCATGATGTCAAACACTAGGTTGTCTGATCCAGACTTGATCATTTACAGAGCGCCTTCATATAGCTGGAATATTGCTGAGTGCGGTGTTAAACCCCAAACAAACTACATCCACACTCTTAATTATTGGTAAGCATGGCTAATAGCTGCTTTTTGGAATATGCAGAATAAGGACTTGCAGAATTACTCCGGATTTCGGCTAGCCATGACCCTTCACCATGTCTTCCGACTCGACTACAATATGTGTTTGTCTGTTATCTCAGGACCACTTCCAGCTGATTCCCAACATCCCCCCCTACAACCCCCTGGATAAGCATCGACGCCCTGACGTCCCCGACAAGATGCGAAAATTTCCCTATGCCAGGGAGCACACTGTCACTACAGCAGGTGAGGCAACGAGGACGATTATTTGATTGTTCAGGATTTGTGCCTTTAGTTTCCTTATTGGCCCGGGTTCGATTTCCCACATGGGTACAATGTCTGAAGACTATTTCTGGTGCCCCTTGCTGTGATATTGCTGGAATATTGCTTAATGGGGCGTAAACCCATACTCACTCACTCACCCCCACTGGTGTGTAAGTAATTGCTGGCCCAGATTGCTTTCCTTTATACTTGACTGCATTTATCGGTGTGACAGTACTTACTACAGTGTAAAATCTATTAAGCCACTCATTCACTGATGAAACCCGTGAAGATCCAGGGTTAGAATTCGTCTTCAGCAACCCATGCTTGTCACCCCCTGTTAGATCCAGGGTTAGAATTTGTCTAACAGCAACCCATGCTTGTTTCCCCCTGTGAAGTTCCAGGTTAGAAGTCATCTTCAGCAACCCATGCTTGTCTCCCCCTGTGAGATCTGGGTTAGAATTTGTCTTGAACAACCCATGCTTGTCTCCCCTCGTGAAGTTCCATGTTAGAATTCATCTTCAGCAACCCATGTTTGTCATAAGAGGCGACTAACGGGATCGAGTGGTCAGATTCGCTGACTTAGTTGAACAAACAAAAAAACATTCACTGATGAATGTGATTTTTCAATGCATGTCATGATTTTCTTCAGATTTGAAAAAGGCCCATGTGTCGTCAGTGGGAGTCGTACCAACAAGAGCAAGGTATTTGGAATTAAGACACAGACATAATAAGCATTGCAGGATATTTCGATTCAAATGAATGTTTCATTTTTAATAATACATTTGGTCACAGTTGATGTTTCAGATGTAAATTATTTTTGAACCTTTTTTTTTAGACTTTTGTTCCTTCTTCATAGTAAGGCAAATCATTATGTAATGTAATCCTCTTGTCACACAAGTATATCATACAGATTAACTTCCTATTGTAAAAGGGGCATTTTTGGCTTAGACATCTAAAGTGCCGTCCTATGATTGTGAGTTCGAATTCCGGTTCGACCTTATTATGTCTCTAGGTTTGTCAGCTCTATACCTGTGCACATGGGTTTCACCAGAGTGGTAAACATCTGAGACCTGAATCACTGCGGGCTTTCCTCCCTCTTTAAGGACTGTCTCTGTGGTCTAATGGTAGAGCATCTGCTCAGAGAGTGGAAGGTCGGGGGTCCAATCCCTAGCCGTGTCATACCAAAAGACGTTAAAGATGGTACTTGTTGTTACCCTGACTGGCACTCTGCATTAGGGGCTGAAACAAGGAGTGGTCGGCTCAGAGTCAGTATACTGTGTCTGCGTGTGGTATTCATGTTAAACTGCTGCATGGTATCTCAGTGGGCTAGCACTATAAATTCAGAATTAGTCCGGACTTGTACAAGCAGCCACACAAACACACACACAAGTCACTATATAAATGCAATAATCTTGAATGTGACATTAGTCCCCATCTCACCTCCCTCTTTAAGCTGACACTAAGCAGCATTAAACCTAACTCACTGACACACTCCTAGTGTAATAATGCCTTCTTAGGATATCATCCTTCACATCATTGGCAACAGAACATGAACATGAACATGAACAACAGAGCAGTGTGAGACTTTAGCCACAAGTCTGAGTCTAAGAACATTCTGTTTTCAGTCTAGGAAACTCGGCTAATTATTGTCCATATAATAACACTAAAATATACTGAAACTGAAGCTAAGAGACAGCTTTGGGTTGTGTGACTCAAAAGACTTTGCTACAGTCTGCAACAGTCTCTGATTATTTTGTGCCTGACTGAATGGTTTGGAATTTTATATGCCTGAAAAAGAAATATTATTTTCTAAATATTTGTATATCAATTGTCTTTCACAGTGCCAACTTGGCTGATCTGAAAGTACTGTTGAAAGGAGCCCCAGCTGTTGCTAGTGTCTTGCAAGGGGAGATAACTCTGTTAGAAATGGAGCAAGTAAGTTCATTCAATCCTAATGCTAACTAAACTTTAAAATATACTGTGTGAACACATAGGAGGAGTTCCGTGTGCAATGGAAGAATCCATTCTCATTGAACAGGGGGCTACAGTGGAGTGTAATCTCCCCCCAGGGGTCTACGATGGCATGTCATTCAGAGCACATGGAGGTCATGCTGTATGTGTATTCATCAATGCACCATGCTGACTTTATACATGCACTGAAGGCCACAAGCAACTTTCCACCCCTACAATGTTGTTATAGACTGCACAACGTATGCAAATCCATGCATTCAGGATGTGATTTGAATAGTTTGTTCAGCAGTAGATTACATCTCACTTTGTATAACTTTCAACTTAGATATGTCACAGGGATAAATCGTGCCTACAGCCCAAGTCATTTTGTCTAAAATGTAAGTTACATGGTCTAGTAGAAGAACGTCTGCCTGGAGTGTGGAAGGTTCGTTGTTGGGTCCCTGTCCGTGTAAAAAGCAAAAGACGCTTAAAGATTGTACCTGTTGTTACCCTGTCTGGCGCTCGGCATTAAGGGGCTAAAACAAGGACTGGTTGGCTCTGAGTCAGTATACTGTGTCTGAGTGGGGTATTCATGTTAAATGGTGGCATGGTATCTCAGTGGGCTAGCATTATGCAATCGGCATTAGTACTATTACAAGCATACACAGACACACACACAGACACACAATGTTGATAAATTTCTTAAACATTTTCCTCTCCAGGCAAACCAAGCTACCCCTTCCACGCCCCCTCCACCCTCGACGGACATCCCTCGCATCGTCCTCAATGACAAGATGTACCGCCTAGAGGAGGACGCCAAGGCGGATGCGGAGACGAAGAAGAAGCCTGCCATCTTGTCTCAGACTGGCACCATACAAAATGTCATGTTCAGTGAGAGGCAGAAGCCGCCACCTCGACCATCCTACCTGAACAAACGCAAGAGGTGTTCTCGTAGGAATGTCATCAGCCCAGGTACAGATGGATATTGCTAGAGACATTATTAAGATTAATATTTTGAGAACCGTCTCATTTCATTCAGAACAAATTCAAAGTAGATCTCATGTATATAAAATGTAGGAACCCTTCAGTTGTCATTCCTCCAAAGTATTTTTCCTTTTCGTCCAACCAGGAGTTTGTTTTAGAAATTGCTTATAAACATTATTGTACCACCAACCCTATGATTTTGGAAAAAATAGTTCTTAAACAATGTGATTGAAAAAAGGGGCCGTAGGACATTTTGGGTAAATATCAGTCAATATCCAAAATATGAACCAATCTGAAACCGAGTACTGAGAAGCCCACAAGGATTTCAAAGTGTAATCCTACTTAACATGCTTAGTTCACTCACTCCCACCGTGATGAATGGTTGATGTATTGGTATGAATGTGTATCTGTGAGGTGGTTTACTTTAAAGTGGTCTACACTGGCTGAAGCTGATGGCCTGGCTGATGTGGGGTCGAGACATTTCCCTCCAAATGTTCTGTGGGGAAATGTCTATGTGGGGTATTGTCCTGTGGGGAAATATCTATGTGGGGTATTGTCCATGTGGGGAATTGTCTATATTGGGTATTGTCCTGTAGGGAATTGTCTGTGTGAGTTATTGTCCATGTGGGGAAATGTCTGTGTGGGTATTGTCCTGTGGGGAAATATCTATGTGGGGTATTGTCCTGTGGGGAAATGTCTATTTTGGGTATTGTTCTGTTGGGAAATGTTTATGTGGAGTATTGTCCTGTGGGGAAATGTCTGTGTGAGGTATTGTCCTGTGGGGAAATGTCTATGTGGAGTATTGTCCTGTGGGGAAATGTCTGTGTGGGGTATTGTCCTGTGGGGAAATGTCTGTGTGAGGTATTGTCCTGTGGGGAAATGTCTATGTGGGGTATTGTTCTGTGGGGAAATATCTATGTGGGGTATTGTTCTGTGGGGAAATGTCTATGTGGGGTATTGTTCTGTGGGGAATTGTCTGTATGGGGTATTGTCCATGTGGGGAAATATCTATGTGGGGTATTGTTCTGTTGGAAAATGTCTGTGTGGGGTATTGTCCTGTGGGGAAATATCTATGTGGGGTATTGTCCTGTGGGGAAATATCTATGTGGGGTATTGTTCTGTGGGGAAATGTCTATGTGGGATATTGTCCTGTGGGGAAATATCTATGTGGGGTATTGTTCTGTGGGGAAATATCTATGTGGGGTATTGTTCTGTGGGGAAATGTCTATGTGGGGTATTGTTCTGTGGGGAAATGTCTATGTGGGGTATTGTCCTGTGGGGAAATATCTATGTGGGGTATTATTCTGTTGGGAAATGTCTATGTGGGGTATTGTACTGTGGGGAAATGTCTATGTGGGGTATTGTCCTGTGGGGAAATATCTATGTGGGGTATTATTCTGTTGGGAAATGTCTGTGTGGGGTATTGTACTGTGGGGAAATGTCTATGTGGGGTATTGTCCTGTGGGGAAATGTCTATATTGGGTATTGTCCTGTGGGGAAATGTCTATTTTGGGTATTGTCCTGTGGGGAAATGTCTATGTGGGGTATTGTCCTGTGGGGAAATATCTTTGTGGGGTATTGTCGTGTTGACAAATGTCTGGACCCCGAATGGGAAATTATCCATTTGGGGAAATACCCTACACTCAACTGATGTGATATGGAAATCTGATTTTAGTTTTATAACAAATGAGAAAGCCATGCTCTTGCATGGATATATTTTAACATTAATATTTGAAAATCGTACTTCTCTCTTTAGATTTAGCCCTTTTTTCAAAAAGAATTTCAAGTTGCAAAGTTTAGATTTTATGTTTGCTTCACTGGCAAAGTGGTCTTGTGATGTGCCAGCTTGATGTGGATGGAAAGCCCGAAGTGATGCAGGTGTTAGACATTTACCACCTTGGTGATACCCACGAGCACGGGCAAGATGCTGACAAACCTAGAAACCTAATCAGGGCAAATGTGGAATTAGAATCCATGATCTTAGACGACTGGGATATTTATGTTCATTTCCACTTTTGAAGTTCCACTAATTTGATGAATGTAATACTTCCGCATGATTATCATAGTGTTGTACGTGTGATGTGTTCCCACATGCTAGTTGGAGAGGATACTGAACCAAGTCGACAGAAGAGTGCTCGCAGCATCCCGTCCTCCCTGCGCAGTGCCCCCATCAGCCTGCCTGATGACACGGTTTACAGCAAGTACGACAAGGCCATCGAGGACATGGACACGGACATGGAGAATGTGGAGACGGCCGTCGGTGTATCGGAGGCTGAACTCAAGAGTAGGGCTTCTAGTGTAGGTTGTCTACCATATATTTATATAACATATGGACTTAACAGATCACTGCTCAGAGTTTTTATCTTTTTCTGAATCTAGATGTTTAATTTAACTTTGAAGATGGGGATCATCCTTGTTATCCTTGCAACTATTGGTGATCCCAGTTTCAAACATGTAGGGATTCACTTGTACTTCTCCTTCAGAAATCACCAGTTCATCTTCTGAGAAACATTCATCTTCCATGACAACTCGTAAACTAGTGTCACGGTTAGAGTTGGACATATCAGCAGGTTATTATTGATTTGAGCTCACGCTACCACCAAAAGGAACAAGGTGCTTCATCCTTTTATACATAGATCGGCAAACTTTTTAAACAAAGAAAAGTCTCAAAACAAAACAAGCGAGATGAGTACTGAAACACAAACAATAAACGCAACTGAAGAAATAGCATGTTTCACACATCTATATCACACCAAATAGTGAACTCAGTTTGTGATATAAGTGTCAATTGCTTGTCATGAGCAACAACAAATTATTGGCTTGTGTGATCAGGTTCACTGACTTGTTGATTGCATGGTGTGGGGCATTGCTCATGATATCAACCACTGGTTAGTCCTAGACTCGATTATTCACAGGTTGCTGTGATATAGCTGGAATATTGCTGACTGTGGCCTAATAAAACAGACAAACAATAGCAATGAAAAATCAGACAGAATGACTCACTCGCTCACCTACCCACTTGCTCACTGTTATCAATCCTATTGGCAATGATTGGGGTATCGTGCTGGAAGCTGAGGCATCGAAAGTCCCCATGATCCCCAGCGAGGTAGCATAGCTTTGGTTACTGGTGGCCTATGGCCACGTTTAAACTGTATTAATAATAATGTTATATATGTTTCACAAATTTGTTTTTAAATATAACTTTGTATTCATGACTCACTTGTGTATATATCAACTTGTTCTCGTCACTATATGGCTGAAATATTCATGTTGTGACGTTAAATTTTGACTCACTCACTCTTACCAACATTGTCTCCTGATGTAAGTGTGACTATTCCTGCAATATTTCACCAGAGGTAATGTATTAACCTTTGTCACAACAACCGCCTCCGTGGTCTAGTGTTAGAGCGTCGGCCCGGAGAGTGGAAGGTCCAGGGTTCGATCCCCGGGCCGCGTCATACCAAAAGACGTTCAAAGATGGTACTTGTTGTTACCCTGTCTGGCGCTCGGCATTATGCGGCTAAAACAAGGACTGGTCGGCTCAGAGTCCGTATACTGTGTCTGAGTGGGGTATTCATGTTAAACTGCGGCATGGTATCTCAGTGGGCTAGCACAATAAATCGGCATCAGTCTGGACTAGTACAAGCAGCCACACAAACACACACATGTACATGCACGTCACTATATAAGTGCAATAATCTTGGACGCGACATTAAACCCCATTTCACCTCACCTCACCACCTTTGTCACAACAAGTTAACACTTTAAGTAATCATTTGCCCACCTCAAGGTAATGCGGTATCTGTACTGATGTCATCCTTGCAGGTGAAGTCTGTCCAAGCGCTCCTGGATGAGGCCAAGAAGATCAGCAGCCCAGACTCAGACCCCCTGTACAAGCAGCATCTGAAGTCAGCAGACAGGAGGAAGCAAGGAACCCCCACTCCGCGGAGATTACGCAGCGGCAGCATCAAGAAGGAGACACGCAAGAGTGCAGGGAAAGGTCAGCTTCTTGCTTGTAGTGTCTTCCTGGTGATCAGGTGTGAATAGGCATCTTTGTTTTGTTTTACCAGGAATTGTAAGATGAGGGTCGACACTGAGATGTGATGCTGAGTTGTGACACTCAGGTGTGACGATGAGGTGTGACACAGGTTCGAAGATGTGATGTGACACTGTGGTGTGATGATGAGGTGTGACCCTGAGATGTGAAGATAAGATGTGATACTGAGGTGTGACACAGGTGTGACGATGAGGTGTGACACAGGTTCGAAGATGTGATGTGACACTGTGGTGGGATGATGAGGTGTGACACTGAGATGTGAAGAAAAGATGTGATACCGAGGCGTGACACAGGTGTGACACTGAGGAGTGACACTGAGATGTGACGAGATGTGACACTGAGGTGTGACACAGGTGTGACACTGAGATGTGAAGATGTGATGTGACACTGTGGTGTGATGATGAGATGTGATGCTGAGATGTCACAATGAGATGTGATGCCGAGGTGTGAAGATGAGATGTTTTGCTGAGATGTGACACTGAGATGTGTTGCTGAGATGTGTTGCTGAGGTGTGACGATGAGTTGTGACACTGAGATGTTTTGCTGAGATGTGACACTGAGATGTGTTGCTGAGATGTGATGCTGAGGTGTGAAGATGAGATGTGACACTGAGATGTTTTGCTGAGATGTGACACTGAGATGTGTTGCTGAGATGTGATGCTGAGGTGTGACGATGAGTTGTGACACTGAGATGTTTTGCTGAGATGTGACACTGAGATGTGTTGCTGAGATGTGATGCTGAGGTGTGACGATGAGATGTGACACTGAGATGTGACACTGAAATGTGATGATGGATGTGACAATGAGATGTGACAGTGAGATGTGATGATGAGATTGAAGATGAGATGTGACACTGAAATGTGATGATGGATGTGACAGTGAGATGTGACAATGAGATGTGAAGATGAGGTGTGACACTGAGATGTGAAGATGAGGTGTGAAGATGAGGTGTGACACTGAGATGTGAAGATGAGGTGTGACACTGAGATATGACAGTGAGATGTGACAATGAGATGTGATGATGGATGTGACAGTGAGATGTGACAATGAGATGTGAAGATGAGGTGTGACACTGAGATGTGATGATGGATGTGACACTGAGATGTGATGATGGATGTGACAGTGAGATAAGACTGTGGCTGTGTTACAGGTGAGAAGGTCAAAGGGAAGCTGTCAGCTAGAGATCCAGAGGAGGAGAGTGGGGGAACGTCCAGGCCACGGTCCGAGCGGTCAGTCGATGAGATCATCTCCTCCCTCAGAGACCAGTCCAGGACGGGGATGTGAGTTGGACGCAGGACTTGTCTCTCTGTAGTGTGAATCAGGCTTGTGCAGAATGCTATATGCCTGTTATCTGAGTGATAGTCAACTACATCATCAAAACCATTTTAGGGGAATCTCACATACCATATATACAGTAAACAGCACCCCAGAAAATTGACAAAGAGGGGTGCCCTTTAACATCTTACACAATGAGTTAAATTTTGTTTTCAGACATCGAGCAGTAGTAAACGAAACTTATTTCAAACATCGATCAAACTGAAAAATTTCTAGCCACTTGGCAGATATATATCCCTTTTGCTCTGCTGTTTTCTGTAAAAAAAAGGTTTTATATATGACGTGTCATGTAAATTTTTGGTCACATATTGGGGTGCTTAAAAGGATTGGTTTAGAATTTGCTTATGGGTCGCTTATAAGGGCAGGGCATTTAATATGTTGAATACGGTATGTACTGAATGGAGGGCAGGTGTTCAAAGGTGTATAACTTTGCTGTGCAGAGTTTGGTTCTTTGACAGGATCAGATGGGCAGGGTTTGAGTCCAGATTAAGATCCTTTTCCTGATGGCACCAAACCCATGCTTTTCGATTCAATTAAATTCAGATCTGTAACTCCCATACGATACCTCTTTGCGTGAACGTCTGGCCACCCCTCCATAGAAGGTCACGTCCGGTGAACACTGAGGGAACTTAAACTGCCTAATCTAAATGAAGGATGTGTGAATTCCTGAGCTGATCAGATCCACTGTCTAATTTCTTTAGCTTTATTTCCTTATCATCTTGAATCAGAAATTTCAGTTTTAACAATAGCAAACCAGCACAGAACACAAATATTCCTACGATGGTACTCTCCTTTTTGGGTGTAGATGCAATGGCTCTCAGAAATGACATTTGGAACTGGATGGTTTCTTCTTTTCGGAGATACAGAAATCAAATTTACTGGTTTGAATGCTTCCCTCACTTGTACCAAGTATTTAGGGGCGGTCGGGTAGCCTAGTGGTTTAAGCGTTCGCTTGTCACGCCGAAGACCCGGGTTTGATTCCCGACATGTGTGAAGCCCATTTAAGGTGTCCCCCTGCCGTGATATCGCTGGAATATTGCTAAAAGCGGCGTTAAACCATACTCACTCACTCACTCACTCACTCACTGTACCAAGTATTTAGAATCCTCTACTCTGATTGGCCGAATAGAAAGGTCACCTGATGCGATCCGCTGAGGAGGGGTAGAGAGGACAGTGAAGTATCGCCCTGGAATAAAGGTTTGATTTGAATGTCATGCTTGTAGGTTTCAACAAAGTGATAAACCTCTCTAGTTTAAGTGGCCGTGATATAACTGACTACTGTTCAAGCAGTGTTAAGCCCAGCTCCCTCTCTGGCTTGTGGGAGAATGTTCATCGAGAGATGTTAATCCTACTTGTACTTTTTCTGCTGTAATTTCAGCGTGTCGGATGCTGACCGGAGGATCCAGGAGATCATGGACAGGGTCATGTCCCGGGCCAGTGCTGTACTAAGTGATATAGGTACCTACTGACCAGGGCCCTGATTTAGGCAATCTTAGTGCTAAGATGATCGCAACTCCCATACTTAGTGCTAACACCACAGATAGCAGTGCTAAGATCAATTTGTGGAAGTGGAACCTTGGACCTGTTTCACAAAGGGATCTTAGCGCCCGGACTGTCTGTGGTAAACTATGGGAGTTAAAGTCACATTGCTAAGATGGCTTTGTAAATCAGGTATTCAATAGAGCTGTAGCATGTTTATGGGAGAGAGAACATTTTTAGTCTTGTGGTTTTAGGCTAGAGAGAATGACTGGTTTTAGAAATGATTTCACTGGGTCATGTTCATTTCATCCATTGATTGATATTGGTTATATTGATAATAAATCTACATTCCAAAGTGACATCATTTGGGAGTGGGGTGCCAGTAGCTCAGTGGCCCAAGGTGCCACAAAACGCTGTGCAGAGTTGCATCCCTTAGGTATGCCAGGATCTTCTAATCAGGGACGATTCCAAGATAATGCCCTGAATTTCATCCTTGGTTTATCAGAACCATACCATGCTGATCGGGTTTTCAAAGTGGTTAATGTCAAAGACCTCCATCATTTGAGTCGTAATGTAGGTCATTCATGGTCTGTTATATTTAACTGGTCTTATAACTCTAACTATTTATTGCAGCTGTGAATGAAGCAAGTGACAGCCCGGATGGTCATCGAGGTCAGTTGAAACTTACGTTTTGTTCAGTCTTTCTTGCTGGATCTGAAATGTCTGCCTTGTCTATAAATTTGAGAACATTTTTCTATCTGCACTTCCATGTCATTCACTGTTGTGGAATACGATCTGTTTCTATTTCAATATTTGTCATTTACGTGGGTTTTTTTTTTCACAGAAGCACATTTGAGTGAGTCAGTATCGTGAATGAGTCTAGAAATAGTCTTTGTGGTATTGCCAGATGGTACCATTGTAGACCCAATAAGTCTGACATTAGGTGATAGTCATTTATACTGGGCTGGGTGGGCTGGAGAGATTCCGAGGAGCGTCATCCGAAAACACAATCAGCTCACGAGAGGTGTCGAGTTTTGTACAATTTGTGTGAATTTCGAATTAAAGGTTGTTACAATGTCCAAATCTTCAAAGAAACAGAGTTGGATTTATTAAAAGTGAAAAAGAACTTGATCAGAAATCTCCAGACCTAGTTGCCTACCCCAATGAAAAACATCTAGTCCCACTTGCACAAAGCAATCTTAGTGCTAATACCACTGTAAGCCTATAAAGTATAGGAGTTACCATGATCTAATATAGATATATAGATATATAGATAGGAACTCACTGTATCAGTGTAGAATAAATAGATTAATTATCATTTCCTGATAGTCCCTCATAGAGTTCTAGGTAGCACAGGTTCCCAGAGTTCCCTGTTTGAACTGACTAAAATGGACAGTGGCTAGTACCGATACTTGGATAACTGACCCCAGGAGGGATCAGCTGTCAGTGAGGCTAGATTAGACCGCCACCGGTCTAGTGGTAAAGCTTCCACCCGGAGAGCGGAATGTCGGCGGTTCAATCCCCGGCCGCGTCATACCAAAACATGTTAGAGGATGGTACTTGTTGTTACCCTGTCTGGCGTTCGGCATTAAGGGGCTAAAACAAGGTCTGGTCGCCCCAGAGTCAGTATACTGTGTCAGAGTGGGGTATTCAAGTTAAACTGCGACATGGTATCTCAGTGGGCTAGCACCATAAAATCGGCATCAGTCCGGACAAGTACAAGCAGCCACACACGCTATATAAGTGCAATAATCTTGGAACGCGATGTTAAACCCAATTTACCTCACCCCATGACCAGACGAGGTGATTTTACAGGTCAACATTGTGATATTGTTAGCTATTGCATGAAACAATATTTTGTAAAATCATTCATTTTCTGATAGAAACATATAATACCATAGATAGCTTTCCAGAATAGGACTTGCATAATCCAGCTTGTCATACCCGTTTGAGTTTAGTTTAATTTTTTTTATTTGATTATAGAAATATTTCACTTTTAATTGATGTAGTTATTAGTAGGTTGTTTATTTCACCTCTTTCCTATAGCTAGATGTTCCTCAGTTGCTTGTCTCTGTGTGTTTGATTGTGCTGCGTAACCCTAGATGAAGATGCTGATAACACAAGGGAGGTAACTCCTCAAACTGGCGACGAGACTTCACCCTCTGTTCCGACTCCTGACATTGATGTCATTCTAGACGCAGATGACCCTGGTATACTTCATATCTTTCTCTATCACATGTGATACATTCCCGATTATCCAGTGTATCATATCTCCATTCTATACCCAGGAGTCTAGGCCCATTTGCCACCATTTTGAGTCTAGATTGAAAAACAAAGCTAAAAAAAAAATAGACCCCGAATATTATTACATGATTAAAACAAGAGATATATCACGAGTGTTCAACTTGACTTTTGAGCGCTGTGTCTTATGCAACCTGAACATTTTTTAGTATAATAAACCCCCTGTGTTAATACTAAGGTTGGTTGGTTTGTTGTTTAACGCCGCACTCAGCAATATTACAGCTATATGACGGCGGTCTGTAAATAATCAGGTCTGTTTTTAGTCCAATCAAAATTGCGCAACAAAATCGAAATCCGGTTGGTAAACTGTCATGCTGATTTCGATCGATTGCAGGATTTGCAAAGCATGTGCACCGCCAACTCGTTGTTAACAGATATTTTCCAAATCTTTTCATGATTTTAAGCAAGGTGCTCACGTGATTTGATACACTTTGCGATGTAAGACCCATTATAGATCTTGATTATCGATCAGATCGTCTTGACTGGGCGCCGCCATTTAGTTTGAATCGAATGCAAGTGATACGAGAGGTGGAATCTGATTGGTCAATGGGAGAGGCTTAAAAGGGACATAACTCGTAATAGCTACTGATGGTGCTACGATCGAGCCCAGGAATTCAAGCCTAGTTCGGCAAGGATGGAAACTGGACTTTTTAAGTCAGTTAACTCTCTTGCCTCGGGAAGATGGTCCAGAAGAGGCAGTTTGATTGGTTGTTGAGTTCTTGCTTTTGAGGAAGCGAAATTCTATGCTATGTTACAAGAGCAAGGGAGCTAATGACGTGACGTCTGAACCTCAGCTATAGTGTTAAGGGTCCATTGTATTTATCATAATAGAATGGAGATTTCACACACTGGATAAACGAGTATGCGTGTCATATGTCTGTTTCATCAGAGACCATATAATAGTCTATTATATGGTCTCTGGTTTCATTTAATGTAAAATTGAATATAATATCTGTTGTGTTTTGATGCATGTGTTGATTTATTACTTACAGGATAATACTATTTCTTATTGCTTCTTGACTCAAATAGCCATTGCAGTTCTGAAAACAAACATATATCAGTAACACATATATACATCAATATATCGTCAAATAATTTACTCATTATCACGATTATAGGTCTAATTCAAAAGATCCCTCAGTTGAGTTTTATTTGTGAGTCTTTTATCATATATTTTATTTTCAATTGGATAAAGATTTTTTACTGGTATAAGGAAATATTTTTACAAATATATTTCAATTTCTAGTTCCTACTACTCAGTAACAATTTACGTTTTATTCTAACTGTTTTCTGGATTTTGACTAAAAAATCTATCCTCTGTGAATTTGCAACAATTTACTTTGCTGCCCTATATCTAGAAATAAATCCAGACAGGATTCCCTTGTAGGGATTCTGGGGCAAGTACCCTATGCTTATTGTGTGAGAAGGGGGCACAGGTGGCCCAGTCGTCTAAAGCGCTGCGATTCGCTGTGCAGAGTTGCGTCCCTTGGGCACGCCAGAAACCTATGATTGTGGGTTCAAATCCCGGTTCGCCCCGATTATGTTTCTAGGTTTGTCAGCACCATACCCGTGCTCGTGGGTTTCATCGAAGTGGTAAACGTCTGAGACCTGCATCACTTCGGGCTTTCCTCCCACATTAAGCTTACACGCCACGATATAACTGGAATACTGTTAAAAGCGGCGTTAAACCCAACTCACTCACTATTGTGTGAGATGACTTGATAATAGGAACTGACTGGTCACAATGTTATCAGAGTATGTATAGTGATAGGTTGGTTTTAACAAGGGGGGGGCAGATCTGTGATCTGTCTGATACCAGGAGTTGTAGCAAGATCGAGAGGTACATGGGGATTTATGCGTCCTCCGGCTCATGGTATAAAACCTAACGATATGACATTGTAAAAGAATTATAACTATTCAAAATTGATAGAAAACAGTTGTTTGATTGAGCTGAGGTTAACTTGTGCTGTGTCACGTGACTTCATTGACTCAGCATTTTGCTTCAAAGTCGGCTACACAGGATTTATTTTCCCGATCAGAAATCCATGTGCAACTTTTTATTATTCTTGGTGGGGTATAAGGGATTTATTCATCCGCTGAAGAATTTATTTCCATCCAAGGCGGGATACATGGTATTTTATCAAGGTCACATGAACCAATCAGATCTCATCATTCTGACATGGAGGTGTGATAAAGTGTACTTTTCTACCCATGTGGCATACATGCTCACATTATCAACCCTTTTTTGGAGCAAGTACTTTGAAGATGCTAGAGTATACCTGTAGATTGTTGACTTGAATGTTAAACATCATGAACTAACAAACAATATTTTTATAATTAAATTCTAATATTTAACCAAAAGTCTCTAATGAACAGTAACACTGACATATTCTCTCAAGCTCCTCACAGCCATAGTCTGTTCCCGGTGCTCTCTATACTATCGCTGCCACCAGTCAAAACTCCCCACTGTGATAGGTGGCCCCAACCATGCTTGGAGTTGAACTCGCACCCAAATGACCGTTATGTTTACAAACAAGTGACGACTGTTGTGACGCCGAATACACTTACCGCTGATAAATTACTGTCTTTGTTTGTCAATTTGAATTTCTATTTCATTAAAAGTATCATCTTTAATTGATATAGTAAGAATGTAAGGGAGAAGTTGGTTGATTTTCCGTTTGTTTGCAATCTCAAACCAATATGATTATTAAAGCAACAAAGTAAATTCATCTGGAAAACATGGTCAGTCGTAAACCTTTTCAAAATGAAATATGATGGCATTTCCAAAGACATAAACAAAAGTATAAACGTTACTACATATGGGGTTAGAGGGCAAATTTCAAGATTCCTGTAATGGCCGCGCCCACACTGGTGGCAGCGATGTTACCGAGAGTGTAACGAAGGTGTCACTCGCTGGGAAGGAGCTTGATATTCCCTGTTCAATGTGGACGGAGTTGTGTCCCTTGGCTACCAGGATCTGCTGGTTGTGGTTTCAATCCTATTTGCCCAAGTTGTTATCATGGGTTTGAATCCCAGACTCACACTGTTTATGGTCTGTCAGCACCATTGTCATGCTCATACATTTCACCAAAGTGGTCTACGACCTGCCTAAGTTTGGGTTTCATCCCACATTAAGCAGACAGTCTGTGATATAGCTGAAGTACTGTGGAAATCATCACTAGACATCCCGGGGGGCACGGGTGGCCCAGTCGTCTAAGGTGCCGTGATTCACTGTGCAGAGTTGCGTCCCTTGGGCACACCAGAAACCTATGATTGTGGGTTCGAATCCCGGTTCGCCCCGATTATGTTTCTAGGTTTGTCAGCACCCTACCCGTGCTCCTGGGTTTCACCGAAGTGGTAAACGTCTGAGACCTGCATCACTTCAGGTTTTCCTCCCACATTAAGCTGACACGCCGCGATATAACTGGAAAACTGTTAAAAGCAGCGTTAAACCCAACTCACTCACTCACACACTAGACATCCCTCAGATACTCCCCAACGGACACTGATGTACAGTTAACATCCAGTCACTTCCATTTCTTTTGATTTTGTTCTACTTTCACACACTAATTCTGAGATTTCAGTAGAATTTTAACATTAACAATAATCTGATTGTTTCATCAAATGAATATTTATGCCTATTATATAACAAATGAATTCATAATCAACATCTACAAATGAATATCAACATATATAAGGTAGGGCCGAAAGAATTTACGTGTTTCATCCCTTGACATAAATGTAAGATACCCATATCTATCTATATCTATTTATTAAGTGATTAAATATTTATATGAAGAACAAAATAAGTCCTTGAGTGAAATATGAATAATATGCTTTTCATTTAACTGCTTTTCCACAGTCAGATAAGATGATGTGTCATGTGTATCAGCCAGTCTGTATCTCTCTGTTAAGACCGAGTGAGGGGAGATCTGAGTGTGCCGGACCGTATCCCAGAAGAGGAGGAGGACGTGCTTGAAGGTGGGGAGGATGCAGGGATGCTTGGACCAGGCTTATGTCTCTATCTGTAATCCATGGACAAGCCAACCATCTTTGTGGAGTCATGACAATAGTTTACACAAAATTGCATCCATACATTCGAGTGAAATATATTATGGATTTTGTACCAAAAATATCACCAGGAACAGTTTCTGACTAATGACTCTAACCATTATTCCTAGGCCTGAGTGTTGTAAATCCCTGATAATTCTGATTTATCTATTGTTGTGTTGTAGATACATTCCGTGCTGAGGTCCTCCCCACTGAGCAGGTCAGTGTTGTTGTGCTGAGCTATGTTTATTTCTATGTTATTAATTTATTTTAGTATTGTTTACACTAACCTGTTAGTGACATTTTTCATACTTATAAAAAGTTTTTTGTTTGGGAATTGAAACCAAAATTATTTTGCAGTTGTGTGGTCAGTCTTTATAGTTTTCACTTTTTGTAAATGCCAGGTTTGTTTGTAATGGGCATACTGTATTCGACATAATAAGCGCCCCTCTCTAATAAGCGCCCACAGGGATATTTGCTAATATATTGGCTAATGAACAATCCCAATTAGCACTCCTTCCAACTGATCTATGTACACAAGACTTATGTTTTAGTCTGTTTTCAGTCGTACAAATGGGTATCTCTCATACCCTCACGTCTAGTCGCACGTTTAAGAGGAAGCCAGAAGCTGGAATGTAAACATTAAACTTGTTTCCGTCCGGTTGCGCACGCACCTCCCTATGACATGTCACAAATCTCTCAGCGCGCCTCTGCGCTGGTCGCTCGAGAAAGTCTTTCGCGGTAGCCTGCTAGTTTGTATTCTACTAGTACTTATCGCTTATCTACAGTTGTTCTAATAAAGTAATAATATGTCTTACCTGTAGACTCCTGGAATGTAATCCTTGGTAATCCATTGTTTGTGTTCAACGCGTGTTTCGCTGTTTGACAGTGATTCTACACGTGGCAATATGTCGGGCATTTGTGCCTCGTGTCAACGAAAACTGTCTAAAGTAGACCCTCACAAGTATTGTCCTTCCTGCATCATTAAGAACGGGTTTTCAACGTGTTCGTGGAATAAACGTTGTAAAGGATGTGAGAACTTGTCTTCAATAAACTTTAACTTGTATCTTCGTGCGTTGGCGAAGCGGGCCGCTGACCAGCGCTACAAGCAGAGAAGGTCATCGGTTGGATCCTTGGACTCTGCACCCTCCGCATCAGGCCCTGGGGGTGGCGAGTCGACCACACCTCAGAAATCAGTTGATAAAGACCCGCCTCAGTCAACTTCAGTTTTCGACAAGACATGTGACCGTTCGCCTGCTGATGATACTACCCGCACGACTGGTCTTCGTCATTCGGTTGATCGAGAGCGTCACTCAGCCTCCCCCGTTACGACGGGACCGGGTGGTGACGAGGACCATGAGGGGACTACGGTCCCCAGTCGGTCCGTATCTCGTTCTACCAACGACGATAGGGACGTCGTGCGGGACGACAGTGGACACAGAAGTCGTTCCCGTTCAAGTCGGGACGACAGGACGAGTGCCTCGTCGAGAGACAGTACACGACACGAGGGCGTTCATCGTCATCGTGGTTGTCGAATGTATGATTCGGACGATAACTACGATGGGGATCGTAGTACTTCTACAGTTAGAGATCGTAGCCCTCGTCCCCACGGGGACGTGCGACGTTCTCGAAGGGAGTTTCGGGGAGTTCAGCGTCGTAGTGAAGATAGTGACAGAACGACGACCTCATCTCCCTTTCATATCGACCCGGCTTTGATAGCCCAGATCACGGCGGCGGTCCTCGCCTCGACGGCGTCGACCAAGAAGGATACGACTACGTCGGGGGTCCATGGCCCGTCAACTAGTACAGCAGCTCCTTCATCTACGCCTCCACACTCGACGTCGACGATGGATTGTGACGACAGCCCTCCTAGGCCTCCCAAAGAACGATGACAACCCGACGCGTGCGGGCTTTAAGGTCGGAGATACACCGCAGTCTCTTCAGTTTTCTCCTCGCGATGTCTTCAGAGCCATGGCTCACGACATGGACCAGAACTTTGGCTCTGCTCTGCCTGGGCAGAGCTTCTGCAAGCCGCCTGGTTGATCTCGTTACCCGATCTATGGCATGCCGTTTTCGTCACCCATGACTAGGGATTTGGACTGGGGGCTACTCTTCAAGAGACCAGCGCCCTCCACATTTGGAATCCATGGACACTGCTGTTCGTCACCAGCTGCAAACTCTTGCTATGCTGTCGACAGCGATCAAGGCCCTCTCAGTGTGCTTTGAGGAGAAAGAACCCCAGGACGAGGACGACAGGACGGTGCCTTCGGTCCTCACCTGTATGCAACGGTGGATCTCGGACGTCCTCGCCCAGTCCCGATATGTATCGGGCCAGATTACTACGGCGCGTCTGGTTACATCGACTGCACTGACCTACCTGATCGTCATGGCAGGTCACTCTTACGGGCCCCGTGGACATCGCAACAGTTGTTCGACGGTTGTACCAACAACGTTCTGGACAAGTACTCCAGGGAAGCCGAGCGTGACATCATCATTTCGGCTTCACACAACCTGTCCAGACGGCCACCGGTTTCGAACGCCCCACGACGACGTTACCGAAACGAGAATGTGCAACGGGCCTTCTGTAGGGACGTGCCTCGACAGCCGTCCCGCAAGAGAGATTCCGACAGGAAAGGTCGCCAGGTCTCCTTTTCCAAGTTTCCCAGAGGGGGACAGTGCCAGCGGGGGAGGAAGTGAGGTCCCTTCCCCCGCCGTCGCCGTGGTTGGAGTCTCCCCCGGTGACACTACCTTTAGACGAGCTACCGGTAGGGGGGCGACTTCGTCACTATGCCCACAAGTAGGTTTTCCTCAACGACCCTTACGTTCAGAACATTTTGACAACAGGCTACGCCCCACGCCTGAGATCGACGCCACCAGTGACGTCATCCCCGACATTCCACATTCCACCAACGGATCGGCTGACGGCGGCCATCGATTTGTTGGTGGAAAAGGCGGCCGTACTTCGCCTGGGGACATCGGCACCATCGCCGAGGTACTACTCGCCCATCTTTCTAGTACCCAAGAAAAACTCCACAAAGATGCGGCTTATTTTCAATCTCAAAAAGTTCAACGCAACATACCTCCAACCGCCCGACACATTCACCTTGATATCCCTCAGCTCTCTGCGTCGGATGATATTAGCGAACGACTTCCTCGTCTCGTTAGACCTTCAGGACGCGTATCTACATGTACCAATAGCTTCCGAGTTCCAGAAGTACCTCCGATTCGAATACCAAGGTATTCCTTACCAGTGGGCGGCCCTCCCGATTGGAATTTCTACGGCCCCGTGCTTTTTCACACGGATCATGAAGACGGTCGTAGAATGGCTCCATCGGCAGGCGATCAGGGTCGCCTTCTACCTAGACGACGGGCTCCAAGCTCACCAGTTTACAGAAGCCCTTCAAGGTGAGTTGGCGACCACCCTGAGTCTACTACGGTACCTCGGGTGGATCGTCAACTTTCAAAAGTCGGACTTGGTACCAACTCAGTACATTAGGATACGCTTCCAGACGGGAGTCAATCTGGTCCAGGTACCTCAAGACCGTTGGGACAAGATTGTCAGCAGCGTTCCGAGACTTCTACATGCCTCGGCGTCGGTGCACACGTGGCAGGAAGTCCTCGGTCTGTTGACATCGGCCCAAGACTTGACTCGTCGAGGTCGTCTTCAACTTCGTCCGCTGCAGAGATTGCTGTACCCCCACCTGGAGTTTCCCAATCTCCTGGTTCCACTTCCGGCGCAGCTACGTTGTCATCTGGAGTGGTGGCTCCAGCCGTCGAACGTTTGCGAAGGCGTCTTTATGAGCGAGCCTCCGTTCATACTACACCTATTCGTAGACGCGTCATTGGAAGGCTGGGGAGCGCACTTCGGGGACGACCAAGTGGCCGGGCTGTGGTCGCCAGTAGAAAAGGTCCTCCACATCAACTGCCTCGAGATGGAAGCAGTGATTCGGGCGGTCGAGTTTTGGAAACTTCGACTCCGTCGGAAACGGCTGATGATACAGTCGGACAACTCCACAGTCGTCCACTGCGTCAACAAACAGGGAACAACTCAGTCGGCGGCCCTTCTGGACCGGACATTCAGGTTCTTCGCCCTCGTCGACGACTTGGATATGGGCGTACGCGCCCGTCACATCCCGGGGGCCAAGAATGTGATGCCGACGCCCTGTCGAGACCATCGAGGCCGTCTCCCACGGAGTGGATGATCCATCCGACAGTCTTTCATCTGCTGACAGATCGACTCTGGTTGCCCCAAGTAGATCTCTTTGCTGCCCCGTACAACAACCGCCTCCCTCGATTCGTGTCGCCGGTTCCAGACCCACGGGCATGGGACCACAACGCTCTAGCGATATAGTGGGGGGGTCTAGACGCTTACGCGTTTCCACCAACGGTGCTGTTACCATCGCAACTGGTGACAGTTCGTCAAACGGCCAACCTACGTCTGCTTTTGGTCGCGCCTTATTGGCCGGCCAGAACATGGTTCCCGGAACTTCTTCAGATCATCGATCAACCACCGTTCCCGTTGCCAGATCGAGACGACCTCCTTCTTCATCCTCACACCGACGACTTGCATCCGGGGATAAAGAACTTCCAGCTTCACGCCTGGGTTTGCTTAAGACCTCGTTAATGAAGAAAGGCTATTCGGCTAAAGCGGCAGCGCTTGTCTCGTCGGCACATCGAGTTACGACTCGTAAGCTGTAAGATGACAAGTGGACCACTTTCTCCATTTTCGCCAGGTCTCATGGCTTCAACCCGGCGGTAGCGACCCCACCACAGGTGGCGGAGTTCCTAGTCTCTCTCCGGTCATCTCGGCGTCTGAAAGGGTCGACGATCTCGACATATCTGGCAGCTTTGGCTTCAGTAGTGCCGTCTCCTACGGGCGACAAGCTCACTAACGTACCGGAGTTGCAGAAGATTCTACGTGCCTTCATGGTTGAAGATCAGTCACGTAAATTCCGACCGCCGGCCTGGGACCTTGGTGTCGTTCTGCGCAACCTGTCTAGTCAGGCTTACGAGCCTCTCGATCAGGTCGCGTTCGACTTATTGTCTCAGATACGGTTTTCCTTCTCTCGCTGGCTACGGCTGCGAGAATTACGGAAATACATGCCATTGACGTCGGTCGGATTACGTTCGATCAGCGTAACCATGGCAACGTCCATCTTGGTCTCCGATGGGATTTTTTAGCGAAAAATCAACTTCCTGGCCAAGATCCGAGAATGTTCCACATTCCTTCCTTGTCTGCCATTATGGGCCCTCATGATCACGCTGATCTCACCTTGTGCCCAGTTCGTGCGCTTCGTATTTACCTGCAGCGTTCTGAACAGCGACGACAACATTTTCGACGGCTGTTCATACCGCTCTCAACCAATGCAAAGAAAGAGATTACACGTAATACTCTCTCATTTTGGTTGAGAGCGGTAATTCTCAGAGCTTACGAGGCACAAGGACTCGCACCTCCCACCTCCTCTCATCCGCACGAAGTTCGAGCCTTCGCTTCAACATTAGCACTCCACAGTAATTGTTCGCTACAAGTTATTATGGAGGGCTGCTTTTGGAGATCTACTTCAGTGTTTGCTTCGCATTATCTTAGAGATTTCTCCACAGAAGATGTTGAAGGACTCAAACAGTTTGGTCCACTCGTGGTGGCACAACAGATCTCTCAGAAAAGACAGTGAATTTGTGTTTTATTCACTTTGGAGTTTTTTGCTCGACACTTCGTGACATACTACAGGTTACAATAAAAGCTGTTGGTGAATGTACGCATTCTTATGGTTTTTTGTTGCGTGCAGTACTTCTGCTTTTTATTATGGTTATTCGGTGTATGCATCGTCTTCCCATACATTATAGTACTGCTCGTATTTTTTAGTTACTTTGTATACTGCGAGTTGCTCTGTAACTAAATTATGCGCCGACCTCACTTCGATCCGGGTTCAACTGACGTGTGCAGTTGTACTGTCGCATCGATAATTAGTTGTGTGTTGAAGAGCATTACCCATGCTATTTTAGTTACCTTGTCTACGGCGAGTTCTGTAACTAAATTATACGCCGACCACATTTCGATCGCAATTCAACTGACGTGTGCAGTTGTCCTGTCGCTTCGATAATTAGTTGTGAGTCGAAGAGCATTAAACATGCTGTTTTAGTTACCTTGTATACTGCGAGTTGCTCTGTAACTAAACTATTCGTCGACCACACTTCGATCGCAGTTCAACTGACGCGTGCAGTTGGCCTGTCGCATCGATAATTAGTTGTGTGTCGAAGAGCATTAACCATGCTGTGCGTTCATGATAAACAACTTGTCTCGTCCGTGCATCTGGTCGAATGTTCTATTGTCACTACAGGGGTGAGGAACTTGGTACATTCGACGTGAAAGTGGTCACTGCCTGATTACTTTCCCGACCCTCCTTCCAGTTTTCCGTCGAATTCTACCCATTTGTACGACTGAAAACAGACTAAAACATGGGTTTTTCAGATTAAAAACGATGTTTTATTGGTCTGTTTTCAGTCGTACGTTCCCACCCAACCATCCCCACAGGGAAGTAATCCAGTCCAGTCCTGCTTGATGGCTTATTCTTCGAGATTTGTGACATGTCATAGGGAGGTGCGTGCGCAACCGGACGGAAACAAGTTTAATGTTTACATTCCAGCTTCTGGCTTCCTCTTAAACGTGCGACTAGACGTGAGGGTATGAGAGATACCCATTTGTACGACTGAAAACAGACCAATAAAACATCGTTTTTAATCTGAAAAACCCATTTATTCGTGTATAATATGCACTCGTGTGTTATATGCACCCTTAATAATGGGCAATTAAATTCTGGAAAATGTATCTGTCGTGTATAATACGCACAGACTTTTCTTTGGTATCATTTCAGGCTTTCAGCATAGACCACAAAATTTACGATCTTTCAACTGGTTTTTTTTTCACCAAAATTTTATTCTAATAAGAGCCCCCTAATTTCTAATTTTGAGAGATCCCTGGGCGCTTATTGCATCAAATATGGTAATAACTCACAGGAACCTACCATGAAGGTTACTTAGAACAGCTTATGTCAGATGTACAGACCTGTGTCTGATACCACTTGTCCAAGGGAGGTAAACATGTTTTTTTGCGACATGTAGACTATGATTTCAAGATTTCTGAACATTTTGCTTTTTACCACATGTTCAAAACTTTCAAAGAAAGAGTTGTCAGGCCTTGATTGTATTAAAAGTCAAGTAGCTCGTGAAACAAGTTTTGATATTTGTGGATGTAGACGTGTGACTATATGTTCCAGACGCTACCTCCCCCGGTCATCCCTGATGTTCCCCCGCCTACAGCTGCAACCACCACTACACTGGACAGCCTCATTGAGATGGACGAGGAGGAGGAGGAGGAGGCTTGGCTAGAGGAAGAACCAGCAGCTGATGTGGGAGTTGATATTCGCCAGGTAGGAGGCAGCCAATATTGTCTGACTTTGTCTGAATAGAAAGAATGAGTGTCCCCAAAACCTTTCTGATATTTACACATGTCAAGTTTCAGTGCTGATTGTTCAGTTGAAGCAATGTCATCACGTCCCAAAGGCCTGGATCACTGCTATTGCTTTCAGTCTCTAGTTTGCCTGATCCAGACCGTTACTGACCGTCTGTCATGATAGTGCAGAAATACGGAGTTAAACTAGTCACTCACTCTTGTCTCCCCAGGCATATGAGGACCTGCTCGCCCCACCCACAGCCACATATGAGGACCTGGTGAAGGTGGAAGGTACACAAAAGGAGCTGCAGGATCGACAGATCCCCACCCCCTTCACCGGACCACGCCTTCCTGTCTACTCCACCTCTGTGTCCTTCCTTTCCTCATGGGCCCCGACGACAGAGAGGAAGTACATGCCGACGTCTGAGGTAGAAGATGAAGGGGGGAAGAAGAGCATCCATCACTTTTGTAAGATGACATCCGAGTTCCAGCTGCCCAAACATTTCCAGAATGTTGGCCGGAAGTACCACACTCCGGACCAGTTCTCATCATCCTTCCCAGCTCAACCCTACAGGGTGAGTTAATGCTTATATAAATAAGTAGTTGAGGCCAGGAAAGCAAATAAAGTTCCTCATCACCATGCTTTTATAAATAAGTTGTTAAGACCAAGAAAACTGATTACGTTCCTCATCACCATGAGTAGGTCTTTTGGGCCAAGAAACCTAATAAAGCTCCTCATCTTAATAAGTAGTTTAGGCCAAGAAACCTAATAAAGTTCCTCATCTTAATAAGTAGTTTAGGCCAAGAAACCTAATAAAGTTCCTCATCTTAATAAGTAGTTTAGGCCAAGAAACCTAATAAAGTTCCTCATCACCATGTTTTCATGAATAGTTTTTTTAGGCTAAGAAAGCCAAAAAGGTTCATCACCATGCTTTTCTGACTAGGTCTTTTAGGCCAAGATGACTATGTAATTGGTCATCCATTTTGAAATGGTCTTTTGATTAGATAAATTTGATAAACAGTGAGACTATACATAGTTTAAAGATGCTGATAGTATCATTGGCATTATCTTCTTTTACATTTCTTGTCTAAAGTAGTTCATTTAGAATGTTCCCTTAAACAAAGGTATGATGATGATGATGATGATGATGATGATGATGATGATGATGATGATGATGCAGCTGCTGCTGCTGCTGCTGCTGATGATGATGATGATGATGATGATGATATTGGAGATTTTATGAGGGCTTCCAGTAGAGCTGATTTTGCACTCGGGGCATACCTTTGAAACTTAGGAAATATTAACAGTATGCCCCAAAATATAACCTTTGAAAAAATAATCTTTTGGGGGCATTTCGTGAATAAAGTGTTTATCAAGGAGCAGTGGGCACCTGGGGAGTTAGTGGTGAGATGCTGCTTGAGATCGGGGGTAGAGGGATTCAGTGTCTGGTGGGTGTTACATTCAAACTGAGCATGTTTTCCCTGTTGTCCAGTTTGGTGCGATGGGTCCTGCAATACCGGCTCCAGGCGCTATAGAGGAGGAGTCTGTGGAGGAAGATGAGGATGAGCGGATGTCGATCATTGCCCAGCGGGTCATTGATGAAGCAGGTCAGGTGGGGTCAGAGGACACACTGGAGGCGTGGCAGCAGAGGGCAGAGGAAGTGGTAGGGACATCGGGTTAATTTACTGATTCATTTTTCCAAAAGGATTCAGTTTATTCATATGATTTGAATCTTAACTCCTTAAAACTATAAGGCTACATCTTTTTATACATTCATTTCACCTCACCTCATATTTTGATGTTAAAATCTTTAAATTTTAAGATTACATATAATTATTTATATATTCATATTTTTCACCCAAGAGATTTCAGGCTGATTTTATTTATATATGTTTTGAAAATGAAATAATAATGCATTAGAATGCTATATGGTTTTCAAATAGAATAAACATGGGTAGAGCATCTGCCCGGAGAGCGGAAGGTCCAGGGTTCGATCCCTGGCCGCGTCATACCCAAAGACGTTAAAAGATGGTACTTGTTGTTACCCTGTCTGACGCTCGGCATTAATGGACTAAATCAAGGACTGGTTGGCTCGGAGTCAGTATACTGTGTCTGAGTGGGATATTCATGTTAAACTGCGGCATGGTATCTCAGTGGGCTAGCACTATAAATCGGCATCAGTCCGGACTGGTACAAGCTGTATAAGCGCAATAATCTTGGACGCGACTTTAAACCCCATTTCACCTAACTACCTCATCTCACAAGTTGACATGTATAAGTAAACAAGGATGGTGTTTTAGCACAAAAAACAACATATTTTTGTGCTCTTACATAAATCCTTGGTTAGAATGTGGCCCAAACAATCTATGGTTGGATTGAGTTGTCAGGCTCACATTCTTCCTGAGGCAAGGGAGTTAACTCACTATAAAAGTACAGCTCACACCCTTGCCGAACTAGGCTGGAATTTCTGGGTTCAATCGTAGCGCCACCAGTGGCTATTATGAGTTATGTCCATTCTATCGACCAATCAGATTCCACCTCTCATATCACTTGCATTTGCTTCAAATAAAATGGCAGCTGCTAGTGAAGGCAATCTGATGAGTAATCAAGATCTGTAATAAAACAGGTCTAACTTTGCAAAGTGCATCAAATCATGTGAGCACCTTGATTATAAATATGAAAACATTTGGAAAATATCTGTTGATGCCAAGTTGTCGGAACACATGCTTGGCAAATCCTGCAATCAACCGAAATCTGCACGGCAGTTTACGAACTGGATGTCCATTTTATTACGTGATTATGATTGGACTATGCATAGACTTGTTAGTGCAACCAAAATATCACACCATAATTCCTGCCTTGTTCGGCAAGGATGGAAACTGGACTTTTATAGTCAGTTAACTCCCTTGTATCAGGAAGATGTCAGGCTCATTGACTTGGTTGATAGCATGTCATTGTATTATTGTTCATTACCGTATTCAACATAATAAGCGCCCACAGCGATATTTGCTAATATATTGGTTAGTGAACAATCTCAATTAGCACCCCTTCCGATTGATCAATGTACACAAGACTTATTTATTCGTGTATGATACGCACTCGTGTGTTACATATGCACCCTTAATTATGGGCAATTAAATCCTGGAAAAATATATATGTTGTATATAAACATTTCAGGCTGTCAGGATAAACCATGAAATTTACGAACTTTTAACTCTGTTTTTTTTTTTCACCAAAATAATAATAAGAGCCCCCTATTTCTAATTTTGAGAGCGCCCTTGGCGCTTATAACGTCCAAAAGGGTATATCAGTTACATCATGTAGCTGGTATATTGCTAATTCTACATTATTTTACTTTTTGATGATATCTATAATTATAGACATTATATCATGGTAATAAAGCAAATCTGATCTAACTCTCTCAACTATACGTACATTATATGATACCCAGCCTGTTTCATCCCCAGTTCGTCCAGTGTGACATCAGTGTAGATGGTCAGAAGATAAGTATAGGGAGTGATGAGTCTCGGGTCTACTGGAACCCAGCTCCCCCCAAGCTTGACATCCCCCCGGCCAAGGTGAGGGAGGTGTTGTTCCCAGACTACACGCGAGCATCACTAGGACCAGAATCTCAGCAGCTGCAGACCGTGCCCGAGTCCGACTCAGACAGTGAGGTTGAAACTGAGTCTGACGAAAACATGCTAGACCCAGAAGATGCAGCTGGTATTGAGAGGTATGTCTTTGTTGAATGATGTCAAATACTGTAAATCTGGACATTAACGCGACCGAAAATAAATGCGAAAAATGGGAGTGGTCTTAGCTCGCATTATTAAACATCGCATTTATATCAACAATAAGACATTTTGGATAGCAGGAATACCAACTTAGACATTCTATGATATGCTGAAAATAAACAAGTATGTATTCCAAATCACTGTTTATTGAGCAGCACCGCCTCCGTGGTCTAATGGTATAGCGTCCGCCCGGAGAGCGGAAGGTCCGGGGTTCGATCCCCGGCCGCGTCATACCAAAAGACGTTAAAAGATGGTACTTGTTGTTACCTTGTCTGGCACTCGGCATTAAGGGGCTAAAACAAGGACTGGTCGGCTCGGAGTCAGTATACTGTGTCTGAGTGGGGTATTCATGTTAAACTGCGGCATGGAATCTCAGTGTGCTAGCACTATAAATCGGCATCAGTCCGGACTAGTACAAGCAGCCACACACACACACACACGTGCATGCGCGTCGCTATATAAGTGCAATAATCTTGGACGTGACGTTAAACTCCATTTCACCTCACCTGTAACAAGTATATAAACCATGTCATTCAAACACTAATTATATCAAGACAAGAGTTCTACTCACTAATGTCATCACTGATCACACCTGCAAGTCCAGACAGACGCCACCCATGCAACACAGTGTCTTTGTTCTTTGCGACACGAGCCAGCGAGCATGTATTGTTTTAGTGGGAGTACTCTACTCAGCACTAATAAGCGGTGCTATTTGGTTTGTGATTGGATTAAAATAAGGTTGGATTAAGGTGAGGATTCTCCTGTACACCTGACAGAGGATATTTTCTTTAGATATAAATCCACTGATGCTTGAGAGGAGGGGGTGTCGCATTCATATTGAGTCGCATATTTGGCTAGGGGTCAGCAGTCCCATTCTTTTGGAGACGCAATAATTTCACGATTTACAGTATCTGTTCTTCTGTTAACATTCAGCCCGTGAATATCCGGGTTAGAAAAGGTCTTCAGCAAACCATGCTTGCTGTAAAAGGTGACTAACAGGATCGGGTGGCCAGATCTGATTTGATTATTTACAGACCGCCGTCATAGAGCTGGAATATTGCTGATTGCGGCGTTTAAACAACAAACAAACAAAATCTGTTAACATTCGAGATGGAATTTGTTGTTTGGTATGTTGCACCTTCCATTCAGACAGAGTCAGAGGCAGAATGGGTTTAGGATACAGACTTGACAGCATGTATTCAAGCCCTGATGACTGTCAACCACTGGTTGATAATATATAATTCATAATAACAATGTCTACCTGTGTTTATATATGGTTACTTGGCTTGTATATCACCTGCTTGATGACAGGGTTAGAGTGTACACACAAACATTACTACAATTGTAATAATGAAGTTGATCCTCCATGCTATCTTGTCAGTAGTTTTGTGTTTATCAGTGATTATTGTGTACAGGAACTCTGTTATCACTAAGATGTCTCAGTGACATGGGTGTTCAGAGTGTACCCAGTTTTGTATTGTGCTAGCTGATACAATCTAATTCAAATCAGATCTTAGTTCTTGCCACAAACAAAGATTTCAGGTCATCCCATGACAGCTCATATCTAGACGACCTTTCATCCAATCAATCAGAGTTTTGCTCAACAGATCAGGAAAGTAACAGTCGAAATTTGTTTTCTAATCATGCAATCTCGAAAAGGTTAACACTGGGTATTCCGAGAGACATTTATGGGGTGTACGACTGATTCTGTCAAAATCACCGTCTAGCTCTCACTTCAATGGGATTACCATTTCAAATGGAAAGATTTTACATAGCCTTTGGGAAGTACTGCCATTCAAAGTCGGCAATCTATTACACAATCCAGAATATTCTTTTGTTCAGTTTTCAATTTTTGAAACTCAAATTTTGTCAAATACTTTTCAAGCATAATCTGGAATGGAAGTTGCCAGTTTGAAACTAGTGCAGCAAAGCATGAGAAAGCTGCTTTCTGATTGGCTAATGTTTTTTCATTGGTCAGCCAAAGGTCATTCTGATCTTTTTTTGGTAGTAGCAAGAACTAAGATCTGATTTTGTGAGATTGTAGCTAATGTCCGGTAGTTGAGAGAGACTGTTGTGTTCCAGGCAAGGGAGTAGGGGGCAGACGTGCAGGTAAGCTGTGGGGCTGGTGGTAGAGATAACCAGGACTAACGCACAACTAATCTTCATGTAGCCTGCTAGAGGGAAACATGGAATGTTGTTAGAAGATTTCAGTACTCAATAACACCTGTAAATCTTGAACACATTATTTTTATCTCCTTAATATATTTACCTTTATAATTATTGTTATCCCCGGTCCATACCCGTGAAGATTCCGGGGTAGAATAGGTCTTCAGCAACCCATGATTGCCGTAAAAGGTGACTATGTTTGTCGTTAAAGGCGACTAACGGGATCGGGTGGTCAGGCTCGCTGACTTGGTTGATGCATGTCATTGATCCTAATTGCATGGATCGATGCTCATGATGTCAATCACTGGATTGTCTGGTCCAGATTCGATTATTTACAGACCGCCGTCATATAGCTGGAATATTGCTGAGTGCAGCGTTAAACAAAAAAAACAACCAACCAACCAAATGAAGCTTTGCTGGGGCTATAGAAACGGGCCATCTGTCATGTTTCATTTTGTTTTGTTTCTGGAGCATGACTCTTACACCATTTATTATTTATTTGTGAAACTTAGTATGCACATCAAGCATGTCATGAATTAGTGCCTGTTGATGATGAGGATTGTTTTTAAAACAAATTTTGCGTTGCAAAGGACACAATTTGGACTTAGGTTCCAGTGAGGGTAGTGTTAGTTTCTGGAGCAAAAATCAAATTCAGTGGTTCTCTGTAAAACTTTGTTCATTATGTTGTTAACACATCAGACACGTGCTGAACTGGTGCCTTTTGCTATTCAGGAATGTTAGACTTAGACTTTTGTTCAAATGAATGTAGTGTTTGTTTCCGGAGTCATTAACGGTTTGGTAATTCTTTGTGAAACTTTGTATGCTCACCAAGTGCTGAACTTTTGCCTTTTTCATTCTCGAGGATGACAATTATTTACCTTTTTTCTATGATGAAAAGACTACATGACAGACTTTTACTCAAAGCACTGATATGTCTTGATGAAACTTTGTAACTACATCAGATATAATACATCATTCAGCTCTATAAGTATTCCAAGCAACATGTGCTTGTTGTAAGAGGCGATGTAATGGATTTGGTGGTCATGCTAGGTTACTTGTTTGATGGTGTAACATTGTTCCCTGAAATGGACGTTGCTCATTATATCAAGCACTGGATTGTCGGGTCTAGACAAAATAATCTTCAAGTGCCAACGGATATTCCCAAATCTTTTATGTTTTCAATCAACGTGATCAAGGAAAACCCATTTTATTACAATAAGATCTTGATTATTGATCAGATCGTCTTGACTGGGCAACGCCATTTTGTTTGGAGCAAATGAAATTGATATGAGAGGTGGAATCTGATTGGTCATTAGGAGGGACATAGAAGGGACATGACTTGTAATACAACGTAGTCACTGGTGGTGCTACGATCGAGCCAAGAAATTCCAGCCTAGTTCAGCAAGGGTGGAAACTGGACGTTTATAGTCAGTTAACTCCCTTGCCTCAGGAAGATGGATATAATAGGTGTGGATTATCTGATATTGTTGTTTTGTGTACATGTAAGTATTCCCACCAGTAAATGTCAGGAAGGTGGTGTTCTGGAGAATGGGGTCTACATTAACAAGGTCTCACTGTAGATTAGAAATTACTCTTTTGAATATTTATTAAAATGTGTGTTAGATAGAATAGATATTTTGTTTAGAGGTGCATACTGACAGTTAATTACCTTGGGATGCAGGGCTTGATGTAAGGGGCAACTATACATGGGTATCAGTTAACTACTGTGTGATGCAGGGCTTAATGTAAGGGGCAACTATACATGGGTATCAGTTAACTACTGTGTGATGCAGGGCTTAATGTAAGGGGCAACTATACATGGGTATCAGTTAACTACTGTGTGATGCAGGGCTTGATGTAAGGGGCAACTATACATGGATATCAGTTAACTACTGTGTGATGCAGGGCTTGATGTAAGGGGCAACTATACATGGGTATCAGTTAACTACTGTGAGATGCAGGGCTTGATGCAAGGGGCAACTAAACATGGGTATCAGTTAACTACTGTGTGATGCAGGGCTTAATGTAAGGAGCAACTATACATGGGTATCAGTTAACTACTGTGTGATGCAGGGCTTAATGTAAGGAGCAACTATACATGGGCATCAGTTAACTACTGTGTGATGCAGGGCTTAATGTAAGGGGCAACTATACATGGGTATCAGTTAACTACCTTGGGATGCAGGGCTTAATGTAAGGGGCAACTATACATGGGTATCAGTTAACTACTGTGTGATGCAGGACTTAATGTTAGGGGCAACTACACATTGGTATCAGTTAACTACTGTGTGATGCAGGGCTTGATGTAAGGGGCAACTATACATGGGTATCAGTTAACTACCTTGGGATGCAGACCTTGATGTAAGGGGCAACTATACATGGGTATCAGTTAACTACTGTGTGATGCAGGGCTTGATGTAAGGGGCAACTATACATGGGTATCAGTTAACTACCTTGGGATGCAGGGCTTAATGTAAGGGGCAACTATACATGGGTATCAGTTAACTACTGTGTGATGCAGGGCTTGATGTAAGGGGCAACTATACATGGGTATCAGTTAACTACTGTGTGATGCAGGGCTTAATGTTAGGGGCAACTAAACATGGGCAACTAAACATGGGTATCAGTTAACTACTGTGTGATGCAGGGCTTATTGTAAGGGGCAACTATACATGGGTATCAGTTAACTACTGTGTGATGCAGGGCTTAATGTAAGGGGCAACTATACATGGGTATCAGTTAACTACTGTGTGATGCAGGGCTTAATGTAAGGGGCAACTATACATGGGTATCAGTTAACTACTGTGTGATGCAGGGCTTAATGTAAGGAGCAACTATACATGGGTATCAGTTAACTACTGTGTGATGCAGGGCTTAATGTAAGGGGCAACTATACATGGGTATCAGTTAACTACTGTGTGATGCAGGGCTTAATGTAAGGGGCAACTATACATGGGCATCAGTTAACTACTGTGAGATGCAGGGCTTGATGTAAGGGGCAACTATACATGGGTATCAGTTAACTACTGTGTGATGCAGGGCTTGATGTAAGGGGCAACTATACATGGGTATCAGTTAACTACTGTGTGATGCAGGGCTTGATGTAAGGGGCAACTATGATGTTAGGGGCAACTATACATGGGTATCAGTTAACTACTGTGTGATGCAGGGCTTAATGTTAGGGGCAACTACACATGGGTATCAGTTAACTACTGTGTGATGCAGGACTTAATGTTAGGGGCAACTACACATGGGTATCAGTTAACTACTGTGTGATGCAGGACTTAATGTTAGGGGCAACTACACATGGGTATCAGTTAACTACTGTGTGATGCAGGGCTTGATGTAAGGGGCAACTACACATGGGTATCAGTTAACTACTGTGTGATGCAGGGCTTAATGTTAGGGGCAACTACACATGGGTATCAGTTAACTACTGTGTGATGCAGGGCTTAATGTTAGGGGCAACTACACATGGATATCAGTTAACTACTGTGTGATGCAGGACTTAATGTTAGGGGCAACTACACATGGGTATCAGTTAACTACTGTGTGATGCAGGACTTAATGTTAGGGGCAACTACACATGGGTATCAGTTAACTACTGTGTGATGCAGGACTTAATGTTAGGGGCAACTACACATGGGTATCAGTTAACTACTGTGTGATGCAGGGCTTGATGTAAGGGGCAACTATACATGGATTAGGTGGTCACAATGACTGCCCAGTGTGGCTTACAATTAGAAAGACAAGTTCAGATGTGACTTGACCTGATTTGTCATCATACCCTGGCAATGGTGATGTATGTTCATGCTATTAACCATTGGTTGATCTAATCCAGTAACAAGGACACCTTGCAGACCGTCATGACATAGATGAAGTATTTGCTCTTGAAATTGAAATGATAAAAGAACAGTAATGTTATGCCACGCCAGATTTTGCTACTGAAGTGTTTGATGGTCTATAGTGTTATGTGAATGTTGAGCTGGTTGTATTAACATGGTTGTCTTGGTGACAGAGTCCTCCATCGCCGATACCACTCTAGTGAGGATGTGACAGCCTTGGTGAAGGCCCAGCAGGACTGGGAGGAGCTGGTGGTGGCTGGGAAGGTTGACCCCTACAGTGGGAGGAAGATCCTCACCCCCAGGGAGGTGGAGGAGGGGCCAGGAGATCCGAAGGGGCCAGGAGATCCGAAGGGGGGTAAGTTGTGTTAATGTAACTTGGAGGAAGATGGTGGAGGAGGGGCCAGGAGATCAGAAGGGGGGTAAGTTGTGTTAATGTAACTTGGAGGAAGATGGTGGAGGAGGAGCCAGGAGATCAGAAGGGGGGTAAGTTGTGTTATTGTAACTTGGAGGAAGATGGTGGAGGAGGGGCCAGGAGATCAGAAGGGATGTAAGTTGTGTTAATGTAACTTGGAGGAAGATGGTGAAGGAGGGGCCAGGAGATCAGGAGATCAGAAGGGATGTAAGTTGTGTTAATGTATCTTGGAGGAAGATCCTCACCCCCAGAGAGGCGGAGGGGGGGCCAGGAGATCAGAAGGGGGGTAAGTTGTGTTAATGTAACTTGGAGGAAGATTCTCACCCCCAGGGAGGTGGAGCAGGAGCCAGGAGATCAGAAGGGGCCAGGAGATCAGAAGGGGGGTAAGTTGTGTTAATGTAACTTGGAGGAAGATTCTCACCCCCAGAGAGGCGGAGGAGGGGCCAGGAGATCAGAAGGGGGGTAAGTTGTGTTAATGTAACTTGGAGGAAGATCCTCACCCCCAGAGAGGCGGAGGAGGGGCCAGAAGAAGCGAAGACGTAGTGAAATAATATTAAGTAGTCTCATGTAGGATTTGTGTTGCAAACTTAGGTCCTTTTGCATCTATGAGTCTAAATATCAAAGTTGGGAACACTAAAGGGAAATTTAAGCATTCACAACAGTGTCCAACACAGTTTTAAATGCATCACCTATGTAATGGTCAAAATGTTTAATTCTATTTTCTATCAATTATGATAGCTTAATTGGTTAAGGAGGTATCAAATCTGGTTTTTAGAATTTCCACAAATTATGTATTATATATAACAACAGCAATATACAATATTAAATAATTGTTATGGTTAGGATGTTTATTTAATTTCCTGGGTTTGAATGTTATGTTTCATTTTTTGATGATGTGCCAATTTTACATCAACCTTAATAAGAAGGGAGATAAGCACAGATTGGTGTGATCATATCACCATGTGCTTTAAGCAGCATGCATGATGAAGTCATGCTAGGAGCCAGTGAAGTCTAAAGTAATGGTAAGGCACATTTAGTCACTCATTTGAAAATTCATAAATAGGAATTTGTTTATAAATGCATCTTCTTAATTTCTACCATACACAGTATCTTAATTCTTCATAATTGAGAGTTTGTGGCTGGTTTAGACTTGGCTCATGGAAATACACCCTAGACTTTCAACTTTGTTCATAAATATTCTCATGGCCTAAAGTTATGAAAGGTATATGAAATATTAAGCTTTCTGTTTATTTAGTGCAGTTAAGGCATTGTTTCTGTACATTTTATTGGACTATTATGTACTTAGTGCAATGTCCAGGTTTGTGTTGTACACCTTATTGTTAAATGTTCATGCTTTTGTAAAGTAAACAAGCCCAACCTAGTATTACTGCTGTATTATGAAGTTAATGTGTAAATTTAGGAAATTCAAAAGCCATATACTCAATGAAATCCTTTCTATTTGTTACAGTTAATCTAATGTTTGTACATGAGAGTTGAGACACAAGAATAAGAAAGAATCAAAAATATTTGGAACTTCATGTTGTAATCAACAACCTAGTTGTGATATATGAATGTACTATTCAGACTACAGAAACACATCTGAGGAAAGTCTCAAATACTTGAACTTAATAAGGGCTACATCATCCTTAAGTAACACAGAGTGATCCCGTGTGTACAATACACAGGCTGCAAATCAGGCAAAGTTAAACGGAGAGTAGGTGGATGGGTGACCGGCAGGTTTGTTTCCAGAGAGTTCAAGGGCTTCAGTCCTGACCCACCCACACTGAAGAGTCAAGAGTCTATTGCCGAAATGTGCCTTGCTTTCCCAAGTAATGACTATGTATACTTACATATATATAAACATTCATCTTTATTCAAACATATAAAGACCGCCTCCGTGGTCCTGTGGTAGAGCGTCCGCCCGGAGAGCGGAAGGTCCGGGGTTCGATCCCCGGCCGCGTCATACCAAAAGACGTTAAAAGATGGTACTTGTTGTTACCCTGTCTGGCGCTCAGCATTAAGGGGCTAAAACAAGGACTGGTCGGCTCGGAGTCAGTATACTGTGTCTGAGTGGGGTATTCATGTTAAACTGCGGCATGGTATCTCAGTGAGCTAGCACTATAAATCGGCATTAGTCCGGACTAGAACAAGCAGCCACACAAACACATACTCATACATGCACTTCGCTATATAAGTGCAATAATCTTGGACGCGACGTTAAACCCAATTTCACCTCACCTCACCTCAAACATATAAAAGTCAGAAAGAAATGCAAACATTAGTGACAAGTAGTGTAACCATGGATTTCTTGATAATTTTTGTCATTAACGATATATCGCGTGATGAACCACGGGTCCAGGTAGTCCTGTGGGTATACAGGTCCTACTCAGTACCCACCAGACCTGAGTACCCAAATTACCCGTCCCAGCCCTAGTATAAACTTCCCAAATATCCCTGGTTACAGAAGATACCACGATGGTGGGATTGACCAAGAAATGATGTCCTTGTTCCCAAATTAAGTTACTACATGTTTCAGACAAAGCTGACACAGCAGCTGGAGAGGATGATACTGCGACCCCAGCAACTCCTCACTCTGAGCGTGGTCAGCAGCCGGCAATTGATGACATACTTCCCCTGGTGATGCCGCTCAGAAGGTCACGGTCACAGCCGCGGATGATGGTGGATGAGGATGACACAGTGCTGGTCCCGCAGGACTTTAACACAGCTATGAGGGAGGTGAGTGGCAGGACACAAGTCAGGACAGGAGATTTAGGATTGGATCATGGAAAAACGTTTTCTTGGGGTGCCGAGATGCCAATCTGGCATCATGACAATATTGGTGCCTAGTCATCCACGCCAGACTCTTTTTATTTCTTGGTTTACATTTTTTAGCCTTGTCATTCTTTAGCATATTGTACATGTTATCATGTTGTATATATTGTACATGTCATATTGTACATATTGTACATGTCATATTGTACATATTGTACATGGTACATGTTGTAATATTGTACATGTTGTCAAATTGTACATGATGTCATATTGTACATGTCAAAATGTACATATTGTACATGTTGTCATATTGTACATGTTGTCATATTGTACATATTGTACATGGTGTCATATTGTACAAATTTTACGTGTTGTCATATTGTACAAATTGTACATGTTGTCATTTTGTACAAATTGTACATGTTGTCATATTGTACATGATTGTCATATTGTACATATTGTACTTGTTGTCATATTGTACATGTTGTCATATTGTACAAATTGTACATGTTGTCATTTTGTACAAATTGTACATGTTGTCATATTGTACATGTTGTCATATTGTACATGTTGTCATATTGTACATGTTGTCATATTGTACATGTTGTCATATTGTACATGTTGTCATATTGTACATATTGTAATATTGTACATGTTGTCATATTGTACATGGTGTCATATTGTACAAATTGTACGTGTTGTCATATTGTACAAATTGTACATGTTGTCATTTTGTACAAATTGTACATGTTGTCATATTGTACATGTTGTACTTGTTGTCATATTGTACATGTTGTCAAAACCAAAGTTTTGCCTAGTCAAGACTCTATTATTTACCGACTGGCATCATACACTTGAGTCTACTATTGGGAATTGAATTTCTAATCATGTAAGGTAACGGCTTCTGCATTATTGCTGAATCTCTTGTCAATATTTATCATTATTTGATGTAGTAAACAAAAATATGTTTTATTTTTCACCCACAAACTTGATTTGGTTGGTCAGTTGAACTTACCTTTTTATTTTGCTGCAATTTTACTTTTGTAAATTTTGTCAGATAACCGTGATATTGTCAACCCAGGGCCCTCCCTGTTCTACAAAGCAATCTTAGCATCATGACTATTGTAAGCCTTTGTTATATTATGTTAGTTACGATCATCTTAGCGCTAAGACTGCTTTGTGGGGCCTTGCATTACAACGTTGACTCGTAACTTCATTGATTTTGAGGTGTATGGAGGGAAGGAGGTGAGACAATGACATAATAGAATCATAGTTGATTACATTTCATGAATTATGTTAGCAAACTTCGGACTGATCTAAAAGTTGAGGTTTGCTATATCCATTGTTGACTGTTCATGGCAACAGTAATGTTGTTAGGAATGTGTTTCATACCCGGTTGTTCTGTGTGTCAGATCTCGGAGCAGAAGTCCCAGATCCGTCAGCTGAAGCTGAATCGACAACAACAGGACATGTCTCCCTGTAAGGAGGTTGAAGTGCAGGAGGAGGAGGTAACACAGACACAGTCAGACACACAGACACAGTCAGACACAGTCAGACACACAGACACAGTCAGACACACAGACACAGTCAGATACACAGACACAGTCAGACACACAGACACAGTCAGACACACAGACACAGTCAGATACACACACAGTCAGACACACAGACACAGTCAGACACAGTCTGACACATATACCCAGACAACAACAGGACATGTCTCCCTGTAAGGAGGTTGAAGTGCAGGAGGAGGAGGTAACACAGACACAGTCAGACACACAGACACAGTCAGACACACAGACACAGTCAGACACACAGACACAGTCAGACACACAGACACAGTCAGATACACAGACACAGTCAGATACAGACACAGTCAGACACACAGACACAGTCAGACACAGTCTGACACATATACCCAGACAACAACAGGACATGTCTCCCTGTAAGGAGGTGGAGGTGCAGGAGGAGGAGGTAACACAGACACAGTCAGACACCCAGACAGTCAGACAGTCAGACACACAGTCGGACACACAGACACAGTCTGACATATATACCCAGACAACAACAGGACATGTCTCCCTGTAAGGAGGTGGAGGTGCAGGAGGAGGAGATAACACAGTCAGACACAGTCAGACACACAAACACAGTCAGACACACAGACAGTCAGACACACAGACACAGTCAGACACACAGACAACAACAGGACATGTCTCCCTGTAAGGAGGTGGAGGTGCAGGAGGTAACAGTCAGACACACTCAGACAGTCAGACACCCAGACAGTCAGACACCCAGACACAGTCAGACACCCAGACAGTCAGACATGTCTCCCTGTAAGGAGGTGGAGGTGCAGGAGGTAACACAGACACAGTCAGACACACTCAGACACAGTCAGACAGTCAGACACACAGACACAGTCACACACAGACAGTCAGACACATATACCCAGACAACAACAGGACATGTCTCCCTGTAAGGAGGTGGAGGTGCAGGAGGAGGAGGTAACACAGTCAGACACACAGACAGTCAGACACACAGTCAGAAACAGACACATACAAAGACACCCAGACATCCAGTCTGACACACAAGCAGTCAGACACACAGTCACACACATATACGCAAACACACAGGCAGTCAGACACACAATCTGACACACAGGCAGTCAGACACACAGTCACACACATATACCCAGACACACAGGCAGTCAGACACATATACCCAGACACACAGGCAGTCAGACACACAATCTGACACACAGGCAGTCAGACACACAGTCACACACATATACCCAGACACACAGGCAGTCAGACACATATACCCAGACACACAGGCAGTCAGACACACAATCTGACACACAGGCAGTCAGACACACAGTCACACACATATACGCAAACACACAGGCAGTCAGACACAGACAGTCAGACACATATACCCAGACACATATACCCAGACACACAGGCAGTCAGACACACAATCTGACACACAAGCAGTCAGACACACAGTCACACACATATACGCAAACACACAGGCAGTCAGACACTGGCAGTCAGACACAGTCAGACACATGTACCCAGACACATGCAGTCAGACACACAATCTGACACACAGGCAGTCAGGCACAGTCAGACACAAATACCCAGACACACAGGCAGTCAGACACATATACCCAGACACACAGTCAGACACAGGCAGTCACATACAAAGACATACTGGCAAGGACACAGCCATAGACATAGTCAGACACAGATACTGCAGATGCACTGGCTAGGACAGCAGCACAGACACAGTCAGACACAGTACACACTCACAGAATGCAACTCAGTATATGTCGATCGTCTTCCTGAGGCAAGGGAGTTATCTGACCATAAAAGTCAAGTTTCCACACTTTCGAACTAGGCTGGCATTTCCAGACTCGATCATAACGCTACCAGTGGCTATTACGAGTTATGTACCTTCTATGTCCCTCCTACTGACCAATCAGATTACACCTCTCATATCACTTGCATTTGCTTCACACAAAATGGCGGCTCCCAGTGAAGACGATCTGATCAATAATCAAGATCTTTGTTGTTATAAAACAGATCTTACCTCACAAAGTGCATCAAATCACTTGAGCACCTTGATTAAAACATGAAAAGATTTGAAAAAAAAATTTGTGATGCCCGGTTGGCAGTACACATGCTTTGCAAATCCTGCAGTCGACTGAAATCTGCATGTAATATCCATGTCGTTTACAAATGTGCAGTTGTCTTCTTTGTTACATGATTTTGATTGGACTATGCATAGAGTTGTTAGTCCAGCAAAAATGTAACTCCGGAATTCCAGCCTAGTTTGGCAAAGGTGGAAACTGGACTTTGATAGTCAGTTATTGCCCTACCTTGGCATGGGAAGACAAAGAAACAGTCACACTTATGGAAACATTCATTCTCGGACACAGTACTCATCCATGGCTACAGTCAGTGACAGACTGACAAGACGGCTTCAGACACATTCACAGTATGTCACATTCCTGGACAAAGTAATGTAAACAGTTAAGTTAGAGGAAATACAAGGTAAACGTACGACTGGTATAGATTTATATAACTTGAATCAGTTACATACCTAACTATCAATCTTACAACAAATTCTATCCCATGTGAATTCCAGGTTAGAATAGCTCCTCAGCAACAAATGCTTGTTGTAAGAGGCAAATATGTGGATTAATTGGTCAAGCTCACTGACTTGGTTGATTGCGTGTCCTATACCAACAACACGGGACATCAATCACTGGTTTGTCTGGTCCAGACTTGATTATTTACAGGTTGACGTTCTATAGCTGTGCTATTGCTGAGTATAAACATGAGACAAACAAATACGACTTATTCCAATGAAAGGTTGGTCAGTTGTCTGTATGTCTGTCTCCTCATTGTTGCCAGGTTGTGGAGGAAGAGCAGACCGAGGCAGACATCCTCAAGTTACCACAGACTCCTAAAGGTAGGCAGCAGCAGCAGCAGCAACCCTGGCACAATAGTCCAGACATTATAGTAGGGTGCCACTGTATGCTTAACTTTGCTGACAAGAGACTGTTGGTAGTATTATCCAGTTATGTTTAACTTGCATGAGTGAGTGAGTGAGTGAGTTGGGTTTAATGCTGTGTTAGAATTCCAGTTATATCACATTGGCCAGTTTGATCTGGAAAGAAAGCCCCAAGTGATGCATGTCTGAGTCGTTTACACCTTTGGTGGAACTACAAGCATGGGTATGGTGCTGACAAACCTGGAAACATAATCGGGGTGAACCCAGATTCAAACCCACAATCATGACCATTGGCTTGACCAAGGGATTCAACTCTGCACAGTGAAATGCGGTCCTTAAATGACTGCGCCACCTGTGCCCCTAACATGAATGGCTGGTTAATGTATATTTGTTCTAATAGTTTTATGCTATCAGCTTTAGCATTTGGTTCGATGAAACTGGGGATTAACTTGGAGTACAGAATATTTTGTTGAAATCAGTCAAGAAGATGGAATTTGACTGTATTGAATCATCTTCACTCGTTCAACCGTTTATCTAGTCTTGTAGGTCTGTCTTGGATGATGAGCACAGGCTAATGTTGACTAACAATTTCTTTCAGAGGAAAAATTGACCCCTGCTGAACTCGCCTTGCTGGCTGGGAGGAACTATGTCATTCTGCCTAAAAAGTAGGTCATACATGAAGGTCAAAGTGTGAATATATCTAAGTTTAAACATGCTTCATGAGGCTTTGAATTTTTATGTCTGTCCTTTAATTCATATTCTTCATTAAAATGCCTTGATTTTCCTAACCCCCTGCGCAAATAAATTACTTAAAATTATGTTATCTGATTTCCTTTTGAAATCTAACATACAATTCAATGAAAACAATTTGTAAACAATCTACTTATGGTCAGTAGCCATAGAGTTATCTCCCTTCCAATGGTTAATTGTATCTAAGAAGAGATGATTATTCCAGAGTCTGTGACAAATGGAAAGTGTACCACCTTTTCATGTTGAATTTTGGGGAGGGAGCATAAAAAGGACTTGAATTTAGTTCACTAAAACTGGAAGTCTGTTAGAACTCATAGTGCAATAGTGGGTAAGGTAGCATTTGATGATGTGGATGAGTGCTCACTCTTTTGACCACTGGTTGTCGGGTCCAGGCCAGATTACTGTACAGCTGTGACATAGGTGCCATCAGTGTGAAAGTCATGAATAAACTATGTAACATTCTACTCAAGCACTCTGTAAGAAATGACTCTTGCAATGGTTTCCTGTTTCTAACATTTTCAAAGCAAAGCAAGTTATGATTCATTCCCTGAAACTGGCCATCCAGAAGGGCAGTATAACCATCAACTTGTTGCTGCATTAATTCATACAGAATAAAACTCCAACTATTCTGTAATGTAGAGGTATTCATGGAGTCACCTATAAACATGAGTCTGTACCACAGAAAGAAGCTCAAGCACAAGGGCCCTGTGGACATGGCCAGGATTGAGTCCATCCAGAGATTCCTGGCTTCCCCGTCCAGATCCATGTCCAGGTGCGGCTCACTGCCTCGAGTCAACAGAGTCATCGAGTGGGATCTCAGGGTGCCAAGGTAGTGGCTTCGTTTCTAAGATCAAATGTCAGCCAAAAAATACCTGAAGACAAGAGGGGAAAAAAGTTATATACAATATATATATCAATGACAAAATGTATTTCTCCTTTGTGTGTAGAATACACATCTGTTTTCATGCTGTTAAGTTTCTTTTGGGGTAAAAATGTCTGTCCTTGTGTCATGAACAGTCTTTGTTGAAGCATGCGGGAAAGAAAAATAAATGAAATGTCAATGGAAATGTACATTTTATATCCCCTTTTTTTAAATGGCTGGAAAGCAATGTGTGGATGTGTAAACAACAATTAAAAGACAAGGTAGGATAACGGTCGTTTTAGACCCACTGGAAATGTAAAAATTTTAAATTGCGGAAAACTTTGAAATATTGGACTAGACTAACATTTTAGTTGATGGAAACATTTCTTTAAAATAATGGTACTTTTCTTTTTTTCCAAAAGAACCTTTCCTCTTCTGCTGTTGGAATCAAGGAACTTTATCTTGGGTAGTTTGATCTAGTCTTGCCAAGGCTTTTAGTCAAAAAAGAATATATGTGGCGCAGGACTAATAACTGACATCTAGCCTTACTAGCCTTGTTTCTTTCTTACACTTGCGAGTAATGTGGTCAACTAGAGTAGTGTGTTATGCTAGAGATGTTTCGTGACATTAATGCTTGATGTCAAGGGCTCTGTTTGTATCTTTTGTTAAGTATGATGTAACTCTTTGTTATTTCCAGGCATGTGAGGTCTCATCGTTCCAGTCTTCCAAATATTCTGGACTTTGAGGAATACAAGACTCAGAGGAGATATGGGTAAGTCATACACTGCTATCGAGATATAATGTTTATTGCTGCAGATTACTATGCTGAAATACTGTAAAACAACAATGTTCTCTATGTGTTTATGTAGTATTCATGGATTAATTGTTTAAGTTAGATCAAATGAAATGTAATGATTAAAGTGTTTAAAATTGGTGGCAGAGGTGTACCAGTCACCTCAGGTGCCACAGTTCTCTGTAGAGTTGGTTTCAGGGGTGGGTCAGAATCTGAGGATCATGGGTCAAATGGACTCAAATCTCTTATTCACCTTGATTATGATTCTGGGTTTGTCAGCGCCATACCAATACTCATGGTTACGCCAAGGTGGTAATCATCTTATACTTGTGCAACTTTGGACTTCCATTTCATACTGATGAAAATGGATTAAACCATGACACTTATGCATCTGGAATGTGTGGTTTGACCAAGATTGATGTAACTATGCTGTTTCCCCAGGTCTAGTGAAGACGAGAGAGAGTGGGCACGGGGCATCTGTAATGTGTGGTTTGACCAAGATTTATGTAACTATACTGTTTCTCCAGGTCTAGTGAAGATGAGAGAGAGTGGGCACAGGGCATCTGTAATGTGTGGTTTGACCAAGATTTATGTAACTATACTGTTTCTCCAGGTCTAGTGAAGACGAGAGAGAGTGGGCACGGGGCATCTGTAATGTGTGGTTTGACCAAGATTTATGTAACTATACTGTTTCTCCAGGTCTAGTGAAGATGAGAGAGAGTGGGCACGGGGCATCTGTAATGTGTGGTTTGACCAAGATTTATGTAACTATACTGTTTCTCCAGGTCTAGTGAAGATGAGAGAGAGTGGGCACGGGGCATCTGTAATGTGTGGTTTGACCAAGATTTATGTAACTATACTGTTTCTCCAGGTCTAGTGAAGATGAGAGAGAGTGGGCACGGGGCATCTGGAATGTGTGGTTCGACCAGGTTTTTCCGCCAACACCGACAGGGTCTGACATGGAAGACGACAACTTTTTTGACTTCCAGTCCGTCGCACACACTCACGCGGAGAGCACATCTGTATCCAGGGAGGAACGGGCCAAGAAAAGGTACTCACAATGTCTGCCAACACACTACTTGCATCAACGTTCACACAGGCTTCATCATTTGATGTGCCTTGAATTGGACAGTTATACCTTGAAAAGGCCTTTAAGAAAGGCAATGAAAGTGAATTTGTCCCGGGTATTATAAGTTTGATAAAATTAGATAATGCCCTAAATGTGCAACCAGTTAATGTTTTACATTATTTTGTTCTCTAATAATGTTTGAAGACATTACGTAACAAAAGTTTTGTCCACTGATAAATAATATTGAAACACTGGTGTCTGAATATTTTGCTGGTGTGCTTCACCGTATGTCATCATGATGTAAACGCTTTGGCCAGGGAAACTTGTTTGGTGGGTACCGTATTCGACGTAATAAGCGCCCCTCTCTAATTAGCGCCCACCTCGATATTTGCTAATATATTGCCTAGTGAATTACAGTATACGCACTCGTGTGTTATATGCACCCTTAATTGTGGGCAATTAAATTCTGGAAAATATATCTGTCGTGTATAATATGCACAGACTTTTCTTTTGTATCATTTTGGGCTGTCAGCATAAACCACAAAATTTACAATCTTTCAACTCTGTTTTTTATTCCACCAAAATAATATTATAATAAGAGCCCCCCATTTCTAATTTTGAGAGTGCCCTGTGCGCTTATTACGTTGAATACGGTATGCAGCTTTACTTTTTGTGTGTAACAACATGTTACCGATGTTCTTCACACCAGTATTAGGTGTAGTTAGGCAAGTAGCCTCTGTGTATCAAGGATATGTTTGATGATGCTTTCCTGACTGGTTTTAGTGTGAGTGTGTGAGTGAGTGAGTATGGTTTTGCTATGCTTTTAGGAATATTATAGCAATATCACGGCGGGGTACACCAGAAATGGGCTTCACGCATTGAACCCATGTGGGGAATGGAACCTGGGTCTTCAGTGTGACGAGCGAACGCTTTAACCACTAGGCTACCTCGCCGCCCCTACTGATTTTAGAAGATTTTGCTGGAGACATATTACCATGGGAGAAGATTGTCATGATTTTATCAGGTTTTGATAGGACATTATTCTATATCATCACCAGTTTTGAAAAAATCTTCAGGACATTTTGAAAAGCAATCAGTGATTGTCCCAAAGTTTCAATGCATCTGAATCTCCTGGATTTTCAATATTCACAATGATGAAATATATTTTATTTTGGGGTTTGTTCCTCTGAATACCAATGTTTACATATATGTCTATATGATGTGTGTGTGTGCAGGAAGGAGTCTATCACTAGTGTGCTGTCAGAGACTATCGACACCCTGGAGCCGCTCACCGACACTGAGGAGAATATAGAAATTATTCAGGTGGATTATAACTTTATCTGTCTTGATCTTTCTGTGACATTACAAACACTGTCAACCTTTACTGTGAAATGATGATGTATGTGATGATGAACTTATTTGGATACAAACCCGTGAAGATCCGGGGTAGAATAGGTCTTCAGCAACCAATGCTTGCTGTAAGGAGCGACTATGCTTGTCATAAGAGGCGACTAACAGATTGGGTGGTCAGGCTCGCTGACATGGTTGATGCATGTTATCATGTCCCAATTGTGTGGACTGATGCTCATGATGTCAATCACTGGATTATCTGGTCCAGACTTGATTATTTACAGACTGTCGTCATATAGCTGGAATATTGCTGAGTGTGGCGTTAAGGAAAAACAAACAAATATTTGGATACCACATTGTCCATATGTCAAGAAACATGACTATTTTTCTCTACATTATATTACCGTATTTGACGTAATAAGTGCCTAGGGCACACTCAAAATTAGAAATAGGGGGCTCTTATTAGAAAATTATTTTGGTGAAAAAAACAGAGTTGAAAGATAAATTTCGTGGTTTATGCTGACAGCCTGAAATGTTTATGTACGACAGATATATGTTTCCAGAATTTAATTGCCAATAATAAAGGGTGCATATAACACACGAGTGCATATTCTATGTGAATAGGGGAAGGAAGCGGTGCGTGTTATATGCGAATAGGGGTCGGAAGGGGTGCTAATTGGGATTGTTCACTAGCCATTATATCAGCAAATCTCGCCGTGGGCGCTTATTAGAGCAGGGCGCTTATTACGTCGAATGCTTTCTGTCTGACTGCATCTCAGTCACATAATCCTCATGAAGGTGTATTTGAGAAAATGTGGAAATGTAACATCCTTCTGAAGTGAATAAAAAATTGGAATAAAAACAAAACAAACTCATTCTTCTTCCATGTATTTAATCTGGTCAAATGTTGTCAGATTCTGATGGAAGAGATTGATAAGATGACCGCCCAGATCGAATCAACTGACAAGCCCTCAGCATTTGATCTGTGTAGACGTGGAGCTCTGTGTAGGAAGGTGGGTTATTCAGCTTTCTGTGTTGATTCCCACAGCCCAATATTCAACCCCAAATCTGCAGGAATTAAGACTTTTCCAGTTGATGTTATTTTGATAATAAATGATGATCATATGACTAATAAGAAGAAATGACATAATAAGTTTTACATTACTGCATTGAATACAATGTTAAAATATCAACTAAAACAATAGCTTTGAAAACATTCCTATTATTTTACAAAACAATTATTTGTTCGGTTTTCCTGCCACTGGCACTGAGTTTGGAATCCAAGATAAATCTCTGTTAAAGGACTATAAATTACATGTGACAAAAAAGTAATTTATGTTTGAATTAGCCAACTTTATTTGGCCTCTTTGGGTGGATTAAAAGCAGACATGATGCAGGTGCTGGTGCACAGTTCACATGGTGAAGGTGTGTGAAGGTGTGTACAAGCTCATCAGCTAGTCATGGATAAAGAGATCAAATTTAGTTTCACCAACAGAATACATGGAATTCGGATACTATACCTGATTTATTTCTCTTCTTTCAGATTGGTAAATTGAAGAGTGCATCTTTAGATCTAGACAGGTAACTCTTGTCCATATGTTACACAGCCTCTCTCCCAATGTTACGGAGCCTCCTGTCCATATGTTACACAGCCTCTCTCCCACTGTTACAGAGCCTCATGTCTCTATGTTACACAGCCTCTCTCCCACTGTTACAGAGCCTCCTGTCTCTATATTACACAGCCTCTCTCCCACTGTTACAGAGCCTCATGTCCCTATGTTACACAGTCTCTCTCCCACTGTTACAGAGCCTCTCTCCCACTGTTACAGAGCCTCCTGTCTCTATGTTACACAGCCTCTCTCCCACTGTTACAGAGCCTCATGTCTCTATGTTACACAGCCTCTCTCCCACTGTTACAGAGCCTCTTGTCTCTATGTTACACAGCCTCTCTCCCACTGTTACAGAGCCTCATGTCCATATGTTACACCGCCTCTCTCCCACTGTTACAGCGCCTCATGTCCCTATGTTACACAGCCTCTCTCCCACTGTTACAGAGCCTCATGTCCCTATATTACACAGTCTCTCTCCCACTGTTACAGAGCCTCCTGTCCATATGTCACACAGCCTCTCTCCCACTGTTTCAGAGCCTCTCTCCCACTGTTTCAGAGCCTCCTGTCCATATGTTACACAGCCTCTCTCCCACTGTTACAGAGCCTCATGTCCATATATTACACAGCCTCTCTCCCACTGTTACACATCCTCTCTCCCACTGTTACAGAGCCTCATGTTCCTATGTTACACATCCCCTCTCCAAGTGTTACAGAGCCTCATGTCCCTATGTTACACATCCCCTCTCCAAGTGTTACAGAGCCTCATGTCCCTATGTTACACATCCTCTCCCCACTGTTACAGAGCCTCATGTTCCTATGTTACAGAGCCTCTCTCCCACTGTTACAGAGACTCATGTCCCTATGTTACACATCCCCTCTCCAAGTGTTACAGAGCCTCATGTCCCTATGTTACACATCCTCTCTCCCAGTGTTACAGAGACTCATGTCCCTATGTTACACATCCTCTCTCCCAGTGTTACAGAGACTCATGTCCCTATGTTACACATCCTCTCTCCCAGTGTTACAGAGATTCATGTCCCTATGTTACACATCCTCTCTCCCAGTGTTACAGAGACTCATGTCCCTATGTTACACATCCTCTCTCCCAGTGTTACAGAGATTCATGTCCCTATGTTACACATCCTCTCTCCCAGTGTTACAGATCCTCATGTCCCTATGTTACACATCCTCTCTCCCAATGTTACAGAGCCTCATGTCCCTATGTTACAGAGCCCCATGTCCCTATGTTACAGAGCCCCATGTCCCTATGTTACAGAGCCCCATGTCCCTATGTTACAGAGCCATACAGCTGGAGCCCTTGCTGCTAGATGCCTACTGGCACCGCCATCTGCTGTACATCCTTCAGGACAAGAAACAGGCGGCGCTGGATGACCTCAACTTCATCATGAAGAAAAACAAGAGACACGCTGGAGCATACAGATCGATGTGAGTATTGTGTGTATCAGCAGTAGCGAGTGCCATAGTGATGTGGGTAAGGACTATGTGACTTATTTACCAAAAGTTGGGGATGGTCTATTTCCTGCAAGGAACCCCTCTGACATAGAAACAATTCTGGAGCCAAAATATCTGCTGTGACAACCAGGAAACAAGGGTAGTTGTTATTCCTTTATTAAGAATCTTGCAATTCCATTGGTTAATTCATGCCACGTGACCTTGGGTGCTTGTTTTTGCATATGGACCTCGTCAAGAGTAATTATTTGCATAACGTAGACATATGTGATCTCTCTTGTACCAATATATGCCATGGTAGTAAGTTGCAATTGATTGGTTGGTTTGTTGTTTAGCGCCGCACTCAGCAATATTCTAGCTATTTGACGGCGGTCTGTAAATAATCGAGTTTGGACCAGACGATCCAGTGATTAATATCATGAGCATCGATCCACGCAATTGGGATCGATGACATGCATCAACCAAGTCAGCGAGTCTGACCACCCGATTCAGTTAGTTGCCTCTTACTACAAGCATAGTCGCCTTTTACGGAAAGCATGGGTTGCTGAAGACCTATTCTACCCCGGATCTTCACAAGAGTAATATCTATAGTGATGTTCTGCACATGTTTCATGTTGATTGCTTCGTGAAGAAGAACTACGATCTTATACCTTTGAATGAGTGGTTACGTCTTTCAATTTGTATACAGCATTTTTTATAGCAACATTTATGTAAGATTTTGAAGAATTTGATCCCATGGATTTGAGCTTTATTCTTCCACAATATGAGTGATGTTGAAAACTATCTAGGATTGTTAGGGTACTGTAAAGACATAGAGATTTTATACGAGCATGTGTCTTTCTGATTTTACGAAACGAATGACAGAATTCTTGTATTTACCAAGCAAGAGCGAGTTTGGTCAAGCAGTATGACACACATGCAAGTGTAATCATTTCTTTATTACCCACTATTTCTTACTCCTTTTGAGCTCCCCTTTAGAAAAATGCAGTGATCAGCACTGCTGTCCTAGAAAACCATAATTTGTGGAATGACGTCAACAATCTTCAGCTTTGATGTCTGTTCTAGTGTGACATCATTCCAACCGTACATCACAATAAGATTCGAATGACATAAATAATGTAGTCCTGATGACAGAAACAATACACTGGTGTGTGAAAAGTGATAATTGCTCTAGTGCACATACAAATTTTATGAACTTGGTAATTTCTAACCCATTCTGAGAACATAAAGATGTCATGGCCCTGCAGCTGTACATCCAACAGTCATTGACATAATTGTTCTCTTTCAGGGCTGAAATCTATCGGCGGCAAGATGATATAACCATGGCAATTGTGAACTACACACAAGCTCTGAAGCTGAATCCCCAGGACCATGAGGCATTCTTCCGCCGAGCGGAGATGTATGAACAGGTTCGTTGTTTGAGACAGTCTCGAAATCTTTTTGGATGTGAATCAAATATAAATTGTAAAATTCTGCATATGAAGTTCAAGTGGCTGTTGGTTGCATCTTAAACTTGAATATTTGTCTCCAGGTGAGCCTTAGTGCCTTTGCACTTTTTCTGTATTTGGAGGCACTTTGATTATAAATGTCATTGTTTTGATGTTGTGCTATTTGTCCCAATTTTCCTTATACTGAGAAATACAAAATATGTGCCCACAATTGGAAGGAAACAGAATTATTTCTTTTTTCTTGTTTGTTTTTGTTACAATATTCAAGAAGAACAAAGTTCTGTGTATGGATAGACTTTGTTAGAGTCATCCTTAATTCTCCCGTCTGTTATTTCCCAACTCTATCTTGATAAATACCCTGGACTCCATCACTGCAGCTTCATTTGGGAAGTGACGTCACTATCTCCATCACTAAGTTAGCGCAGAATTTCTCTCATTCATGACTAGATTGATTGGACCATTTGAAGTCACAACATCATTTAAATCAGGATCAAAACTAAGCTATGAAAGTGAATTGTTCCCAGGTGTTTTTCACGGAATGAAGATATAATGGTGAGGTGATATGAAATTGGGTTTAACGTCGCATCCAAGATTATTGCACTTATATAGCGACGTACATGCACATGTGTGTGTGTGTGTGTGTGTGTGTGTGTGTGTGTGGCTGTGTGGCTGCTTGTACTAGTCCGGACTGATGTCGATTTATAGTGCTAGCTCACTGAGATAGCATGTCGCAGTTTAACATGAATACCCCACTCAGACACAGTATACTGACTCCGAGCCGACCAGTCCTTGTTTTAGCCCCTAATGCCGAGCGCCAGACAGGGTAACAACAAGTACCATCTTTTAACATGCTTTGGTATGATGCGGTCGGGGATCGAACCCCGGACCTTCCGCTCTCCGGGCGGACGCTCTACCACTAGACCACGGAGATGGTCCATAAAATGGACTATGTTGGAGTAGAGTGAGGCATGTATGTGATCTGGTTCCGTACTATTTTCTGCTGACTTTTATTAGCGTGGTGAGATGCTGTTGGCCCTGGAGGATTATGGGAAGTGTACCAAACTGTTGCCGACACGCACGGATGCCATCATGAAACATGGGATGTACTACTTCAAGAACAGGTCAGCTGTACCAAATAACACTGTCAAATCAAATAGAATAGTACTGTACCTGGCATCAGGTATTCTCAGATTCTAATGATTTTCTTTAGGATATTAATAAAAATATATTTCTATCTTTTTAATCTCTTAAGAAGTATTTAAGCAGCTGTAGTATCAATGAAGACCCAGTTTACATGTTGATTTTCACTTCTTTATTCTTTCAACGGTACATTTCAGTACAGATGCTAGTATAGACTATATTCTAACTGGCTCTATATTACTGCAGTATAGTAATCTCGTAATCCACATCCCCAGTCGACTGTTTACTTATGCAATTCTAAGCACGATATTTCATCTCATGATTGAATACAGGACTCATTGCGGTATGCCACGGCTACTCCTAAATAAACATGTTAACTTTTTGGTTAAAAAAGAACCCATTTGTTTGGACGATGTCCCTTGACCCACCCTAGGTTGTATGCATACTGATTATGCATAATCCAAAACAGGATGTGATGTAAACACATATTCAACACGTATCATACTACAAAATAGCAATACCACGATAATATAGAGTTGCCTTCCCTTGAGTCACTATTGACAGGTACTTTCTTTACCGAACTTTGTAAAGAAAATCTGTATCAATCAATCCTAATTGATGTGTCATAAAAGTTGAACAAAAAACAAGAACCACTTTGTGTGTGACATATTTAATATGTTAGTAAGTGTTTGCCTTTCCGATCCATTATCAATTAACTACAGCGATAATATAGTGTACCATGCTACTTTCATCAAGCAAATCACTTACTTGCTAGGTAATTGCACCTGTACCGAATGATGTCTGAAAAGATATGTTGTGTAATTTCTGACTATGCATAGTTGAATTAGGAACATCTGTAAAAAAATGGAATATGATAATTTTCATGATTATATCTGCAGAAACTGGAACAATGCCATCAATGATTTCACCGATCTGATCCGTGTTGACCCGCTGAATGCCATCGCTCATCTATATCGAGGTCAGGCGTACGCCAATCAGAAGCTGTGGACCCCGGCTGTGGAGGACATGTCAGCGGCCATCCACCTTGACCCCGAGACGTGGGAAGCCTTCTATCACAGAGGGTGTATACTCCGCAAGTAGGTGTACACATATAGCATTAGTTAAAGGGACAGTTTCACTCACAGTTGTTAAAGGTAAAAATGAAAATAAAATCAGGAAATTATGATAGCCATTGTTTCAAATCATTGATTAGAATTGGATCTTGTACTTCTCTGATACGAAACCTCTCTACATCTAGGGACACCTCCATAGAAAGTCGTGTTTGGTAAATCCAGGGCAAATTTTGACTCCCCAATCTAAATGAAGGATGAGTGAATTCAGATGTCAAATGTCAGCCGTGGGGGGTGGGAAGAGGGAGAGGGAGGGAGGGGAGGGGGCAGCCGGCTTGTTCTTGGGCTTCTTAGCAGCAGAAGAGCCATGCTCCATGTCTTTAGTCTTTGATTGCTGGTCTTTGTAGCTACATAAGTAAGAATTATCTGTGAAATGGGACCACAGAAGACAGCTCTTGTCTTGTGTGCCTCAAGTACAACAAACACAACCTCTACCATGGGAATCAGAGGTGGAAAATATATGTCTGCTTTGCTTTAAGACATGTCAAGCGATTATTCAAATGTCAGTGTAGCCACAAGCCAAGATCAGTAAGTGAATGTGTGATGAATGTGATGTGGTTGTGATGGTGTTCCCCCAGAGCCCACCCCAAGCGTGCCCTGCAGGACTACAGCATGTCCCTCCTCATCAACGACACGGAGGAGAACATCATGTCCTACCTCCACCGAGGCATCCTCTACAGCGCCATGGGCAAGTAAGTCACCATCTCCAGCAGCTTACCTTTGTCCTGCCTCCCATTAATGAAACTTTCATAAATATCAGGTCCCCTAACCCCTAATATGATATTTACGACAGTGTCGATTGAGTGACTTCGCAAATGTCTTGTCACTCTCTTAGCTTCTGTGATTGGGGACATGAAATCTTTGCTTGTAACCCTGCTATATTCTTGTCATTTACGAGTTTTGGAGTGTTACGAGAGGTAAAATCTACCTTCTTTCTTACTTGTGACTTTTGGTGTCATATACTTAGGAGAGTTTACCCTAATTTTTCATATTAGTTGTCTTTCTTTTCTTGTTATTTGGGGGACGGTCGGGTAGCCTAGTGGTTAAAGCTTTAGCTCGTCACGCCGAAGACCCGGGTTCGATTCCCGACATGGGTACAATGTGTGAAGCCCATTTCTGGTGATATTGCTGGAATATTGCTAAAAGCGGCGTAAAACCATACTCAATCAATCAATCAATCTTGTTATTTGTTTGTTTCACTCATTCAACCAAGTGGCTGAGTCTAACCACCTGATCCATTCAAGGGCTCGATTTAGCTAAACATGCACAAGTGCAACCTATTATTAAAAAATGCAAACTAATATTTATGTCTACATGCTCCATTTATGTCTAACTCTTACTTGTCCAGGGGGCACGGGTGGCCCAGTCGTCTAAGGCGCCGCGATTCGCTGTGCAGAGTTGCGTCCCTTGGGCACGCCAGAAACCTATGATTGTGGGTTCGAATCCCGGTTTGCCCTGATTATGTTTCTAGGTTTGTCTGAACCATACCCGTGCTCGTGGGTTTCACTGAAGTGGTAAACGTCTGAGTCCTGCATCACTTCGGGCTTTCCTCCCACATTAAGCTGACACGCTGTGATATAACTGGAATACTGTTAAAAGTGGCGTTAAACCCAACTCACTCACTCACTCTAACTTGTCCAAATAAAATCAGTCTTTGAACACACTCAATACCTCTAAAAAAAAATTACCCTACTACATCACACATCCCTGTGTTATGTGTAATTTGCCAGGCTTTCTTAGGCATTAAACGGTGATTAATTTAAGATAACGTGCACATGTTCATATTGCATTTTACAGCAATGCATCATGGATTTATGTGACGCTGGCAGCAGACCGGCCTGTGTTTCAACTTTGATATATTTATGGGACCAGGGTGCAACTAGTGCAACTTTGTCTGGTGCAACTTGATTTTTCATGTCAACATGCGCCTGGTGCAAGTTAGATCAAATTCCTTACATTGAACCATTCATTTAATATAAATATACATAACAAACACCATCGGGATTAAGGGTTAGAATATATTTATAGAGGTGACTCAGTGCAATGGGTGACCAGGCTCTGTGACTTGGTGGTCTGCATGTTATCTACCCTGATGGTGTGAGTTGTTGCACATATCACTGACATCTTTAATGTGACATATTATGCTCACATATGTCTGTTCTTTTAGTTTGAAATGTTTTTCTATTTCTCTGGTCGTTATTTGCATTTTGAATTTAGTCAGCCTAGTGAATACAGTGAACTTGAAATTATTCTCAAAATAAAAATTGACAACACCATGTCCTCTGTTGTTATCCACAGAGCCGAGGATGCTATCCCGGACTTTGAGAGTGTGTTGAAGCTCAACAAGGACGTAGCCTGTGCCCACGTCAACCTGGGACTGATCTTCATGAAGAAGTACGAGAATTACCACAGGTAGGTGTGCCGTTCCGTTCCGTGCCGTGCCGGGCCGGGCCGGGCCGTGATGACAGGTGACTGACACAAGGGTGGATCCAGCATTGTTGAAGTGGAGGGGTCCAAAGAATCAAAAGCCTCTCTCAGATAATTTCCCTGCCTACAACATACCACATTTGTTTTTCAAAAGGGTATGGGGGGTTGAGCATGCATTGAGTGTATGGAGGCTAGCGCAATATACGTTCACATTCTTATTGTTGTTGTTAATATTGTTATTATGTACTAATATTTTTTACCCTTTTTTCTCAGGGCAATAAAAAAGTTCACCTCGGCCATCAAGGTTGAGCCAACATATGTGCGAGCATATGTATGCCGAGGAGAGGCCCACCACAAGATACATGAGGTAATGCAATCTTATTAAAATCAGATCTTAGTTCTCGCTACCGCTAAACAAAGATCTGAGGACATCCCAGTAGGGGTCACGTCAGAAAGACCTTTCATTCGACCAATCAGAGCGTTGCTTACCAGATCATGAAAGTGACAGTCGGAATGTGATTTCTAATCATGCAGCCTCGAAAACTTTTTACACGGGATATTCCGAACGATAGTTACGGGGTTAACGACTGAATTCATACAATCTAGACCATCTTTTAGCCATTCCAGAATGTTCTTTTGTTCAGGTTTCAAATGTTTGAAATGTGTCAAAATATGTTTCGAAGTGAAGTCGCCAATTTGAAATTAGTGCCGTAAAGCATGAGTCAGCTGCCTTCTTATTGGCTAATGTCGACTTCTTGTCAGTCATTCCATTGGTCAATCAAAGTTTGCGCAAGGTAGGTCTGACATGACCCGTAATGGGATGTCCTCAGATCTTTGTTTAGCGGTAGCGAGAACTAAGACCTGATTTTAATGAGATTGGAGGTAATAAGACAGACTGAGTGACAGTTTGACCATTAAGCTAGCCAACTACATATAGATGAGACTTGATGAGCTCTAGTTATTTGGTTTTCAGATTGTGTGACATGCATATTTTACATGCTAAGATGTTCATTCAGATCAATATATCTTTTGATGATCCGGTGTAGAATGCTTGCCGTAAAAGGCCACTAATGGAATCGGGTAGTCAGGCTCACTGACTTCGTTGATGCATGTCATTGTAAGCCAATTGCATAGATTGATGCTCATGATATCATTCACTAGATTGTCTAGTCCAGACTAAATTATTTACAAACTGCCGTCATATAGCTGGAATATTGCTTGGTGCAGCGTTAAGCAAAAAAACAAACAACTTGAGGATTGAACTGAGCTGTCAGAATTTATTGCATAACATCATAGCCAGATGGTTGTAAAAGTTGCCATAAGTTGTCATAATATCAACCACTGGTCTGTCTCGTCTAGAATCTTATTCACAAGCCAATTTGATATTGTTCGTATACTGCTGATAGCAATGTAAGACACCAAACAATCTTGTTTCTTTGTTTGTATTTTTTAATTCTCAGAATGTATATTTTCATATATTGACAGCTGAGGTTGGCCTTGAGGGATTTCACACGAGCCATTCATCTGAGACCAGACGTCCACCATTACTACATGTACCGGGTGGGTAGATCTGTGATCTTTCAAGAGAAATGTACAGTACTCTGTGAACAGACAAACCTTAAAACTAGTCACAATGATTGTTGGCATAGCTACTCCAAGAATGTACCTCAGTAGATAAAACTCTTGCACTGAAAAAAACTTAAGGACCACCCAATTTTTTCATATTACTATAGTTAATCTGTCATGGCAAGGCAAGTATGCAGCAGAAATCGATTTCAAAATATGTATCTCTTGAAGTGCAGATGTAAGACAAGATTTGCATTGGGGGAATCTGATGATGCACGTTATATGAAACGACTTATGACCTTGAGGCTGGAAGTCTGTTTTGTTAATTCCAAAAAATGATTTTCAATTTCAGGGTCAGCTGGTTCTAGAGATGGGCAACATGGAGTTGGCAGCGTTCTGTGTCAGGTGGGACATTACTCTGACCTTGTTGTTGGTTGTTGGTTTGTTGTTTAACGCCGCACTCAGCAATATTCCAGCTATATGACGATGGTCTGTAAATAATCAAGTCTGGACCAGACAATCCAGTGATTAATATCATGAGCATTGATCCACGCTATTGGGATCGATGACATGAATCAACCAAGTCAGCGAGCCTGACTAGCCGATCCCGTTTGTCGCCTTTTACGACAAGCATAGTCACCTTTTACGGCAAGCATGGGTTGCTGAAGACCTATTCTACCCCGGAATCTTCACGGGTCTCTGACCTTGTACCACGAGGATATGTTATGGTCATTGTTTGGGTGGGTTGTTGTTCTACGTGTACGTAATGATCCCACGCTTGCAACATGCCAATGTTGGACGATTTGATTTAGATGAGAGGGGAGGATGCCTTGGTTCATGAGCTCATCGCCTTCGTATATATCCATTCCACTCTTGAGGAGGGCGCTTCCTATGGATAGCGAATACCTCTGTATACATGATTGTATTAACACATGAGCTACAGAATGTGAGAAAGTCTATGCCAGGGCCCTGTTGGACCAGCGGTCTATGGTGTCACACCACACTGTGCAGAGTTATGTCCCTTAGCCGGGCCAGAATCTGCTGGTCATTGTTTTAGATCCCGTCTGATTATGATCTTGATGTGTCAGCACCATACCCAGTGTTTGAAATTAAGCAGGTTTCAGGGGCCCTGATATTTGATTCTAGGGGTCCCAAAGAAATTCAGTTGATAACATTAGGTTTATGATAAGGACCTTCATGCTTGATTTAGAACATTTTTTTAAGACAATTGTGAGATACATTATTCTTCTTGCTAATTATCTGTAAAGAACTAAAACTGTAAGCTGTATATTACAGACATGCCTCTGAGCTGAGCAACGACTCCACCAGCTCTCTAGGACAAAGACCCACCCAGCAGGCCATCGTACAGTCCTTCCTCAAGAACTATGACAAGGTGATGCTCAACTACAGAACACTTCCAAATATCTTAGAGAGTTCACTTTTGTCTAGCTAGTTGTGTGGTTTCTTGGGCAGACAGATTCTACTACCACATTGTAGGGGCTTCCTAAGATGAGCATCTAGTGGTTTATGATGTCCGTGCTGATTGTGAGACGTGGTACCCATGGTCTGTTGCTCATACTATCAACCACTGGTTGAGGTTGAAATATTGCTAACTGCAGTTTAAAAAACATTCACTCTTATACTCGCTTGAAACTAGGAATCTGTTAGTAGACATTCACAAATAAACTTAGAAAAATAAGAAAAGCGTTGATAAGTGACTTGGTAAGTCATCAGCAAATCTATGTTACACATAACTTTCTTTGTAGTGATAAGAAAATGTATTAAAGGATTTGCCCTGATGCTGAAAACCTACATAGTGTGTGTTGAAAATATGCAAGAACATTTGGAAATATGCAAGAACATTTGGAAATATACAAGATCATTTGAACATATGCAAGAACATTTTAAAATATGCAAGAACATTTTAAAATATGCAAGAACATTTTAAAATATGCAAGAACATTTGAAATTTTGCAAGAACATTTGGAAATATGCAAGAACATTTGGAAATATGCAAGAACATTTGGAAATATGCAAGAACATTTGGAAATATGCAAGAACATTGCACCACTGGGGACACAAGTTTTTTTTATTGTGATTCATAATTTACACAATGTTGTCATGATATCATCTTTTGATATAAACAGCACAGGTAGACATTAATAACACATAGTGCCACCTGTTGCACGCATAATCCTGTTTGTGTTCAAGAGTCAAGACATTTGATTCTTCAGTCACCCCTTTATATATAACAGACAAGAGGTCAAATATTGCTAAGGCAAATACTGAATTTATAAATTGAACCATTTATCGTTGTTACAGAACTACAATGATTAAGAATTTATTGAAATGATTCATATTTCTCTTGATTCATGACCATGCAGGCTATCGATGCCCTGAAGAACGCGACCCGTGTGAAGACTGGCGGCACTCTGTACATGCTGCTGGGCAAGACGCAGATGAAGGCGAAGCACTTCAAGGATGCTATTAACAGCTTCGAGATGGCCCTGATGCAGTTTGTGAGTAGGGCCAGGGGTACAGACTAGTGGTTTAAAGGTGTCACACCACACTGTGTAGAGTTATGTCCCTTAGTCATCCCAGGATCTGCTGGTCATTGTTTCAAATCCCCTCTTTACTCTGATTATGATCTTGATGTGTCAGCACCAAACCCAGTGTTTGAAATGAAGCAGGTACAAGGGACCCTTGAGGTTTCTATTATGATATTTGAATCTAAGGATCCCAAAGAAATTCAGTTTATGAAATTGGGTTTATGATCAGAACCCACAATCTTTACAGTTTGTGAGTAGGGTCAGTGGTATAGCTTCGTGGTTGGAGTGTTCACATCGAAGACCTGGCTTCTCTCGCTCACTATCTTTCTCTCTTTCTCTCTTTCTTTCTGTCTTTCTGTCAGTTTGTCTCTGTCTGACTTTGTCTGTGTGTCTGACTTTGTCTGTGTGTCTGTCTATGTCTGTCTGTCTGTCTGTCGTTCCAAGTGAAATGTCCTTGGGCTGAATACTCAGAATGAACAGTTAATGGAATTTATAAATACAGTCTTGGATCATGTAACTGCAATGACCCCATATTTTTGGATGAAAGCGTTTTGCTTCTCAGCAATATCAACTAGAGCATTAGTTTTTAAGAAAACTAACAATGTTCATGTCACTGTCCTGGATGTTAATTTTTGTTAAAAATCCTTGTTTTTAAAACCTCACTAATTATAGTTTAGTTTATTATATAATTATTAATCCCTTACTTTAGCATAGACAGTCAAAGTGCTAAGATCGCTTTGTGGAACAGGGCCCTGCTTTAGGAAAAGTTCAAATTCTAGCAGACCAGCTGACATCCTATGTTTTCCTTCACTAGAGTGACTTATAGTACATGGTATATTTGATAGATTCAGAGTCATTCTGGACTATGACCTGTCTGATTTGGTGTGATATTATGCTCACTGCTCGCACTATCGACCATTGGCTTAACTTGCCTTTTCCAAGCCACAGTCAATCTGAACACTTGTCTCGTAAGTGACTCGCAAAAATTAAATACAAGACTGGTGTACAATTGATGACAACATGTTCATGATATTTTTCAGAAACCGTGGCGGCCACGAGACCCATGGCCAGCAGAGACGGCGGAAGCTCACTTCCTGTGTGGTGTGTGTCACAACGAGCTGCGCAACTACTTTGAAGCTTATGAAGCCTTCAATAGTGCCATCAAATTCGATCCCAACTATGCTGAGGTACATATGATGTTTGCACCCAAACATGTCCATTTGATAATTAGTTCTGCCATCATATCTTGATAAACTCAACATAATCATTTATCTTTTTGAACAAGTTCATTGGCATAGGTCGTTGTGATTTTAAAGCAAAAAATTCTGACAAGCAGGTAGCATGCTTTTTTAATCTTAAAAATTAAGATTGTCTGCCCCAGTGGGCTTCCCTGGGCAGAATAGGTTTGTGGATTGAGAATTGTATGGTATAATATGTGTCATGATACCAAGTGGCTTGTAGCTGTGCTTGTGCTATCAACCACAAGGCCCAGACTTGATTAATTACAGGCTGCCATGATGTAACTGGAATATTGCTTACTGATGCATTAAACAAAAGTAACACAATATTTATAAAAGTCATTGTCAGAAAAGTACTTCTTTTAATATGTTTTACAAGGATTAAATATGTGTGGTCACTGTATGTTTGATGTTCCTCCAACAGGCGTTCTACCAGCGAGGTCTGGCCAGAATCAAACTCAAACAGTCCAAGGGCATCCAAGACTTCAACAGGGCACTGGCAATCAACCCCAAGATATTCCAGGTCGGTCACACTGTTCCTAGTCTTACCAATAAGCATCGGGGCGGTCGGGTAGCCTAGTGGTTAAAGCGTTTGCTCGTCACGCAGAAGACCCGGGTTCGATTCCCGACATGGGTACAATGTGTGAAGCCCATTTCACGGTACAAGAGGTACGATGACATGGGACATTGCTTATAAAGTCAATCACTGGTTCGTCTTGTCCAGATCATTTATATGCTGCCATCATATGACTGGAGTGGCATTAAACAAGAAACAAAACCTAGTATACCAAATTTGAAAAAAGTCTTTTTTTGGTTAAAATCGCTCAATGTCCCAGGTTATATAGCATTCTAAAACCCAGTACTGTGATACATTGTAGGCCTACCTGAGTCGAGCCTGCTACTATGGGCTGAAGGGGAGCTCTATTGTTGATATACTGTGATACGTTGTAGGCCTATCTGAGTCGAGCCTGCTACTATGGGCTGAAGGGGAACTCTATTGTTGATATACTGTGATACGTTGTAGGCCTATCTGAGTCGAGCCTGCTACTATGGGCTGAAGGGGAACTCTATTGTTGATATGCTGTGATACGTTGTACGCCTACCTGAGTCGAGCCTTCTACTATGGGCTGAAGGGGAACTCTATTGTTGATATACTGTGATACATTGTAGGCCTACCTGAGTCGAGCCTGCTACTATGGGCTGAAGGGGAACTCTATTGTTGATATACTGTGATACGTTGTAGGCCTACCTGAGTCGAGCCTGCTACTATGGGCTGAAGGGGAACTCTATTGTTGATATACTGTGATACATTGTAGGCCCACCTGAGTCGAGCCTGCTACTATGGGCTGAAGGGGAACTCTATTGTTGATATACTGTGATACATTGTAGGCCTACCTGAGTCGAGCCTGCTACTATGGGCTGAAGGGGAACTCTATTGTTGATATACTGTGATACGTTGTAGGCCTATCTGAGTCGAGCCTGCTACTATTGTTGTAGACCTTATGTGTAACCCTTAGTCGCAAGAGATTACAGTCTACGGGTTTGTGAGAATATCAGTTTATTCAGTTAAAGGCATAAAGAAGACACTCCTGAAACAATTTAAAATCACAATATATCACATGTTTCAGAATAAATGTACAATAACACATTAAATGTAAAGTATCGATCTGCTTCTTAATAACTGATTACATCATTACAGCAGATACGCAAATATATTTCTGCCTCAATATCTAATCAGTGCAGATGTACCTTCATATACAAAGACAATATAATTACACATTATTAAACGCATAACTGAGGAAATCATTAAATCATCACATAAGTATATTATGCATAATGAATGCACAACATGAACATATTATATAGATAAACTATATACAAAACATACCCTGTGTGTGACACGAGAGTGTAACATGCCTCCTGCCAGTCATCTCATTCGACAGTCACATGACCCTAAATACAGATACAATATTAATTATAATATTGTAAATAACATATATAATCACGGCATATACATGCAACACTGAAATACAACTTCAGTCATTCATTCATACAACTATCAATAAATACATGCATACATCTAGAGAGATATGTACAAAGTCTAGAAATACACCAGATTTACTAAATAATAGCAAATATGCATCAAATACCATAATACACAAAATACCAAATAACCAATGCATTTAAATATAAAAAATATGTACAGATAAGCAATACTCATGAATCAGACCCTAATCTCATCACACTCACCTCATTCACTCAACCTATCATTTGTTTATGTTTACAAGTTATTTAAAACCTATTTTTATTATTTATTACTTGATTTATACTAATGATTGAAATTATAATGTTTAGATTGATACAGATTAATTATGATTACTAACCTTGATAACTTGATGCTCAATCCATTGCTGTGCAGTGCAGGCGTGTGTGCAGCATAATATTAGCAATGGCAGGTGAGAAAGGGATTTGAATTGAAAGGTATACTAATTGGCTCACAACAGGTAACCCTAATGACGAGCAAACAATAGAACAAAACACCCTTGGAAGTAAAATAGACTGGACCATTGACCTTTGACCCAGTAGAAAGTTATCAGTAGCAAATACTGATAAGGACACAACTAATGATAGATAGAAACCAGGAAATGACACAACCCTCTGTTGAATCAACAAGCTGAAATAGAAAAGACAAGTTACTTTATCTACACTAAAAATACTAACATATTTACAAGCTGCAGAATTAACACCTACTACACTATGGGCTGAAGGGGAACTCTATTGTTGATATGCTGTGATACGTTGTACGCCTACCTGAGTCGAGCCTTCTACTATGGGCTGAAGGGGAACTCTATTGTTGATATACTGTGATACATTGTAGGCCTACCTGAGTCGAGCCTGCTACTATGGGCTGAAGGGGAACTCTATTGTTGATATACTGTGATACATTGTAGGCCTACCTGAGTCGAGCCTGCTTCTATGGGCTGAAGGGGAACTCTATTGTTGATATACTGTGATACATTGTAGGCCTACCTGAGTCGAGCCTGCTACTATGGGCTGAAGGGGAACTCTATTGTTGATATACTGTGATACATTGTAGGCCTACCTGAGTCGAGCCTGCTACTATGGGCTGAAGGGGAACTCTATTGTTGATATACTGTGATACATTGTAGGCCTACCTGAGTCGAGCCTGCTACTATGGGCTGAAGGGGAACTCTATTGTTGATATACTGTGATACATTGTAGGCCTACCTGAGTCGAGCCTGCTACTATGGGCTGAAGGGGAACTACACCAAGGCTATCCTCAACTGTAACGAGGCCATCAAGCTGCAGCCCTACAGTGTCAGGGCCTACCTCTACAGGTACATGTATGTCTTGTAACCTAGCAACCATTGGGAAACAAATGTTTGGAATGGTAAAGATGCATGTCGTCTCTTTCTTCTTCATCTTTATAATGTGAGACTCTAGTGAGTCCTTGTTGTTAGTGTGTTTATTGTCCTCAGTTGATGTGTTTAGATAGTGCTTTTCATCCCCCAGGTGTATAATGCAGGGATAGAGTTGATGCTTCGTCTGTCTGTCCATCTGTCTCTCTGTAATCATTTCATTTTGGTAGCACAATTTGAAAAACGTTCAATATTTTTCAACAAAACTTGGCAGATATATCAGACAGATTCTGAAGTGGTGCCTTTGCTATTTTAATATTTTTGTCATTTTTATTTTTCCCAATTTCCATGGAAACAATTTGTACTTAAATCTCATAAGCTGATGGATTTCATTTCTGGAGCACAGCTCAAAAAAACATTCAATATCTTTCATCAAGACTTGGCAGACATATCCAACGGATCTTGAAGTGGTGCCTTTTGTTGCTTAAGGATGTTTTGCATTTTTCTCTGTTTTCATGAAAGCAGAGCTCGATAATCATGAAATATCCTTGAACTAAACATGCCAACATGCATCCTTGCTATATCCTTACTGACATAACCACATGGTTACAATATATAGGAGCGGTGGGGTAGCCTAGTGGTTAAATCGTTCGCTTGTCACACTGGAGACCCAGGTTCGATTCCCGACATGGGTACAATGCGTGAAGCACTGGTGTCCCCCGCTGTGATATTGCTGGAATATTCCTGAAAGAAGCGTAAAACCATACTCACTTACTTACCTACCTCTTTAAAATCAGATCCTCTACTCCGATACAATACCTCTCTGTGTGAAGATAGGATGACCCTCCATAGGAGGTCGGTCAGATTAACTTTCTGATATCTGATATTGGATTGACCTTTGTAGGTGTCCTCAGATCTTAATGCAGAAAGGTATCACAAAGTAAAATATCTGATTTTAACAAGGATTGTGTCAGTACAGGTCACCAGTTGGTTATGATTGAGTGACTTGGTTTGCTGTGTGGGTTGTTTGTCCCAGCCAGTGTATACAGGCTGTCAGAGTGTTGCTAACTGTAGGGGGCGCTGGTGGCCCAGTCATCACAGGCGCCGCAGTTTGCTGTGCAGAGTTGAGTCCCTTGGGCATGCCAGATGCATATGATCGTGTGTTCAAATCCTGGTTCGCCACGATCATGTTTCTAGTTTTGTCAGCACCATACCCATGCTTCGAGGTTTCAGCAAAGTGGTAAACGTCTGAAACCTGCATCACTTTGGGCTTTCCTCCCACATTAAGCTGACACGCCATGATATAACTGGAATAATGTTCAAAATGGCGTTAAACCCACCTCACACACTGTGGCATTAAATAATTGAAATTTACAAAAAAGAATCTTGCAGTTTTTACACCTCAACCATAGACAAAACTTATTAAAGGTTCTTGTGTCCTAAGAAATGATTGTGAAACCCGAAGTTCAAATGTAAACAGGAAGTTTTGTTAAGATAATATGGATTATTTGATACTCAACCCACTAGTAATGATATATGATTTTTTGCAGTCATAAACTGATGTCATTTGTTTGCAGAGGTGCCCTGAAGTATCACATCAAGGCATATGAACTGGCTATCCGGGACCTGAGCAAGGCGGCCAGTATAGACAGCACCTGCCCTCTAGCCTACTTCAACAGGGCAGTGTGCTACCAGGAGAACAAGCAGTACCACAAGGTGAGAGTCTTATATGGCTTCAACAGTCTCATTAAAATCAGGATCCATTGTTAGAATTGGCCTTCAACCCATGTTTGTCGTAAGAGGTGCCAAACGGGATCGGGTGGTCAGGCTTGCTGACTTGGTTGATGCATGTCACCGTATCCCAATTGCGTTGATCAATTGGTTTATGCATCGTATCCCAATTGTGTAGATTGATGCTCATGATGTCAATCCCTGGATTGTCTGGTCCAGATTTGATTATTTACAGACCTCTGTCATGTAGCTGGAATATTGCCGAGTGCAGCGTTAAACAACAAACAAACAATTAAACACACGAAGATTAAAATCAGTTATTTTACCTAAATACGATGTCACTCTGGAAGATTGCGTCAGATGGACCCCGGAGCGAACTTCAACTGCTAAGTCTAAATGAAGGATGCAAAGATCTTTGAGTCTAAATGAAGGATGCAAAAATTCTTGAGCCAATCAGGTGTCAGCTTTCTGAAATGATTCAGCTTCGCATGTTTACCACCTTGATTTGAAAATTTGATCTTTGCAAAAGATGACCACCTTGGAACACAAATTTCCTCTTGATACTACACCCTTTTGGGTGTAGAGGCCTTCTCTGTAGTCTTGTGGTAGAGCGTCGCCTGGAGAGCGGAAGGTCAGGGGTTTGATCCCTGTCCGTATCATACTAAAAAGCAAAGATAGTGTCATCATGCTCAGAAACAGCAGGATGTACTAAATATCCCCAACAATATAACAGTAAAGTTTTAATGTTTTGCATTTGGAACTCCCTGATAATATCCAGTTTTGAGATACAGAAATCAGATATGATCTGAATATTTCATTCCCTCATACTGAGAACATAGAAGACTACCGGTACACTTATAGGGTGATTAGAAAGGTCACCTGACTCGACCTCATGGAGGTGTCCTCAGATCTTCACACAGGGAAGCATCGTATCATCATCCAGTCTACACACTCAAATAATGGTACAGTGAAATAAGGTTACTTGTTTTACAGACCTGTATGCCAAACATACCTGAAGGAAGGAGGAACCAACACATACCGTATATGACCGCGGATATGCCGACCCCGTAGATAAGCCGAAGTGTTAACTTGACCATTGAAATACGAAAGAAAATTATATGACCCACAGATTAGCCGAACCAGGAAGTGAAAGGCAAAAAACACTGCGAAGTCGGACTGCAAGACATGTGCCAATACTCGCAAATAAGATGAAAAACGTTGTAATTATATTGAAAAAGGAAATTGTAATCTTTCGGACCATCATTCAGGCGATGTTTCTGACAGATCACGATCTGAAAAATACTATCATGAAAGTGTATCCCGTGGATAAGCCGACCCCTTTCTCCAGAATCTTTTTTCTGGTCCTCAAAATTTGGCTTATCCGCGGTCATATACGGTACTACAGATCACTTTATTAAGATGAAGAAACAAACAGTTACTTCAGTGTGCCTAGTACCTTATTTGCTTGTGTATATCACGCACGCACGCACGCACGCACGCACACACGCAAGGACACACGCACACGAACACACGCACACGAACACACAGAGATAAAGGTAAAGGTATCTTGACAGGATTATTTATGCTTTCAGACCTCCATTTCTTAAAAAGGCAGATTTTATTTTAATTAAATTACTCTGGCCTATAGAAACGTTTCTTTAAGTAGTGCTTTTGTACATAATTTTTAACAATCTTAACAATGTTTACATTAGTAAACATTCTCTCTCTCTCTCTCTCTCTCTCTCTCTCTCTCTCTCTCTCTCTCTCTCTCTCTCTCTCTCTCACTCACACATGATCTATCACTTTGTACTGTTTCTAACTGGACAGTCGGTTTGTATCCAGTATAAATTGTCAGTGGGTGAGATATGATCCTATACCAGTGGATGCTGACTGACCTGTATTTCCCCCTGACAGGCGCTGATGGACTATGGTATAGTACTGCTGGTGGGAGAACAGCTCATGTTGAAGGTAGGGGAGCCTGTATCTATTATCAATGGTTGTTAACCAACTTTGTGTTTGAGCAATCTTTCTGAAAAGACAGAAGTTGTTAAATACCACACAACTAATTTAGAATTGGCCTGGTCGTGGTTTTATTCAGTTTTATTTTATATGATCGAACCCTCCAGTGATAATATTTCTGGTTTAAAGAACAAACAATGATAAGGGCCCTTTTTGACACACAGGTAATGTCAAACGTTTAAGTTACTTCAAACCTTGAAACATTGTTATTAGAACTATTAGTTGTTCATAAAACTGATCAGACTTCTTTCTTTCTTACATTGTTAAAAAAAGAATTCGAATTCATCCCTTTGACACATTTAAGCCTCTAAATTTGGTGTTTTATCAATCCTAAACATGCAAGTTTAATTCTTATTCATATGACCACATTTTGTAACTTTAAAAACTATGCCTAAACGTTTTCTTCATTTTATTTATTATGCAGATCTTATTAGCCAACAATGGATGTCATCTTATGATGTTGTTTTGTATGAATGTTGTCACCTGATGTGTACATGATCACAGGTGTTGATCAACCGAGGCCTGCTGTACTTTGAGAGGGGGGACTACAGCAACGCGCTGTACGACTTCCAGATGGCCGCCAAGCTCAGTCCCTGGGACCACCGCATTCACCACACACTGGGGCTGTGTTTCCACAAGTGAGTGCTGATTCAACTCTAGATGCAGTCTAGGAGTCAGTGAGTGCGTGAGTGGGGTTTAATACCGCTTTGAACAACTTGATGTGAACGGAAAGTCCGAAGTGATGCAGGTCTCAGACATTTACCATTTTAGTGAAACCCATGAGCACGGGTATGGTGCTGACAAACCTAGAAACATAATCGGGGCGAACCGGGATTCGAACCCACAATCATAGGTTTCTGGCATGCCACCTGTGCCCCAAGATGTAGTCTAGGAAATATTATCGATATGTGAAAGGTTTTACTCTGTCAAAATGTTTGTTTTCAAGCCATAGAGTGTCAATAAAGGGAATACTTATTTTCAATCAATGATCACAAATAATTCAGTGTACAATTTCCGGGGTCACAGGTAATTCTTACCCTCATTTCACAATCACAGTATTGTGTCTGTAAAATGACCTTATGTTCAAGTTCAAAGGTACAGCTTCCAAATTCCCCATGCTTGCCCCAAGAGCTGACTAATAACTTTATTTGTTTGTTAGTTGTTTATTGCTGCACACAGCAATATTTTAGCTATCTGATGGCTGGCTGTAAATAATCGAGTCGGGACCAGACAATCCAGTCATTGACACCATGACCATTGATTTACGCAATAATGAAGATATGCATCAACCAAGTCAGCGAGCTTGACCACCCGATCCCGTTAGTCCTGACCACCAGATCCCGTTAGTCCTGACCACCCGATCCCGTTAGTCCTGACCACCCGATCCCGTTAGTCCTGACCACCAGATCCCGTTAGTCCTGACCACCCGATCCCGTTAGTCCTGACCACCCGATCCCGTTAGTCCTGACCACCAGATCCCGTTAGTCCTGACCACCAGATCCCGTTAGTCCTGACCACTCGATCCCGTTAGTCCTGACCACTCGATCCCGTTAGTCCTGACCACCAGATCTCGTTAGTCCTGACCACCCGATACCACTTGATCCCGTTAGTCCTGACCACTCGATCCCGTTAGTCCTGACCACTCGATCCCGTTAGTCCTGACCACTCGATCCCGTTAGTCCTGACCACTCGATCCCGTTAGTCCTGACCACATGGGTTACATGGCTGGTTCTGTGTCCTTTTAATCCAACAGCATGGATCGTTGCTCATGCTGTCAACCATTAGTTGCCTGACCCAGGCTATATTATTTACAGACTCTCATCATTACAACTAGTATATTAGACTTTGGTTTATTATAGCTTAGGCCAATGTTTCTCGTGATTTGTTCAAAACTGACTGAATAGAAGGGAAGGATTTTATTTTATTTGTTTATTTCTTTAGTAGGTTAGTAGGTTATATATGTATGAACTTGATTCTAATGTTCCTTATCACCTTATGGCTAGAGTGAGTGAGTGAGTATGGTTGTACCCATGTCGGGAATCGAAGCCGAGTCTTCGGCGTACCTTGTGGCTAGAGATAAAAAGTAGGAATCTTTGGCGAAAAAAGATGAATCTGGTGCTGAAAAGAAAAATCAGTTGAAAAAGTCGTTTCTAGTCCATGCTTAGAAATGAAACAAACTATAATTGGTTCAAAAGTGTCATTAGAATATCCCACATTGATTGACTGCTGCCCGTGTCTCCTCAACAGACTAGGGCAACTACAGGAAGCCGTGAAGACCTTCTCCCAGTGTATTCAGCTCAAACAGTTCTTCCTGGACGGCCTCATCAGCCGTGGCAACGTCTACATGGACTACGGACATGACGAGGGACTGAAATATGCCAGGTTAGATTATACTACTTGGTTGTGCTGTTAGATTTGATATTGAAGTTAAAATTATTTAATCATTATGATATAACGTTTTAGACTGTGTATTAGGTGGTTATATACGTATTTACTATTTTCATAATACTTTTTTTAAATTATGTCCAGAACAAGCTTTGTGATATCGAAGACAGAGACTTGTTGACAATGAAATAAAAGAATATAGAATTTAACACCAAAATGGTGGCACATGGTCCTGTCACAAATCAGGCGAAGTTAAGCAACGTTGATCACGGAGAGTCCTTGGATGGGTGACCGTGTTTCGGATGCTCCTGAGAGTTTCTAGGGCTTCGGTCCTCCCCCACACCGAAGCACATGTGGTGTCTCCTTGGGCAAGTGACTTTCTTCAAAATGTACCTCTGTTCACCCAGCAGTGAATGGGTACCCAGTAGGATTAGATGGCAATGTGGTTGTTAACCTTCTAGCACCTCACAGGCAGCTTGGGTTGTAGACTCCTCAGGGAACTGAGAATGCGTACTGCACACTGATCCAGTGACTGAGGTAATAATAGTATTTCTAGCCCCTGAGTGGTGTGGAAATATGCACAATATATATAGCCTATTATTATCATTAGGATGAGAGAATCTATGAGCTGTGATGTGAAATATGTTGTTAGGCGTGACTATGAGCGAGCCCTGCTGCTGGACCCGATGTGCCTGGCTGCTCGGGTCAACCTGGCGTACACGATGCAGGTAGCGGGCAAACTGATGCAGGCCTGGAGACACTTCACTGCAGCCATCACTGTCAAGCCACGTATGTTCAAACTGCATCTCTCACGATGACATGTGATCGTGGAAGACAAAAACTTTCCAAAATTAATTTTGTTGTAATTTTTTAGTCATTCTGTTAAATCCATCCTCAATAATCCTGTGTATTGTATCTCCATTCAGTCATGATACATATGGCACCCTCTATGAACAACCACTTGGTGGATGCCACCCTTGAAGAACCGGATTAGAATAGGTCTTCAGCAACCCATGCTTGTCGTAAGAGGTGACTAACGGAATCAGGTGGTGAGGCTCACTTACTTGGTTGATACATGTCATCGTATCCCATTTGTGTAGGTCGATGCTCATGATGTCAGTCATGACCTTTGGACTTATAAGCTAATGGCTTATATCTGTGATTGTATCCTTGTCCCAGCTCCGTGTGTTGACTCATCTGCTGGATGACACCCTCTCAGTAGCTCCGTTGTGATTTATATTTATAATATGCAATACCCGGTACTAAAAATAGCTGTCCAATCAAATTACACTCATGAGCGAGAGAAATCTGTGGGAAGATACTGATGAGACAGATGGAGAGGATGACAGCAGAGATGCCAACCATGACACTTTTGAGACTAAAATATGCTATTATGCTTGTCCTTCCTAATTCAGGATTTTGTCTTACGAATTATTAACATGCATAAAATTGTTAATGCACTGGTCACATGATGCATTCTACTGGGAACTAATTGCATGTACACCAATTTGTCTTTGGAACTTGTCTAAAATAACAGGGTTTGGGGGGCATGACCCCACATAACAGCTTGAATTAAGTTCTCATAAGTAAATGAAATTTTAAACAAAATACTACGTGTTTGTTGAAATATGGCCCCAATGGATGTCACTGATAATTTTGTCACACCTCGTTATAGAACTTCGATTTTAGATCACTTTATTTATGTTGTTATTCAACCATCAGTACACCAGCTTCAGGTTAAAGTGAAATTATAAAACAAGTATTTGTAGTGTTGTGATTGTATTTACTGTGATTTCAGGGTTCAAACCAGCCTTGGAAGGACGTGCTATTGTCAACCTACAGATGAGTGACACCTTCGCAGCATATCAGGACATCAACGCCTCCGTGAAGGTGTCGGCAACGGCAGAACTCCTCACCAACAGAGGTGTCATCCAGCAGGTGCGTCGACACATGTAGCTGGTACATCGGTATGGTCAAAGATGGGAGCCATTGGCTTCTGTGAGGCAGTGTTCATCATGTGCCAGTTTAGGTGGCCAAGTTGTCAGGTGCCAGATTTCACTATGAAGTATCCTCCAGGCATACCAGAAATCTTGAGTTCGAATCCAAGAATTCAAATTTGCCATGATATTGATTAGGGGATTGTCAACACTATACACGTGCTCGTCAGCTTTCCAAGGCAAGAGGCTATAAAAGTCCACTTTCCACCTTTGCCAAACTAGGCTGGAATTATGGAGTTATATTTTGGCTGGACTAACAAGTCTGTGCATAATCTGATCAAAATGCTTAGCGAAATCGACATCCGGCTTGTCAATTGATTTCTAAAGCATGCATACTGCCAACTCGGCGTCAACAGATATTTTCCAAATCTTTTCATGTTTGTTATCAACGGGCTCACATGTTTTGATGCACTTTGCGACGTAAGACCCGTTTTATTACAATATAGATCTTCATATTGATCAGACGGCTTGATTGGGTGCCGCCATTTTGTTTGACGCAAGTGATATGAGAGGTGGAATCCGATTGGTCAATAGGAGGGACATAGAAGGGACATAACTCATAATAGCCACTGATGACGCTATGATGAAGCCCAGAAATTCCAGCCTAGTTCGGCAAGTGTGGAAACTGTACTTTTACAGTCACCTAACTCCCTTGCCTAGGGAAGATGATGTTTATGGATGACCTAGTGAACACTATGTTTCAGTTTATAGATGACCACGTGACGCTATGTTTCAGTTTATGGAAGACTGCGTGAATGCTGTTTCAGTTTATGGATGAACGCTATGTTTCAGTTTATGGATGACCTCGTGAAAGCTATGTTTCAGTTTATGGATGACCGCATGAACGCTATCTTTCAGTTTATGGATGACCTCGTGAAAGCTCTGTTTCAGTTTATGGATGACCCAACGCTATGTTTCAGTTTATGGATGACCACATGAACGCTATGTTTCAGTACAGGGATGACCATGTGAACGCTATGTTTCAGTTTATGGATGACCTCGTGAAAGCTATGTTTCAGTTTATGGATGACGGCGTGAGCGCTGTGTTTCAGTTTATGGATGACCTCGTGAAAGCTATGTTTCAGTTTATGGATGACGGCGTGAGCGCTATGTTTCAGTTTATGGATGACCTCGTGAAAGCTATGTTTCAGTTTATGGATGACCGTGTGAACGCTGTGTTTCAGTTCATGGATGACCGCGTGAACGCTATGAAGGACTACCAGGAGGCCATCAGCCTTGACCCCAGCTACTCCCTCGCCTACTTCAATGCTGCTAACATCTACTTCCACACCAGGCACTTCAAGCAGGTCAGTTGCCTTCAGACATACTGAGGTCAAGTTCACAGCAGGTCAAGGCCCACAGTCAACTCCAACACTTACATAGCCATGGCAATAATTTTACAACAATTTGTTGGAGAACAAGGTTGGAAAGTAATTTCCTTTGTATGCTGGCTGGTGCAGGTTTGCTGGAAATTAGTTGACATTCTGAATACTAAAACATGAGCGCTCAGTTCTGAACTCACATTTGTAACTCACATTTGTAATTCACGTATAAACTGTTGTTTGTCAGGCGCTGGAGTACTACAGTCGGTGTATAGAGAACAATCCCCGAGACGAGTCTGCCTTCCTCAACAGAGCTATCACCAAGGTCAGCTGTGTCCTCATTGTGGTGTGGTCATTAGACCCATTCAGGGAACATTAGTGTAAATGTTGTAGGAGTAGATACAATTATCACAAATAGAAATGTATTGCTATTTTCACTGGTCTGCTAAAACACTCTGCTACAGAGCTACCATTACCATCCACCTTTGTGGTAAAAGTGGTAGTCCAAGTTTGCTGTGCTGCAAGAACCATGTCTGTGTTAAGATGACTCCAGCCCTATAAGCCCACACAGTTGGGTTGTCAGGTTTTGACAAGAATGTTCTATGTGAGATGACGAGGACGACGATGACGATGACGATGACGATGATTGATGATGATGATTGATGATGGTGGTGATGATAATAATGACGATGATGATGATGACGATGGTGACGATGGTGGTGGTGGTGATGATGATACTAATGACGATGATGAAGATGGTGATGATGACGATGGTGATGGTGATAACGGTGACGATGATGATGATGATGATGATGATGATGATGATGATTGTGGTGGTGTTGCAGGTTCTCCTGAAGGATGGCCAGTCTGCACTGTCCGACTTCCGCTCCGCCATCAAGCTGAGTCCGTACTCGGCCCACATGTACTTCAACCGCGGCAACCTGTACACCTCCATGCAGCAGTATGACAAGGCAGAGAAGGACTACACTAAAGGTGGACATGCAGGACAGAAAACTAGGGATGATTATTGGGCAGACCCGTGGGGATTATGTGTTAAATGTTGATGTTGATGTTGGGATGCGATGACATGCATCAACCAAGTCAGCGAGCCTGACCACCCGATCCCGTTAGTCGCCTCTTTCGACAAGCATAGTCGCCTCTTACGGCAAACATGGGTTGCTGAAGACCTACCCCGGATCTTCATTCATGGGTTTTCTGTATTAGAATTGGTCCCCATATGCATATGCTTTTCAGAAGAGATGACTTAATGGATTGGGGGGTCAGTTTCGGTGCCTTGGTGTATTGGATGATCATACCCAACTGTGTGGTACAATGCTCATAACATTAATCACCAGTTTGTCTGCTCCAGACCTATTTATAGGCTGTTATCATTTAGCTGGGGGCGGTCGGGTAGCCTAGTGGTAAAAGCGAATCCCGACATGGGTACAATGTATGAAGCCCATTTCTGGTGTCCCCCGCCGTGATATTGCTGGAATATTGCTAAAAGCAGCGTAAAACCAAAACTCACTCACTCACTATCATTTAGCTGCAATATTGCCCATAATTAAGGGTGCATATAACACACGAGTGTGTATTATACACGAATAAATAAGTCTTGTGTACATTGATCAATCGGAAGGGGTGCTAATTGGGATTGTTCACTTGCCAATATATTAGCAAATATCGCCGTGGGTGCTTATTAGAGCGGGGCGCTTATTACGTCGAACACGGTATGTGACATGGCCCCAGTAGCTCCTGCTTGTCACAAGCGTCAACTGAAATGAGGATCAGAGGTCAGAGGTCATGTTGTCATATAGCTGAAATATTGCCGACTACAGCTAACAACAAACCAGCATAAACAGATAACTTTCCTACAAACCTCACTTTGTGAATATTTGTTTGTTTTCAGCTCTGAGTCTCCAGCCCGACGATGCCCTGGTCTTGAAGAGGCGTGCAGATGTGCGAGGGAAGCAGGGTAAACGTGACCAGGCCGTGGGGGACTACAGGAGAGCCATAGAGCTGCAGACTCGACCCCATAAACCTGCTGAGTAGAGCTGCATCTACCCAGGCATGCTATCTCATAGACCTGTATGAACGTGTTGGGTGGAGCTGTACATATCTACTGACTGGTGGGTGGCACCAATGATTTGAATGTGAAATCTTGAACCTCTTGGGCAGAGGCCTATACCTACTGATTGGCCAGTGAGGTCAGACATCTGAGGAGACCCCATACAATTCTTCAGTTTTGAAGAGATGTATGACTACTGATTGTCTTGTAGACTGATGTTCCGCATATGATAAGCATAAACCTGTTTGGAAGAACTCATACATCATGTGATCTTACATCGGGGATGAATTTGGGACAACACTTAGAGGACTACACCCCACCTATTGTGTGTGTGTTCCACGTTGACATGGCATACAGGTACCAATTACCCCTCAGTACAGTCATCATGGTATTCTGTTAGAATGCCGCGATTTCATGGCATAATAATGTGATTATTTTAAAGAATCTGTGATATCTGTGATTCTGTGATATTGATGTGGTCGCGGAGGAATTATTACCTCAACTTACCCTTTACAAACTCAGATGTTTTATTGATAGGTGTGATTCCTTTTATCCAAAATATGCTCGTATCAACGCTGCAGCTGTTAGTTCAATAGGTTGCAGTTTGGCCATGTTATACCACTCAACGTTTTATAAGGATAGTGAATCATTACTTATAATATCTGTAGAGGAAAGATCTTAATGTCCTTATCAAAAGTTGAGTGGTATGTTTCATTATGGCAAATATTCTGTCAGTATTAAAGGAATGTGGTGAACATTTATGTGGTTTGCCATTTCTACAGTCACTTCAGCCAAAATGCATGCACTACTTAGGCATCACATTACACAATATTTCATCCAAAACCCAACCTTCCACATTCCCTCCTAAATAATGTTTACACCCAAACATTTCGATTCTAGCATGTACAGTGTACCAAATGCCTAAACAGTCAACATAATGTTTATGTGATGCTATATGTTATATACAAGTGTTGTTGATGTGATTTCCTATTAAATATATCTTTTGTCTCATATGAATTTATGGAATATTTATGAATTTATTATATATTTCAATGTGAAAGACTGAGTTTTCTGAAGCTGAGAAAAGTGATTTTTTTCATTGCAGTGAGCATAACACTTGATATTTCACTGTAGTGAACTTGACACTTTGACAGAACTATTGTCATAAAAGAGTTACCTGCCCTCAAATTATCTCCCTTTACCTAGTGTCTAGCCTAAACACAAACCGTTGGTGTCTTTTTTATGTTAGTCCCACATTAACAGGGCAAAATAATGACAGATGGTCATTTCTTGAGTTAATTTTGCTTCTTGCGTTTGTTATTCTCTTGGAAATGTTTCATCACAAACTGAAAATTTATCATTTAACTCGTCAATTGAGATTGTTGGTTGCGTAAAGCACTCCTGAAAATATCTCCTTTTCTCCTGCCACTTGATGAGAGAAACATGATATTTCACTCGACACGTGGAATATCCTCCATGTATGCCGCCTGTGTTACACTTCAAGCAAGGTAAATGATTCATCAGGTCAATAATTACGTTGTAACCAATTTGTAATAGATAAAGGACTCGGACACTATTTTATTGGGACATAAGGTAGTTGGGAGAATAATAATGTTTCCAAAACTTTCCTTTTTGTCCTGATAAAGTTCTTTCCCCTCGCATAAGAGCACAGCTCCAACAGGATTGTGCGGATCAGCTACTTCCTGTGATAAAACAACATGGAGTGCTTTACATCTGAACACTACATGGACTGCATTTTAAGTGTGTTTTTTAATACAAGTGAGTGAGTATAGTTTCAGGCTGCTTTTAGCAATATTCCAGCATTATGTTTGGACTTCGGACATTGTACACCTGTGGGGAATCAAACCCGGGTCTGGGGCATGACAAGTGAACACTGTAACCGCTGGGCTACCCAACCCCCTTTTTAATACTAGAGTCATTTATTGATACAAACATCTATTCCCCGATGATGACTTCTCTTATGATTCCTTTGTTGACTGGGGAGCACGGGTGGCCCAGTCGTCGCGATTCGCTGTGCAGTGTTGCGTTCGAATCCCGGTTCGCCCCGATTATGTTTCTAGGTTTGTCAGCACCATACCCGTGCTCGTGGGTTTCACCGAAGTGGTAAACGTCTGAGACCTGCATCACTTCGGGCTTTCCTCCCACATTAAGCTGACACGCCTAATATAACTGTAATACTGTTAAAAGAGGCATTAAACCCAACTCACTCACTCCTTTGAATTTCGTTGGCCAATGGCCAGTCAACATTCTTCAAGAAGGCAGTATTCACTGCACCAAGTTGCATCCCTTTCCCAGAACAGCTGACCATAGGTTCAAATCACAGACTTAATCCGTAAGCGCCTGCAACACAGTGATACTTCAATCTATCAACATGTATCTGGTGTTTGCTTATCTTCATTCGCTGGCATTGTTGCTACGCTCTTAGAAAGAAAACCGACACAAGTAGAGGATCCATAACCTTTATTCAGTCATGCAAAATAAATGTTATGCTGAAGTTCCTATTTACATATATACACAATGACAATGTGCTGGATGGCAGATATGATTGAAAGATATACTATATGTTGGACAACTGCTTGTTGTAGAAAAGTACAAAATGAGTTTGTGCTTACAACTTGTATGACTTAAGTGATCAAATGCTTTTAGTAAACCACAAAACTGAAACCCTTTCCTGAAAGGAACATATATCAGTCAGTACTAAACTGGAATGATGCTAGATTAAATTGTCCATGATTTCAAACCATTAAAGCTAGGGGTTCCCGTGGTACTGAAACAACCAAACTAAAATGAATTCCATCTGAAATTGTCATGTATGTAGGACAAAAATAAGACAACACATAATATTGTACAATAACAATGATGTAAGAATCTTTTTTGCAAGACAATGCAACTAGACTTTACAATCAGTGGACTGGACAGTAGTACCTATGTGATATGATTGGAGATAGCACCTAGACAAGGCTGGATGATACGTGAAATATGAATATCAAAATATCTTCTGTCGGTATAAAAATAGTTTGATGTGAGTTATGGCTATAGAAGTTGCATTGTCTAAGCCAGGTTGCTGCAAGTCAAGCACACTAACTATTCAGCTGGGATGGAGGACGAGGAGTGAACGACGGTGCTTGTGCTGCCTCCTCACATGGAGACTGGGACTACGAGGGTGTGTCGTTGTTCAGCAGACACCTCTGCTTCTCTACAGAGGATTAAACATTCATCATCATCAAATCTAACAAACTTTGGGATTGACCATTGTATTCACTTGGTAAATGAAAACGAAATTGTCAACACCACAAATTGGTTCCGCTTCTCATGTAAAGAACCACAATGAGACTTTTTTACCACCATGAACATAGAATAGTCGGTCCTAATATACAGATGAATATTGTTATTGTAGCACTAGTCATCTGTGATAGAAAAATAGTTAATACATTTCAAGAATCTCAAAAGACAATCACATCTAAATACTTTTGAATTTGTTTAACGTATGTTGAAAAGCTTTCACATCTAACATGTTTCATAAATAGGTTTGAATGGTTACAATTGCTGGTTTTGAAAATATGACCCACCTCTGTAGAGAGGGTATCCCATTTCTGGCTATATTTACATGTATCACACAAGCCAACACAGCATGTCACAGAGGTGGCTCTACCAGCAGACAAACTCACCATGGCTCCTTTCCATCATGATGTTAGCCTCTGGGAAGCTATCCAAACTGACACTGATATTAATTCAGAATACTGTAGAACTTTCAAAAACCATACATTTCTCTCAGAAATAACCTGCCCAATTATACAATCCTCCCATGAGTAAAGTGAGGAAAGCTGGCATGTTTTCAGATATCAATATTTGATATATTTGGCCAAATCAATGTCGATTCAAATCTTAATTTGCAAAAATAAAACTGATTGATTGAAAATATGTTTTAAACATCTTTTCTTAATTGCATTGATGGAAAAACACATTTGAAATATGCCTCACTTCTTGCATATGTTACTGAATTTTCCTTAAATTCTGAAAACTACCAAGTGTGACACCATCCCCTGTATGCAGGCATGTACAAGGTGTATTACTAGCTGCACAACGTCCTGGGTCTATGGTGAGTACAGTTCTATAACACTCTTGTCACACCCTCCAAGCTGGGATTGGCTCTAGAGTGCAGGGTTCCACACATGATCAATGATACATCTAATAACAAAACACCAATCAACAAACACGACAGATCCACAACCAACCAATCAGAGGCAAGATAGCATTGTGAATGTTCCAAGTCAAGACTGACTTTACATTATATAGCAAATTGGTACTCAATGTTTTGTACAGTGACTGGTTGGCAAACCCATCAAACAATAGATGATACAATATTTAAAGAGAATATGATGCAAGTTGAAACTAAAACTTCTCCAGTGAAAGTGATGAAAAATGTTTACTGGCTAAACGTATCATTTATTTACTGTTGTTGCTTAAAGTCCTTGTCACAGCATGAGACACAACATCACATTCAGTGTCTACATGTACTTTGGCATGTTGAATATTTTGGCTATATCAACATCTAAAATCTGTCTATACTGACTGGAACGTGTTTCTTTGGCTACTGAAAAAATGCATCGGAATAAGATGACGATGATCACGACATTTTACTGGCCAGTACTTTCTTAGACTAACACAAGTAATGCTGATTTTTCTTACTCATGGACGCTGTAGTTTCTGATAAATGATCGCTAACAAGAAATAAAACTGAACAAAATGCAAATATAAGCAAATAATCTCTTGCAGTTTCTATCTCTGTAGTCCATGCCAAGTCTGAATTTACTAGCCCAAAATTATTTTAGTATTCAATCTTTAAGTATTATCATCTTGAAATATCCCTTCTTTCATACCCTAAATTGCTGCGATACAAAAAGACAAAGTGGTGCTCAATCTTGGTACTTAAAAAGATAATTTTTAAAACGGTACATTGAAACAAAAAGCTTGCTGATCTTTTCTCAAGGGAGTGAGAAGCAAAAGCAATAATATTTTAAAACATATCTCAATTTCCTTTACAAATTAAAAGATCTGTGATGATTGGCTCTATGATCAGGTTGTATGGGACTCGGGGATCAACAAGAGATCTACAGCCGATGTTCATCAATGATGGCTGTGAATATACCTAGTTGTCAAGAATATACTACCATGGTCACATGGAATGTCAAAGGTCATTGTAGTGACTTCCTGCTCAATTTGGAGTTAGTTCTGTGACACATGTAAATGAGTTCATTCCAGAAAGACAGGTCTTCAGGTCCAAGAAACGTGAATGTTCACAAACGAAAAAGGACCTGATCCAACTTTCCCACCACAAACAAGGTTCATGAACGTATGTACATATATATCCTCAATGGAACAAATATTACCTGACAAAACCAAAGAAGAGATGAAAGTACAGTGCATTTAAAGAAAATCACTTCAAACTTAAAAGGTCAGATTAGAATTGATTTTCCATATGATTCAATAGCTGTTTTTGACAGAAGTGAAATACAAGTCCCTGTACACAGTAGCATAATACATTATTCATATTGTACAATACAGTGAGGATTCTATGTTACAGAAGCACCGCTATCAGTGTGTTAGGTCCAGACACCATCAGTAAATAACTCCTTAACTACATATCACCAAACTTGTCACACCTGTCCAATATAGACACGACTATCTAGATCCAGCTGTGAATTTGTAGCAATGTACTGCTCTGCTTTTACTATCCAACATTGTCGTAGTTACGTACTGCCCTGCTTTTACCATGTTTACTATCCAACATCGTCATAGTTACGTACTGCCCTGCTTTTACCATGTTTACTATCCAACATCGTCATAGTTACATACTGCCCTGCTTTTACCATGTTTACTATCCAACATCGTCATAGTTACGTACTGCTCTGCTTTTACTTTCCAACATTGTTGTAGTTACGTACTGCCCTGCTTTTACTATCCAACATCGTCATAGTTACGTACTGCTCTGCTTTTACTATCTGAAATTGTTGCAGCTATGTAACTCTCTGCTTGTACTGTCCGAAATGATTGTAGCAAGGTACTGCTGTTTTCACAATCTGACATTGTTGGATAGTACAAGCAGTACAGAGCTACAATTTCACAGCTAATCAATGCCCTGTATAAACCCGGATGTTTTTGCACAGCAAAGACGGTATAGTAACAAAACTAACAACTCTAAACACAATCATCCTCAACTCTTGGAAGGGGATTATTAAATAACCAACATTTCTTAAATGGGGATAACTGCACGAACAAGCAAATATGAATTATTCAAAAGTGAATGACAAGTTGCAAATTTCGTAAAAATTGATTAACAATGCTCAAAGTAACAAGAATAACATTGCACCCATCTTGTTCTAGTATTTTCATCATGGAGGTAAAAAACAACATTTGAAACAATTCCTGTTTTCAAAATACATTACCTTTCATCATTAAGTTCAATGATTAAGAATGAACAGACTTAATAATCCTCGGACTAGTGTTGTCATAAACACAATAAATTACCTCAAATTATATTCACAGGATATCGATCAGAATCCATAAACAAATTGTTTACATGAAGTAAATTTTGCAGCCGTTCATCATAAATTAACATCCATCCATTGAGCCCTACTACACAGATCCTACAAGCAGAAAGAATTAACTACCAAGCTAACTGAAGCACTCTGCCATTTATTTTTCCATGACTAGAAAAATATTAATTATAGTAAAAATATTTCAGCTATTGGGCAAGATACCATATTATTCTATGTATGTCAATAAATATCAGGCCAAACACCAAAACAAATCCTATAGAATAGCAAGTGAAGCGAATGCTACTCAAAGTGTGTTGTAGTTACGTGACACATTTCCTACACAATATTAGCACATCCGCTAATAGAAAGGATCTGACAGGATTTAACCATACTGAATCCTATTTGATTTTTAAATAGACATTGATTGACTGACTGATTGCACAGCACACGATCACATTCAACATTATGGTAATATATTTAAGATTAAACAGCATTGCAGATGCTCCCCCTCCCCCTCCCCCCACCAAACCAGTGTAAAGTGTAACATTTCAAGGTTTTGTAACAAAAATATTTTGATAAACATCAAAATATTTTTAAATCCACACACTTAAAGCAATATGGTTCACAATATTTTGCATTGATGCTTGAATAAGAGTTGAATTTTTCATAATCTCATTGCACACTTTGACGTCATCCTTCGAAGAGCTACGAATGCAGTAGTTGACAGAAAACAACGTCCTGCGCTGTTTATGTTTCTAATAGAGTTGAGCACTGACTGTGAAAGATCTCTTGAATGGCTTGAGTTAAGGCACACTTTTCAGCACCACAGAATCAGGTCCTATGTAACGATGCAGTCAACTCACATTACAATAGTTGCGATATGTTTCTTTCAAAAAGTCCTAAAGGACAAATATATGCTACACCTCTCATCACTAGACGCAGGACCTCACTCATCTTGAAGCAAGGTCTTCATCACTAGATACAGAACACACCATTATTTTCCTGACAAAAACTGTCGAAACATTCGAAACATTTTGCATATCAACTGTCTTCTGAAAGTGCAGGGGTATTTCAGTCCAAACTCACATACATGCAAACTTCCACCCATCAGATGAATAGACACGGAGTCAGGTGTATCGTGTCAGACTCATCGAAACCCATCTCTCGAGACTTTTGATGTCAAAAACCTGGTTGAAACTTGTTTCCATCAAAATCACATCGCCTAGGAAACGGATTCAGAATCCACTACATCCATAGTTCAGTATTACAGGATGCAAGTTCACGCATCTCTCTCCTTGCATCCAAAGCAGCACTTTTGATAATAGTTTCCATAAGCTTGCCTATCAATCAAGCATTTGATCACAAAGCAAACATGTCTTATTGTCACCAATAATGAGCCACGATGGCTCCAAATAGACCCCAAAAACATTTCATATCACATTCATGACTCTCAAAATCTGAGCAATCACTGCCATAAAGGCTAGCTGAGGCATCTCTGATAAAACCAATGCTTACAGAATTCTATCTGACAGAATCCTGAATCAAACAATTACTGTCAAAATTCTCACTGGACATATCCGTCAGAAGCAGCCTTGATCTTGGCAGCCAACGGAAGCAGCAATGGAAGCAGTCACTCACAGATACCCAAGACAGAATCTCATCAGATTCCACACAGCGGACAAACTCCTGGACTACCAGCAGGTCAGCAGGTCATCTCAACATCACACTTCAGCAGACAGTGTATAGAGAACACAGCTGGATTTCCCTGGTCTGATCCAGCTGAGACAGGTTTGGACTAGTCATCCTTGCAGATGGGTCGATGGACACTTGGAGAATCTTTATTCCATAATAACAGTGGAGAAATGTAGTGTTTTGACAATGAAGGGCGAAGTTGGTTTCATCTCAAGGACGTATCGACGAGGTGAAGGACAGTCAGAGAGATGAATGGAATCATTGTGGATACAGATGGAAATGATGGTTATCAAACTCCTGAGACTTGGAAGATGACAATCACCATGGAAACATGATGGTTGTCATGGTAGTGTGTTGATTAGAGCCAGGTAGACAGCTGAGACTTGACCTTCTTCAGGTGGAGGAGTCCTGAGGGCCACTTCTTGAGCAGGGCGAGTGACCGCTTTCTTGCTAGTCAGCTAGAAGGGACATGGACCACACACGCGCCCGCTCGACCCGTACACAGTGACGCAACCTGAAACAACAAACATCATCATCCTTGAAACAATGAGTAGCACCATCTTTGAAACAACATGTCTCTGCTATCAAAATTTGTAAGATTTGTCAGTAAATGAAATTAAGTCATGGATAACGCAGGGCTTTTTTACTTCAACCATGACATCATCCTTGAAATAACAAACAAAAACATCATTGACAACAAACAACATGCTTGACAACAATAACAAAAAACATTCTTGAAACAGAAAATAACATCATCCTTGAAACGACATGTCTCTGCCATCATAAGATTTGTCAGTAAGTGAAATTACGTCGCGGATGACACGCCTTAAGGGGGTGGTCGGGTAGCCTAGTGGTTAAAGCGTTCGCTCATCATGCCGAAGACCCAGGTTCGATTCCCGACATGGGCACAATGTGTGAAGCCCACTTCCGGTGTCCCCTGGCGTGATATTGCTGGAATATTGCTAAAAGCGGCTTAAAACCATACTCACTCATTCACTCACAGGCCTTAAGACCCCAACTATCATTTTACAGAAATACTCCTTAATCATATATTATCAACAGATTTTACTGAAATACTCTTTATTAATATTATCAACAGATTAAATAGGACAGTGGACTATGCTTTCAAAAGACCAATATTCAACTTTTCACCAAGGTGATCATGAATGACACTATCAGCCATGCCTGCGCGTACCAGACGGGTGAAGCACCAGTAAAATCTCCACTATAGCCCCACGCTTGCTTGTAACACATACCTTGGTCCACTCATTGGTGATGGGATCATACGATTCCACATCATTGAGGTACTGTTGGCCATCATAACCCCCCACAGCGAACAGCTTGTCTCCTAGTGGGCAGAGGCCCACAGCATCTCGGGGGGAGCTCATCGGGGAGATCATGGTCCACTGGTCCGTCTTCGGGTCATATCTGGGGGAGATTCAGTATCGTGTCACCAGTGTCAAACAGAGGATGACAATCATTTACGGAGCTACTACTACTACAACTACAACTACTACTGTAATACAATAACTTGTTTGGGGTGAAAAAGTGAGTAGAGGTTTGATTCTGCCACTGTACAGCTGCCAGGCCAAGCATCATGAATGAAATCATCTTGGTTTGTCACTTTTGATCCCTCCGGCCAGAAAATCATTACAACAAAGGAATATAACTCTTCGTTATTTTTTCATTAAAGAATTTCTTACAATCAAATGAAAATATCACAGAAGTATCTATACAACTATTATTTGCATTTGCATAATATTCCAGATAAATGACAGCAGCCCGTAAATAACCAAGTCTGGACCAGACAAACCAGTGATTGATATAATGAGCAACGTTTCAAACTGACATGGTAGGATGACACGGAATCAACCAAAGCACCAAGTATCGAGTACGATATGCATAGGTTGCTGGGGACCTGTTCTAACTCAGATTTCCATTGGGCCCTCTAAGAAAATGTATCTGCCAATGATGAGTGGTCCATTGTTTATCAGTGAACTATAAAGCGGCCCTTCAACACATTATAGTCCTCACCGTTCTGCACACTCAAATCTGCTGCAGGTGGGGTTGGTAGCCGGAGCCTCGTGACCCCCGACAGCATACAGGAACCCGTTACATGTAGCCACGCCCACGCCACCCCGCCGTTTGGACATCGGGGTGCAGTGTGTCCACTTGTTGGTGTGTGGGTCGAAACACTCCACCGACTTCAAGCAGGAGCTTCCATCACGACCACCCACAGCAAACAATCTGGTGGAAATAAAAAATTGTTTTACTCCCAACTAGAGCATCCTGAAATACTGTTTCTGTGTTAAGTTTATCACTGTGAATCCATACTGAGCACAGCAACACACGGGGAACCCTGTCACAGATGAGAACAATTTTTATGGCATAACCGAGGATCATCTGAGACTTAAGTATCTTCAGCTAGTCATCAATTTGTTTAGTGACAGAGGGAAACTCTATAACAGTCATACCATAAAACACACTTCATTTATCAAAATAGCACCTGGTTCACTAACCTAATAATGCCTTCAACACACAATCAGTAGCTTGTTAAATTTGTGATGTAATTTCAAAATGCTGCAGTTTGTGCATCAGTTTTTTTCTCAAAATAAGCAAAGAGAGGTTTACATTGCTTTTAGCAATGTCACAGCAGGGGATGCCAATAATGGCTTAACGCATTGTACTCTTGTTGATAATTAAACCTGGTTTTCCATGTGAAAAAAACCAACCCATTGACTACCAGGCTAGTCTGCCCACTAAGCTGCTTCAGGACGAAGGCTACTGGTGATAAGTTAGCCCAATGGGTTGGTACTACTGGGAAACTATTTCCCACACTGCCCAATATGGAACATTTTTAACATACATGACCCAGCAGGAGAAAAGGGACCTTACAAGTGAAAAAATCACATCTTTGAAAAATCATCTTCACAATTCACAAGCTTCAATTTATATTCATTACAGAGATACTGACATCAAAAATTTGGATTCATTTTCTGCAAAGTCCCATTTTCAGACTTATTACTGTTTATGTATTAGGTGCAGCTTTTAAATATAATGTCTGATTAATTGAACATAGACATGTATGCTGAAATGTTTGAAATAATGCTTTTACTACATAGCGAACTAACGAGAGAAAAATTAGATATTTTTGTACAGTCCGCACACATGGCCATTTTTTACGGAAGTAAGTTGACGTCACATGTCCCTCTTCATGACGTCACAACACAACTGTTTCCTAGCACCCATAAGGTCCTTTTCTCATGGTGGGTCACATAGAATCTTGTCAAGGGATATGACGTGACAGCTGTCCCCACAACCTTCTACAGGATGAAGACATGTGTCCACTGCGTGTTGTACTTACTTCCCAGCAAGGGAGGCGACGCCCACGGTGCTGCGTGTGGTGGACATAGGGGCCACATAGCTCCACTGTCGGGCCTGGGGGTCCCATCGCTCCACGGTGTTCAGGTATGACCAGCCATCATGTCCTCCCACCGCGTACATCGGCCCCTCCAGAACACCCACTCCTGCAGAAGACAAGGCATCAGATCAGTGACAAGAAATAAAACATAGCCATTGAAATCAAAACCATCTCTTTCAGCACTTGACCATGGCTTCACAATCTCATTAAAATCAGACCTTAGTTCTCGTTACCGCTAAACAAAGATCTGAGGACATCCCATTAGGGGTCACGTCAGAACGACCTTTCATCTGCCCAATCAGAGCGTCGCTTACCAGATCATAAAAGTGACAGTCGGAATGTGATTTCTAATCATGCATCCTCGTAAACTTTAACACAGGGTATTCCGAACAATAGTTACGAGTTTAACGACTGAATCCCTACAATCTGGACCATCTATTAGCCATTCCAGAATATTCTTTTGTTCAGGTTTCAAATTTTTAATCGAGGTTTTGTCAAAATATGTTTCGAAGTGTTGTTGCCAATTTGAAAATAGTGCCATAAAGCACGAGAAAGCTGCCTTCTGATTGGTCATTCCATTGGTCGGTCAAAGTTCGCGCAAGGTTGGTCTGACGTGACCCGTAATGGGATGTCCTCAGAACTAAGATCTGATTTTAATGAGATTGATGGCTTCAAGAATTGACAATAAGCACACATAATAAATCAACAAGGACTAACTGATCTTAACACTGTGACTGTCGTAACTTCCCTACTCTAACATAGCTAACAACAGTCATATCTTCAAAGTCATATTTGGGATAACACTTTCTGAGTAAAGTACAGATTCTCGTACTTGTTGTGGGTCAACAGTATCCCAAGTCAGCCTTACCCAGACCATGCCTGTGGGTGGACATAGGAGGCATGAGAGTCCACGACTTCTTCTTGGGGTCGTAGCACTCCACGGTGTTGAGAGTCTTCAGCCCATCTCGGCCCCCAACGACAAACAACTTGTCCTCCAAGACAGCAACACCAAACTGCAGCCTGCGACCATTCATGTTGGCCACCTGCGTCCACGTGTTGGTACGGAGGTCATACTTCTCGATGCTTGTGGCTCCTGGAACAGTAAGACAATCTGAGACTACGCAATTTACATCTCACTGCTGCACTGCCTCGAGTCCAGTGCCTGTTCCACAAACCGATCTTAGCGCTAAGAGGATTGTAACTCCTCCACCTTAACATAGATAGACTTACGACAATCATAGCACTATGATCGTTTTGTGGAACGGGGCCCCTGAAACTAGAAAGCATGGCTGTAGTAGAACTAGCATTTGTCTAAGCCGTTTGTCATGGTCAAAACTGATAATATTTACACCTGACCAGAAGATCTTAATAAGTGCTGTAATCTGATTGGTTAAAAACTTTATTGAATGAAACTGGTTACCAGGATGTGAGGACTTTTCACTACACATGAATACTTCGATCTCTTTCTCAAACCCAAATATGAAAAAAACATCTATTCCGGCTCGATGACAAAATACTGCATTGATCATATAAAAGTTTGACCAATATTTATCCTAACAACAAGTTAGTTGTTTTTCTCCACATTTTGCAAACGAGGAAGGTTCTGTTGTGATGAGAAGCCTAGGACGCCATCTACTGTATCATGACGTACGTACTAGCATACCAGTGAGAACTCACACAGTGTAACAGAAACCTACTGACAAGTTTTGTGTTACTTCATTAAACATAATGGGTTTTCACATGTCACTGGATATCAAAATTTCCAGAAATGTTAAAATCAGAAACCTCTGGCTAATGTCAGATCTAAATGAAATAAGCTACAACTCTTCAATGGTTTTACATCCGATTTGAAAATCAATCAGTAATCTAAGGGCCTTTTATTGCAGTCATTATCTTGATCAATTGACTTCCATTTCAGTCTTTAACAATGGAGTTGATGGCGCCACCTGAAGTAAATGTCACATTCAGTAGCTAAGAGTAGATTTCACAAAAGCAACTGTCTGACTTAGGAACTCGACAGACCTATGTTCCAAGATAAAACAATGTTTAATACTTGAAGTACTGACAAGACTAGGAGAAATTTGGGGAAATTTTCAAAATATGACAAATATAGTGGCTGAAATTTTAGTTTACCAGGCTACTAACATAATATTGTCGGGGCAGTCGGGTACCCTAGTGGTTAAAGCGTTCGCTCGTCACGCCGAAGACCCGGGTTCGAATTCCGACATGGGTACAATGTGCGAAGCCCATTTCTGGTGTCCCCCACCGTGATATTGCTTGAATATTGCTAAAAGCGGCGTAAAACCAAACCCACTCACTCACTCATAATATTGTCACTTTGTGATTTTAATGCATTCCCATGTTGTAGCCTTATTTGTATTCTGTATTCTACATAACAAAAAGAATTAACATCACTATTAGCTATCAGTTATGTCTGTGAGATATATACATCTAATATTTGTTTTCAGAAAGGAAATCCTATTAACAGATACCCTATGCATATTGAACAAAGCATGCTACATATAACCAGTGCTTCATCTATGACAGTAATACCGACAGTGCTCATACACATCGTCTCCAGAGACTAGTATCAGTTTATAGATACGAGAGTTACTGAAATGCTGATGTGAAGTTACATCCAGAACAGCCAACAAAGGAAAAGTCCCCGCGCATCAGGTCAATTTAATCGTAATAATCTGACTTAAACTTTGTAACAGATACGATGATGACTTGGTGTGGCCATAATAAACATTGCAGACAATGTCTGACATTTACCATATCGTGCGTTGGCCTCAACCAGCCCAATAAACAATGATCAAAGTTCCTTCTAGTTTCAGTAAGGAGAACTAATTTATCTTGAGGGCTTTGAGCTGTCATCACTTCCAGTCTATCCCATCATTTGGATAAATATTCACATTCTGGCAACCTTTTTCATGGGCAGTTAATACTAACATGATAATTGATACTAAATATTTACTGTAAATGCCAAACTGTTTTCACTTTATATATACTTCAGTTTGCCTCTTCAACCAATATTTCAAAGAGACTAGTGTCTTTCAACTACTCTCAAACTTTGTAGCTGATGAAACATTAAATGAGATATTAATAATTGAATCGCTGGTGCCAGTGATTCACAGAAAGACATACCAAAAATATATACAGATATTACAGATGGAAAAAGATTTAATATGTGATCTAGTTATGATACCTTGTTTGGTCATTGGGCTTTAGATGCTTGCTGTTTCAGTATCGGAATCTAGGGACCATTTAACCATTGATTTGCAACATGAAAGTTTTTACCATGAACTCGTGACTTATTTTGAAACACAGTGATGCTATGCCAAAAGGCGAGGTATAAATGACCCTGATGATGGACTTGTGAGGCTTACCTTAGGTACAGTCCATGCCTCCCACGGCATACATGACCCTGACGGTGGACTTGCAAGGCTTACCTTTGGTACAGTCCATGCCCCCAACGGCATACATGACCCTGACGGTGGACTTGCAAGGCTTACCTTTGGTACAGTCCATGCCACCCACGGCATACATGACCTCGACGGTGGACTTGCAAGGCTTACCTTTGGTACAGTCCATGCCTCCCACGGCATACATGACCCTGACGGTGGACTTGCAAGGCTTACCTTTGGTACAGTCCATGCCTCCAACAGCATACATGACCCCGACGGTGGACTTGCAAGGCTTACCTTTGGTACAGTCCATGCCTCCAACAGCATACATGACCCCGACGGTGGACTTGCAAGGATTACCTTTGGTACAGTCCATGCCTCCCACGGCATACATGACCCAGACGGTGGACTTGCAAGGCTTACCTTTGGTACAGTCCATGCCTCCCACGGCATACATGACCCCGACGGTGGATTTGCGGGGCTTGGTGCGGGGGCTCTGGAAAGAGGACCTGCGCTCCGGGAGCAGATGGTACTTGAGGGCCTCCATGATCAGGGTCTGGCACTCCTTGTCATCCCGGAACAGTGGGTTCGTCTCCACACAGTCCGCAATGAACTGACAGAAAAAAAGCAACACATAGAGTCAAGCTTTATATACAGGAAGATTTAATGCCAGTATTAGCAACCTATGTAATGTCAAACCATTTACTTTAAATTCATGATCCATTTCGTCCTTATAAATGGGTAATATTGTGTTATGTTTTGTTTATTCTTTTAAGATAAATAGATTTTTATCAAGGAAAGGAAACCTAAGACACACAACACAAAAAATTTCTAAATACCTTCCCGATAAAAAAATAAAAATTATTGGGGATTATGTTACTTTCGTCTTACTAGATAGGAAACCAATACACAAACTGAATATATTTAAAAAATCAATGATGAGTGGGAGTTGTTTATCATACAATAAAACACTGCAGGTAGAATAACCATGAGGGTGTGGCTCATCAACTGGGAACAACTCAATAGACAATTCCTTCTCAAAATAACGTCTTCCAAAAAAAGACATCACAAGTTGCAAGCTCATGTTTGAATCTCTAGATATGCATCATGACAACACACTCAATACCCACATACCCAAAACGAACTCTGCAGGACTTTGCTGCTATGCACATGACATATTCTACGTAATAGATACCACAACCCTAGGCAATTATTCCCTAATATTAGAAATATCGGCATTTTCTTTAATACGGTGACAGTTATAAATTCCACTGGCAAAACTTGAGTCTTTCCCGGAGGCAGGTCTTTGTCAAATGTAATCAATACTAATCATAACCATTCTTGCCCATAACACCGACTCCACACCCTAATCTCTCATCTATCTGGCTTCTCTCAATCTACTGATCATCCCTACAGCTTCAGGAGGAGTCCGGCAATCAATACTCCGCCAACGGAAGCCAGACGCTCATGTTCATCCATCCCTTCTAACCAAACGTTGTACTTCTCAGTTTTCACTTGTCAATAATTACTGCTTTCCGTTTCGTTACCCTCCATACGAGACGCTCCTTCCCTTACAATACGAGCCACATCGGAGCATGCTTGATCTCAGAACATAACTTGCTTAATGTGGAGCATGGTTGTAATACTATCACCAATTTACACTCAAATAACCTCCCAAACACGCAAAACCAAATCAGCCATGTTATCTCTTATGATTTTGGCACAACCAAAGCCAGAGTTTCACCACATTATTTCAGTCACGCTGATGGAATTTCCATTTCTATAATGACATGTATGGAAGTGTACGTCCTCCCCAAACAAAGTAAATCCGCACACAACCACATTAATTGTCGCCCTCCTTGGAGACCCACCGCTTGCTAATTCGGCAATTGCTGGCTATCCCAAGATGCTGTTAGTTTCCCCTCAATCAACAACCTGAACCAGATTGAGACATTAAGTAAGTCTTGACCCTAACATGGCAGGGTCAGTGTCACCAAAGAAGCATCTCCCAGACTGACAGGGTGACAAGTAGCTGTTAGGCATGTAGTGGTCAATATCGCAGACAGCCACAACAGGGATGATGGGGAGAGTGAAGGGGTGTTAAGCCAATCAAGTGACTGAGGAAGGTTTTACGCCACATTATCATCACTGCAGCTTAAGATGGAGTTCCGGTTCCAGAAACTATATTGGTTTTGGAATCGAACCCTGATGTTTGGTATGATGAGACAAGCTGTGGCCTGTGAGTGAGTAGGGGTGACTTCCACTTCATCAACATTTCAGCTTTAGACATGGAGATCAGATTTAAAAAGATTTTCTTTCGGTTTTGGAACTGACCCCAGGTCTTTGGCATTACTGAGTTGTAGAGTTTTACACCCATTGACAACATTTCAGCTTTGGACATCGAGATTTGGCTTCATGAACTGTATCAGATTCTGGACTGATCCCTGAGCTGACTTGCACCAATGATCTTAGCGCTATGACTACCTAAAGTCTTGCACCAGTGATCTTAGCGCTATGACTACCTAAAGTCTTGCACCAATGATCTTAGCGCTATGACTACCTAAAGTCTTGCACCAATGATCTTAGCGCTATGACTACCTAAAGTCTTGCACCAATGATCTAAGCGCTATGACAACCTAAAGTCTATGTTACAGTCATCTCAGTACTAAGATCACTTTGTGCAAGTACCCATGTCTAATGTCTATCTGTCTGTTTGTCTATCTGTCTGTACCAAAGAACACATGAGGTACCTGACCAAAGTAAGCTACCTAGTTTCAAAGATTGAGGCAACATGAAACATTTTCTTATCATTATTCAGATGTATGCATTCCCAGTGAAGATCCGGGTAGAGAATAGGTCTTCAGCAACCCATGCTTATTGTAAAAGGCAACTATGCTTGTCGTAAGAGGTGACTAACAGGACAAAAATCGGGTAGTCAGGCTCGCTGACTTTGCTGATTGATGTCTTCATATCCCAATCACGTAGATCAGTGCTTATGAATGTTAATCACTGGATTGTCTGGTCCCGACTTGAGTATTTACAGACCGCCGCAGGTGTATACTTAGTTGGTTGGTTTGTTTGTTTAACGCCGCACTCAGCAATATTCAAGCTATATGACAGCGGTCTGTAAATAATCAAGTCTGGACCAGACAATCCAGTGATTAATATCATGAGCATCGATCAACGCAATTGGGATCGATGACATGCATCAACCAAGTCAGCGAGCCTGACCACCCGATCCCGTTAGTCGCCTTTTACGACAAGCATAGTCACCTTTTACGGCAAGCATGGGTTGCTGAACACCTATTCTACCCCGGAAGTGTATACTTAGAACAATGAATTGTTCTCCAGTATATCTCTGGGGGTATGTACTCATTGATGATGCAGATGAGGGACAGGATGACAGCATCATCAGGGTAAGAGGACATGCTAAGTGAGCCATTCCAAGTTCCCAAGGGTTACCCAGACAGTTCAGAGCACAAATTCATGGCAGAAAAATCTTGTATTTATTTTAGAAATCTATATCAACACAATTTAGAAAGCATGCAAAAGTCAAAATGTCATTACAATTCTTAACAGAAAGCTTAGTTTAATCACAAGTGTTAAAACATTACATTTCAATCTTTTCAAGGAAAATCTAACAACCACATTGCTTCCTTTAAAAGGCACTAAATACGCAACAAAAATGAGAATAGAAACATTTTCACTCATTTCCCATGATCTCATAAACACTCAGCAGGCTATACATCCCATATTCCTACCACGAGAATTCTAAAGTTGCCTTTTTTCTGTAGAAGTATTCAAAACTAATGTTTTCCAGACACTTTCATTACAGTGTGAACGCAACATAACCTTCAAAATATAAAAACAACAGTTTCACACTTGTTGACAATCCAACCGACAAGATCTAGAAGTCCCCAGAACACTGAGGCCCTGTTCCAGCCCTCGCTAGGCAACATAAAATAAAGGAAGCTTAGTGTCAAGCGAACAAAACCATATTGTTGGAGCCAAAAACCCAACATAGATATGAAAATTTCCCATACCCTCCCCTGCTAAAACTGTGTATGATTGCTCCAACAGTTCCTGGCATTCCTGCACCAGGTTAGGCATGTTTCAACCATGTAGAGGAATGCCAGACGGAGGAGGAAAAAGTCTGTCAGCTGCTTTCAATGTCAGTGCATCTGTCACCATCCCCCTGTCAACACCCTGTCTTGCCCTGCCTGTGGAGCACAGTCGAATGATAACTTTGAACTGTA